>NC_064620.1:273419045-274044045 GCF_023898315.1 Schistocerca nitens
GTTTAAGACTGGTAGTAGGAGTAATCCATCGAACTACAGACCTATATCATTGACGTCGGTTTGCAGTAGAGTTTTGGAGCATATACTGTATTCAAACATTATGAATCACCTCGAAGGGAACGATCTATTGATACGTAATCAGCATGGATTCAGAAAACATCGTTCTTGTGCAACGCAGCTAGCTCTTTATTCGCACGAAGTAATGGCCGCTATCGACAGGGGATCTCAAGTTGATTCCGTATTTCTAGATTTCCGGAAAGCTTTTGACACCGTTCCTCACAAGCAAGTTCTAATCAAGCTGCGGGCCTATGGGGTATCGTCTCAGTTGTGCGACTGGATTCGTGATTTCCTGTCAGGAAGGTCGCAGTTCGTAGTAATGGACGGCAAATCATCGAGTAAAACTGAAGTGATATCAGGTGTTCCCCAGCGAAGCGTCCTGGGACCTCTGCTGTTCCTGATCTATATAAATGACCTGGGTGACAATCTGAGCAGTTCTCTTAGGTTGTTCGCAGATGATGCTGTAATTTACCGTCTAGTAAGGTCATCCGAAGACCAGTATCAGTTGCAAAGCGATTTAGAAAAGATTGCTGTATGGTGTGGCAGGTGGCAGTTGACACTAAATAACGAAAAGTGTGAGGTGATCCACATGAGTTCCAAAAGAAATCCGTTGGAATTCGATTACTCGATAAATAGTACAATTCTCAAGGTTGTCAATTCAACTAAGTACCTGGGTGTTAAAATTACGAACAACTTCAGTTGGAAAGACCACATAGATAATATTGTGGGGAAGGCGAGCCAAAGGTTGCATTTCAGTGGCAGGACACTTAGAAGATGCAATAAGTCTACTAAAGAGACAGCTTACACTACACTCGTTCGTCCTCTGTTAGAATATTGCTGCGCGGTGTGGGATCCTTACCAGGTGGGATTGACGGAGGACATCGAAAGGGTGCAAAGAAGGGCAGCTCGTTTTGTATTATCACGTAATAGGGGAGAGAGTGTGGCAGATATGATACGCGAATTGGGATGGAAGTCATTAAAGCAAAGACGTTTTTCGTCGCGGCGAGATCTATTTACGAAATTTCAGTCACCAACTTTCTCTTCCGAATGCGAAAATATTTTGTTGAGACCAACCTACATAGGTAGGAATGATCATCAAAATAAAATAAGAGAAATCAGAGCTCGAACAGAGAGGTTTAGGTGTTCGGGAGCGGAATGGTAGAGAGATAGTATGATTGTGGTTCGATGAACCCTCTGCCAAGCACTTAAATGTGAATTGCAGAGTAGTCATGTAGATGTAGATGTAGTAAATGTGTCCATAGTCCACTGCATTTCCTCAGGCATTCTACACTCCAACGCTCAACCCTAGAAGGAAGAAATTTTAATTATGAACTAGATCTGATTCTGAAGAAATCGACATTGTACCAAAAACTGAAACCAAACCCGGTGGGGAAAGAAAACGTTAAGCTCCAACGATGAGAACTCCAGATAACAACCATGTGATGCGATCATTAAGTCTTTCGTGATGATGTCGAGATATAAAAATTATAGGTGTCGTAACTGCATCAGGTCGTGGTTAAAATTCAATCTCTCAAAGACTGAATGCTTTTTAGGGGGCAGACACTTAAGAGTTTCCCTTGAAAGTTTGAGTTTCATTTCTAGCCTCATGCAATGAAGTGTAATGGAGAGAATCTTTTATGTTTGGATGATGACACCAAAAATTACATTACGTTACACAGTTTGTGAGGGGAACAAATCGTATATAGAATCTGTATGATAACTGGACAAGAAACTGTCATTTTTTCATTGAGTTACAGAGCACAGAATCAAATAAAGTAACTTCACATGCCACTGCTGTAAGAGTATCTTTACTTAAAACGCACAAAAAAAGAGCTAAGGTAAGTGCTATCTGACACATGGCAAACATTAAATGGTATTCAACCTGAAAGTCAGTGATGAATTTTAGAGGAGAAAGATGCATTCAGATGGAAAGTAGGAGTTAGCATGGTTCCTCGTTTTACACATCCCTTTTGGTGAGCGTACTTTGACAATCAAAGGGGCGCAGAAAGTAATATAAGTTTACGGCCAAAATTCAAGGGCATTATGTTAAATGAGAATGTAATAATACGTTTTTGCGAAGGAGGTAGTAGTAATTAATAAATGATAAAATTACCATAACGAATTTCTATGAGCATGCGCACTCATGAGATGGGGACAGACATAGAGAGAGAGAGAGAGAGAGAGAGAGAGAGAGAGAGAGAGAGAGAGAGAGAGAGACAGACAGACAGACAGAGAGAGAGAGACAGAAACCACATCCTCCTATTTCTTAGGTACGGAAATAGTTTGAATTATTTAATTTTACTATAATTCCTCTCCATTTAAATTTTTTCACCAAGATAGGGGTGACAATTAAGATCCTTTGTTCAAAGCATCTGCATACTGTACCAAAACTTTCGCCTTGGGTCTCCAGGTCCTTCTCTTCAGCATCACAGTATAGCCCTCTTCTATCGAGAAGAAATCCGAACAGTATTTCTTCTCCTTCTTCATTCTTACCCTCCTTCACAGTCCCTCTTCGTCTTTCCTTGTACTCTCCTTCATTGTATCTACGACAAGTGTCCTGGTTGCCATACCGGAGTTACGGCACTGGCAGTTACTGCACAACCACTTGCATCATATGGTAGTAGTAGTAGTATGGTATTCTGCCTTACGGCAGGCCTTGTCATGGGTTAAGTCTCTTCCATTTTTGTCTGTCCATAGCCAGTCTTTTCATTTCTGAATATTTGTCTCCTTTTATATTGTCCAGCATTTGATATCTTCTTTTTCCTCTTCCACTTTTCCCTCCACCATTCCTTCTCTTCCTTCCTTCAATAAACAGTCCCTCCTCAAACAATGTCCAATCCAGTTCCGTTTTCTCTTTCTGATATTTTTCAGCATGTTCTTTCTTCTCCAACTCTTCTTAATACTTCGTCATTCCTTCCTCGGTCTTCCCATTTCACTTTTTCCATTCTTCTCCTTACTCACATCTCCAGTGCCTACAATCTTCTTTCATCTTCCTTCCTCAATGTCCAGGTCTCCAGTGTAACATTTGGCAAGTCTTTTCCTCAGATCTTTGTCTAGTGGCCCACAAAGTACACTCCTGGAAATGGAAAAAAGAACACATTGACACCGGTGTGTCAGACCCACCATACTTGCTCCGGACACTGCGAGAGGGCTGTACAAGCAATGATCACACGCACGGCACAGCGGACACACCAGGAACCGCGGTGTTGGCCGTCGAATGGCGCTAGCTGCGCAGCATTTGTGCACCGCCGCCGTCAGTGTCAGCCAGTTTGCCGTGGTATACGGAGCTCCATCGCAGTCTTTAACACTGGTAGCATGCCGCGACAGCGTGGACGTGAACCGTATGTGCAGTTGACGGACTTTGAGCGAGGGCGTATAGTGGGCATGCGGGAGGCCGGGTGGACGTACCGCCGAATTGCTCAACACGTGGGGCGTGAGGTCTCCACAGTACATCGATGTTGTCGCCAGTGGTAGGCGGAAGGTGCACGTGCCCGTCGACCTGGGACCTGACCGCAGCGACGCACGGATGCACGCCAAGACCGTAGGATCCTACGCAGTGCCGTAGGGGACCGCACCGCCACTTCCCAGCAAATTAGGGACACCGTTGCTCCTGGGGTATCGGCGAGGACCATTCGCAACCGTCTCCATGAAGCTGGGCTACGGTCCCGCACACCGTTAGGCCGTCTTCCGCTCACGCCCCAACATCGTGCAGCCCGCCTCCAGTGATGTCGCGACAGGCGTGAATGGAGGGACGAATGGAGACGTGTCGTCTTCAGCGATGAGAGTCGCTTCTGCCTTGGTGCCAATGATGGTCGTATGCGTGTTTGGCGCCGTGCAGGTGAGCGCCACAATCAGGACTGCATACGACCGAGGCACACAGGGCCAATACCCGGCATCATGGTGTGGGGAGCGATCTCCTACACTGGCCGTACACCACTGGTGATCGTCGAGGGGACACTGAATAGTGCACGGTACATCCAAACCGTCATCGAACCCATCGTTCTACCATTCCTAGACCGGCAAGGGAACTTGCTGTTCCAACAGGACAATGCACGTCCGCATGTATCCCGTGCCACCCAACGTGCTCTAGAAGGTGTAAGTCAACTACCCTGGCCAGCAAGATCTCCGGATCTGTCCCCCATTGAGCATGTTTGGGACTGGATGAAGCGTCGTCTCACGCGGTCTGCACGTCCAGCACGAACGCTGGTCCAACTGAGGCGCCAGGTGGAAATGGCATGGCAAGCCGTTCCACAGGACTACATCCAGCATCTCTACGATCGTCTCCATGGGAGAATAGCAGCCTGCATTGCTGCGAAAGGTGGACATACACTGTACTAGTGCCGACATTGTGCATGCTCTGTTGCCTGTGTCTATGTGCCTGTGGTTCTGTCAGTGTGATCATGTGATGTATCTGACCCCAGGAATGTGTCAATAAAGTTTCCCCTTCCTGGGACAATGAATTCACGGTGTTCTTATTTCAATTTCCAGGAGTGTAATTTCTGTTTCCTCTTGAATCCTTCTTTTGCCATTGCAACTCTTTTCCTAATTTCTGTTGAGCAATACATATCATCCATTATTACGCTTCCCAAGTAACTGAAGTTATTCACTTGCTCTATTTCCTCTCCCCCTATTTTCATATGGAATTTTCTCCCCTTTCCTCCAATTACCATGCTTTTCGTTTTCTTGTTAATCTTCATTCCATATTCTTCTAATTTTGTGTATAGATCATCTAACATTTGTTCCATCTCTCTTGCACTCTCTGCCATCACAACTATGTCGTCTGCAAATCTTATACACTCCACTCTCCAACCACCTATACAAGCTCCTCTCCTTCCATCAAAACTTTCACTAATAATTTCCTCTATATATATATATATTGAACAGTGTTGGTGATAAACAACATAAAGATATGATATTTGTACCTTGTTTCCTTCATTTTATGTAATTCACCAGACTTTCTAGATCACCGTTGTAGATACATCGTACCACTCTAAAGCTGAGTGATATAGATATTAGAGTCGGTGAAGCAGAGAAACAGCTGAAATCGCTAAACCTTAACAAAGTTCGAGGACCCTATGGAATCCCATTGTACTTTGGACTGCAAACGTAAGAAACAATTACTAGCCAACAGAGAGGTGCACAAAATTACTTGTACTGATTGTGATCATTTTTATATTGGTCAGTCAAGCAGAGACGTAAGAACTAGGCTGGATGAGCATTAACGCAGCTTCAGGCCTCATTTGCTGAGCACACCTTAAGTAAGGACCACAACTACCAGCCACTGTCCTTCATTTAGCAAACAAAGGGAAAAATAGACCGTGTTGAAAGTCGTCCAAATCAACAGGTATCTGGCCCATAACCCTGAGTCAGTAATAAATTACCAAACAGAGCTAAATTCACGTATTCCTCTTAGTTTTCCATTGCTTCCCACTCTCAGTGTTCGTAAATTTTCTTGTATTTATTTACTTATTTATATGTTGTGATTACTAATGCACTGCATATATTCTACTGTTACAATTGTCAATTCTTTCTTTACTCCGTTTCTGTATCATTTTCCGTATGTAATACCTCCTTTAGCTGTTCTTTAGCTGTCCTTTTCATTTTTATTATGCTGTTCTACCAAAAGAGACAGAAGAATCAGTTAACACGAAGCCCGGATTCTATACAGAATTTTCGGCTAAGTTAACCCTTTCTATTAATCATAATATACTGTAGATCCCTGCTATGACAAACATGGCCGAGAAGTTGAAAGAAAGCATAGGTTACTCCCGTTACAAGATCGGCAGCAGATGTAATCCACCAAACTACCGTCCAATATCTAAGACATCTGTCTAGTTCAGAATCTTAGAACTAAGTCTGAGCTCCAATATACTGTATCTCGAACAGAATGACGCCCTCCGTGGCACCCAGCATGCTGTTCGAAAACATCAGTCAAGCAGAACCCAACTAGCGCGTTTATCGTATGACGTCGTACAAAGCCATAGATCAATGCTGACGCGGTATTTCTTGGCTTCCGAGGAGTGTTTGACTAAGTGTCAAACCAATGCTTAATAATAAAAGTGAGATCATATACAAGATGTTAATCCAAATTTGTGACTGTATTGAAGATGTCTTGGTAGGGAGAACGCGGCATGTTATCAAGGATAGAGTCATCGAAAGGTATAGGAGTACCTTTAGGTGTGCACCAGTGAAATATGTGCGCTCTGTTAGTAACCTTGCAGAGAATGTTCACAGCAACCTCAGATTTCTCACAGATGATGCTGTCTGAAAGAAACAGTACAAATATTTGGTCAGATATTGAATAGATTTGAAAATGGTGCGACTATTCGTAACTTACTTTAAATATTCAAAATATTAAACGATCAAACATAGTGTTCTGTAACGAAAATGAGTCACCATTTGTAATTAGTAAATTCATACAAATACTTACCTGTTGCAGTTTGTAGGGACATGAAATGGAATAATTAAATAGCGCAGTCCGTAGGATGGTTCCGTTCATTAGTAGGATACTGGGAAAATGCAACCAGTCTAGAAAAGAGATTGCTCACAAAACTCCCGTGTGATGCATCCTAGACTATTACTCAAGGATGGGGGACCCGTTTCAAATAGGACTGACAGAGGATGTTGAACGTATAGAAATAAGGGCGGTACGAATGGTCACAGGTTTGCTTGACGCTTGAAGAGCGTCACGGAGATTCGGAAAAATCCAGAAAGGCAGACGACTCAAGACGGGCCCCATCTGTTCTGCGGGAGTCTACTTACAAAGTTTCAAGAACGATTTTTAAGTGAGTAATCTCGGGATATTTTATGAGGCTATGCTTGACACACCCTTATAGATCGCGAAGAACAAGCAGATTATAACCATTTCAGCATCCTCAGAAGCATTTAAGCAATCGACCTTTCCGCGCTCCTTCTGGAAATAGAAAGGGAAGAAGATCCAGTAAGAGGTCCAGAGGTACTCTCTGCCATGCACTTCAGTGTTTTCAGAGTATACACCATCTGATGAAAAGTATGCCGACATCTATCAGTGAGCGTTAGTGCGGGGTATGTCCACTCGTCGCCTTTATGAACTCTGTTAGTGAGACTTTCAATGAGTTGTCTGAATGTCTCTGGAGGAAGGACAGCACGTTCTTCCTCAATAGCGGAAACCAGAGACGCTAGTCATATTGGACGATACGATCTTGAGCTAACTCATCTCGCAGGAAGGTCATTGCCCACCAACTATTGCCTGACAGGTGCTGCTTTGTGACAGGGTTCATCGTCATACTGATACAAACAATTATGTTCTCCGAACTGGTCCTCTGCTGTATGCAGTACACACTGCTGTAAAATGTATTGACACCCTTCCATACTTAGGGGTTTCTTTAAGCGCAATAAGGGGAACACACCTGTGTAATTCACTGCTGGCACCCAAATCTTTACAACGGATTTACAAAAGATATTGCGTGATTCATCACGCCAAATCGCTCATCTCCAATCATCCACTATCCCACTGGACAGTCGCGTTTTACAGCATCTCAAGCGTCCCTTAGCACTGACTACAAAAATGTCTGGCTTATGAGAAACTCCTCGACTTGTACCCCATGTTTTTTTAATTCGCTACGAACAATCATTGTTCTAACTGGACCGTTGGTAGCACTCTGGAACTCACGAGTGATTCATTCCGTTGATCTCGTGCAATTTTTTGGAACCACCCTCCGCAGTGCTTGAGTATGCCTGTCTGTCAGTGCAAGACGTCTGCCGGTCTTACTTTAGCAGTGATTGCTCCTTCACATATCCACTTCACAATCACAACAGTCGACCAGGGTGGCCTTAGAATGATTGAATTGTCCCCAATCAGTGTATTTTGTTTCCAGAATGAAACTTTCACACTGCAGCGGATAGTACGCTGATTTGAAACTTCCAAGGAGATTAATACTGTGAGCCGGACCGAGACTTTAACTCGGGACCTTTGCCTTCCGCGGACAAATGCTCTAGCGATTGATCTACCCAAGCACGACTCACGACCTCTCCTAACAGCTTCACTTCCGCCAGTACCTCGTCTCCTTCCTTTCAGACTTTACAGTCTCGATCCGGCACATAGTTTTAATCTGCGCGAAGTTTCATATCAGCGCACACTCCGCTGCACAGTGAAAATTTCATTCTGGAAAAATCACCCAGGTTGAGGTAACGCCATGTCTCTGCAATATCCTTTCTTCCAGGAGTGCTAGCTCTACAAGATTCGCAGAAGAGCTTCTGTCAAGGTTGGAAGATAGGAGACGAAGTACTGGCGGAAGTGAAGCTGTGAGGAGGGGTCGTAGCTCGTGCTTGGGTCGCTCAGTCGGCAGAGCATTTGCCCGCGAAAGGAAGAGGTCACTACTTCCAGTTTCGGTCCGGCACACAGTTTTAATGTGCCAGGAAGTTTCAATGTATTTATTGCTCATGTGACATCCGATATCTTGTCCGCATTCGAAGTTACTGATACCCAAACCTCCAGATGTCGGACACTGAGATCGGTACCAAATGTTGTATGTCGATAGAGTATCAACCAAAACACCGATTTAGTTCGTGCTATGTGCTGTCCTCCAGTAGAACATGAGTAAACGGTAATTAAAAGTAACACCGGAACTACGGAACAGGAAAAGCGTATCTGTGAAGGCGTTTCTTGAAGATCTCGCGTGGGTGAGTTGGTAGTGCATGAGGATGTCGTACCAAAGGGTCCTGCGTTCAACCACACTGATCACAAAATTTTTTTCTGTTTTTCTACGTGTCAAACTGTTACGTGCGAGAACATTCTCCTGACATGAAAAAGGACTTTTCGGAGTTCGCAGCAATGTTCTATCGGCAGTCTGCTTACGCTTCGTTAGTTGAAAGCAGCAAACCTGTAGAGTACAATTGTATTGATACACTATGTGATCAGAAGTATCCGGACAGCCCCAACAACATACGTTTTTCATCTTACCTCCATTGTGCTGCCACCTACTGCCAGGTACTCCATACCAGTGACCTCATTAGTGATTAGATATCATGAGAGAGCAGAATGGGACGCTCCGTGGGATTCACGGACTTCGAACGTGGTCAGGTGATTGGGTGTTACTTGTGTCATAACGTCTGTACGCGAGATTTCCACACTCCTAAACATCCCTAGGTCCACTATTCCCGATGTGATAGTGAAGTGGAAACGTGAAAGCACAAAAGCGTACAGGCCGACCTAGTCTGTTGACTGACAGAGACTACCGTCAGTTGAAGAGGGTCGTAATGTGTAATTGGCAGACATCTATGCAGACCATCACACAGGAATTCCAATCTGAAACAGGATCCACTGAAAGTACTGTAACAGTTAGGTGGGAGGTGAGAAAACTTGGATTTCGTGGTCGAGCGGTTGCTCATAAGCCACACATCACGCCGGTAAACGCCAAACGACGCTTCGCTTGATGTAAAGAGCGTAAACACTGGACGATTGAACAGAGGAAAAACGTTGTGTGGAGTGACGAGTCACGGTACACAATGTGGCGATCCGATGGCAGGGAGTGGGTATGGTGAATGCCCGGTGAACGTCATCTCCAGCGTGTGTAGTGCTAATAGTAAAATTCGGAGGAGGTGGTGTTACGGTGTGGTCGCGTTTCTCATGGAGAGGGCTTGCACCCCTTGTTGTTTTGCGTGGCACTATCACAGCACAGGCCTACATTGCTGTTTTAATCACCTTCTTGCCTCCCACTGTTGAAGAGCATTTCGGAGATGCGGATTGCATCTTTCAACACGATCGAG
Source organism: Schistocerca nitens (assembly GCF_023898315.1). Lineage (NCBI taxonomy): Eukaryota > Metazoa > Arthropoda > Insecta > Orthoptera > Acrididae > Schistocerca > Schistocerca nitens. The sequence continues at coordinate 273,428,850 of NC_064620.1, forward strand.
CACCTGTTGATAATGCCCGGCCTGTGGCGGAGTGGTTACACGACAATAACATCCCTGTAATGGAGTGGTCTGCACAGAGTCCTGACCTGAATGATACAGAACACCTTTGGGATGTTTCGGAACGCCGAATTCGGGCCAGGTCTCACCGACCGACCTCTCCTCAGTGCAGCATTCCCTGAAGAATGCGCTGCCATTCCCCAAGAAACCTTCCAGCACCTGACTGAATGTATGCCTGCGAGAGCGGATGCTATCATCAAGGCGAGGGGTGGGGAAACACTGAACTGAATTTCATAATTACCGCTGGAGGGCGCCACGAACTTGCAAGTCATTCTGAGCCAAGTGTCCGAATACTTTTGATCACATAGTGTAGGTGTGATGTTCTGTCGGAGATGTGCCACAGAACAGACACCACTCGTGATGAAGCTGCTACTGCATTTGTAATTTGACAGAATAAACGTATACAATCCGAACAATAGGCTAAAGAAACAACTGCATTACACGTGGTAACGCCAAACGACGTCTCGCTTGGTGTAAGGAGCGTAAACAAAGAACGAACAGTGGAAAAACGTTGTGTGGAGTGACGATCAGGGTACACAATGTGGCGATCCGCTGCATTAATAAACGCATGTAACACTTCCAAGTATAGGAAGAATGTCATCGCTGGGATTTGAACCCAGAAACCTTGGTAGGACGACCTAATGCTCTGTCCACTTCCCCACAGAAGCCATGTGTGTTAGTTAGTATTATGCTGTTCCTGTGCCGCGTAGTTCTGGTGTTGCTTTTAATTAACGGTTGACACCCATCTGCTGGACGGCAGCACACAGTACTAACTAAATCTGAGCTTTTGTTGATGCTCTGTCGACGTACAACGTTTGGTACCGATGCGAGTATCTGAAATGATGAGGTTTGGGTGCTGAACTCTCCTGATATAACCATTCTGCTGTCAGTGCTCCTCTACTGACACAATGCTCCCCATCTCCTTTTATATTGGCGGCCGCTCCTCTCGCGACATCTAGTACTCACAAGGGAACCTCCCCATCGCACCCCCCTCAGATTTAGTTATAAGTTGGAACAGTGGACAGGGCTTGAAAAACTGAACAGAGATCAATCGAGAAAACAGGAAGAAGTTGTGTGGAACTATGAAAAAAATAAGCAAAATATGCAAACTGAGTAGTCCATGTGTAACATAGGTAACATCAAGGATACGACGACCTGAGGAACGCCGTGGTTCCGTGGTTAGCGTGAGCAGCTGCGGAACGAGAGGTCCCTCGAGTGAGAAGTGTATTTTTTTTTTCAGACAATTATCAAAGTTCAGGCATTCACACATAATCAACTTCGCTCTCCAAAATTCCAGGACATGTTCAGATTTACTTGGACATATGCAGGATTTGACGGTCTACACACGGAAAAATTTGAAAACATTAAAAACATGTGTTTTGACAGAGCACAGGGAAAACTGTGCGACTGTGAAACTGTTGCATTCATTTGTTGCAGTTTGTCACAAACTCTTATGTTTTCATCACTTTCTTGGGAGTGATTATCACATCCACAAGAAAACCTAAATCGGGCAAGGTAGAAGAATCCTTTTACCCATTCGCCAAGTGCACAAGTTAGGTGGGTCGACAATATATTCCTATCATGTGACGCACATGCCGTCACCAGTGTCGTATAGAATACATCAGACGTGGTTTCCTGTGTTGGAATCGGTTGACCTATGACCTTGCGATCAAATGTTTTCGGTTCCCATTGGAGAGGCACTATCTTTCGTCTACTAATCGCACGGTTTTGCGGTGCGGTCGCAAAACACAAACTTATTACAGTGAACAGAGACGTCAATGAAAGAACGGATAGATCATAACTTTGCGAAAATAAAAAAAAAGTAAACTTTTCACTCGAGGGAAGACTTGAACCAAGGACCTTTCGTACCGCAATTGCTTACGCTAACCACAACACCACTGCGCTCCTATGCTGATGCTGTGCTTGATGTTGGCTATCTTGCGCATGGACTACGCAGTTTGTATATTTTGCTTATTTTTTCATAGTTCCACACAACTTCTTCCTGTTTTCTCGATTGATCTGTGTTCAGTTTTTCAACGACTGTCCACTGTGCCAACTTATAACTACATCTGAGTGGGGTGCGATGGGGAGGTTCCCTTGTCAGTTGCGCATTACAGAGAGGTATCCGGAGTTTATAGATGCAGCGGTCGGCTGCGGCTAAGCCACTAATCTGAGACGGTGCGCGCGTGGGGAGCGGCGGCTGCTCCTCGCATCGATCTGCGCCTCGCGCCGCGTCTCTCTCCGCGTCCACTAGAGTGCTACGTGACCTGTCGGAGGGGGGCGCGTGCCGCTGCATGTCGCACCGGCTGTTGCCGCGCCGCGCCGCACCACCACAGCACAGAAAACTCGCCGCAGCAGGCAGCGGCCGTGTCTCGTGGCGTCCTTGCCTTTCACCCGCGTGGCGCAACCGTTCGCCAGCGGCGTCCCAGCTGCCAGGCGCGAGCACCGTCTCTCAGTGGAGACCCCCGGCGCTGACCTCAAGCAGTCGTTGGCACAAAAGACTCATTGTGCTCATTACTCTTGTGTGAATAACCGCGAAGTCTTTCGCTACGGATTTGCGGTGTTAAACTTGCTCGATGAAACTCTGAGCTTCAGACAGTAACCACGATTGTCTTCAGATGAGTACAGGGTTATAAATACAATTAAATGTAGAGCAGAGGTACTGCAGAAGTACACCACTGGCCATTAAAATCGCTACACCACGAAGATGAAGTGCTACAGACGCGAAATTTAACCGACAAGAAGAAGATGCTGTGATATGCAAATGATTAGCTTTTCAGAGCATTCGCACAAGGTTGGCGCCGGTGCCGACACCTACAACGTGCTGACATGAGGAAAATTTCCAACCGATTTCTCATACACAAACATCAGATGACCGGCGTTGCCTGGCGAAACGTTGCTGTGATGCCTCGTGTGAGGAGGAGAAATGCGTACCTTCACGGTTTATCGTATCGCGACATTGCTGCTCGCGTTGGTCGAGATCCAATGACTGTTAGCAGAATATGGAATCGGTGGGTTCAGGAGGGTAATACGGAACGCCGTGTTGGATCCCAACGGCCTCGTATCACTAGCAGTCCAGATAACAGGCATCTTATCCACATGGCTGTAACGGATCGTGCAGCCACGTCTCGATCCCTGAGTCAACAGATGGGGACGTTTGCAAGACAACAACCATCTGCACGAATAGTTCGACGACGTTTGCAGCAGCATGGACTATCAGCTCGGAGGCCATGGCTATTGTCACCCTTGACGCTGCATCACAGACAGGAGAGCCTGCGATGTACTCGACGACGAACCTGGGTGCACGAATGGCAAAACGTCATTTTTTCGGATGGCTCAAAAAATGGCTCTGAGCACTATGGGACTCAACTGCTGAGGTCATTAGTCCCCTAGAACTTAGAACTAGTTAAACCTAACTAACCTAAGGACATCACAAACATCCATGCCCGAGGCAGGATTCGAACCTGCGACCGTAGCGGTCCTGCGGTTCCAGACTGCAGCGCCTTTAACCGCACGGCCACTTCGGCCGGCTTTTTTTTTTTTTTTCGGATGAATCCAGGTTCTGTTTACAGCATCATGATGGTCGCATCCGTGTTTGACATCTCGGTGAGCGCACATTGGAAGCGTGTATTCGTCATCGCCACATTGGCGTATCACCCGGCGTGATGGTATGGGGTGCCACTGGTTACACGTCTCGGTCACCTCTTGTTCGCATTGACGGCACTTTAAACAGTGGACGTTACATTTCAGATGTGTTACGACCCGTGGCTCTACCCTTCATTCGATCCCTGCGAATCCCTACATTTCAGCAGGACAATGCACGACCGCATGTTGCAGGTCCTGTACGGGCCTTTCTGGATACAGAAAATGTTCGACTGCTGCCCTGGTCATCACATTCTCCAGATCTCTCACCAACTGAAAACATTTGGTCAATGGTGGCCGAGCAACTGTCTCGTCACAATACGCCAGTCACTACTCTTGATGAACTGTGGTATCGTGTTGAAGCTGCATGCTCTGTTTGACTCAATGCCCAGGCGTATCAAGACCGTTATTACGGCCAGAGGTGGCAGATCTGGGTACTGATTTCTCAGGATCTACGCACCCATATCGCGTGAAAATGTAATCACATGTCAGTTCTAGTATAATATATTTGTCCAATGAATACCCTTTTATCATCTGCATTTCTTCTTGGTGTAGCAATTTTAATGGCCAGTAGTGTAGGTCTAATAACGAATAAGAAAATAAGACTGCAGCTACTATGAGCAGCCTAGTGAACGCCTTATCGTAGCCGAGACAGACACTAAGCCAACACCCACCACAGAATTGCGAGTTCGTATACCAACCAGTTCCGCAGATGATGAAGAGATTGAAGCGATTTATGATGAGATAAAAGAAACTGTTCCGACAGTTAGGGGAGGGGAAAGGTAATTGTGTCAAGTGGCTAGTATTTGGTAGTAGGAAGAGGAAGAAAAGGAAAAATAGTAGGTGAATATGGACTGAGGAAAAGGAATGAAACAGGAAGCCGACTTGTAGAATTTTGCTCAAAGCATAATTTATACATGGTTAATATTTGGTTAAAGAATCATGACAGAAGAATCTATGCGTGAAAGAGACCTGGAGACAATGGAAAGCCTCACACTGATTGAAAGGCACAGATAACTTTAAGACATTTCCAGGGGCAGATGTGGACACCGACCACATTTAATTGGCTATGAACTGTAAACGAAAACTGAAGAAATTGCGAGAAGGTAGGACATTAAGGATACTGGACCTGGATAAGTCGAAAGAACCAGAGGTCGTTCAGAGTTTCAAACGGAGAATTAGGCAACGATTGCCTGAAACAGGGGAATGGAATACAATAGAACACGAATAGGCAGCTATGAGAATCGAAATAGTGAAGGCAGCAGAGGATCAAGCAAGTAAAAAGATAGGGCGTAGTAGAAACGCTTGGCTACCACAGGAAACATTGAATTTATTTCATCGAAGAGGAAAATATAAAAATGTAGGAAATGAAGAAGGCGAAATGAAATAAAAAGTCTAAAAAATGAGTTTGACAGGAAATACAACATGGCTAAGCATGTGTGACTAGAGGACAAAATGTTAAGTCCATAGATGCATACACAAGGTACTATAAAAATCCCCTTACAAACTTGTAGGACTTGTAGAGGGGAGTGTGTAGACAATATTTTGAATGGAACCCATGTCCGGGAACGTGCCGTTTCCGTGCTGCAGCCGTTTGAAAATTTGTTCTAAGGTACGTATGTAACTGGGTAGTCATGGTGGTCTGGTTCGAGCCTCATTCACGTGTCTGTGAGTGTTACAGCAACACCGTTGAGTACACGTTTGCAGAATAAGCCGACTTGATCCTTGTGTATGGCGAAGCTCACGATAATGGAAAAGTTGCTCGTCGCCTTGATCAAGATCGTTAGCCACAATGTCCACCGACTCCATCGCGTATTCTTTGGTAGTTCTGCATAACCAATAGCTACGTCCATACCACCTCCAAAGAATACAGTCACTCATGCCAGCCGATATCGTACAACGCGTTGAGTTCTGTAAGCAGTTTCTGGGCCGCTGTATCAGCAAGCCCCTAGTATTTTCATGGCGCATTCTCTTCACAGATGAATGTTACTTTGCTATGGACTGTGTTCTCAATTCTCAACTGTCATGTGTGTCCAGAGATTCCAGCTCAGGTTTAGTATCAATGTGCGGGCAGGTATTCTGGATGATCATGCGGCTGGTCTATAAATGCTTCCACCCAAGCTCACAGGCCCCATCTACTTGACCTTCCTACATCAAGTATTGGGCTTGTTCTTGTATACTATGTCACTGAGCGTCTGTCAAGACAAGTGGTTTCAGCATGACGTCGCATCCTCTCACTTTTCACGTCACGTTCGGGAACGTCTGGACCAACGATTCGGACTCAGATGGAGTTACCACTTGTGTTGGTAAGGCGGGTGCCAGGTTGATATTCATTGGGAGAGTACTTAGAAAATGTAGTCCATCAACAAAGGAGGTGGCGTACAAAACACTCGTTCGACCTATACTTGAGTATTGCTCATCAGTGTGGGATCCGTACCATGTCGGGTTGGCAGAGGAGATAGAGAAGATCCAAAGAAGAGCGGCGCGTTTCGTCACAGGGTTATTTGGTAAGCGTGATAGCGTTAGTTACGGAGATGTTAAGCAAATTCAAGTGGCAGGCTCTGCAAGAGAGGCACTCTGCATCGCGGTGTTGCTCGCTGTCCAGATTTCCAGAGGGTGCGTTTCTGGATGAGGTATCTAATATATTGCTTCCCCCTACTTATACCTCCCGAGGAGGTCAGGAATGTAAAATTGAAGAGATTCGAGCGCGCACGGAGGCTTTCCGGCAGTCGTTTTTCCCGCGAACCATACGGAACTGGAACAGGAAAGGGAGGTAATGACAGTGGCACGCAAATTGCCCTCCGCCACACACCGTTGGGTGGCTTGCGGAGTATAAATGTAGACGTAGATGAAGATGTAGACCAATCGTATGTCCTCCACCATCATCGGATTTGACTGCACTGGACTTTTCCTCACGGGTCGATGAAGAGTTTGGCTGATGAGACTCCTGTAAAGACAGAAGCAAATCTGGTGGCACTAGTTGTGTTCGCCTCAGTATAGATTGCAGAGACACCACTTGTTATACAGCATATGTGCCACAACATCATTCGTAAGCTCAATGTGTGCACCGAACCTGGTGGTCGCCACATCGAACCTTACTCGTAGCAGATCAGAATGCTAACCATACTTTGAAAGGACAAAAACGGTTCAAGTTTAACAGAAAAATTAACAGTGTTTGTGAAATCTGATAAAGTTTACTTTCCGTTTCTTCGGTTATTAATGAGTGGAAATGTAAAGTAAGTGGTGTACTGGTTCACGTCTAACAAATTACCTGTAAACGTGGTCGCGTTACCAGAATGTTTTCAAATGGTTGTTGCACGGAAACGGCTGCAAGTTCTAAAAGTTTGTAAGGGGAAGTTTACAGTCCACTGATATTACATAAAGGAAAACTAGAGAGAAAAGAGAAGCAGCTGAATGAAAATCAAGAACTCACATGGAAAACCAGTAGTAAACAAAGAAGGGAAGGCTGCAAGGTGGGAAGAATATATAGACAGGTTACACAAAAGACATGAACTTTATATCAATATCACAGAAGGAGAAGAGAAGAGGATGGGAAATTTGATACTGCGAGGGGAATTTGACAGAGCGCAGAAAACCCTAGGCGGAAGTAAGGCCTCTGGAGTAGTCAAGGATTCCCTCAGATGCCCTTGGGAGAGCCACCCATAACAAAACTATTCCACTTTGTGTGTAATACGTGTAAGGCAACCAAAATACCCTCTGTCTTCAAAAAGAATGTAAAACTGTAATACCAACTTCAAAGAAAACGCTTCATGACAGATATGAATATTACCAAACTATCAATTTAGTAAGCCATGGTTCCAAATTGCTGATACATATAATTTATAGAACACTGAAACAACTAACAGAAACCGACCTCGGGGAAGATTACTTTGGCTTCTGGAGAAATGTTAGAACAAGTGAGGTAAAACTGATCCAGTGACTTACCTTAGAGGATACGTTAAAGGAAGGTAAACCTACGTTTATAGCATTTGTAGATTTGGAGAAAACATTTGAGACCGGAATACACGTTTTAAATTATTGGAGGTTGTTGTTGTTGTGGTCTTCAGTCCTGAGACTGGTTTGATGCAGCTCTCCATGCTGCTTTATCCTGTGCAAGCTTCTTCATCTCCCAGTACCTACTGCAACCTACATCCTTCTGAATCTGCTTAGTGTATTCATCTCTTGGTCTCCCTCTACGATTTTTACCCTCCACGCTGCCCTCCAATGCTAAATTTGTGATCCCTTGATGCCTCAAAACATGTCCTACCAACCGATCCCTTCTTCTAGTCAAGTTGTGCCACAAAATTCTCTTCTCCCCAGTCCTATTCAATACTTCCCCATTAGTTACGTGATCTACCCGCCTTATCTTCAGCATTATTCTGTAGCACCACATTTCGAAAGCTTCTATTCTCTTCTTGTCCAAACTAGTTATCGTCTATGTTTCACTTCCATACATGGCTACACTCCATACAAATACTTTCAGGAACGACTTCCTGACACTTAAATCTATACTCGACGTTAACAAATTTCTCTTCTTCAGAAACGATTTCCTTGCCATTGCCTGTCTACATTTTATATCCTCTCTACTTCGACCATCATCAGTTATTTTGCTCCCTAAATAGCAAAACTCCTTTACTACTTTAAGTGTCTCATTTCCTAATCTAATTCCCTCAGCATCATCCGATTTAATTTGACTACATTCCATTATCCTCGTTTTGCTTTTGTTGATGTTCATCTTATATCCTCCTTTCAAGACACTGTCCATTCCGTTCAACTGCTCTTCCAAGTCCTTTGCTGTCTCTGACAGAATTACAATGTCATCGGCGAACCTCAAAGTTTTTACTTCTTCTCCATGAATTTTAATACCTACTCCGAATTTTTCTTTTGTTTCCTTTACTGCTTGCTCAATATACAGATTGAATAACATCGGGGAGAGGCTACAACCCTGTCTCACTCCCTTCCCAACCACTGCTTCCCTTTCATACCCTTCGACTCTTATAACTGCCATCTGGTTTCTGTACAAATTGTAAATAGCCTTTCGCTCCCTGTATTTGACCCCTGCCACCTTCAGAATTTGAAAGAGAGTATTCCAGTTAACATTGTCAAAAGCTTTCTCTAAGTCTACAAATGCTAGAAACGTAGGTTTGCCTTTTCTTAATCTTTTTTCTAAGATTAGTCGTAAGGTTAGTATTGCCTCACGTGTTCCAACATTTCTACGGAATCCAAACTGATCTTCCCCGAGGTCCGCTTCTACCAGTTTTTCCATTCGTCTGTAAAGAATTCGCGTTAGTATTTTGCAGCTGTGACTTATTAAACTGATAGTTCGGTAATTTTCACATCTGTCAACACCTGCTTTCTTTGGGATTGGAATTATTATATTCTTCTTGAAGTCTGAGGGTATTTCGCCTGTCTCATACATCTTACTCACCAGATGGTAGAGTTTTGTCATGACTGGCTCTCCCAAGGCCATCAGTAGTTCTAATGGAATGTTGTCTACTCCCGGGGCCTTGTTTCGACTCAGGTCTTTCAGTGCTCTGTCAAACTCTTCACGCAGTATCTTATCTCCCATTTCATCTTCATCTACATCCTCTTCCATTTCCATAATATTGTCCTCAAGCACATCGCCCTTGTATAAACCCTCTATATACTCCTTCCACCTTTCTGCCTTCCCTTCTTTGCTTAGAACTGGGTTTCCATCTGAGTTCTTGATATTCATACAAGTGGTTCTCTTGTCTCCAAAGGTCTCTTTAATTTTCCTGTAGGCAGTATCTATCTTACCCCTAGTGAGACAAGCCTCTACATCCTTACATTTGTCCTCTAGCCATCCCTGCTTAGCCATTTTGCACTTCCTGTCAATCTCATTTTTGAGACGTTTGTATTCCTTTTTGCCTGCTTCATTTACTGCATTTTTATATTTTCTCCTTTCATCAATTAAATTCAATATTTCTTCTGTTACCCAAGGATTTCTATTAGCCCTCGTCTTTTTACCTACTTGATCGTCTGCTGCCTTCACTACTTCATCCCTCAGAGCTACCCATTCTTCTTCTACTGTATTTCTTTCCCCCATTCCTGTCAATTGTTCCCTTATGCTCTCCCTGAAACACTCTACAACCTCTGGTTCTTTCAGTTTATCCAGGTCCCATCTCCTTAAATTCCCACCTTTTTGCAGTTTCTTCAGTTTCAATCTGCAGTTCATAACCAATAGATTGTGGTCAGAATCCACATCTGCCCCAGGAAATGTCTTACAATTTAAAACCTGGTTCCTAAATCTCTGTCTTACCATTATATAATCTATCTGATACCTTTTAGTGTCTCCAGGATTCTTCCAGGTATACAACCTTCTTTTATGATTCTTGAACCAAGTGTTAGCTATGATTAAGTCATGCTCTGTGCAAAATTCTACAAGGCGGCTTCCTCTTTCATTTCTTCCCCCCAATCCATATTCACCTACTATGTTTCCTTCTCTCCCTTTTCCTACTGACGAATTCCAGTCACCCATGACTATTAAATTTTCGTCTCCCTTCACTACCTGAATAATTTCTTCTATCTCGTCATACACTTCATCTATTTCTTCATCATCTGCAGAGCTAGTTGGCATATAAACTTGTACTACTGTAGTAGGCATGGGCGGAATCAGTGGTTGAGAAGGCAGTGGGTCAGGGCTGTGACCTGTCCCCAATGTTATTCAATCTGTACTGTGAGCAAGCTCTGAAGAAAAACAAGGAAAGTGAATTAAAGTACAGGGAGATGCCGATGACACTGAGGTTCTGACAGAGACAACAAAGAACTTGGAAGTGCTGTTGAACGGAATGCAAAGTGCCTTGAAAGGAGTATATAAGATGAACATTAATAAAAGCTAACAAGCGTAATGGAATGATGTCGAATTAAATCAGGTGATGCAAAGGGAATTAGATTAGGACATGAGACACTAAAAGTATTAGATGAGTTTTTGTTACTTGGGCAGTAAAATATTTTGTAATGAAGTAAAGAGGATATAAAATGTAGAATGGCAATGGCAAGAGAAATGTTTCTGAAGAATAGAAATTTCTTAACATCTATTACAAATGCAAGTATTAGGAAGTTTTCCTGAAGGCATTTGTCTAGAGTTTAGCGCTATGCAGAAATGAAACGTGGACGGTAAGCAGTTCAGATACGAAGAGAATAGAAGATGTTTAAATGTGGTGCTACTGAAGAATGATGAAGATTAGATGTGTAGATAGCCTAACTACGATACTGAAGACAATCTGAGGGAGAAGTAATTTTTGGCATAACTTGACTAAAAGAAGGAGACATCAAAGAATGGTCGTTTATTACTGGAGGGAAGTGTGTGTGTTTGGGTGGGGAGGGGGGTAAAAATTGCAGTAGGAGACCAAGTGCAAGTCCAGTAAGCAAGTTCGAAAGGATCTGGGTTCCAGTAGTTAGTCAGAGATGAAGAAGCTCCCACAGGATAGAGTAGTGTGGAGACCTACATCAAACCTGTATCTGGACTGAAGACCACAAAAACAATAGAAGCAAAAATACTCGCAATGCTACATTAATGAAAGATAGTATACCAACTGTAGAAAGGGAAAGTTATTATAGGGATGGGTGATAGCAGTTTCTGTTGCAAGTACACAACTCATGAATGTATATGCCACGTCTAGAAGCACTATAAAACCGCATGGGAAAAGTTATTTAAACACGAAATAATGCCTGTTTTGCCGATGATGTAGAATAATGTTATGATTGGGATGAGATAACAGGTGCCCAGAGCTGGAACAGATGATCAAAAAGGTAAATATTCGGGACACCTGAAAGGTTTACCGGTTATGAAACAGTAGCCTATGCTAACGTAACCACTATCGCATAAAGTAGAACTAGTCGGATTTGTGTCTCAAGAGATACAGCTGTATATCAAATCTGCTGGAATATGGCCGATACACTTTCTGGATCTCTGAGCCTATAGCACCAGAATTTATCTCGCAAAAAATCAGATTTGTTGGGGTTTGGGGGCTATTGGAAACTAAATTCAAACTTAGCGACATAGAATTAAATGAGCTGTTGTCAGGAACATGGAAGGCTTCCGTTAGAAATATTGGAAAATATCCCATAAAACAGCAATGGTGGGTGGGGGATACGAAACTGAAATTGAAGACGCTGCTCGGACAGTACGGTTAGAACTAGCGTGAATGAGAGAAGTGCACCGAAGAATTCCTTTACCTTTACCTTAGAGAACTCTACAAACACACAGAAGAAACAACAAATAATAGTTTGCGAAGAAAACATTATTGCAGCGAAGGAAGTGAGATATGGGAGCATCATACAACAGGGAAGTACTTCTATTTACCCCCTAGACCGAACAACAAAGCTAGTACAATACAAAATAATTGAGAAATAGCCCAACAGGATCTAATAAAATACGGAATTACGTAACATTTCCGTGAATTATATACGGAAGCGGAAGTAGGCTTGAGCTACGAATCTTTGTTCCTGCAAGATATCAGTGTTACCGTAAGTTAAGCAGGAAACAGCACTTTCAGTGCCGCATTCACAGAAGGGGAAGTATTTGATGCACTGTCGAGAAGGTCGAGAAGAAAACAGCTAGGTTTATATGGAGTAACAGCGCCATTCTATCTTTTATACTGAGGCATCGTAAAAGGCGAACACATTAACGTATTTTACGACGCTTGGAACTTGCGACAGCTACAGCTGTCCTTAAGATGTTAGTTATTGTGTAGCTACCAGTTACGGCGCTTCAGTGCGCTATCTTCAGGTCTTAGTTGATGCTGAAGATGGCGCATTGAAGCGCCGAAACTGGTAGCTACAGAATAAATAACATCTTAAGGACGGCTGTAGGCTTTTCATTTTCTTACAAAAGAGAATGGCCATGGTCCCAAAGACCTCCAGTCAAAAGGATGGACATACGAAAATTCCATGCAAGTTCCCGTGATAGGCTATAATAGTTCTGGTATCAAAGAAATATCCGCCAAAAAGACAGTGAATCTTAGAGGCCAATAACTTAGACAAAATTCTAGCCTGAACTATTAACACAAAATTAAAGCAAATAATAAAAAACTTGGTAAGAGAAACAGCAAGAGTGTTCAGTACACCGACGCAATATCATTGATAAACTAAGCGGTTTCCATAACATAGTAACAATAACAAAAAACTGCAAATTAAAAGCCTCCATAATTTATATTGACTTTTCTAAAGCGTTTGACAAGGTCTCTCATGGTTCACCCCTGAAAACAATAGAGCTTTTGGGACTCGGTAATAAATTCAGACATTTCATCAAACTCTTGTTGAATATAGCAAAGGTTAAAGGGCAAATAACAAGAGTCATTGACATTAAGCGATCAGTGCAACAGGATTGTCCAGTATCAATGGCTCTTTACACAATCGCGGTGGAGCCTTTGTTGAGAAAAAATGAACAGTGCGACCTGAGCGTGTTTGTTTCAGCACAAGATCAGAGAGCGTCCGTCGGAAGAATTGTTGACAGCCTTTGTCGAGCTACTGCAGCGATTATCGACTGTAAGAAATCTCGAATAACTACAGTTAGACGAACAACAGTGGATCCCTGGAACGTGGATGAACCAAAGTCGAGGTATAGACCTTGTATAATTTCCACTACAGGTGGCGGCATGCAACTCGCGTTCAGTGGTACACAAAGTTAGAGCCAGCGTCCAAGCGCACTCAATACGTTTTCTAAACATGCACAAAAAGGCGAAACTGATAGACTGCTTCATCCTCTCCCAAGTTTTCTATATGGCATCCATACTGTCACTTCCATCAACAATAGTAAGCATCATGTCAGATCTAGGATATGTCGTGTTCCGAAGAAATATTTTCGTGGTCATTTCAAGACTTCAACTTTATCTTGCGAGGTAGATGGAATCGGCATGAGTGGTGTAGAAGAGAAGTGCAAGGCCTTGGTAGTAATAAGTGTTATCAAAAGGACGAAAATAAAATCTACTGGCCGGATATAATTTGAGTGCAGATACCCAAAGACGTCCAAGTGTGGGCTGAAATTATCGTATGACAGCGAAATGCGGCAGGTGTTCTAATGTGTTAATGCGGAACCGTCTAAAGCTCAAAAGAAATAGTTCCAGTTTTGACCACTAGGATCAAATCTAGCGCTGTGAATGCAAGAAAAGAAGAAAAGACGTATAGAAACGATTCCAAATCTAATGGGTTAGGAACGGGGCTTGGGAAGGAGAGGTCAAACAGGTGAGAAAGGCATAATATTGATTTTATTATTAACTGCCGCTTACACAATTTGTTCAACGTAACTACCGGAGACATTGAAGAAACGCTGAATCGGTAAAACGACGTGATCAACTGTTGCTCGGAGCAGTTCCGGAAGAATCTAAGTAACGTCTTCCCGGTTACTAGCCTTGAGATCAGGTAGAGACGGAAAGTGTCCCTGGTAAACGCGTTCTTTTAACTTTCCCCAGAGTCAAAAGTCACCTTGATTCAGATCAGGTGATCTTGCAGGCCACTCATTTTCGTGAAACTTTGCATTAAGCAGACCTTTCACTTGGCGACATGAGAAGTTGCCCCTTCTTCCACGAAAACAGTGGTTTACACACACTTGCACTCTTCCAAAGCACGAACAACATGTTGTGCAAGAATGTCTCAATAGCGTGCAGACACACGGTACACCTGGCAGGGCGTCTGGGTGTATTCTCTTCAAAGAAGAACGGACCGAGAATGCAGGTGGCTGTGAATCCACGTCACACAGTCACATACAGTGGGTGCAATGGCTGTTCGTGCACAAGACGCGATTTAACAGTACCCCAAATTCGTCACTCCTGTGTATTCATTGCACCCTGCCTCGTCACTCCATAGAGAATAGTGTCAGGTTACATGTCATCAACTTCGATCCGTGACAGAACCAAAGAGTAAATTCAGAGCATTCCTGCGGATCTTGGGGTTGCAGTTGCTGCACCGTCTGGATCTTGCACGGGTACCAGTATAAAATAGTTGGAAAAATTTTCCGTACTGTTGCCACGGAATTCACAATTCTCGTGACACTGCACGAGCACTAGCATGTGCTGCGTGGTAAGTTACAGCAACCCGTCGGTATAGGACGCCTTCCTCTTCCAGGACCCACACAAATATCACCCAGGTTCTAGAATTTCGTTTCAACTTCTTTGAATCACTTAATGACCTCGGGCCCCTCCTCTCCTCTCTCTTCTCGATAGCCATAGCTGTTCACTCACATTACAGCTTGTGAAATCACACCGTGGCTTGAGAGGTGGCATGAGCCCCCTCTCATATTTCTATCTTACGATTCTCCTCTCTAGTTGCATGCGGTGGAGGGTTGCTTTTCCTTAACACGCGTACTTCCCACGTAGCGTCTCTCGTCACCCGGGTGGGCCGGTGACAGGCGGGCTCTGTGGAACTGGAGAGAGTTAAGCCGACGTGTGTGAGGCAGTCGAGTGAATGCTTTTCAGACGCCGACATTGTCAAGAGACACGCCCGCTGGGGTGTGAAGTAGCGGCTGGGCTAGAGGTTCCGTTACTTCAGAGAAACTTTGCGAAAACACTTTCTGGCGGGCTACCAGCGAGGCGTGGGAATGACTTGTGTACCCACGCAGTTGTGGCGGGAAAATTCCCGCACTTTCTGCAAAATCAGCACAGAAATTGGCGCCAAGAATCTCCATTGGTGGAATGGTAGTGCTCCGGCAATGGAGTGGAATTTCCGCCGGTTTTCGAGTTGCTGATTGGAACGTAACCACGGCCACTGTCGTGGGGGCGGGAATGTTCGGTGTTCGGCCTGTACGGGTGCTCTGGGTAGTCGGCAGTCGCCTTTCGGTCGAGGACGTCGGAGCAACCAGCCCTCGCCTGCGGTACGCCAGATCGTGTTCTGGGAGATAAGAAGACTGTTGGTAATGTACGTCCGCAGCACCGGCAGATAGGGATTTTCCTAGGTGATAATCAGAGCTCAGCAGAGCGCGCCTGTTCATCCTTTTCTAACTTTGTTCAGTTTCGAGTAGCAGCAATTACAATTGGGTTAGCTGTGTGTCTCTCTTGAGATTTGAGTGGAAAGGAATTGGCTCCACATACCACTTCGTCTTAAACCTCACGATCTAAGTTAGGGACAACTTCACCTTTACTGTGTTTGTATGAATCTCCAATTTTAGCCAATTTGATGTTTTATATTTCCTGTGTCTCTTTTACTATTCTGCGTTTAATCTTAATAAATCATATTGTTATTTTGGACAGAACTTTCTTTCTGTTAATCAATAGAGCAACCCTATCATTCCTCACTATGCTAATGAAACCTTTGTTTATTTAACTTATTTATCAAATTAAATTATTGCAGGTGCCAAACTCTCTTCTACTCCACTAGCAGGGTTGATTAGAGTCAGTTCGCGTATTTGTTTTATCCTTGTGCAACAGCAAAAGTCGGAGTTAGAATAGGGGGGGCTTAGAGCATGATTTACACATGTGGATTCTAGTAGAATTTAGTGATAAATACACTACTAGCCCCGGCACCTCGCATAATATGGCGACCCTTGGCCTCGGATCTTTCCTGTGAATCTCTGATAAACAAACAGGATTCTTAGTAGGAACATTCAATTTTTTTTCTCTCTATTTTTTTTTAATGATTAATACCCAAGTTTTTTTTGGTAGTTCCGCGTTTAGTTTTAAGTAGCGGCGCATGACTACAGTTTTTGTTTTCAGTGTATATATTTTTTGTTCATTGTTTTTTTTGTGTTTCGCTGATGTGGTGTCTGTACCGCATCGCACTTTGTCGGATTTGTGTGCGGTTTCTGTACCACATCAAATTGTGTTTGTGATTACAGCGTTGGAACAGCGTTGTTGAAATTTTATGTTTATGTGTAAAAAATATATGGAGTAGATTAATTTTATTGTGCATTTTAGATGAATTTGTTTTTATGAATGATAACGAGAAGTAAGGCACGACTATTATCGGGCGAAGCTAAAACAAAAGAGGATAGCATAATGGATAAGGGGCAGTTTACTGACGGGAATAGGTTCGGAGATGAGATGGGCACATTTTTAGCAGGACAGGACGCCAGGGGCATTGATGAGGAAGGTGATTTGGACGCGATCTCAGAGCAGCGTTGCGGCCGTGATTATGATAGTGAAGTAGAGGATGAAACAGAGACAGGCACACAGGTCGAGACGGTAGCAGAAGTTTATAGTCAAACGAACGAGTGCAGACAGAGGCCAGCTCGGTCACGTCAGAGCTCTAGCGCCCAGGTGTCCAGAGTTACATCGCCCATGTTTGAAGAGGATCAAGAAGATGACGTAAACCCAATACTGAGCTTCCTACGATCAATGAAAGAAGAAGCTGACGAACAGCGTAAGAAGCAGGAAGAAGCTGACGAACAGCGTAAGAGGGAGAAGGAAGAAGAGGAGAAACAACGTAAGAAGGAGAAGGAAGAAGAGGAGAAACAACGTAAGAAGGAGAAGGAAGAAGAGGAGAAACAATGTAAGAAGGAGAAGGAAGAAGCTGACGAACAGCGTAAGAGGGACACTGAGGCAATAATCTCGCATATAGGGGCAATTCGTGGGGAATTATTAACAATAAAGAAAGAATGTGGAGAAGCAAAACAAATGTCAATGGTAGCACAAAAAGTAGCAGGCCTAGCCAAAACTGCAGCAACAGGGGCAATGAAAATCGCAAGAGTAACTCTTAAACTCGCAGGGCGCTTGCGACGTGCGACACAAGTCCACTCGAAATCCCTAGCGGCCTTAAAGACTCAAGGTAATATTGCGGTTACGAACATCACGAAACGAATGAAAGAAGTAGAGAGTCGGATAGCAAAACTAGAGCGAAATGGGCACACGAGCACTGCGCGTTCGGATACCAATGATGGAGCACACAGGATTGTGTCTCCGAGGAAAAGCCCGCCGTGCTCTAGCCCAGTGACAGCGTGCGGAACAAACAATGCACACGCAGAAACAGCGAGTAATAGCTCCAATAATTGCAGCCCACTTAGAAGAGTGAATGCTGAATGCCACTTCCACTGTGATACAGACGTAGCACATCACAGTTATCAGCAAGATAGATCAGGACACTCCGCAGACGTGCAAGTATCGGAAACGTCTGACAACACCAGTGCGAGGATCGGACAGAATTTTGATCACAATCACTTCCTGTCGATACTCAAATTCCAGAAGTTCAAAGATAATGGAGGGTCGATGCATCCGAAGAGCTGGGTGATGCAATTTACTAATTCATTACCGTCGTCATGGCCAACCCAGGCCAAATTAGAATTCATGTGTGGACACATCGAAGGCCAAGCCGCGGAAAAGATGCGGGGCGTGGCAGCGACGTGTCGGACTTAAGGTACGTTGCCCAAGACGCGACGCACACTAGCGACTGCGACGGGTCGCTACGTGACGTCAGAAATTGCCTGCTGGCGCATGCGCAGTTCGAGTTTGGGATGCGACGCGCGACTGTTGCGGCAGCTGTCGCAGCACTGCACCAGTGAGCAGTGTTGCGACGGAAGTCGCACGACACAAAGACGTACGGCTGCTAGAAAGCCACTCAAGGAAAACTGAAATGAGCCACTCACAGGATGTGATGCTTTGTGAGCTGGTCTCGCTACATCCTTGCCTTTACGATTTGAAGAACCCTAAATATAGAGACACTATGTTCAGAGACAGAATTTGGGAAGAAATTGGTGCACAGTTGAAACTGGCAGGTGAGTGAAATATATATTTTCCCATTAATGCAAATTTTTCAGGCCTGTTATGAAAATCATATAATCCATGCAGATGTAGAATTAGAATGATGAAAATGAACTTGAAGGTCAATTTCGCATTACTCTTTTTTGTGACGATAAAAATTGAAAACGGCAAGTACATTATAAAATGAACAATCTAAAGTATAACGAGAAAGTTACATTTTACAATACCTTCACTTCGAAAGTAAACGGTAGATTGGTGTCTTGATGATACCTTCTAGTTGTGAAAAACCACCACCAGATTGTTGTACAGATTTCTGTAATCAATAGATGTTCGTTTTTGAGGAAGTCGTTTCTCAACAGATTGCGCAAACAGTTTGCTGCAATAAGTAATTTGTCACATTCACTTCAATTCATTGGTAGAAGGTGGTGCTCAAAAAACTTGTGCCAAAAGTGCACTACTGTTTTACAAGGCCCTTCTGGTCTGACACAGTTCACAATTGAAATTCGTCTTTTGTAAATCCTGGAGTCATCTTTTGAGTGCAGCTTGGCAAGATTAAATGTTCATGTCATCCATAACGATGTATGCTGTCAGAATATAAGAATATGGAAGTTCATTTGGATGGGAATAAAGAGTCAGTCGGCTATGAAAGTTGCCTTAGCTTGTTCCAAAAGTTTCTGCATGGGAGAAACTGACAAGTATAATTTGGGGAAATTTTGTGAACAAGCATGGACATTATTTCTTCCACATTTCTGCTAGTGTATACTGTAGACGTTCAGAATGAAAATTCTAGAGATGTTCAAGGTGAAACCCTATCTTGTTGTCAAGAACTTGAAACAATGCAATGACGCTAGCGTGCGCTTATTGTTAATAAACTTATCTTTCATTGGAATTTTAGGTGAAATGTGCAAAAACACATGGAGGAATATTCGGGACTCGTGTCAGAGAAATAAACGAGAAAGAAAGCTTGGAACAGGTTCAGATGCCTCAGCAAAACCAAGAAAATGGGTTCTGCTTGATCACTTGGCTTTAAGAAACCTACATTTCGTGGCATTTTAAATGAAATTGTCAAGAGCATATGGAGAAATATTAGTAACTCATACCGGAGAAATATATGACATAAAATGGTTTCATTAGGTCCAAACGTGTCAGCGAAACAAAACAAATGCATTCTCTATCGTGTGATGACCACACGATTCTCGTTGCGCGTCGACAGAACTGGCGGCTAGTCGCGACGCTCCCGGAGATATATGAGCCCAAATCTCGGAAATGGAGATCGATATCATTCTGATCTCAACTTTAAAAATAATTTCGATATGTTAGCTTCTTTTCATCGGCAACGATGTATGACCTAACGTGAACCATACGTAAAGTAGCCAGCGACCACATTTTTCACTGTACACAATTCAAATTTTATGCAGTAGGTTACTTGTAAATTAAGTATCGGAATAACTGTGACGAATATCGGAAAAATAGACACCTCATTATCAAGCTGTGATGTGAAACTGTAAGATACGCAAACATCAATTTTTTGTGCCTTTTACTTTCCTCACAATTGATAGAGAAGTAATATACAGCGAAAAAAACACGCAAAACCGGAAGAGATACTTTTCAATTTTTTAAAGTAAAAGGAGAATCTGTATCGAAAAAGTAACTCTGGGAGCCAATGTAACTTTGTTGCATTAACATACAGTATTTTTTACAGCAAGAAAATCGGAATTCTTATTTTTCTTATGTATTTGAATCCGCCGCCGCCGCCGACCGGAGCTTGGGAAACGGCGACGACTCCAGTCGTGTTGCGGCCGTGTCGCCGTCTGCCAGGGTGGGAAAAGAGGAGGGGGCAGCGTCGCAGTCGCAGCCAACTGTCGCGTCTTGCACAACGTAACTTTATCAGGAATTTGTTGGTGCATTCCTGCGGACCTACTGGTCAAAGGAAACGCAAGACAGGATTAAAGAGGAAATAATATTTTGTCCTGAACTGGAAGTGTCCGGGCATAAGAGCGCAACCAAATTTTTTGATGATTTACTCAAGAAGAATCAGTTTTTAGATAGTCCATACAGCAACGGAGAAATTATTAAATTTTGCTTTTCGAAATTGCCAGTTAGGTATCAACAGACACTTGTCGGGAAGTGTGGATCTGACATAGATGCATTCAAGAGTCTACTGCGCGAACTCGAAGTAGTCTTCGATAAACAAGACGCAAAGGACAGGAAGAAGGCGCAAAATAACAAATACCACGGGCCAGCAAGGGAAGACGACAACAGATCGCATAATCGCACTGGTCAGTTAGGAAACCAGGGTTACCGAGATCAAGGTTACGCTATTCAAGGTTATGGAAACCAGAGACACGGAAACCAGAACGTCAGGGAACAGGGTCAATCCAGACAAGCAATCTGGGACAGGAGGAATGACGAACGGCAAAGCGACCGTAATTGGAGGGAGCGAAATCAAGGACAACAGGAGAACCAGGAGATTGAAATTAGACCTCCAAATCCTAATGCACGTCAGAGGAGGGGGAGTCTAAGAAGGGATTGACGCTAGTCCATAGGACTCCACCACTTCTCTCACATAAAGGAGTTCGTAGAATAGTAGTAGTGTAAGAAATGTACATAGTAGAATAGGCAAAGATATGAACCTTTTTTCGGGGAACAATAATCGTTACATTAATAGATTAAGATTGCTAAAGTATTAACACGCTGCGTTGTCTTGCATAAGAATTTACTGCTGCTATCCTCTTTTTGTTTATGTTCGCGATCTCCAATGTCGATGGAGTAGGAGACACTACCTTTTCATGAGCAATGTTTTTGTCCCTTCCTATCTGGTGTCCATGTTGAGGGATAATGATGAGTGACGAGATGTCGCACAAACGGGCGCATACAAGAACGTGCTCTTAGAAGCGTTCTGAGAAGTCGTGATACGCTCCATAGCGGCCACAACCAGTTCGTGAGTCGTTCATACCAATGCTTGCAGGCACGCGTCAGTGCACTGCAAGATTGTGGTATATTGCGTGATTTCGAGGGTGAATATGGGCAGTATAGTTTTTGCAGAGCTGCGCCGGTATCGTTGTCTTGCAAGTCGGGGTGAACCTGTGAGCATTTGACTCTAATGGTGCCCTAGACGAGAGAAATGAGGGCATAAAAGCCTACCATGCTAATGTGCTGGTTGGGGATTTAGCGTGCTGCTCGTTTTTGTCACAGATGAATCACCAAGGAATTGTACTTGGATATTCGTGACATACTGTGTAGCTGGCGTGTGTTGGGTGTCTGAATCCTCAACAGGAACCAGTCCTGGCTTGGTCATATTACATTGCTTCTGGAAAGGAGTACTTCGATCGCGAAAACCGCTTCACATAGAGAAGGAAGTTGCAACTATAAATTTATTGTCGTGTATAGCCATGGCTAACCCAGTCTCTGGAGTTTCAGTGAGGCGTAATGAAAACTCGGAGGTCATGTCGTACGGCGCGCACATCACTGTCGTCAATAGCGGCGAGCAGCAAGACACCTCAGCGTAACAGGAACTATGTAAGGGTATTGTATAAGGTAAATAAAAAAAAAAAAAATAAATAAATAAATAAATAAAATAAAATAAATAAATAAATAAATAAAAGGGAAAGTACGATACTAGGATAAGTTAAACTGTAGGATTTAACAATAACTAGATTAATATTGTGGGGGTTTTCTACCACAAGTGTGGCGCGCGCCTGTTGAGTTGCTATTTTTCAGGTCACCAAACCACAGACCCGAGATGGAGGGACGACGGGCGAGCGAAAGTAGCGTAGTTGCATGTTCTTTATAGCACAGTAAAACTTAGACCTGCATAACAACATAATTTAATTAAAAGACGTAGAATGTAGATCGTTGGGATATGGTAGTTAATTCTTGAAGCATGTCTACTGTCGATCTATATAATTAATAGTAATATTAGTGCGGGCCCGCACATTTAGTTGTTCATCCATTACAAAGCATCAGTTATCACACACCATGTACATACTGAGATCGGTCTCTACACATATATCAAAATAAATTATTTCCATGTCTAGATTAGATGTTATAATGATTGCCATAGATTAATAACTATAAAAGTAAAATAAGAGTGTCTGAAATGACAGACCATCAATGTTTCATTATGTAAATTTATTATAACATAGAAGGTCATGGGAAAAAGTTAGGCATAAGACTTTTGTAAGAATTGTACAGATGACGAGGAACGTGGCAATGCAGAGGCCAGCCAGCGCAAAAACAAGAGGTCTTCGGCTACCTGCTAGAGGGCGAGCGTCCCGTCCTACACGCTGACAGTCACCCGGCTGCCTACCTGAGGGATTACACGGGACCCTCGCCCCGCCACAAGCGAAAGTGGGGCTGGCCGTTGACCCTGACACGCGACAGCCTGCTAGCTCTCCGGACGCGGCAGCCGCTTGGAGGGATTCCCTGCGGCAGACCACGTTGTCGTGAGTACACGAAGAACATCACATATCGTGTCAGAACCTGCGCCTCATGTGCCTCAGGACAGAAAGGGACGCTCTATACTCACCTGTTTGGGTTTTTACAACTCACTAGCATTGGCCGATCTGCATACACAAAGCAGTATCGTGCCACACTAACAAATGTATGGTCTCATGTCTTACTTCTCCTCTCTATTAGAGAGCAGTTTTTAACAATAGTCGCTCCTAGTTCGATCCTGTATGGATGACCTCACACACTTGTGGAGTCACTCCACGTGCCATCATCCCTCGTCGAACTGCAATATTGGGAAACATAAAGTTCTGTCCAGCGAGAGAAGAGACCTAGACTAGTGATGTATCCCAACGAGTAGACCTCAGAGACAATTAATCGACGTGAGGAGAGCCTATCACTGTGTCTTCCTACCATACGGCCGTGATCATATGCGTGGGTCTGACTACAATCTCAACAGCGTACTGCAGACACTCCAGAACTCCCTATTGCTGTTGCCACAACGTAGCAACTACAACCGACGTTTAGCCTTATGTGATGTCAGTACAGTGGAATCAGTGAAGTGCCACGGATATTTCTAACAATGTGATTTAGTGCCTCATTCTCAGCACAGTCGTGAACTTTGTGCAATGTGCACGCACAATTTGATGCCCCATGAACCTTGTTTTTTTTGTTTTTCTTAAATTTCTTTCTCTTATGTTGTTTCTGTAATGTATGTTATACCTTGTATGCGTTTGTGTTTTACACTGTAATTCTTATTACAGATTACTGTATTGTTCTCCACATCATGTTTTTTTTGTATTTTGTGTTTATTGTTGTGTGTATGCTAACAGTGTGCCTGAAGTCCCCATAAACTGAAGCTGATACCACCACTGTCATTGTGAATGGACCATCAGTTCAGGGAACATTTTGTAAAGGTTATTCTTGCTGCAGGGAGACAGAATGAATCGGAGGTTGTAACTAGATTCTGAAAACTCACAAAGAGATTGTTAACTTAAATATTATCATGTGTGAGTGAGGTCAGGTTAGTTTAATGATTAAAATTGTTGTAACATCTTGGGCATTTAATTGCGGAGCACTCCAACTCTGATTGTAAAGAATAAACTGCTCCATATTTGGCTCAGATGCCCGGGCCATGTTTAGAGCGTGAATGTCTGCGTGAATCGGTGTTTGGAAGGGGCTCCCTGGGTATGGATGTGTGATGTGAGTGTTAGTGTTCCATATTAAGAAGGTGAAGTTGGCTACATCATAAATAATCCTCCCTCTATGAGTTGCATTTTTCAGTTGCAATGATCTTTTTTATAGAGTGCGGTATGTGGAGTCACTTTGTAAGATTGTTCTTGGGCGATTGACTCACTACCTTGCTCCTAAGTGAGCCAACCGCTCACCAATTACAATCTAAAATGGCGTAGGGGCAATGAGAGGTGGCATGAGCCCCCTCTCATATTTCTATCTTACGATTCTCCTCTCTAGTTGCATGCGGTGGAGGGTTGCTTTTCCTTAACACGCGTACTTCCCACGTAGCGTCTCTCGTCACCCGGGTGGGCCGGTGACAGGCGGGCTCTGTGGAACTGGAGAGAGTTAAGCCGACGTGTGTGAGGCAGTCGAGTGAATGCTTTTCAGACGCCGACATTGTCAAGAGACACGCCCGCTGGGGTGTGAAGTAGCGGCTGGGCTAGAGGTTCCGTTACTTCAGAGAAACTTTGCGAAAACACTTTCTGGCGGGCTACCAGCGAGGCGTGGGAATGACTTGTGTACCCACGCAGTTGTGGCGGGAAAATTCCCGCACTTTCTGCAAAATCAGCACAGAAATTGGCGCCAAGAATCTCCATTGGTGGAATGGTAGTGCTCCGGCAATGGAGTGGAATTTCCGCCGGTTTTCGAGTTGCTGATTGGAACGTAACCACGGCCACTGTCGTGGGGGCGGGAATGTTCGGTGTTCGGCCTGTACGGGTGCTCTGGGTAGTCGGCAGTCGCCTTTCGGTCGAGGACGTCGGAGCAACCAGCCCTCGCCTGCGGTACGCCAGATCGTGTTCTGGGAGATAAGAAGACTGTTGGTAATGTACGTCCGCAGCACCGGCAGATAGGGATTTTCCTAGGTGATAATCAGAGCTCAGCAGAGCGCGCCTGTTCATCCTTTTCTAACTTTGTTCAGTTTCGAGTAGCAGCAATTACTATTGGGTTAGCTGTGTGTCTCTCTTGAGATTTGAGTGGAAAGGAATTGGCTCCACATACCACTTCGTCTTAAACCTCACGATCTAAGTTAGGGACAACTTCACCTTTACTGTGTTTGTATGAATCTCCAATTTTAGCCAATTTGATGTTTTATATTTCCTGTGTCTCTTTTACTATTCTGCGTTTAATCTTAATAAATCATATTGTTATTTTGGACAGAACTTTCTTTCTGTTAATCAATAGAGCAACCCTATCATTCCTCACTATGCTAATGAAACCTTTGTTTATTTAACTTATTTATCAAATTAAATTATTGCAGGTGCCAAACTCTCTTCTACTCCACTAGCAGGGTTGATTAGAGTCAGTTCGCGTATTTGTTTTATCCTTGTGCAACAGCAAAAGTCGGAGTTAGAATAGGGGGGGCTTAGAGCATGATTTACACATGTGGATTCTAGTAGAATTTAGTGATAAATACACTACTAGCCCCGGCACCTCGCAGGCTGTCGTATCGTCATACAAACTGTGTACAACGCCAGGTTTGGACATGGTGGTCAAAACTGGAACTAATTGTTTCCCAGCGTAAATCGGTTCCGCATTAACGCATTAGCATATCTGCCAAGTTTTGCTGCCTTATTTTAATTACCGCCCACAGTGAACCTCGCCGGCCGCTGTAGACGAGCGGTTCTACGCGCTTCAGTCCGGAACCGCGCTGCTGCTTTGGTCGCAGGTTCGAATCCTGCCTTGGGCATGGATGTGTGTGATGTCACACATCCATGCCCAAGGCAGGATTCGAACCTGCGACCAAAGCAGCAGCGCGGTTAGTTAAGTATAAGTAGTTCTAAGTCTAGGGGACTGATGACCTAAGATGTTAAGTCCCGTAGTGCTTAGAGCCATTTAAACCACACTGAACCTCTGTGAGTAACTGCATTTTCACTATAACCACCCGCGACGGATTTCGTTTACAACTACTGTCTCCCCTGAAAGCAGAATAGCAACTGTCAACGTTGGAAAAACACATCCAGTACTTACCATCGCATACTTAGCTTCCTGAAAATGGCAATAATTGAGAGTTGCTCCCTTAATAGCTCACAAAGGAGAGTAGCAAAAGTCTTTCTTTCGATTCCTGGTTTCTCGTGGAACCAGGGAGTGCGCCAAACCTACTATCGGCCAACCAAAACCCGTGGCTGGAAACCCGTGGCTGATTTTCATCCTGTCAAACGAGAGAAAATTGCCATTTAGAACACTAGCTCTTTTCCTCCGCGCCGGAGAAAACAGCATCCCAAAACTACCTTCGACCAATTAGCTCCAGCCACAAGAGCGGAGACTACCCTTTCGAGCTTCCTATGTCTAGTGAAAGTAGGGACTATCCAACCAGGACAACGAAAACACAATAAGAGCGCTCTTTAACCGTTTGAAATATGCAATGGATATGTATGGCGGCAAGTTGTCGGCCCGTGGAAGTGCACCTCAGACACGTAATGCAAACGTAATAAGTTGCACATTCGCCCCTAAATACGGGGGCGGAGACATCCCTTTTCAAAGTGGCTTTTGTCAAGAAATTTTCACGCTTAGTCGACCAAAGACAGACACCGCCGTCTCCTTCCTCCCGGCATGGACCAGATGCGGCAATCCTGCGTTCCCACTCTCCAGAAGAGTTAAAAGTATCTGACAGAGAGGTGAAACGCAGATCCTATCGTCGCTGCATGCGGTAACTTTTATTATATTACTGAAATCAATATTGTTCCTGCAGTGCCATATTAAAAGGTGTATCAAAGCGCACAGAGAAGGGCGGGATGAAGATACTATCTACTTGTTAGATCGCAATTATTTATGCTGTAACTGAACATTCTTGCTATTACATCGATTTATTGGTGGAATTAAGATTTAATGATGTCCGAAATTCACCTAGATGAAACGAGTCAGCTGTAATGTACACAGACGTGTTTCACACATTTATGTGCTAACTGAGACATCTAAATTCTTCCTTTCCCACGCCAAGTTGTATTTTCTGTACTTCATCGCGACTATAATACGCTGTGCAGAACATAAGTGAAGCAGCTTTATAGCCAACGCCAAAAAACAATAATAGCGTATAGTCAATAGTAGTGTCTTTCTTTCCACCACGATATATAATACAGGACGAAGGTAGTAAGTGACCACGTTTGATACACTTTACATGGCGAGCAAGTCATCGACTTCACTCAGCATACACTTGAACAAATACACGTTCACATACATTCTGCTTCACATTTTTGTCTGGGTCATAGTTGCCTGAATTGTGTTAAAAATTGTTCCCATGCCTGGATTCTGACCAAGTCTTTCGTGCAGTTTCCCTGAAACGCTGGAACTGGAAATCCGCTCCCAAATAATCTCCCTGCGATTCCCTGTATATAGCCTACCACAATTTCGCACAGTGTTCAGTTGAAAAGATCTTAGACTGAAAGATCTGAGACTGGGCTCAAACAGCCCGCTGATCTCCTTGGAGAAATGAGTGTGATTCCCGTAATTCTTTTGAAGTTTTTGACACACATTCTAGTTATCTTCACACTTTTGTTGCGATTGTGTCCCATTATTTTGAAGTGAGGGCTAGAACGAGAATTGTAAAACTACTGCAGGCTGTTGTAGACTACCGTAAGTAAGCATAGACTGCGGAAGTTTGTCTAGTAGTTTCGGTCAGAAAAGATCGTAAACGCTTTTTCTGTACGTTAGGTGTGTGCATACCTATCAGAGTTACCTCATTTCGACCATTTTGTTTGCACATGTGATCAGTGTTTTACAAGATTGCCCTAGAAATTGGAAGCTGTCAACCGTCTAGCAATTGAGTGAGGATATATAAAGGGCCGCATAATCTATGGGACATTTTTGTTCTACGTAGTTACCTTCCTGTCTGTTACTTAAAAATAAGCAGTATTTGTAGCAAAACTGAAATTGTCAACGTTCAATTCAGATTTTATTCGAAAATTGTTGCTTTTTAACGTGAAACAGAGGAATGTTGTAGCAAAAATAAAAAAAATACAGATTTATCGTACAGCGCTAGAAAACATAATTTTCCTAAAAAAGGTAAGTTGAAAAAACGAAAAATAAAAACATCTCATACATTGCTTCGAGCTTACATAAAAAGTGTTTCTGTTATTGATAAACAACTTTAGCACTTGTTTACTGGAAACAGGAAGTTCTTGCTTTTGAGCATGATGAAGAACGTTCTATTGAATGCAAAAGAACAACAATGATTATATAGCTTTTTACGTTTGTACATGTAAACTACGCATGCATCAAAAATAATAGTTTTGGTTACATAAATGCGCAGAAGTCACGCGAACAACTAATTTTTATTCATTGGAAAACGCGGTTGATGTTTTGTAAGAATATAAAATACACAGTGGACTAACACTGAACGATATGCGGTTCTAATTATGTGCAAAACGAACAAAAAACAAAGGGAAGTTGGCGGCTCTCAGTTTATCTCAAACATTCTTTTATATTTCTTTCCCTACCAGTGGTATCTAAACTACCAGTAATCCCACCATTTACTACATGATTTCTGTACTGTACCAAAACTACCGAACCGCAGATATGGTAGAGTGTAACTCTAGCTAGAACACATGTCGGACAAAAAAGATTTTGTGTTTACTTGTAAAGTTGTGCATGGAAAGAACAGATTTTGCTAGATTTCTGCACTACTCTACGTGCCGCTGATTTTGTATCCAGCGCTAGGAAATGGCTTGAATGCATTGTCTCACGCATCAGTTGCAACGCTCATGTCGAGTAGTGCAGAGACCTGGCTCCCTTTAGACCAAGACTGCCCTTCATAAGGGTGCAACATCTCTTATTTTCTAAGGTCGCCGAAAGGTAGTTTTAATGTTGTGTGTGTTTAAGATTCGTCCAGTTTGGCTTGATGCTGCTGCTCAGAACGAAAAGAAAGCCATGTGATAAACTTGCTTCGTTGCTTGGCTAGATTTGAGTTTGCACTTTTCGGAAAGAGCTCATTAGATTTCATGTGCCCAATAGCAAGTCCAGAGAGATTAGCTATCGGGCCCTCATATTTTCACTATACTGCGAGAACTTCAGTCTTCCAAATGGTTTGATGCTGTTACTCTTATTTCCTTATCTTCTAGTGATCTATTAATCTCTGCGTAACTACTACGTACAACACCTTTCACGATAAGTTATGTCTAGTTTTATTCCTTCCCGATCATATTAAACTCGTGCGTATATCTTACACCACCCGCAAATTCGACCTGTTCTTTCCCCTCTGATTTCCAACGTTGGTAATGTGCCGTGTTAATACCAACATATCTCACCAATACTACAGCTGAAATAAAATAACTTTGTGACTAATAGAAATCAGAGGGCGGGGGGGGGGGGGGGGGAAGGGGTGCAACGCTCCCGCCTAGCACGCAACATGGCACACTCTCGCGCGATCGACATAAATCACCCACTTGCTAACTACCTCGGCACGCACGTACAAAACAATGAGGCTTCTGCTGTAGGCTCACGCCCCGCCCCTACCACTTTACTCGCTGAAACATCACAAAGTTATTTTAATCAAAGTACACACACACTCCGTAGCCTCTCATAATAAAACTTTCTTTTTCTGTGTCCATTTCTCTCCATATCATGCCCGGTGTGCACTTCTGCCCACTATCCCTTCTTGAGTCCTACCACTCGCTCCCTCCCCTGCTCCTACACCCCGTCATTTGCACATTTACAGCTTTTGGGTACACTCCCTTTACACTCACACTCTTTGACACCACAGAACATACACTACTGGCCATCAAAATTGCTGCACCACGAAGATGACGTGCTACAGACGCGAAATTTAACCGACTGCAACAAGAGGCTGTGATTTGCAGATGATTAGCATTTCAGAGCAGTCACTCAAAGTTGGCGCCGGTGGCAACACCTACAACGTGCTGACATGAGGGAAGTTTCCAACCGGTTTCTCATACACAAACAGTAGTTGACCGGCATTGCCTGGTGAAACTTTGTTATGATGCCTCGTGTAAGGAGGAGAAATGTATACCATCACGTTTCCGACTTTGATAAAGGTCTGATTATAGCCTATCACGATTGCGATTTATCGCATCGCAACATTGCTGCTCGCGTTGGTCGAGATCCAATGACTGTTAGCAGAATATGGAATCGGTGGGTTCAGGAGGGTAATACGGAACGTCGTGCTGGATCCCAACGGCCTCGTATCACTAACAGTCGAGATGACAGGCATCTTATCCGCATGGCTGTAACGGATCGTGCAGCCACGTCTCGATCCCTGAGTCGTTTGCATGACAACAACCATCTGCACGAACAGTTCGACGACGTTTTCAGCAGCATGGACTGTCAGCTCGGGGACCATGGCTGAGGTTACCCTTGACGCTGCATGACAGACAGGAGCGCCTGCGATGGTGTACTCAACGACGAACCTGGATGCACGAATGGCAAAACGTCATTTTTTCGGATGAAACCAGGTTCTGTTTACAGCATCAAGATGGTCGCGTCCGTGTTTGGCGACATCGCGGTGAACGCACATTGGAAGCGTGTATTCGTCATCGCCACACTGGCGTATCACCCGGCGTGATGGTATGAGGTGCCATTGGTTACACGTCTGTTGTTCGCATTGACGGCACTTTGAATAATAGACGTTTCATTTCAGATGTGTTACGACCCATGGCTCTACCCTTCATTCGATCCCGGCGAAACCCTACATTTCAGAAGGATAATGCGCGACCGCATGTTGCAGGTCCTGTACGGGCCTTTCTGGATACAGAAAAGTTCGACTGCTGCCCCCTGGCCACCACATTCTCCAGACCTCTCACGTCTGGTCAATGGTTGCCGAGCAACTGGCTCGTCACAATACGCCAGTCACTACTCTTGATGAACTGTGGGATCGTGTTGAAGCTGCATGGGCAGCTGTACCTATACACGCCATCCAAGCTCTGTTTGACTCAATGCCCAGGCGTATCAAGACCGTTATTACGGCCAGAGGTGGCAGATCTGGGTACTGATTTCTCAGGATCTACGCACCCATATCGCGTGAAAATGTAATCACATGTCAGTTTTAGTATAACATATTTGTCCAATGAATGCCCGTTTATCATCTGCATTTCTTCTTGGTGTAGCAATTTTCATGGCCAGTAGTGTACTTGTTAAATCGCAATTACTTATGCTGTAACTGAATATTGTTGTCCTCAAACGGGAAGAAAGCCAATGTGCATTCCGTTTGCATACCGGGGGGAGTCATCCAAGTAAATGTAGAACGATTTGTAGACAGATCTTCCCCTTCCTAGTCTATTTTTATCCTGCTTTCTAACAATTACTTTCTTTAAACTCAAAAAAAGCAAAAAGATAAATTTTCACATTTCATATTTTTACACACACTGTTAATGAAACACAAATAACGAAATATACCGCTGGGAACCCTCCTTTGGATTCTACGGAATTCACAGTTAAATATAATATATTTAAATATATAAACATACTGATGGAAAAAATCAGAACATCAAGAAGGAATTCTGCGACATAGACAAAGTTTGGTAGGCGTGTTCTTACATCTGAAAGATGATGTTCATTCAAATTTCGCGTCAGTCGCATAGGATTGGCGGTAGTGGTACCACTAGGAGGATGCAAATTAGGTTTGCTTTAAATACACGCTGTAACGGTCGTTAGCATTAGTTACCTTTGAGATTGGACGCGGTGAGTTCGTGTCAGTCAAGAATGCCTTTAACGCGACAAAGACGCCCTTTATCAACACCTCACTGAGTTTGGACGAGGTTGTGGAATGGGGTTACTAGGAACTGTATGTTCCCTCTGCGATACTGCAGAACGGCTTGGCAGGAATGTAGCTACGCTGCGTGATTGCTGGTAGGGTGGTTACGAGAATGTACGGCTGCAATAAGACCAGTCCCCGGCCGGCCACGTGTCACTGCCGAGAGGGAAGACCGTTGTGTTCAACGTATGGCTGTGACACATCGTACTACATCTGCTGTAGCATTCCGACCAGCGGTTGGCACTACAGTGAAACAACGAACTGTTACAAATCGGTTACTTCAAAGACAGCTACGAGCCAGACACTCTGTAGCGTGCATTCCACTGGCCCCAAACTACCGCCATTTGCGACTTCAGTGGTGTCACGAGAGAACTCATTGGAGGGCAGAGTGGAGCTCTGTTACGTTTTCTGATGAAATTTGGGTCTACCTCAATGCAAGTGATGGACATGTGTTGGTCAGAAAGAGGCCGGTTGAGGTCCTGCAACCAGACTGTCTAGGCGTTAGACACACTGGACCTACACCTGTAGCTACAGTCTGTGGTGCAATTTCGTATTTCAGCAGGAGTTCTCTAGAGCTTGTCCCACGCACACATACTGCAAATTTGTACGTCAGTCTGATGATTCGGCTTGTTGTGCTTCCATTCACGAACAGCATTCCAGAGGGTGTTTTCCAACAGGATAACGCTCGACCACATAGCGCTGATGTAACACAACATACTGTGCAGTGCGTCCTCATGTTACCTTGTACTGCTCTGTCTCCAATCGAGCACATATTTGACTTCATAGGATGACAACTTCAGCCTCATTCACAAACAGCATTAACCGTCTCTGTATTGAACGACCAGGTGCAAAAGGCATGGAACTCCATCCCACAAACTGACATCCGACACTTGTACGATAGAATGCGTGGACGCTTGTACGCTTGCATTCAACATTCTCGCGGTTGCACCATTTATTAATGTACCAGCATTTCACATTTGTAAAGGCTTATCTCTCGCTTTCATTAACTTGTGATCTTGCAGTGTTAATATGTAACCGACACAAACATATTCCCAATATTTCACTACTCTACATTAATTATTTTTTGGATTTGAGATTCTTTCCCGTCAATGTAATTTTTATTCCCAAATTCTGAAAGAACAAGATCTGGACCTCAGAACCACTGCCGTTGTTAGTTTCGCAGTACCACAGTATCTAAAATTCGGAGAGAAATTTCGGAACATTTTGAAATTAAAAGAGGAATGAAGTAAGATGATCCACTCCCTCGATCAATTTTCATTTGTCTTACAAAAAAGTAATCCAACAGTACGGTGGACTAAAATCGAAGCTTAAAATTGAAGAATCAAACAAATTAGGAAGAACAAATATCAGGATGGAATGCTTGGCTTTTGCATACGACGTGGCCATTCTATGTCAGTACGGTCAAGAGCACAAAAACAAACAGAAGTTGTTAACGAAACAGCAGAAAGAATAGGACTCCAAGAATAAACTGAAAAACAGAAAAAGAAATACGTTAGCAACAACCTGAGACGCAAAAATTAAAAAACCCGAATGTAGGACAATTTTCTTCGTTTTATGGTTCAAATATTTAAGCGATTCCATTCGAGATACTGACCTGTAAAAGACTGGTTACAAAACCGAACCAATCAACAGACTTACGAAAGATACCTGTAAAAAGAATACATAAACTGCTGATGAATAGAATCGCATTGTGTTCCGCAATGAATCGCGGCTCTGCAGTACCCCAGATAGCCACAATCAGCGAATATGGCGGCGAATTGGGAAGGGATCCAATTACTCCAATGTTTTGGAGTGGCACAAAAGTGTGACTTCTGGGGTCATGCTCCAGGAAGCCATTGTGTATGACTTCTGTTCATTGCTGGTAGTGACTGAGGGACTCTGCCAGCACAACACTATGTCCCAAACACCATCATGTGATGCCTGTCATCCGACAGTATCATGGTGCCATTTTTCAATAGGGCAGTGCTAGTCCACACAAGGTGCTGTCTGTGTAATGTTGAGGTACTCCCATGACCAACAAGATCTCTACCTCTGTCTCCTATAGTACATATGTGGCAGCAACCTGGAAGTGGACTGTGTCTCAGTGCCAGTATTGAGGACACCAAGGACCATTCACAACACCCACGTCAGAGGAAGTGCAACCTTGAGAGGTTCCATGCCCTCTTTTGCATGTCTCCTCTCACTTTCATCACTTTTATTGATGTTCTATGTCATTGCACGGTAGTAACAGACCGAATAAGGTTATTGTAATGAGAGTATTTGTACTGAGACCTCAAAAAATATTTTGTCTTGATTCCTAAACATGTTTTACTTCCCTGGGTGGCCTGTGCGAGGCGAGCATCGGAGGACGCGGCACACTGCGTTTCCGGTTGGGGGCTGCACTTCCCTGAATTCTGAGGGGTTCGTACAATAGGCTTAAGCGCCTGGCGAAACGACTGACGTCGGTCGAGTTTCGCCTATTGTATGCAGGGCGGAACGATCTGCGAGAAGTCTGAGTGTCGCCGCAGTTTATGCGTTTACCGTTGCGGCGCGTCCGGAACGAAGATTCCTAGCACCGACTGACTGCATTGTCCTCTAGATTCTGAGAATACTTGTGGACTGTTCCCTGCTGGGTGCGACTGTCTGGCGCCGAATGGCTGGTGATCTAGGCAGGTTGTTTTGGTAGCCGGTCAAACGGCTAGTTCAGTGCCCTCAGCAGAATAGCAGAGGCACGATTGGTCAACTTAAACTGAGGCTAGTTGAAGTCATAAAGCCCTGCTCGAAATTGGAGGGAACGGTCGCTATTGGTGCGAATGATGTTCTGAGACAGTGTGGGGGAATTTTGGAATCAGAACTGAATGCTGATTCGCAGTTTTTCGAGGAGAGTAGGGAGTAGAGCAATGCTGGCTTTGCTCTTGCGTTGCGCGGGCAATAGATTCAGGATCAGATCTTCCTCAGAGTCAGACGGTCTTGCGACTTGGTCGCTCGTTTTCGGAAGAACTTATTCTCGGACAGTCTTCGCGCCCAGGGGTTGACACAGAGTTGCTGCACAGCAGAAGTGGGCGCCTACATCATCAGGACGCTGCCTACCGATGACGTGCTGCAGATTTCAATACTGCTACAGTATTTTGCGGCTCCGACATTGTAGGACCTTATCAATTTTATACTGAATCCCTCAGCTGCACGCGCGCTCGCTTTGCTACAAGTCCACCTTGCTTGTTTCTCCATGTGATCCCATTTGAGCTCTCACTACTAATTGCAATACTGCTATATAGTCGGGAGATTAATATTTCATTCATTAGGACCTCCAGTCATTATCGTCAATCTATTGCATCACTGACAGTAGGAGCCCCTTGTTCTCGAGCCAACTCTCATTCTCATAATATTTCAGTATACCCTATCCTGTAACCTACTGTGTGTATCAACAATCATGTGCATTTATGTTCTGATATATAATAAACCTCACTGTAATATTTAATCCGCATATCATTTCGTAGATATAGGCAGAATCCCATTTCCTGTTGTTTATTATCACAAAGTTCTCTTTTTTGAGAAGATTACGATGTTTATTAATTTATTGTGAGTGTGCACTCCTTATTTTATCAACTAGTCCACCATAATTTCCTTCTGTCACTGTTGTGCGCATAATTAATAGCTGGTAGATAAGGAGGGGGTCGAGTGCATGTCTCGTTCTCATGCAAAATTCGTCTGAATTAAAGAGGTACAAACTCTTCTCCACCCCGGCACCTCGCAACCTCATACTGATAAGTGGTCTCACATTGCCAAGTTCTTTAAAAAATTGACTCGACTTTGTAATCACTAAAATTGTGGTGTCGTCTGAAGAGTGGGTGCCAAAGGAAGGTTGACACTTTGCAACTAAACCACGGAACAGCGTAGTCACTGTATGCTGCACCAATGAATGAACAACGCTGGCGTAGCCACACCCCCTATAGCTTTGCCACGCTACAATAACGGCTCGTCTACTGACGGCTGAACAGAGGAACGCCAGCTCCAGTTTACAGTATACCAGAGTATTAAACGTCTAGGAAGATCTTTATGTGAACATTATATCATTTGTTCTTCAAGTGTGGAGTCTTGTGAAACTGTTTGTATCAAGTGATACTTTAATATTCAGAGACAGTTGTAAATACTCTGAACATTTCAGCGGAAATGAATTCTACAAAGTTAAGTAAATCTTAATGTCTCTGTAGTAATAAAGCGAACTAATATTTTACATGTTATAGTTTCGCTGACTCTCCTTCCGGAACGAACCAAAGAACCCACCGCTGTGCCGGCGAGTTTATTTTCGTACGGCACAACAGAAATAACATCACAGTCTTCCAGGCCGAAAAGTTTCGTTGCATTTCCTCCTCCCCTTCTGGGAGCTTAAATTTTTTTTACAGGAAGTGTATATTTAAAACCAACGATCAGAATAATTAAAAATTATTACCACTGACAAGCAGCTAACCGGCATTGCGAGGTGAGGCGAAATGGGGAAAAGTGTCTTTGTCTGCTCCTAAGAGATTTCCCCTCTAGTGCTCCTTTCGGCATCTAGGTAATTAACCCTTGATGCCGAAGCATGGGTCCCTCTAACCTGACACTTTTTCTGGTAATGCCCTTTCACACACTTCTTCCCTCAGCTACTAGATTTGGTACACCACTGGCTCACTGAAAGTGCAGTAGCATGAAAAAAAAGGAAAAAAATTGTTAGGATCTCATGGCAACCGCACAAAAGTGGAGTGACGCCATTTACATTGTGTATAGAGAGGAAACATCACATCACGGCTTTGTCATACAGAAATCACACTTAAATGATTGCTTGCATCCCAGATATCCTCAAAAATGTTCACGTCTGGGGAGTCTGGCGGCCAGTGGAAGTGTTTAAACTCAAAACAGTGTTCCTGCAGCCACTCTATAGCAATTCTGGGCGTATGGGATGTCGCATTATCCAAGTCCGTCGGAATGCACAATTGACAGAAATGGATGCAGGTGATCAGACAGGATGTTTACGTACGTGTCATCTGTCAGAGTCGCATCTAGACATATCAAGGGCCCTTATCACTCCAACTGCACACGCCCCACACCATTACAGTGCCTCCACCTGCTCGAACAGTCTCCTGCTGACATGCAGGATCCATTGATTCATGAAGTTGCCTCCATATCTGCACACGTCCATCCACACGATGCAATTTGAAACGTGACTCGTCCGACCAGGCAACATGTTTCCAGGCATCAACAGTCCAATGTCGGTGTTCACGGGCCCAGGCGAAGCGTAAAGCTTTGTATCGCCCAGTCATCAAGGATACAGGAGTGGGCATTCGGCTCCGAGAGCTCAAATCGATGATGTTTCGTTGTATGGTTTGCACGCTGACACTTGTCCATGGCCCAACACTGAAACCTGCAGCAATTGTCGAAGGATTGTACTACTGTCACGTTGAATAAATCTCTTTAGTCGTCGTTGCTCCCGTTCTTGCAGGATCTTTTTCCGGCTGCAGTGATGTCGGAGATTTGATGTTTTACCCGATTCCTGATATCCACGGTACACTCGTGACATGGTCGTACGGGAAAATTCTCGCTTCATTGCTACCTCGGAGATGCTATGACCCATCGCTCGTGTGCCGACTATAACACCACTTCAAACTCACTTAAGTCTAGAAAACGTGCCATCGTAGCAGCAGTAACACATCTAACAACTGCGCCAGACACTTGTTGTCTTATATAGGCGTTGCCGACCGCAGCGCCGTATTCTGCCTGTTTACATGTCTCTGTATTTGAATACGCATGTCTATACCAGTTTCTTTGGCGTTTCAGTGTATTTGAAGTGGAGCAGACGACATACTCGCTGCCGGCACAAGAACAGCGACTAGGCCTGATGTAAGTAAGAACCAAACGTGCAGCGCTGCTATTACCTGCATATATATAACCTGCATATACTGTTGGGGTTGGGTTGGTTGGGGAAGGAGACCAGACAGCGAGGTCATCGGTCTCATCGGATTAGGGAAGGATGGGAAAGGAAGTCGGCCGTGCCCTTTCAGAGGAACCATCCCGGCATTTGCCTGGAGTTATTTAGGGTAATCACGGAAAACCTAAATCAGGATGGCTGGACGCGGGTTTGAACCGTCGTCCTCCCGAATGCAAGTCCAGTGTCTAACCACTGCGCCACCTCGCTCGGTGCGCAGCGCTGCTATTAAATCGGTCACTCGCGATACGGGACAAAAACCCAGGAAGCATCACAGCATAGTTGCTAGAGGGATTCAGGCCAGCATCAGTGGAAGCGCCGGCAGACACCAGCCACATCCCGTATAAATTTCAGCATGTCAAACAGCTCTACCTCAGCAAGAACTATGCTACTACCACCGTAGCTAATCTCGGCCACAGGACAGCAAAGAAAATATACTGAGCCCCGAGTGGGAAGCCAAAGAGGGAAAAAAACTGAAACTTAGTTTCGTGGATAGAATTGGCCACATGTATGGGAAAACATCTCCGAAAGCGTGACACCAAAACACGACAAAGTGACCTGATATCGCATAGTAAATGGAACAATCCCGACAAATCAAACGCTGGCACAAATAAAACTGACACCAACAGACAAACGTGAACCCTGCGAAAGTGAGGACACCTTAGAACATCACTTCACGAGCCAAAGCAGCCGCAAAATAATGAGAGACGTGTAATAAAGTGGTGGCATACATAAACAGAACAGACCAAGGAGCGTCACAACGACAGAGCTCTCTTATCTCCGAACACAAAACCATTTTCTCGACCAAAACGGACGGTAACCTTATGGATCCTCACAATGGCAGGCCACGGGATCATTTCTAAGAAACAAACGGACCTCCTGGACTTCCTGATGGACCTCTGGGAAGAACATAAGAGGCGCCAGCAGCACAGGAGGTATCAAAAAGTCTTCCAGAACTTTCTCAGGATATCCCTGGAGACATACATCAACAACGCCCTCTTCGACTGCAGATGACCATCAACACCAGCGACGCCCTGCCCTAGTTCATCCACTCAACAAAAACAAGATAAAAAAGTGCAGTGAAAGTGTTAAGTCCTCTCTCTCTCTCTCTCTCTCTCTCTCTCTCTCTCTCTCTCTCTCTCACTTCATAACACAATACTCGTATGTATAGCATAAAAGTGATCCACCAGTGTTCTCTTTCTTATCAGCGTAAAAGTTTTACTGTGTAAAGCATGCCGCCGTTTAATCAAGTGTGTACCAATCAAGTCCAATATATCAGCGATTTACCAAGTCCAATAATTTATAAAATTTTGTAGTTCCCCCCTTTTCCCTTTGCTCATTATTATGTGTTATTTATATTGTCTGTGTCAAATTCATTTCACGCACATACTCACTGCTGCGTAAGAAATCCAACCTCGTTTATGTACTGTGCTGTTTTTCATAGCAAATTGTTAAACTGTATCATATCTCCTCATCCTCTACTTTTTAACTGTTATATTTCGTTGTCTTGTTTTTACATTTTTACATTATGTGCAAAAGAAAATGATCGTTTATATTCATATCAGACAGCTTCACTCCTTCTTGTGCAGGCAATAGCAAATCACACCATGTCCTCAAAATTGAACTGTATCACTCTTACTTACTGTGTTTTATGTTTAAATTGATGTACTTTCCTTTAGATGTAGACCTACCTGCGTTCACAATGCATTTTGTATCAAATGTAAGCAACTGAAAAAAATTGTTTACTGCCTGTCATGTCATCGCTGTTTTCTTTCTTTTTGCAACAGTATGAAAACGGCTACGAAACCGGAACTGAAAATATGGACAATATGAAATCCTGAATAATACAAAGTGATCCACAAACGAAATCATATTAAGAGAAAAATGGCAGCAATGCTGCATATTTGGAACTTTGAGAAATTGCGAAATAGTACTTTTTCGTAACATTGGAACTGTAATTTTGGTATAAATAATAAGAAGAATATATATTCTTTTAAAAAAAGTTTCGAATATTGGTTGTATCTTCTTTTTTTCATGGTAAAGGATTTCTTTAAATTGTTTACGCATTTTGGAAGAATTCCGCATACAGACGAAAGTGCTCGTCACTAATTTTGACCTCGGTTATTTAATTAATACCAATCCACCCGTTCACCAGTACCAATAGACGTACAGCTGATTGTACGTGGTACAAGGAGCGAGAAATCGTCTCGGTGCAGAAAAACGATTTCAAGAAGTTTAGTCATTCCTTCACAGCACAATATACTATAACTGCGTCAGGGAAGATATTCCCTTACGTTTTTTATGTATGGAAGATCCATTCGGGAAATGTTGTCAGACTGTTCAAAAACAGCTGAGGAATCGACTAAAATTTAAAAAAAAAATGTAATTGTGACCTGCACGAAATCAGGGAAGTTCACGATAGTGATGTACGAAGATTTTTAAAAAATCTGTCACTGTACTGTAAATTGGACAATGCAAATTTCGTTACATTTTACATTCGTGGGAAGAGCAGACTGATAAGACTCTTTACAATCGAATTGCAGATGAAAGCAAAGCATGCACCAGACAGTAAAAATTATCCCAACCAAATGTACTCTGCTAAGCCATCCCAGTAATTTTTATTTTCATAAGCAACTCAAAATTTTCAGGAGAAAAGTTGTAAATGCCCCAGACTTGCTACTGAGTAATAAGGAAATCGCTTCGAGGAAACATTCCATGCAAAATTCCGTCTTCGATTTTGCATCAATTTAGTGCATCTGCTTTCACAGTGTGTTTCGTAGCCAGCCGCTATGGCCGAGCGGTTCTAGGCGCTTCAGTCCGGAACCGCGCTGCTGCTACGGACGCAGGTTCGAATCCTGCCTCGGGCATGGATGTGTGTGATGTCTTTAGGTTAGTTAGGTTTAAGAAGTTCTAAGTCTACGGGACTGATGACCTCAGATGTTAAGTCCCATAGTGCTTAGCGCCATTTGAACCAGTTTCGTCTTTCGTATCGAAGTTGATCGAAGAAAGATAATCTTTTTGACTGTTTCCTGGCATTGTTTCTGAAACATCCGTGTGCCTGAAGGGCAATAGGTTTCATTAAGTGTACGTGCCGCTCTAAGAATTTGTGTTTCGGTTGTTTTTACAACAAATGACATCCGGAATTCTGTTCTAGCATAGCAAGTAACGCAAGCGATAGCGAATCAGACGATTCAGTAGTCTTTTCTGTAACAAACGGAATACATACATGAAGAAAGTTTGATTTATTAATGAAATTACCACGGCTAAAATGACTATTTGTGTATAATTTTGCGTCACATATATTACTTAATGACATTCTGTACAATAAAACTGAAAAATCAAGATCAGTGTAAGTACACAGGCAGGATTGGAACCCGTTTCGCCAGAGTGGCAGCGTCGATTCTTACTCAATGCACAACACTTGGTTGGCCGGAACGCGATCAACGTTACAGGTGTTGGAGGAACGCGTAGAAATCTACGTCGATTGTCTTGGAAATTAAGTGCTGTCGCATTAAATTCCGCTAGCCAGGTACTCAGGAGAGGTACCTCCCCAACATACCTCAGACTCATCAAAATCCATTATTAACATATCTGGTGATCCCCTAGTCATCTCCATCTTCAGTGGATTACAGAAGGATGAATTTCTCTTATTTGATAACGTGAGCATTTGCTCAGGAGCTAATAAGAACCAACTGATGCCCTGACGTGCAGTTACGTTAAACACACTGCTTCCGTTGTGATAAAGCTCGTTGTGCAAGGTATCATTGCCGGACAGAAGGTGTTGACCGTCAATTAGGCGGCGACGAGAAGATAATTGGTGCAATATAACAGTGTAATGCTGTTCGTACTTCAGTAGGTAATACGGGCACTTTGACGGATAGGGAAACACTCATAGTAAATATGTTGAGTTCCATTTGCTTGTCCACTGAGCTCTTTGCGAGAGTGCCAGTTGGAGTATAGCTCTTTTGTTTCTCATCGCTTATCAGGATCAGCCAACTTTGTCTCCGTCTAATATAGGGGGGGGGGGGGGGGGCGACGTCTAAGGAAAGTCAAAAATACGTTCTGCCAACTTCGGAGGTAGAATCTGACGTTGTCTGCGTCATATTTATACAGTTTTTTGCACTTTATATGTTTTTTGAGAATGAATCATTTACGATAGCCAGGATGTGATTCCTTCTATGAACAACCCAAGAGGAATAATGGCTTTGATTTCTAGACTGAAGTAAAACCATTATGCAAATCCTTAGGTGTAGGTTGTCAATGGCAGGGTCGTTTTAGTCATTTGTAGGCGTGAGAATTCCATTGCGGGGACAACGTTAGGCAACCTGAAAGACACGTCCCATACGTTATAAAAACCACGGAGTTTAGAACCGAATCAACAATTCGACGTTACAATGTATACATCCTATTTTGGCAAACATGTTCCTCCTCTTGTGTACCATATGATATTATCACCCACTGCAAAAGGATATATGGACCAATAAAATGAACATAATTAAGTCCCAATGCGATACACAGCTTTAAAAATGGAAGATTAGTGAATTTACTGGCAGTCGCATACATTAAATATCTAGTAGTACGCGTATCTACCGATGTAAAGTGGAGCCATCACATAAAACTACACTACTGGCCATTAAAATTGCGCCGGCCGAAGTGGCCGCGCGGTACTGGCGCTGCAGTCTGGAACCGCGGGACCGCTACGGTCGCAGGTTCGAATCCTGCCTCGGGCATGGATGTGTGTGATGTCCTTAGGTTAGTTAGGTTTAACTAGTTCTAAGTTCTAGGGGACTAATGACCTCAGCAGTTGAGTCCCATAGTGCTCCGAGCCATTTTAGAGCCATTAAAATTGCTACATCAAAAAGAAATGTGGATGATAAACGGGTATTCGTTGGACACATATATTACACTAGAACTGACATGTGATTAGATTTTCACGCAATTTGGGTGCATAGATCCTGAGAAATCAGTACGCAGAACAACCACCTCTGGCCGTAAAAACGGCCTTGATGCGCCTGGGCATTGAGTCAAACAGAGCTTGGATGGCGTGTACAGGTACAGCTGCTCTTGCAGCTGCAACGCGATACCACAGTTCATCAAGAGCAGTGACTGGCGTATTGTGACAAGCCAGTTGCTCGGCCGCCATTGACCAGACGTTTTCAATTGGTGAGAGATGTAGAGAATGTGCTGGCCAGGTCAACAGTCGAACATTTTCTGTATCCGCTGCAACATGCGGTCGTGCATTATCCTGCTGACATGTAGGGTTTAGCAGGGATCGAATGAAGGGTAGAGCCACGGGTCGTAACACATCTCAAATGTAACGTCCACTATTCAAAGTGCCGTCAATGTGAACAAGAGGTGACCGAGACGTGTAACCAATGGCACCCCATAACATCACGCCGGGTGATACGCCAGTATGGCGATGACGAATACACGCTTCCAATGTGCGTTCACCGTGATGTCGCCAAACACTAATGCGACCATCATGATGTTGTAAACAGAACCTGGATTCATCCGAAAAAATGACGTTTCGCCATTCGTGCACCCAGGTTCGTCGTTTAGTACACCATCGCAGGCGCTCCTGTCTGTGATGAAGCGTCAAGGGTAACCTCAGCCATGGTCCCCGAGCTGATAGTCCATGCTGCTGCAAACGTCGTCGAACTGTTCGTGCAGATGGTTGTTGTCTTGCAAACGTCCCCATCTGTTGACTCAGGGATCGAGACGTGGCTGCACGATCCGTTACACCTATGCGGATAAGATGCCTGTTATCTGGACTGCTAGCGATACGAGGTCGTTGGGATCCAGCATGACGTTCCGTATTACCCTCCTGAACCGACCGATTCCATATTCTGCTAACAGTCATTGGATCTCTACCAACGCGAGCAGTAATGTCGCGATACGATAAACCGGAATCGCGATAGGCTACAATACGACCTTTATCAAAGTCGGAAACGTGATCGTACGCAAAAAAATGGTTCAAATGGCTCTGAGCACTATGGGACTTAACTTCTGTGGTCATCAGTCCCCTAGAACGTAGAACTACTTGAACCTAACTGA
Organism: Schistocerca nitens; assembly: GCF_023898315.1. Lineage (NCBI taxonomy): Eukaryota > Metazoa > Arthropoda > Insecta > Orthoptera > Acrididae > Schistocerca > Schistocerca nitens. Next base: position 273,472,597 of record NC_064620.1, read on the forward strand.
CCTATGTACATCACTCACATCCATGCCCGAGGCAGGATTCGAACCTGCGACCGTAGCGGTCGAGCGGTTCCAGACTGTAGCGCCTGGAACCGCTCGGCCACTACGGCCGGCGATGGTACGCATTTCTCCTCCTTTCACGAGGCATCACAACAACGTTTCACCAGGTAACGCCGGTCAACTGCTGTTTGTGTATGAGAAATCGGTTTGAAACTTTCCTCGTGTCAGCACGTTGTAGGTGTCGCCACCGGCGCTAACCTTGTGTGAATGCTCTGAAAAGCTAATAATTTGCATATCACAGCATCTCCTTCCTGTCGGTTAAATTTCGTAGTGCAGCAATTTTAATGGCCAGTAGTGTAATTGTAGGTAAGGAGGTGTCTATACTGAGATTCATTGGATGAATCCTCAAGAAGTGCAACCTTCCCACGAAAGAGATAGCTTACAAAACCCTCATTCGGCGATTACTTGAATACTGCTCGTCAGCCTGGGATCAGTACCAGATAAAACCGATAGAAGATAGAGAAGATCCAGTGAAGAGCAGCGCGTATCTTTCCAGATTTATTTAGTAAGCATAAAAACCTCACGGAGCTGTACTACCAACTTCAGTGGCAGACGGAACAAGCGAGGCGTTTGCATCATGGTGCAATTTGCAGTTACGATTTCGAGTGTTTGTTCGTAGAAGAATCAACCAATACACTGCTTCTTCCAACGTGCATCTCGCGATAAGACCATGAAAGTAAAATTAAATTCGAGCTCACACTCACCTGTATCTACAATCTTGCTTCCCGAGCACAAATCGCGACCGGAACAGAAAAGTGAAGAATTAACCGTGGTACCCAAAGCACGGTCCGCCATACAATATAAGGTGGCTTGCAGAACAGAGATGTAGATATAAATGCAAATCTTCATAACAACGTTATGTCTCTTCAATGACTTTTCCTGCTCTATTACTCGATAAGCATTCTCTGATCCCAGCTATATTTCTCTGCTTTCGGTCCGCTCAAGTGATTTTTAAGAATAGTTCATCATCGTGTGACTCTTAATAAGTCAAATTATCAAATTACCGAAGTAGCTGGAAGTTGCCATAACAGGCTTTACAAGATTCGCCTTGGATTTGTCACGTTGCTCTCGGATCGCCACTGAGCGAAATAGCGTGATGGTAAGACACTGCCGCGGGGGATTAGCCGAGCGGTCTTAGGCGCAGCAGTCATGGACTGTGCGGCTGGTCCCGGCGGAGGTTCGAGTCCTCCCTCGGGCATGGGTGTGTATGTTTGTCCTTAGGACAATTTAGGTTAAGTACTGTGTAAGCTTAGGGACTGATGACCTTAATAAGCAGTTAAGTCCCATAAGATTTCACACACATTGGGTAAGACACTGGACTCGTACTCAGAATAATCGGCGGTCCGCTCATCCAGATTTATATTTCCCGGAAGAACAGATACCATTGAAGACCGTGCAGCTATTCTAGAATGAACTGATAATTAAATCGAAACCCTCAGCCGCCGACAGGTGTTGTTATACATCAATGGGGACAGCTGAAAATGTGGGCCCCGACCGGGACTCGAGCCCGGGATCTCCTGCTTATATGGCAGACGCTGTATCTGTCTGAGCCACCGAGGGCACAGAGATAGTGCGACTGCAGGGACTTAGCCCTTGCACGCTCCCCGTGAGACCCACATTCTCAACTGTCCACAACCTACGTTCGTAGTGTTCCAAATAGATATTTGCCCATTCACTCATTACTCGTGCCAGACTAAGCTGACGAGTCCCGTATGAGTTCGGACAAAGCAGGAGATTCCGGGTTCGAGTCCCGGTCGGGGCCACATTTTCATCTGTCTCCATTGATGTATATCAACAACACCTGTCGGCAGCTAAGGGTTTCGATTTAATTATCATGTCATCCAGATTTAGGTTTTCCATTATTTTCCTAAATCGCTTAAGCCAAATGGAGGCGTGGTTACTTTTTTAAAGGGCACGGCAGATATGAACTAGTTCCGAACTTGTGCCCCGTCTCTAAATATCAGTTCGTGCACGGTACGTTAAACCCTAATTTTCCTTCCTTTTCTTAGATTGTGACGGAAATGCTGATAAACATGCAGTGGGAGACGCAGAAGCGGTGGCAGTCCTTAAAGGCTTACTTTTAAAATTTCATGGGCGTACGGTACAAGACGCATATTGTCATTTTCTCTCACAGAAATCATGACAGTACAATCAGGGATATCTCAGCTTAGAAAGTCCCGCTGTGGAAATAAATGGAAGTGGTACGCTACCAGTTTAGGAATAATGACGCAGAAAGTAGGAAGCGACAGCCTTGCAACCGCACCGGAAGTGCATTCATGGCAGCGTGGCTGTTCCTATCCATTGTTAGTCACCTTCCGGACTTGGGCGCTAAGGCAGTGCGCCGGACCTGCTCAGCAGACCTGTTCCGCTGCCGTCCCCTCTCGACCTGCAGAACGAGCTTTTCGCGTTGAACGAGTTCTCCGTCCGACCTCCCAGTCACCTAACAACGGGCGAGCTGCTTGCGTAATGCCCTGGACTGGAAACTTAGCAAATTGGGTTACGGTCAATAGCACGGGCTTCCACTGTCATCGTCGTCAGCTTTGTCCGTAGCATATTTAATCGTTGAGAAACGGAAAAAAAAGAAAATTGTCGAGAGTTTTCTTTTATTTTTTTAATCCGGCCAAATTAAACGTCCAAAGAAAACGATTTTGAAATTTTCAGACATTAATACACAGAGTAAGTTTCGTGAGAGTGCTACAAGGATTTTCGTGTCGCTTCAAGTCCGTTAAATCAGGAAACTAACGAAAATCGAATATAAACTATGAGATTTCTTATTTAGAATTCGGGTGCACGTAACACAGTACTGCAGTGCTTTTAAGTGGTATGTCGCGTACAGTAAAGGCAATCCTAGATTGAAAGCTGCATCATCTTTTCTTTTATTATGGTTGAAGATAGGCGTAGCGGCAGTAAGGCTGACAAACTCTACAGAGAGTGATTTCATCTGTTTACGGTCAACTCCGCAAGTGAATGATTTACATTACCCTGGGTTCTTGTATAGCGTGCTACCACAAGTAGGCTTACCATATTATGGGTCCAAGCCAGGACATATTTTTGAAATTACTTACAAGACTTAAACGTATACTAAACTTTATTTATTCAGTTATATTTTATCACTAGACATGACTTTTTTCCGAAATGATTTGTTTGTTTTAATTACATCATAAAATTCACAAGAAGAAGGCTCTGAACTAATTTTGACATCTAGCACATGTTTAACAGCAGATACTGCCAGTCAATCCCTTACCGCAGACCAAATGTTCTCGACAACTGAAAACAACTCTCTCAATCGGTGCAGGTGTCCCAGGCAAAGACATTGTAAACTTAACCATTTAAGGAACATTGTAACATGAAATATCAGTTATTTTCCACTTTAAAAGTTTGCCTCTCTGGCAATACATTCCAGATCACTGTTATTCCCACCTTTGGATTTAAAAAGTTCGCTTGTGTTTAGAGAATCAATAACATTAATAACATTCCTATGTTTAGCTCTTTTCACGTGGTCTTTAATATCACCGTTTCTTTTATGTGTAACAGAAAATTCTGCAGTACACAGTGTACAATAAAGACGTCCATTATTACCATTGTAAGGTTTTCATATGTTTTCTGTCACTGTAAATATTTCACCGTTACTGTACCGGGTCAAAGTAGCATTAGCACGCTGCGCGAGTAGTAGATAAGATCCTTGACTCTGTGTTGAATGTAACCTGCGGTGCGCCTGGTCGCCAGTCAGTTGTGCAACGCTAGGACGTTCTTATTTGAAGTGTCGTAAAGAGCAATTGGGTTTTTAGAGGTTTGGTATTTATGAATCTGAAAGAAATTACCTGAAATACTTCATTACAGAGATGAAAAATGGTTTGCAAACATATATTATTGATTCTGCTGCTGCAGAAGATTTTTTGGGCGAATTTTTCAAGGTAACCAGTGCCCATGCAAGAATTAAATGTTTATTTGTCAGAACTAGTAATCGAAGGAAATCTTTGTTTCTCAGGTAACTAATAACATTGATGATTAGTGTTAATTTGATCTTTTTGTTTTCATTATGTCACAAATAAAGCAGTTGGTTATAATGTCCTTAATTTTTGTACTGGGAGAATTTCGTAATTGTTAGGGGCCCCTCTTATCTTGTACAGTCTTTTTGAGATTATTTAAAGTAACGCCCTCCTCCATGGTTCATACCAAAGTTTTCAATATTTTGTCGTGTGTGCATTGCACCTTAAACCACACGAAGCAACAGGTTGTTTACGACAAGCAAAAAAACACATTTGTAGTTCATTTTTTCTTTAGCTGCTGCATCTACTGATTTCTATTTGCTTTCATGAACTTCGGTATGCTAGACACGAAACAACATGTTGAGTATAAGGTAAGTTACTTTTATTTCAGGGCAGATCTCACTTAGAATTCTTATGAGGACACGATTCATAGTCAGAATTACGAGGTGTCGTGCTAAGCAAGCATATTTACAGTGAACACTGTAGGTATCCCAAACAATTATTTTTCTTCTGAATAGATTTGTATTTTATTTGGACATTTCAAGTCAGAAATTGCACTTCATGTCACAGAACTTCTGTAATGGACTTCAGTATTGAGTCTCAGTTAAATAGTTTTCAATGATTACACGATTAATTACTTCTGACATTTAATTAGATTAGTTTTCATTATTTCAGGTTAAACATTTAACTAAGTTGAAAGTTTTGTTTCACGACTCTCTTCCCATGCGCAACACGGGGCCAACAAACAGTTCAATACGATACCTAAGGCTCACGTGAAAGTTTTTGGAAAAGAGAGAGAAAATAGAGCATTCAGTATTTTCCTTTACGGATAAATTTTTATAAAAAGCTTACGCTGTCATTACGCAGTTCCAAAACTTTTTTTCCTGTTGCAGGTTAAATTTATGTATGGACTTTCTTTTACTTGTTGCTAAACGTCGAGAGACAAAAATTAAGAGAGATAAGAAACGTGTAGGCGAATAAGTTCATACACGAAAACAACTTACCCTGTAAACACATTGTCCCTGTTGAGTTGTTAAATGATTAAGTGGGAAGTTGCGGCCAAACCGGTAGCTAGGCCTACCCATAAATATCAGCACTTTTTCCAAGATCGGCAGAGGGAGGCATAGCCGTAAGAGAATGTAAAAAATTCAATATCGAATAAAGAGGTCTAAAATTTTAAAAAGGTTCCTCGCAAGTTACAAAATTCTCAAATCCCAGACTTTTTGCAACACTGAACATTATCCGGACAGCACTAAAAAACCAAGGCTGTCCAGGCAAATCACGAGCAACAAGAGTCAAGTTAAATTTTGTGTTATGTTTTTAATAAGTTCGTGTTTACGTGAATGGTACATGTGATACGCTTGTGAACTGTTCTAGAGGGCAGGAAATGGGTTACCGAAAAAAAAAGTACTGCTGTTCATATTGGATTGGATTGGATTATTTGGGGGAAGAGACCAAACAGAGAGGTCATCGGTCTCATCGGATTGGGGAAGGACGGGGAAGGAAGTTGGCCGTGCCCTTTCAAAGGAACCAATCCGGCATTTGCCTGGAGCGATTTAGGGAAATCACGGAAAACCTAAATCTGGATGGCCGGACGCGGGATTGAACCGTCGTCCTCCCGAATGCGAGTCCAGTGTGCTAACCACTGTGCCACCTCGCTCGGTGCGATTCATAAATTCGTGACGAACAAAGTTACGAGAAAGGCAGTTATGCTAGGTAATGCTCACTGGTAGCTAAACAACATTTGCTTGATACAGTTTTTGTTTGGTTTCTGAACAAAAAGTTACTTGCGATGTTCAAGATAAATGGGACACCCTCTATACGTTCTCTTATAACATAAAAGCTGCGGGGCATCATCTGAAGAGAAAAAAATACACACCTTGTCACTTTAAAGCAGTAGTGTAAAATATTGTGAGCCAATAGTATTGCATTCACAATGTGACTAAGACGACCCTACTTTTGTTTTCATCGGCAGCCTGGAGTGCCCTACCGCTTTCGAAGGACGTGTTGTAATCGGCTATATAAGACAGGCAGCACACGCCATCTGGTCTCCGAGTCAACACAGCAGCTAGCGGCGTTGCAACAGACCCTGTTAATGCCTCATCTCTTAGCTCGCTTGTTCCTTCGGAGTCAAAACATAGCAGACACAAGGAGCAGCCTACACGTTGCCAGCGGTGTTTACACCATGCCTAAACTAACAAATATTGGCTCCAAACTGTAATAATAAAGACATTATTATCAACGATGTCACTTCACCCGATTCCAGCACGAAACAAATAGTGCCCTCAGTTCCCTTGTACAACATTCGAAACAATTACATAATCGATTACCAAAGCAAAGTCGATCGGTACATCTAACAACAGATACTTTGAATCCAACCAAAATTTATATTATGTTATTCCTATTTTTTAAATACATATTTATGACAGTAGTACAATACTGCGATTTTTCGCTGGTTCCATTGATACCAAACAGTGCTTTCGTTATTGTAATTTAGCTTTCCTCTTAGAAATCCATCTTTTTGTACCGAAGCCGTATTATTACATTATCCCATGTTTAGGTACAATGCACTCAAAATCGATATCAACATTAGAACATAATAGAAGAACATAATAGGATCATAGCTTCAATAGGGACCATCTCATATGGACAAAAGAAGTTGTTGCGAAATATTAAAATTTGATTACAAGACTTTTCCAAAAAGTAACATTTATTCAGAAGGTTTTGGGAGGCACATATACCTGTAATTTAAACACATCAGTGGATAAATATTTCTAAAATACAAGTAAGAATATTACATTCTAAATAAGTTTGGAAATATTACTGACATATGACACCTGTTCACCGAAAATGTAGAAATAAGCGTCCTGGTTCACCTTCACAGTAACAGTAATGGGTGGACGCAAGTTACACAACGAGAAACAACCGTAAAACATCCGAGGACAACATCCAGGGTGAACCACCCTCTATCCATCGTGGGGTAACACCCCTTTGGATCTTCAGTGTACTCCACGCCTTTCATCATTTGGAAGGAGTCGAAATTGTGACTCATCGGATCACATCATACGCCTCTCAGCGAATGTTCAATTTCTCCGTTGTTCGGCCCATTTAAAACGTACAGATTGGTAGGCCACTGGGAGTTTTTTGCGAGATAACCAACGCCAAATGTCCACTGCATGCAGTTCCTTTCGCGATGTTCGCTCGGATTGGCATTAACTGATAGCAGCAGCTCCTGTCGAGTTTGAAACCGACTATCATTGACAAGACGGGACACCTTTTAAGACTGTGCCCATTATTTACTCCGATGATATTAAACTTGCTGTAGCTGCTAGCTAGTACACTGCTTTGACATTATAGTTTGTTAATATGAGCTATAGATTAAAACTGAAGAATTTGCAAAATGGCAAGAAATCAGGGAGATGTGACTTGGATGAGCAGAAAGAACCAAATGTTGTACAGAGCTTCAAACGGAGAATTAGCAACGATTGACTGAAAAGAGAGGAAGGAAAACGGTAGGACGAATGGATAGCTTCAACAGATGAAATACTGAAGGCAGAAGAGGACCCAATAGTTACAAAGACAAGACCTAATAGAAATCCCTGGGTGTCATAGAAGTTATTGAATTTAATTGCTGAAATCAGAAAACAAAAATTTAGTAGATGAAGCACGCGAAAGTGAATAGAGACGTTAAAAAAACTGAGACTGACGAAGTGCCAAATGGCTAATCAGGAAAGGATGGAGGACAAATAGGTCTATAAAACATGTATAACTAGGGGAAAGATAGATATACCCTACAAGGAAATTAAAGAGGCCTTTGCAGAAAAGAGTCGTCACTCTTCTGGTATGATGCGGCCCGCCACGAATTCCTCTCCTGTGCCAATCTTTTCATCTTAGAGTAGCACTTGCACGCTAAGTCCTCAATTATTTGCTGGATGTGTCCCAGTCTCCCTGAACCCCGATGAACCATGGAACTTGCTGTTGGGGGGGAGGCTTGCGTGCCTCAGCGATGCAGATAGCCGTACCGTAGGTGCAACCACAACGGAGGGGTATCTGTTGAGAGGTCAGACAAACGTGTGGTTCCTGAAGAGGGGCAGCAGCATTTTCAGTAGTTGCAGGGGCAACAGTCTGGATGATTGACTGATCTGGCCTTGTAACACTAACCAAAACGGCCTTGCTGTGCTGGTACTGCGAACGGCTGAAAGCAAGGAGAAACTACAGCCGTCATTTTTCCCGAGGGCATGCAGCTTTACTGTATGGTTAAATGATGATGGCGTCCTCTTGGGTAAAATATTCCGGAGGTAAAGTAGTCCCCCATTCGGATCTCCAGGAGGGAATACTCAGGAGGACGTTGTTATCAGGAGAAAGAAAATTGGCGTTCTACGGATCGGAGCGTGGATTGTCAGATCCCTTAATCAGGCAGGTAGGTTAGAAAATTTAAAAACTGGATAAATTAAAGTTAGACGTAGTGGGAGTTAGTGAAGTTCGGTGGCAGGAGGAACAAGACTTCTGGTCAGGTGAATACAGGGTTATAAATACAAAAATCAAATAGGGGTAATGCAGGAGAGGTTTAATATTGAATAAAAAAATAAGAACACAGATAAGCTACTATGAACAGGTTAGCGAAGGTATTATTGTAGCCAAGACAGACACGAAGCCCACACCCACGACAGTAGTACATGCTTATGTGCCAACTAGTTCCGCAGATGAAGAGGAGACTGAAAAAATGTGTGATGAGATAAAATAAATTATTCAGATAGCTAAGGGAGACGAAAATTTAATAGTCATGGGGGAATGGAATTCGATAGTAGGAAAAGAAAGAGAAAGAAAAAGAGTAGGTGAATATGGACTGGAGGAAAGGAATGAAATAGGAAGCTGACTGGCAGAGTATTGCACAGAGCATAATTTAGTCATAGAAAATACTTGGTTTAAGACTCATGAAAGAAGGTTGTGTACGTGGAAGAGACCTGGAGACACCGGGAGGTTTCAGATAGTTTATATAATGGTAAGACAGAGATTTCAGAACCAGGTTTTAAGGTGTAAGATGTGGACACTGACCACAATTTACTGGTTATGACCTTTAGATTAAAACTGAAGAAACTGCAAAAAAGTAGGGTTTTACAGAGGTGGGACCTGGTTAAATTGAAAGAACCAGAGGTTATGGAGAGTTTCACAGAGAGTATTAGGGAACGATTGACGAGAGCAGGTGAAAGGAATACATTAGAAGAAGAATGGGTAGTTTTGAGAAATGAAATAGTGAAGACAGAAGAGGATCAAATAGGTAAAAAGAAGAGGGCCAGTAGAAATCCTTGGGTAACAGAAGAGACTTTGAATTTAATCGATGAAAGAAGAAAGTATAAGAATGCAATAACTGAAGCAGACGAATGAGAATATAAACGTCTAAAAAAATGAGATTGACAGAATTGCAAAATGGCTAAGCAGGAGCGGCTAGATGACAAAATTAAGCATGGAGAAGCATATATCATTAGGGGCAAGATACGAGGGTAAGTCAATTATTATCCTCAATTTAGTTATATTTTTGTTTATTTTGGTAGTACTGTCGTTTTACGTCGATGACGCATGCTTTGTTTATTTGTTGTTATATCTTTTCAATTTTCAAGCTGCTAGATTAGTTTCATTATCGCTGCCTTGCTGTTACTCATGGTTGCTCCGCTGTCTATTTGCACCAAAGAAGAGCAACATTCAGTGATCCGTTTTTTTTTTTTTTTTGGTCGGAAGGCCTATCACGGGACGAAATTCATCGAAGACTTTCGGTATATTACGGGAACAGTGTTTTGCCACAACGGAGTGTCTAAGAATGGATCGAAAAATTCCGAATTGTTCGCACAAGTGTTACGCACGATGGACGAGCCGGACGACCGTTTACCGAGACAAATGAAGAAACCATTGAGCGTTCACGCGAAATTATTCTTATAGACAGATGATTACCTATTGACGAAGTGGCACATCGTCTGCAAATTAGTCACGCCTCTATTTACAAAATCACCCACAACAGACTTAGGTTTCATAAAGACTGTGCAAGATGGGTCCCAAAAACAACTCACACAGTTGCATAAACAAATGCGCTTGGACATCTGCAAAAAACATTTGAACCGCTATGGTAAGGAAGGGGACAACTTATTAGACAGGATAATTACTGGTAATGAAACTTGGATCATTATGAGCCGGAGAGTAAACGACAGAGTAGGGAATGGAAACATCCAAATTCGCCGTGCAAGAAAAAGTTCAAGACCCAACCGTCCGCAGGAAAACTGATGCTTTCGGTTTTTTGGGACGCACAAGGTCCAGTACTGGAATATTATGGAGAAAGGGACACCACAATAAACAGTGTATACTACACTGAGATGCTTACTGCCAGGCTAAACCCTGCAATTCGAAGCAAACGCCGAGGAATCTGTCAAAAGATGTTGTCTTGTTGCACGACAATGCCCTTCCGCATACTTCTGCCCACACTGCTGGAATGCTCCAGAAACGCAAATTTGAATTTCTGGATCATCCTCCATCTTGCCCCTTCTGACTATCACTTGTTTGGTACACTCAAGCAGGCATTTAGGGGCCGTCGATTTGCCTCGGAAGAAACAGTGAAAGAAGCGGTGCATTATTGGCTCGCAGCTCAACCTTCTTTTATGAGGGCATCAGGCAGCTTGCACAACGATCGACCAAGTGCATTGAAACGCAAGGAGACTATGTCGAAAAATGACGTTCTTATAAGTTTCCTATTTGATTACAATAAAATTTTATAACTACTTTGAGGATAGTGATTGACTTACGCTCGTAGATGATACCTACAGGAAAATAAAAGAAATCCTTGGAGAAAAGAGAACCACCTGTATGAATATCAAGGCCTCAGGTGGAAAACCAGTCCTAAGCAAAGAAAGGCAAGCAGAAAGGTGGAAGGAGTATGCAGGTGGTCTATACAAGGGAGGTTGGCAGTATTATGGAAATGGAAGAGGACGTGGATGAAGCTGAGAATGGAGATATGGCAATATGTGAAGAATTTGACAAAGCACTGAAAGACTTAAGTCGAAACAAGGCCCCGAGAGAAGACAACATTCCGTTAGAGCTACTGATAGCATTAGGAGAGCCAGCCGTGACAAAACTCTTCCATCTGGTGAGCAACATGTGTGAGACAGGTGAAATACCCTCAGACTTCAAGAAGAATATCATAATTGCAATTCCAAAGAAAGCAGGTGCTGACAGATGTGAAAATTACCGAACTATCAATTTAATAAGTCACGGTTGCAAAATACTTACACCAATCCTTTACAGACGAATTGAAAAACTGGTAGAAGCTGACCTGGAGGAAGATCAGTTTGGATGCAGGAGAAATGTAGGAACACGAGAGGCGATACTGACCCTGCGCTTTCTCATAGAAGGTACGTTAAGGAAAGGCAAACTTACGTTTATAGCATTTGTAGACTTAGAGAAAGCTTTTGACAGTGTTGACTGAAATGCTCTCTTTCAAATTTTAAAGGTGGCGGGGGTAAAATACAGGGAGCGAAAGGCTATTTACAATTTGTACAGAAACCAGATGGTAGTTATAAGAGTCGAGGGGCATGAAAGGGAAGCAGTGGTTGAGAAGGTACTGAGACAGGCTTGTAGCCTCTCCCCGATGTTATTCAATCTGTATATTGAGCAAGCAGTAAAGGAAACAAAAGAACACTTTGGAGTAGGAATTAAAGTCCAGGGAGAAGAAATATAAACTTTTCTGATGACATTGTAATTCTGTCAGATACAGCAAAGGTCATAAAAGAGCAATTGAACGGAATGGACAGCGTCTTGAAAAGAGGATATAAGAGGAACATCAACAAAAGCAAAATGAGGATAATGGAATGTTGTTTGTTGTTGTTGTGGTCTTCAGTCCTGAGACTGGTTTGATGCAGCTCTCCATGCTAATCTCTCCTGTGCAAGCTTCTTCATCTCCCAGTACCTTCTGAATCTGCTTAGTGTATTCATCTCTTGGTCTCCCTCTACGATTTTTACCCTCCACACTGCCCTCCAATGCTAAATTTGTGATCCCTTGATGTCTCAGGACATGTCCTACCAACCGATCCCTTCTTCTAGTCAAGTTGTGCCACAAACGTCTCTTCTCCCCAATCCTATTCAATACCTCCTCATTAGTTACGTGATCTACCCACCTAATCTTCAACATTCTTCTGTAGCACCACATTTCAAAAGCTTCTATTCTCTTCTTGTCCAGACTATTTATTGTCCATGTTTCACTTCCATACATGGCTACACTCCATACAAATACTTTCAGAAACGACTTCCTGACACTTAAATCTATACTCGATGTTAACAAATTTCTCTTCTTCAGAAACGATTTCCTTGCCATTGCCAGTCTACATTTTATATCCTCTCTACTTCGACCATCATCAGTTATTTTGCTCCCCAAATAGCAAAACTCCTTCACTACTTTAAGTGTCTCATTTCCTAATCTAATTCCCTCAGCATCGCCCGACTTAATTCGACTATATTCCATTATCCTCGTTTTCCTTTTGTCGATGTTCATCTTAAATCCTCCTTTCAAGTCACTGTCCATTCCGTTCAACTGCTCTTCCAAGACATAATTACAATGTCATCGGCGAACCTCAAAGTTTTTATTTCTTCTCCCTGGATTTTAATACCTACTCCAAATGGAATGTAGTCGAATTAAATCAGGTGACGCTGAGGGATTTAGATTAGGAAATGAGACACTTAGAGTTCTAGACGAACTTCACTATCTGGGAAGCAAAATAACTAATGATAGTCGAAGTAGAGAGGCTATAAAATGTAGACAGGTTATGGCAAGAAAAGCGTTTCTCGTGAAAAGAAATTTGATCACATAGAATAAATTTAAGTGTTTGGAACCATTTTTCGAAGATATTGGGCTGAAGTGTAGCCTTGTACAGAAGTGAAACATGGACTTCAAGCATTTCAAGAAGAATAGGAGACTTTGAAATGTGATTCTACAGAAAAATGCTGAAAAGGATCGCCTAAATTCTTTTTTTTCCTGACTGGTTTGATGGGACCTGCAACGAATTCCTGCGACAACCTCTTCATCACAGACTGGCACTTGTAAACTACACTCCTGGAAATGGAAAAAAGAACACATTGACATCGGTGTGTCAGACCCACCATACTTGCTCCGGACACTGCGAGAGGGCTGTACAAGCAATGATCACACGCACGGCACAGCGGACACACCAGGAACCGCGGTGTTGGCCGTCGAATGGCGCTAGCTGCGCAGCATTTGTGCACCGCCGCCGTCAGTGTCAGCCAGTTTGCCGTGGCATACGGAGCTCCATCGCAGTCTTTAACACTGGTAGCATGCCGCGACAGCGTGGACGTGAACCGTATGTGCAGTTGACGGACTTTGAGCGAGGGCGTATAGTGGGCATGCGGGAGGCCGGGTGGACGTACCGCCGAATTGCTCAACACGTGGGGCGTGAGGTCTCCACAGCACATCGATGTTGTCGCCAGTGGTCGGCGGAAGGTGCACGTGCCCGTCGACCTGGGACCGGACCGCAGCGACGCACGGATGCACGCCAAGACCGTAGGATCCTACGCAGTGCCGTAGGGGACCGCACCGCCACTTCCCAGCAAATTAGGGACACTGTTGCTCCTGGGGTATCGGCGAGGACCATTCGCAACCGTCTCCATGAAGCTGGGCTACGGTCCCGCACACCGTTAGGCCGTCTTCCGCTCACGCCCCAACATCGTGCAGCCCGCCTCCAGTGGTGTCGCGACAGGCGTGAATGGAGGGACGAATGGAGACGTGTCGTCTTCAGCGATGAGAGTCGCTTCTGCCTTGGTGCCAATGATGGTCGTATGCGTGTTTGGCGCCGTGCAGGTGAGCGCCACAATCAGGACTGCATACGACCGAGGCACACAGGGCCAACACCCGGCATCATGGTGTTGGGAGCGATCTCCTACACTGGCCGTACACCACTGGTGATCGTCGAGGGGACACTGAATAGTGCACGGTACATCCAAACCGTCATCGAACCCATCGTTCTACCATTCCTAGACCGGCAAGGGAACTTGCTGTTCCAACAGGACAATGCACGTCCGCATGTATCCCGTGCCACCCAACGTGCTCTAGAAGGTGTAAGTCAACTACCCTGGCCAGCAAGATCTGCGGATCTGTCCCCCATTGAGCATGTTTGGGACTGGATGAAGCGTCGTCTCACGCGGTCTGCACGTCCAGCACGAACGCTGGTCCAACTGAGGCGCCAGGTGGAAATGGCATGGCAAGCCGTTCCACAGGACTACATCCAGCATCTCTACGATCGTCTCCATGGGAGAATAGCAGCCTGCATTGCTGCGAAAGGTGGATATACACTGTACTAGTGCCGACATTGTGCATGCTCTGTTGCCTGTGTCTATGTGCCTGTGGTTCTGTCAGTGTGATCGTGTGATGTATCTGACCCCAGGAATGTGTCAATAAAGTTTCCCCTTCCTGGGACAATGAATTCACGGTGTTCTTATTTCAATTTCCATGAGTGTATGTCCTGTATTATTTCCTGGATGTATTCCAATCTCTGTCTTCCTCTACAGTTTTTAGCTTCTGCAGATCGCTCTAGTACCATGACAGATGTTCTTCCATCCTGTCGCTTCTCCTTGTCAGTGTTTTTCGTACATTTTTTTCCTCGGGAGAATGAGAAAGTACTGAATACAGTTGGTGGGGGAAAGAAATTTGTGTCATAGCTTGACTGAAAAAAGGGCTTGATTGATGGGACACGTTCTGAGACATCAAGAAATCATCAGTTTAGTGTTGGATGGAAGTGTGTGTGTGTGTGTGTGTGTGTGTGTGTGTGTGTGTGTGTGAGGGGGGTAGGGGGGTTGAAGTTGTAGAACAAGAGCTGGAGAAGAATGCAGTAAGCAGATTCAGGTGGATGTAGATGACAGTAGTTATTCGGAGAGAAAGAGGCTTGCACAGGATAGATTATCGGAGAACAGCATCAAAGCAGTCTTCGGGTTGAGGATCACCACCACAACAGCAATAAAAATAACAACTTCTGCAGATATTTAAAGCACACAACAAACATAACAAGAATAAACTAATTAGCCTCCTGGTGACCCGGTTACTGTCCATATAAATATTTACGTAATCATTCTATTTTCAGCCAGTCCCCTCTCGTGCATGTCGTCTGTTGTATCCAGGACACCTGGATGTGTATGTTCTCTTCTTCTCCTTGATTGTTTTTGGAATACGTTACATCAGTCCTATTTTTTGTATACAGATTACCTTCACGGCGACAATGCGGAAGAGGATGGCTTTGAGCTGCGCAGAGCAATACGGCGCAGTTTCACGGTGGCGATTTGCATCGAATGCGCCGCGTCATCCTTCAAAGTCCGTCGCGCTCGAAAGCCTGCAGGAAGGGCGCCGCCTTCGGAACAAAAACTACGATGGCGTCGTGCGTAAGCAAGAAAGATATGAATTTAACATATAGGCCAGTTCCGACTGAGGCCAATATTACACTGTAAAATAACTTTGTTAAGTATATTCTTACACTAGTCGTTTTACAAAATATTTGACCGTGCAGTGGGGTACTTTTATGATATCTATGCATATTATATAAAAATAGATGTGTGTATGTGTGCATTTTTATGTTCCACATCTCCTTCTAAACCAGTAGACCGACTTCAAGCAAACTGGGCGCACACATTCATCTCCGCCAGACAGCAATTACTGTGGGGGTAAGAACCAACAACCTGTCAAAGTACAGGAGATTGTCATAAACAACGAGATGCGTGAAAAACTGCTACATCATGCATGACGTTTACGTTTATTATTCTTGTGCTACTAACTCTATCCGTAATAAATTTCGCAGGAAGTATACGCATATGTCGCTAAATGCACTAACAAAATTATGTCATGATACCATTCATAGTTGCCGGCCGTTGTGGCCGAGCGGTTCTAGGCGTTTCAGTCTGGAATCGCGCAACCGCTTCGGTCGCAGGTTCGAAACCTGCCTCGGGCATGGAAGAGTGTGCTGTCCTTCGGTTAGTTAGGTTTAAGTAGTTCTAAGTTCTAGGGGACTTATGACCTCGGATGATAAGTCCCATAGTGCTCAGAGCCATTTGAACCATTTTTTGCCACTCATAATTCAGAAGATGTGACAAAGACTGAAATATTTGAAAAACTGCGGAATAGTGCATCACGTATAAATTTGTTACTTCTTTCCTATTAACTCTCCTCGCAACACATTTTGCAGATAGTACTCACATACGCTTCTGAATGTACCTACTACAAAATAATGTCATTGTTCACGTAGATTAGGAGATGTAACGTGATAAACACTGAGATGAGTGAAAAACTATCGCATCATGCATGACGTATAAATTTATTGCTTCTTTACTAATGACTACTGGCAACATATTTCACAGACAATATCTACATAAGCCGCTGAATGTATGTACACAAATAAGTCAAATGGGTCAAATGGCTCTGAGCACTATGGGACTTAACATCCATGGTCATCAGTCCCCTAGAACTTAGAACTACTTACACCTAACTAACCTAAGGACATCACACAACACCCAGCCATCACGAGGCAGAGAAAATCCCTGACCCCGCCGGGAATCGAACCCGGGAACCCGGGCGTGGGAAGCGAGAACGCTACCGCACGACCACGGGATGCGCGCACAAATAAGTAATTGTACGACAGTGGCTCTGAGCACTATGGGACTTAACTTCTGAGGCCATCAGTCCCCTAGAACTTAGAACTACTTAAACCTAACCAACCTAACGACATCACACACATCCATGCCCGAGGCAGGATTCGAACCTGCGACCGTAGCGGTCGCGCGGTTCCAGACTGTAGCGCCTAGAACCGCTCGGCCACTCTGGCCAGCTCATTGTACGACACATAGTGCAAGAGATATGACGTCATAAACATTGAGATGCATGAAAAAAAAGGCCGCAACATGCGTGAAGTTTTAATACATTCATTCTTCACTACTACTCCTACAGTCGTGTCAACTTACGGAAATCTCTAATACTCTTCAGCGCTTTGACAGCTATCAACTGCGAAGAGCAAATGACTGTAGGCGAAAACAATAGCCGTGTGTAGAGTCATGGAGAGAGGTTTCTGGAGACACGTTTACAAAATCGCATTGTAAACACGTTAGCAGCTGCTCCCAGTGTACAGAACTGTCTGGAATCCAGCATACACTGAGTGTGTTGCTGGAGTACATATAAGGTCTCTTTGCTAATAGAAAATTTGCAAAATGAATACCTGGGCAAAGCCGTGTTTTTCAGCTAGTTTTTATCAGAAAGGGATCTGTAAGATATTTGTCAAATATGATTGACTGTGTAAAACGTACCTAAACTGCTGCCGTTGGTCAGTGATGCAGACGTCACCAGGCAACGCCGCCTGCTACACTTCTTTGTCATGCTGTGCAGTGGCAGAGATGTTGTTTCTGGATATATTTCTCGTACTTAACCATAAACAATCATATTTTTATGCTCCATTATATTTCGAAACAACTACTGTTCTATCTGGTCAGCCTGAAATCGGTCTATAGTAACAGGGCTAAAAATAGAATGAGACTCTTCAACTTAGCAGAGCGTCGCACAATCGTATTCAGTGACCCTATGAGTTGCATATGTTTGCCGTAATTACGAAGCCAACATTAATGCAGATGTCATTGTAGTAATCTTCCACATAAAGTTTTTATTGTTTCTTGAAATAAGACAGTCTCGGCTGCAGAATCTTTTTTATTTACAGGAAATGACGCGTTTCGCCCATTTGGGTCATCATCAGATTAACTTAAAAATTAATGTGGAAAACCAACATTCGTCCAATATTGCCCACGTATGGACGAACGTTGGCTTTCCACATTAATTTTTACGTCAATCCGATGATGACCCAAAAAGGCGAAACGAGTCATTTCCTGTAAATAAAAAAGATTTTGCAACCGAGACTGTCTTATTTCAAGAAATTCATAACCGTTTGCTGTACCAGGTGCCCAGAATAGATTGGAACCATTTTAAGATATTTTAGGTAAGTCAATAAATCACTCTTACGTTAAATGATTTTATGGGTGACGTTTACAGTCCGAGGATGCTAAATGAAACGCAGTCCACAGCTGGTTTCGTCTTGATGCGCGCTTCTTAATAGCATCCAATTTAGCTTTACTATTAGGGTTTCTGATCCAGATGGAAGTCTTCCCGTACAGAGAAATGAGTTTTTTCGTGGATTTTTCCGAATTTAGAATGCTGGATGTCAGCGTTCCCATCACATTCCTACATCTGAAATATTTTCTCCGTAGAAACCTACAAAAATATTTATGAGTTCTATCGCTACAGTCAGCAATCACGTGATGGAGAGGAGACTTCCTTCAGAAATCACAGTGATCTAGCGATGTTCCTTGATTTCTTGTACATCGAACTGTCCATTTTTGACTTCCCAGAAGTCAATTTTCTTGTATTTGGAAATCAATGTAATCTGTCAGGTACTTCAAAGCGTAGTGGCGCGTCAAAATCCAAGAGATTCCTTTTGAACCCTAGTGGCATATTCTCCACGTTCCATGGCCCGTATCTTTCTCTCCCTCCGCCTTCCCTACCCAGCACGATCACCTTGCTTCACCAAGTCAAAAGTTGCTGTTGTTACGACGCTGGGTTCATTACTCCGTAGTTACAGGTTTAGAATCATTTCAAATCACTTTAGGAGTGGCCCATGATTTTTTTCTTTAACGAGATAGCTGATAATAGCTTACCAACTCCTTATTCACTCGAAGTACATCTGCAACACCCTTGGCTTTTCCTGTGGTCTAGCGGTTCTAGGCGCTCAGTCAGGAACCGCGCGACTGCTACGGTCGCAGGTTCGAATCCTGCCTCGGGCATGGATGTGTGTGATGTCCTTAGGTTAGTTAGGTTTAAGTAGTTCTAAGTTCTAGGGGACTTATGACCACAGATGTTGAGTCCCATAGTGCTCAGAGCCATTTGAACTATTTGGCTTTTCCTGAGTGTCAAGCTGTAACCTATTTTTGGGTGATGTTGCACTGTTTGATTTTCCGTATCGTCTACGGGATTAGAGGTATGTATTGCCACGGACGGCAGTTATATCACGCCCTCTACATTACCGAACCACAACCACTACTAGCCGTCTAACAGCAACACCGCTGTGCATCAGCCTACCAGCATTGTCGTTCACAGCTCACCATATTTACGCTGACCGCTAGTTTTCTAAACGACCGTCGTCATGCTTGGGTCTTATTAGCAACACTATCTTTCTGTTAGCTTCCCTTGATCCGTGTTGTGATTCATTTCCACTGAGACATAAGGCTTTGCTATTTGATCCGTTTCTGGTGTATTTACTTTCTTCATATTAGAAGTATTGTACCTTCCCTTGGCTCTAAGTAGTAAAAACTGTTCTTTTTATTCTTCTTGTGGCACTCGCTGTCCTTACTCATTTTTTTAAATCTAGGACAGCTCCTCTGTCTTTTGATAACTGAGTTTAACGTATTGTTGCCTATACAAAAATGTTGTTTATAAGTTTTGTGAGGTTATAACAGCTTGGTAAAATTTTTACATGCAAGAAACAGTGAAGGACGTGAAAAACAGCTTCTGAAAAACAATAAAAGTTCAGATGAACGAGATGTAAATACTTGGGTGTGTGGGTAACATTGCCGTCAGACTGAATGTAGACGTAAATGAACTGTAGAATTAATTGCGCAGATGCACGGTACATCATTTTGTTTAAGAATAAATAAAACACGGATGAAAGTAAGAACAGTAGTTGGCAGAGCAACGACAATAGCGAGCCGGCCGCGGTGGTCTAGCGGTTCTGGCGCTGCAGTCCGGCACCGCGGGACTGCTACGGTCGCAGGTTCGAATCCTGCCTCGGGCATGGGTGTGTGTGATGTCCTTAGGTTAGTTAGGTTTAAGTAGTTCTAAGTTCTAGGGGACTTATGGCCTAAGATGTTGAGTCCCATAGTGCTCAGAGCCATTTGAACCATTTGACAATAGCGAAACATCAAAATTGGAAGGGTAGTCTGACAAATAAATGGTTGAAATGGCTCTAAGCACTATGGAACTTAACATCTAAGGTCATCAGTCCTCTAGACTTAGAACTATTTAAACCCAACTAACCTAAGGACATCACACGCATCCATGCCCGAGGCAGGATTCGAAACTGCGACCGTAGCAGCAGCGTGGTTCCGGACTGAAGCACTTAGAACCGCTCGGCCACTGTCTGACAACTAAGTTCTCAAGTTTTGCTATGGAGAAAAGATTTGAGAAGCTGATAGGAAAAAGAGAAAGAAGCCTTTTTTCCAAACACCTGTACTGGTATGAAATATTGACAGGACATTGGCCAGACATTTTAAAGTCAGAATTACTGTAATATTTCATGATATGGAAACGAATCTTAAATCATCGGAAGATAAGAAACTGGAGGTACTTTAAATTTAGTTTTAATAATTAAATTGACAGATTGAGCACAAAATGATGACGTATTACAAAGAGTAGGCATCTAAGGAAAATGTTTACCTCTACAAGAGACTAGTCAGGAAAATATATGTTAAGGCAGCCAGAAACAGTTCAGTAGACTCTGGAAGGAGATCAGGGCAATTATGCCAAAGGTACTGAGTGCTTTAATGCTGTGCTTTCGAGTGTTCAGCTGAATTGTTGATTATGTTTCTGTTTTCATACATAACTGATGTGCCTAGCTGGGTATCGGATCCACTTTCTTCATTGCGGATGCGCAAATTCGTCCGACCTGCTGTGAAAATCTCAGAGCAGCGAACAGTGAGTAAAATGTACAGGGACTGCGGATAGGCTGCGCTCGGTGGGAGTGTGGGTCGGCCTTCAGGCTTGCCCAGGTAGTCCGCGCAGTGCTGGCGCAGTGCTTAACGCATCTGCCTAGTAAGCAGGAGATCCTGGGTTCGTATCTCGGTCCGATACACATTTTCCGTCATCGCCGCTAATTCCACATAATGTCCCGCTGCAGCTGACAGCAGTAATTCCCTTCAATTTACATATGATTCTGTTTTTGTTAACATTATTTCAATGACTGTCTCAATCGGTATCTTCAGGTGCTGTGAACTGGGTTGTATGCGTAGTTACTGCGTGGACTCCAAATACACTGTAAGAGGTCGTACTGGCTACACTGGCTACAACTGATATACGGAGATGTGAAAGGGAGCAAAATGAAAATTGTTGGAGAACCGCCTAGAACCAAATGAGTGAAACAAATTTACTTTGTTGTTAAACGTCGCGCGTGGCTCCAGAAAACACTAACAATATAGGAGACACATGTTTTTTGATTTATCCGAACAAAATTTCGTTTTGACTCTCAGAAGTTCCATGTTGGTGATGCACACGTTTAGCAAAGTGTAGCCAGATCGAATTTCTCTGTTGGCGTGAGGCCGTCGCATCGGAAAACATTTATAAGAGCTTCACTTCCTTCTTTGTGTCCGCCCCGATAATGACGACACGGTAGCTCAGCGTGTTCGGTCAGAGGGCTGCTAGCCCTCTGTAATAAAAAACTGAGTAAAGGAACCAACGATCAACTTGAACGGATGTCTTGTGACGTCCGCCCAGACCAAAC
The DNA here is from genome assembly GCF_023898315.1 of Schistocerca nitens. NCBI lineage: Eukaryota > Metazoa > Arthropoda > Insecta > Orthoptera > Acrididae > Schistocerca > Schistocerca nitens. The sequence continues at coordinate 273,494,201 of NC_064620.1, forward strand.
TCAACGAACAACATCGAAAGAAAAAAAGATAGCTGAGTGTCAGCGCGGCGGTCTGGGACGCCAAGGGGCCTGGGTTCGATTCCCGGCTAGGTCGGAGATTTTATCCGCTCAGGGATTGGGTGTTATGTTGTCCTCATTAACATTTCATCATCATCAGTGGAAGGCAACGGGAAACCACCACTGGAATCACTTCCGTAGACGCCCATGCGGTGGACGTCTCTGACGAGGCTTCCCCCATGACAAGACCTGCCGTAAGGCATAACAAAGTTTTCTCTCTTTCTAGTTACATGCTCATATGACATGTAGATTAGAAAATCAGAGCTTCACATTTTACGCGCGTAGCCTGACCGTGATTTTTGTAAGGGCCGTGAAACTCATACTATGCGCCTTCTCTTCCAACAACTGTGGAGGAATTGCGATCACAGGAGTGAATGCTATATTTCCATACGTTCTCGCAAAATCTCTCTCATCGACGCTATTAACATCTCTAAACTTCAGTGAACTGACAACTAAACTTTTCTTTAACAGGTATCACTGTGTAATGCTTGATGTTGAAAGGCGCTTATATCATGCTGACTTGGGTCGTAAGGTAAATCGCCGCCTTAAGTAGCTGATGTTTACTTGTAACCAGGAATTTACTGCTAGTGAAGTCCAAGAACAGCTTACCACCTCTACATCGATAGAGGGCGCTTATAACGTTTACAGAGACATACTGACTTTCATGCCGTCGATCAGAAACAGATATGGAAGTACAATAAGCGGTGTCAATAAACCGCACTCAGCTATCAAGAAGAAATTTGCATGAGTTTGACTAGTAGCCAACAAAGGTAACAACTAAATACTGATATTAATCAGAGTTAATTGTTCGTCTTAAATAAGGATATTAAATGAAAACATTGCACAGAGTTGAAAACATTTGGAAAAAAGAAGAAGTATATAGAATAATCAATGAAATAATTAACAGATCGCACTGTTCCATTGCACACTTTGGTACGTCAAGACTCACCGACTGTGTTGGAGTTGCAGAGCACTTGGTAAATTGGTTGTCAATGACGTCGATGACTCCATCATATGAAATCGGTAGCAGCCAACACGTATCCAGGCCTCATAGTACTTTTCCTCTGATTCACGTAAACTGTAACATTTTTCAATTTGAATAAATGTATTCGTCCAACCTGCACCAACTGTAATTCGAATTTAATGTGTTCTACAAATTGTGTTCGAAGCTGAAAGATACGGCACAGAAAACATTCGAATCCACCACAGTCCATCAGTTAACGTATTTAGAGGAAATGCGCACTAAAGGCACCAACACCATGACAGAGATGGGACTCGAACTCATCTCTGCTTTACGGACGTTAGGTAGATGTTTCAGCTAATGCAGCATCATTCGTAGCATGGCAAATGCGGTTCGGCAGCATGTCCAGTTGGAGACACAGCCCCGGTCTGGCGCCATATATCAAGAGTATGCATTACAGAGGAGAACTGTTTGGGTCGAGCTACAGCAGTTCTGAATTCTACTAACGAGCAGTACGTCCGTCCATGAGTCACAAAGACAAAACAGTTGAATCATAAAGCATTATTTGGTACGAAAAGTTATCTTCCCCTAGCGCTTTGTCACCGTATTTTCATGAAGTATAAATGTTGTGCCTTTAGAATAAAACTTTTATATAAACGACTGTGTAAAGTTGAGAAGAATGTATGTGAGTGGCAGGGCAGAGAACAGCCTTCGCACCCTTTCATCCCGCAGCTCTTTATAGTTGGTGTAATTGGCACAAAGTATCGGTTTCCATTTCGCTGTCGATATTGGGCGGTCCAGTGTCGGCTGTGACTATCGTATGGCAGCGAAACTTGGTAGATATGATAATGTGCTAATGAGAAACCGGTTTTCGCTGGAAGAACATTAGTTCGCTGTGTACTATTTGGCGGTATGACAACCGCGCTCTCATTTGACTAGCCATAGCGTGAGTGAACAGTATGGCCGTCGAGCAGAGGGACCGCTCGCTGCTAGTGAAATTGTCTTAGGTAAACGGAAGCAGTTACAGTGCTGCATTGAAAGGGCATCGCCGACTGAAAGGTCTGAGGAGAGACCCGATCTCATTAAACCGTTTGAAGAAGGTAATAGTGAAATTCGAGAACACGGATGAGATTGGTGTGACACCTGGAAGAAAAGGCGTCTTATCAAGCTAGAACTTATTGACGTGGTTGCTGTTGCTGTAACTGACCATACAGCCCCGGCTAGTGCTGGTGCTACTGCTCGTGTATTGTCACGAAAATAGCCCATGCCATGATCAACAGTACGGGAACTTTTGCGGTATATTCGTAATTACACTGTTACAGGTGCAAGATGCAGATGGTTCAGCAACTGAAACCTCATAATGCGCAGGCACGAATCGAAATTTGTGACATGTGACCAGGCAATATTCTGTGGACTGACGAGGCACATTTTACACTAGAGTGTGCAGTGAACACACAGAACTGCCGAATTTGGGATACTGTTAAACAGCGTGTTGTCCACGAAGAGCCATTGCGCTCATCGTGTGTGACTGTGTGCTGTGCATTCACAAGCACAGCCGGCCGGTGTGGCCGTGCGGTTCTAGGTGCTTCAGTCTGGAACCGCGTGACCGCTACGGTCGCAGGTTCGAATCCTGCCTCGGGCATGGATGTGTGTGATGTCCTTAGGTTAGTTAGGTTTAAGTAGTTCTAAGTTCTTTGGAACTGATGACCACAGATGTTAAGTCCCATAGTTCTCAGAGACATTTGAACCATTTTTTCACAAGCACATTTATTCTCCGTCCGTTCTTCTTTGAAGAGAATATAGCCAGAGGACCTTTCAGTTGTTCCGTGACGTCTGCATGTTATCGAGACCACCTTGTACAGGATGTGATTCCTGCTTTGGAGCCGGCCGGAGTGGCCGTGCGGTTCTAGGCGCTACAGTCTGGAGCCGAGCGACCGCTACGGTCACAGGTTCGAATCCTGCCTCGGGCATGGGTGTGTGTGTGATGTCCTTAGGTTAGTTAGGTTTAATTAGTTCTAAGTCCTAGGCGACTGATGACCTCAGAAGTTAAGTCGCATAGTGCTCAGAGCCGTTTGAACCATTTGAACCTGCTTTGGAAGAGCACAACTGTGTGGAAACCACGGTTTTCATGCAAGCTGTGGCAACACATCATGTCACTCGCCCAGCGAAAGATCAGTTTAATGCAACCTACCATGAACTTGTTATTTCCAGAGGTTTCCGAGATGTATGACGTGCAAAATAATCTGATCTGAATCAATGTGACGTTTGGCTCTGGAGTCATCTAAAAGAACACGTTTACCAGGGATACGTTCAGTCTCTACCTGAGCTGAAGGCCAGTATACAGGAATTCGTTGCTCAGATTCCACCTGAACTGCTGTAAGCAACTATTGATCACCTCGTTTTACGGACGCAGAATCTCGTCGACATCTCCGCTGCTCATATTAAACAAATAGTGTAAGCGGCGGTTAATAATAAAATCAACATTATACCTTCCTCACTTGGTTGACATTTTCTGCCTACGTTCCATTCCTAATCCGTTACCTATGGAAACATTCAAAAATGGCTCTGAGCACTATGGGACTTAACATCTATGGTCATCAGTCCCCTAGAACTTAGAACTACTTAAACCTAACTAACCTAAGGACAGCACACAACACCCAGCCATCACGAGGCAGAGAAAATCCCTGACCCCGCCGGGAATCGAACCCGAGACCCGGGCGTGGGAAGCGAGAACGCTACCGCACGACCACGAGATGCGGGCTATGTAAACATTCCTTTAAATCTTTCTTGCATTAAAGGCGCCAGATTTGCACCTGATGGCCAAAATTGGAACAAATTTTTTTCGAGTATAAGATGCATAGGGTATCCCATTTATCTCGACCACCCTAAATAACTGTTTGTCCAGATGCAAATTACAAAAGTGTTTCAAGCAAATATTCTTTAGCCGTAAGGGGGACGTCAATCAGCACGATTGCTTTCGTTGTAGCTTTGTTTTTTACGAACATATGAACAGCGGTATGACTTTTTTAAATGACACCCTGTATTTTTTATTCGGTAATTCATTTCCTCTCCAAAAGACCTATTTAAAAATGTATCTCAGAGTACCATTCACTGAAACGCAACGTTATTAATTACATAACACAACTTTGACGCTGACGCTTCCAGCGCTTAGTGCAGGTACTCGGGGTAATGGAATGCATCCACGTGCTGACGTTTACAGAGGGCAAATGTAAACATAAGCAGAACGCACACCCGTCATTCCGTCAACCATCGTCAGTTGAAGAGTTGTGTGAGTAGAATGTACGCCACTGAAGAGACGGTAGAAATGCTGCTCATCTATGGGGAATGAAAGTTAGCAGAACAGTAATTGCAATACTGTTTTCTTATGGAAGGGTATATTTAGTGCAGTAGTATATATTTCCTCGTCGATTTCTTACTTAATATATATATTACCAGCTCTAAATTAAGTAAGAAATGGACTAGGCAATCATCGCCCCATGTTTTAACTGCATCAAAAATGCTTTTATTTTTTATTCTTAGATTCAGAGTTGACGCATACGGAGGAATTGTTTTAGCCTCAAATGTAGGTGGTGTGGTTTACCACCGTTCGCGAGGCGCAAATTTCCCTAGCACCTTAGGCGACATGATGATGAACCGCCGACCTGCTACACTTGGAGATGCTACCGCCGACTCGCAAATGTAGGTAACACGCCGCTACGTTGCACACTCCCTTCTAATTGCTAGCAGTTCCTTCTCTCGCTCGTCTCAAGAGCGCCTTTATAATTAACAGAACATACGCAGTTCGTAAATTTTTTTAGACATGTTTGTTAACCTGTGATACCCTATGATCGAGTCTAGCGCATAGTTTGCCTCCGAATTCAGTGTAAAATATTAATTGCTATAGTAAATATAAATTTTTCGTGTGCAGTATACCCAAATTATAGATTCAAATTTCGACTCTTTCAGACGCTATAATCGTTGTACTGCCTTTCTTGTTCTCCCAAACTCCCAGATTAACCGTGCTTAAACTATGTAACAGACCGAGCGAGGTGGTGCAGTGGTTCAAATAAAGGGCTCGTATTTGGGAGGACGACCGTTCAAATCCCCGTCTGGATATCCGGATTTACGTTTCTTCATGATCTCTCTAAATCGCTCCACGCAAATGATGGGGTGGTTGCCTGCAAAGAGCACGGCTGACTTCCTTTCCAATCTTTCCTCAATCAGAGCTTGTGCTCCGTCTCTAACGACCTCGATGTGGGAAAAATATTCTCGTAACGGATGAATACAGCATTAGTAGGGTGTTACTTGACGCAGTCACATCGATTAAACACAGGGTGGGACAAATAAACGTGACCTGGAGAAAAGAGTACCAGTGTAGAAAGACAACGTGATATGCGGGAATAACACCTACCGAAATTTTTTGGCGAATCGAAACGGTGTACATCGACGAGTGTGTTTAGAGCTTAGTGGAGGCAGAACAAATGTTCGTGGCGAACAGAAGAGTGGAAGACCTTCCATTTTCACGGACGAGCTGCAGGAAAAAATCAAGTAAAGTGTTCGTGAAGACTGCCGATTGGCAATGCATGAAATTTCTGTGACGTTTCTACAGCTCTCCACAACTTTGTTATACGAGACACTCGCAGTGGAGCTGGGATACCGTAAACTGTCCGCAATTTTGGTACCGAAACAGCTGACAGAACATCACTAGTAAAATGGGGTCAATAGCGCCATCGAGTTTCTTGAGCGGCTTGAACAGGAAGGTGAGAATTCTCTGAACTATATTGTCACTGGATATGAAACGCCGGTGGCTCATTACACGCCTGAGACAAAAACATAGTCATCACATTGGCATCACACCGATTTCCCATCTACCAAAAAATCCAAAACCACAATTTTGGATAAAGAAAAAAAATCATGGCCTCAGTATTTTGAGAGCAAAAAGGCGTAATTTTGATCTACTTTCCGCCTCATGGGGGACACCATCATTGGACAAGAATATTGTGAATCCCTGAAAAAATTCAAAAGGGGTATAAAAAAGGAGGAGAATGCTAAGGAGAGGATTGTGCTTGTTACACGATAACGCCCGCCCTCATAAACCCTTAGCCACCAAGGGGCCGTGGACTCGTTTGGTTGGGATGTTTTGAACCACTCCCTGTATTCCCCTGCCGTGGCGCCTACGGATTATCATTCTCTACCTCTCTGAAGGTGCACATGAGTGGAAGTAAATTTTAAACCAAAGAGCAGGTGCAGAAACAGGTTCTGAAGAGCACGTACAGAAAGAGGTTCTGAAGTGGGAGGTAGTAGCTGATGCGAGAGTTGATCGCGGAGGGCATAAAGAAGTTTGTACCACAGCTCACCACACTCACTGAACGAGATAGCGATTGCGTAGAAAATAGTCAACAAGTGAATCAGCAATACACTTTTTCTAAAAAAAGTATAAAAATCTAGTACACTTACTTTCCGAACATGTCTCATACATCCATTTGAACATACTTACTCTATTAGAGCTTTGGTTTCCATCTACAATTTTAGCCCCTCCCTCCCCCCTCCCCAAGTTTCCTCCACTATCAGATTAACTGTTCCTTGACACTTTAGAATGCGATCTGTCTACCTCTCCCTTCCTTTAACCAACTTGTGGCATAAAAATTGTTTTGCCCCAATTCGATACAGTACTCATTACTCACTCGACGTACCCAAATCATCAGCATTCTTATATAGGCCTACAGTTTGAAGGCTTCTGCTCTATTCCTCCGTCTCTAATGATTAGTTAAACATTAATCTTCCTCCTTGTTTCTGTACTGTTCTTGTCTAAACTGGTTAGCGCCGACGTTTCACTTCCGTAAAAGGCTACACTCCAGATAAATACCTTCAGCAAAGGTTTCCTAACATTAATTCTTGTCAGCAACTTGGATACATGAGCTGTTAAGCTGATTGTGCGATAATTCTGAAATCTGTCGGCTCTTGCTATCTTCAAAATTGTGTGAACGATAGTTTTCCGAAAGTTTAATGGTTTAACACCAGTTTCATAGATTCTACACACCAACGCGAATTGTTATCTTCTTGCCACTTCCCAAATGATTTTAGAAATACAGAGGTAACGTTATCTATTCCTTCTGCCTTATTTACGCTCTTCCTTGTAGACTCCTTATCTCACGTTATCAGCCAAGTCCTTCCTATCATAGAGGCCTGCAGTGTACTCTTCGCCGGCCTGAGTGGCCGAGCGGTTCTAGGCGCTACAGTCTGGAACCGCGCGACCACTACGGTCGCAGGTTCGAATCCTCCCTCGGGCATGGATGTGTGTGATGTCCTTAGGTTAGTTAGGTTTAAGTAGTTCTAAGTTCTAGAGGACTTAAGACCTCAGAAGTTAAGTCCTATAGTGCTGAGAGCCATTTGAACCATTTAGTGTACTCTTCCCATCTATCTGCTCTATTCAGTGTCAACACATTCCTCTCTTCCAAAAATGCTTTTCTAGCTACTATTAGTATACATTTCCTATTATACTCGTATGTGAATCGTCCATCGTCAGTTAGTTTGCTGCCTAAATAGCAAAACTCTTCGACACGTTTTAGTGTCTCATTTTCTATTCAAGTTATATCGACAAAACTTTATTTAACTCGTAAACGTCCGAGTATCCTCGTTTTACTTTTGCTGATGTTTATCATATAACGTCTTTTAAGACGGTTCTATTCCATTCAACTGCTCTTCGATCCCTTTGCCGGATCTGACAATATTACAATATCATCGCAAATCTCAAAGTTTTTATTTTTTCTTCTTGAATTTAATTGCCTTTCCTGATTACTGCTTGGCTTTCTTTACTGCCTTCTCAATCTCTCTCTCTCTCTCTCTTTGTTAAAAGTTTTCTAACAGGTTTGACGCTGCTCGCCACGAGTTCCTCTCCTGTGGCAACCTCTTCATCTCAGAGTAGCACTTGCAACATAAGTCCTCAATTATTTGCTGGATGTAATGCAGCCTCTGTCTTCCTCTGCAGTTTTTACCCTCTACAGCTCCCTCTAGTACAATGGAAGCTGTTGCTGACGTCGTAAGACATGTCCTGTCATCGTCCCTTCATATTGGCAGTGTTTTCCATACATTCCTTTCCTCGCCGATTCTGCAGAGAACCTTCTCATTGCGTACATTATCACTCCACTTAACGTTCAACATTCTTCTGCAGCGTCACATCTCAAATGCTTCGATTATCTTCTGTTTAAGTTTTCTCACAGTCCATATTTCACTACCATACAGTGTTCTGCTCCAAACTCAGATTCTCATATATTTATTTCTCAGATTAAGGCCTGTCTTTGATAGTAGTAGACTTCTCTTGCCCAGAAATGACCTCTTTGGCAGTGATAGTTTGCTTTTTACATCCTTCTTGCCCCGTCCATCATTAATTATTTTACTGCCTAGGTAGAGGAACCCCCTAATTTCGTCTGATTATTGATTCCCAGCTCTGATGTAAAGTTTCTGACAATTCTCATTTCTGCTACTTCTCATTACTTCCATGTATTTACTCTCAATCCATATTCTATACTTATTAGACTGTTCATTCTGTTTAACACATCCTGTAATTCTGCTACATTTTCACTGAGTCTGTCAGCAGCGAATTTTATTATTGATATTCTTTCACCTTAAAATTTAATCCCACTCTTGAAACTTTCTTTTATTTGAGCGCTTCGTTCCTGGTCATTCAGACCTATTATTCTCGCTTAGATTATCGAACACTTTTTCCAGACCGACGAATCCTATGAATGTGTCTTGATTTTGCTTCGTTCTTGCTTCCATTATTAACCGAAACGTCAGAACTGCCTCTCTTGTGCCTTTATCTTTCCTGAAACCGAAGTGATGGTCTTCTAACACGTCCTCAGTTTTCTTTTCCGTTGTCCTGTATATTATTCTTGTCAGCAATTTGGATACATGAGCTGTTAATCTGACTGTGCGATAATTCTGACACTTTTTGGCTCTTTCCATCTTCGGAATGGTGTGGATGATCTCTTTCCAAAAGTTTGATGGTATATCACCAGTCTAATACATGCTACACAAAACTCGGCTAGTTATCTTGTTGCCACTTTCCGCAATGATTTTGGACGATGGAATGTTATCTATCGTTTTGCCTTATTTACTCTTAAGTCGTCCAAAGCTCTTTTAAATTTTGGCACTAATACTGGATTCCCTACCTATTCCTTGTCGAATGCTATTTCTTCTTCTGTCACGTTATCAGGCAAGTCCTCACTATCAAAGAGGCCTTCAATGTACTCTTTCCATCTATCTGCTCACTCCTCTGCACTTAACAGTGGAATTCCCATTGCATTCTTGATCTTACCGCCCTTGCTTTTAATTTCACCGAAGGCTGTTTTGACTTTTCTGTAGGCTAAGTCAGTCCTTCCGGCAATCATATCTTTTACATTGTTTCACATTTTTAATGTAGCCATTTCTCCTTAGCTTCTCTGCACTTCCTATTTATTTCATTCCTAATTAACTTGTATTACTATACTCCTGAATGTTCCTGAAAGTTTTTATACTTCTTTCTGAAGTATTTCCTCTGTTACCTAAGGTCTCTTCGCAGTTACCTTGCTGGTACTTATGTTTTTCTTTCAGCTTCTGTGATTGCCCTTTTTAGAGATGTCCATTTCTCATCAGCTGAAATGCCGTATGAACTATTCATTATTGCATTATCTATAGCCTCAGAGAACTTCAAGCGTATCTCTTCATTCCTTAGTACTTCCGTATCTCACAATGATTCTTCCTGATTAGTGTCTTAAACTTCAGCATTCTCTTCATCATTCCGAAATTGTGATGCGAACCTGTATCTGATTTCGGAATCTCAGCCTAACTATGATGTAATTTAACTGAAATCTTCCCGTACCTCCTGGCCTTTCATAAGTATACCTTCTATTCCTCCTCCTGCTCCTGTGATTCTTGAAGAGTATTCGCTATTACTGGCTTAAATTTATTGCAGAACTCATTCTTTCTTCTGACTCATACTACCAAGCCCACATTCTCCCATAATCCTTTCTCCTATTCTTTCCCTTACAGCCGCATTCCAGTTCCCCATGACTCTTAGATTTTCATCTGCCTTTACGTAACTTCTCGATGGAAGAGTAGCAATTGCAGCCTACGTCCTCACTTATGTGTCTTCAATTCATTTTCTTCCATTGCCTTCTCCATTATCATTCCGTTGATCGTTGCTGATCTATCCGCCTTTTAAGGGCATCGTAAGAAAGTGTCCTGAAACTCTGTCCACTCTTCCGCCCTCTTTGACATTGCTCTTGGTAGAACGAGGGTGACTTCTAATGTCGGAAAATATAGCTCCATCTTTGGTTCAGGAGCGTGGGATAGCGGCTGGTCGATGAAATATCATAATAATGTACGAATGGCCGTTATTTTGAAATTGTTTTATTAGGCAACCACTTTCGACGTCGTGGTCACGTCATCTTCAGGCCGGATCTTAGGCCGCCGTTGCTGATTACATTTATTCAAAATTTAAGCAATGGCAAAGATCGAACCGACTCATAGACCACTGTTCAGTGTATCGATTGAGTAACATAGTTGATACCCTACAATCAAGTCTCACTCTGTTCACAATTACTACTTTACTTTCACGATTCTCGACTCTTATCACTACAGTATCTTTTTTATACGAGTCTTCATTGTTATTTCAATTCCCCACTAAGAGAAGGGCTACCGCCACTCTTCAGTTACTGGTTAAATAAGTTGGTTACGCAACAGGATTCAAGTACGTAAAAATATATGAGAATACGTGATGACATAAAAAACATAATGATGAACAACATTTAGTATTCTTACAAAGAAACCGATGAAGATAAACGAAAATTAAATTTAATTTTAAAACTTCACAGATTATCGTATGTAACAGTTAAAACAATATCAGTGACGATAATGTTGACGATAGTATGGTGTAAGTGTGATTCCCACAGGTGGCGACTGAAACTCAGCCAGGTGCAAAATTATGGAGGAGGGTTATTGGAAGTGTGGTGTGAGATGGGGCGTTGTAACGAGGGTTGGAAAGAGTGGAAAGAGGGGTGTGTCTCGGGACGAATTTTCTCACTGGGGAAGGGCAGCTGGTTGAAATTACGGCGGGATTGGATAAGGCATGATGGTACATGGAAGTCGGAATATGCATGGAAGATAGGCTGAACGTCCCGTCAACATGGAGGTCACTAGAGACGCACCACTCACTCGGAATATTTCAAGGCTGGGGAAGGAAATCGGACGTGCCACTTCAAAGGACCCATTCCGGCATTAGCCTGGAGCGGTTTAGGGAAATTTATGGAATGCGGATGTAGGAGCATAGCAGGGTTATTGGTGATTATTGGGAGCGATATTGCATGCTGGGAGTGGGTTTTGGGATTGATATATTGAATCAGAAGGTGCTGTGAGGCGAGAAGAAGGTGAGGGAAGTGGATGAGTAGGCAAAGGATGCGAGCTGGGAAGAGCAGACGGTAGCGGAAATCGAGACGGTGTGCACGTCTTTCCAGGATTTTAAGGGACTTGTACAATTTAAGAGAGACGAAGGTCTCGTGAGAATTGTGCTAGATGAGGCTGGGGTGGATTTATTGCCGATAGCAGAGATGAGAAGAAATATTATTACAGAAGAAACGCTATAGATGGTTTTAAAAACAAACATAGGTCGAATTTTATTGGCGTCTACATAAAAACAATTAGAATTGTTTTCTTCTTTAAATTAAAAAAAATCAGAGGACGGACAGAGAAAAAAAATAAAACGAAAATATACACAATTTTAAAAACTCATCGCAGAATGGTGAACTTCTTCTACGAAGGAACACTGCACTTTCTGGTGGTCCTCACAGAGAGAGAAGGATTCTGGGAGGAGAGAATATGCTCCATAGGATTGAGAAGGGTGGGTAGAATAGATAAGAGTCTGTTAGGTAAGAAACTATGTAAATGAAGGGTGGTGCTACATCTACATCTATATTTATACTGCGCAAGCCACCCAACGGTGTGTGGCGGAGGGCACTTTACGTGCCACTCATTACCTCCCTTTCCTGTTCCAGTCGCGCATGGTTCGCGGGAAGAACGACTGCCTGAAAGCCTCCGTGCGCGCTCGAATCTCTCTAATTTTACATTCGTGATCTCCTCGGGAGGTATAAGTAGGGGGAAGCAATATATTCGATACCTCATCCAGAAATGCACCCTCTCGAAACCTGGCGAGCAAGCTACACCGCGATGCAGAGCGCCTCTCTTGCAGAGTCTGCCACTTGAGTTTATTAAACATCTCCGTAACGCTATCACGGTTACCAAATAACCCTGTGACGAAACGCGCCGCTCTTCTTTGGATCTTCTCTATCTCCTCCGTCAACCCGATCAGGTACGGATCCCACACTGATGAGCAATACTCAAGTATAGGTCGAACGAGTGTTTTGTAAGCCACCTCCTTTGTTGATGGACTACATTTTCTAAGCACTCTCTCAATGAATCTCAACCTGGTACCCGCCTTACCAACAATTAATTTTATATGATCGTTACACTTCAAATCGTTCCGCACGCATACTCCCAGATATTTTACAGAAGTAACTGCTACCAGTGTTTGTTCTGCTATCATATAATCATACAATAAAGGATCCTTCTTTCTATGTATTCGCAATACATTACATTTGTCTATGTTAAGGGACAGTTGCCACTCCCTGCACCAAGTGCCTATCCGCTGCAGATCTTCTTGCATTTCGCTACAATTTTCTAATGCTGCAACTTCTCTGTATACTACAGCATCATCCGCGAAAAGCCGCATGGAACTTCCGACACTATCTACTAGGTCATTTATATATATTGTGAAAAGCAATGGTCCCATAACACTCCCCTGTGGCACGCCATTGGTTACTTTAACGTCTGTAGACGTCTCTCCATTGATAACAACATGCTGTGTTCTGTTTGCTAAAAACTCTTCAATCCAGCCACACAGCTGGTCTGATATTCCGTAGGCTCTTACTTTGTTTATCAGGCGACAGTGTATCGACCGCCTTCCGGAAGTCAAGAAAAATAGCATCTACCTGGGAGCCTGTATCTAATATTTTCTGGGTCTCATGAACAAATAAAGCGAGTTGGGTCTCACACGATCGCTGTTTCCGGAATCCATGTTGATTCCTACATAGTAGATTCTGGGTTTCCAAAAACGGCATGATACTCGAGCAAAAGACATGTTCTAAAATTCTACAACAGATCGACGTCAGAGATATAGGTCTATAGTTTTGCGCATCTGCTCGACGACCCTTCTAGAAGACTGGGACTACCTGTGCTCTTTTCCAATCATTTGGAACCTTCCGTTCCTCTAGAGACTTGTGGTACACGGCTGTTAGAAGGGGGGTAAGTTCTTTCGCGTACTCTGTGTAGAATCGAATTGGTATCCCGTCAGGTCCAGTGGACTTTCCTCTGTTGAGTGATTCCAGTTGCTTTTCTTATTCCTTGGACACTTATTTCGATGTCAGCCATTTTTTCGTTTGTGGGAGGATTTAGAGAAGGAACTGCAGTGCGGTCTTCCTCTGTGAAACACCTTTGGAAAAAGGTGTTTAGTATTTCAGCTTTACGCGTGTCATCCTCTGTTTCAATGTCATCATCATCCCGGAGTGTCTGGATATGCTGTTTCGAGCCACTTACTGATTTAACGTAAGACCAGAACTTCCGAGGATTATCTGTCAAGTCTGTACATAGAATTTTACTTTCGAATTCACTGAACGCTTCACGCATAGCCCTCCTTACGCTAACTTTGACATCGTTTAGCTTCTGTTTGTCTGAGAGGTTTTGGCTGCGTTTAAACTTGGAGTGAAGCTCTCTTTGCTTTCGCAGTAGTTTCCTAACGTTGTACCACGGTGGATTTTTCCCGCCCCTCACAGTTTTACTCGGCACGTACCTGCCTAAAACGCATTTTACGATTGCCTTGAACTTTTCCCATAAACACTCAACATTGTCAGTGTCGGAACAGAAATTTTCGTTTTGATCTGTTAGGTAGTCTGAAATCTGCCTTCTATTACTCTTGCTAAAGAGATAAACCTTCCTCCCTTTTTTTATATTCCTATTAACTTCCATATTCAGGGATGCTGCAACGGCCTTATGATCACTGATTCCCTGTTCTGCACAAACAGAGTCGAAAAGTTCGGGTCTGTTTGTTATCAGTAGGTCCAAGAAGTTATCTCCACGAGTCGGATCTCTGTTTAATTGCTCGAGGTAATTTTCGGATAGTGCACTCAGTATAATGTCACTCGATGCTCTGTCCCTACCACCCGTGCTGGGGTGGATAGTGGGATGACAGGAGATGGGAAAAACAGAGGGTGGGTACAGCAGTGGTATTAACAAGAAAGGAGTGGTATGGATGGAGAGGAAAAAAGAGAGAGGAGCACTTATGTGGGGTGGGATAGCTGTGGAAAAATTAAAGTTGGTAGGAGGGATAAATATCACTGCAGATCTCATTTTCTGAGAGAGGGAGTTGGTTGAAGATGCGCTGGGATAGCATATGTAGTGCGTGTAGGTGTATTTCTAAGCCGGCCGGTGTGGCCGAGCGGTTCTAGGCGCTTCAGTCTGGAACCGCGCGACCGCTACGGTCGCAGATTCGAATCCTGCCTCGGGCATGGATGTGTGTGATGTCTTTAGGTTAGTTAGGTTTAAGTAGTTCTAAGTTCTAGGGGACTGATGACCTCAGATGTTAAGTCCCATAGTGCTCAGAGCCATTTGAACCATTTTTGTATTTCTTAAGTCGCGGCAGCATACTGGAACTGATCAGATGGGAAACAATAGAGTTATTGAAATTTAGTTTGTAGATAGTGTACGATATGTGGAGATGTTCGATGTGGACAAGGAACAGTGGAATTTGATGATATAGTATTCACGTAGGGGATGTGGAAAACGAGGCGGAGCGCGTGACGTTCAAGGATGTGGAGGAACTTCAGAACTAGTATAGGAGAGGATAAGTCGGATGAAGTGGAAGAGGGTAATTCCCATGTCAGGTTTTCTGTTGAATAGTTAGTAGGTGTTTGCATGTTAATTGTCAGTCGAATTTAGTCTAAAGTATAGTGGTTTATTAGTTAACTGGGTAGGACGGTTAAAAATTGAAAGGTGAAAGTCATGGAGACAGAAGGTGTGGAGGGATCGTCCTGTAATTATTGCCTGGGTTTTGGAGGGCTGATACCGTGAGCTCGAATGTAATATGTAGTGCTGTGTTTTACGAAGTCGTCACGCTCGGCGTCTTTACACGACATGTTGGTGATCAAATAACTGTCTCTAACTGTCAGGATACAGTTGATTCGCAAGTAGGCTAGTAAATGTTTATTTGCCAATATCGTGGACATAATGTATTAAATTCAGCGTGAAATTTGTATTTCTGACGTGGCTGATTGCTCAATCGAGCAGTTATTTGAACCTTAAATACACATATAAAATAAAGCACTATTGATAAATAAATACTCTCTTCACGTTTACCTTTTCATTAGCTGAATAACTGTAAAGTAAAAATTCCTGGAAGACATAATGTTTCTGTGATTTGGTTACAACGTTTATCAGATGTCAAATTACAAGGCAGAAGACATTCATTACAAATAATGTCAGAGCATATTGTTTTATGATATCAGAGTAGCTTCCGGCTTGTTCTTCAACACAAAATTTGTCCATTGGTTAATAATGAAATGCAATGGAAAACCATTAAAATTAAATTTCTTATCGTTCTTTATATCACAATTAAGGTGTCGTTTTTTCTTATGTTCATCAACTGGCTGGGCTTCCAGCCTTTTATACTCTTTATAACCTTATGCCTCAATTTCATTTTTGTTGGTGAAAGGAGAGTTATCTGCGTTTCTTTGGTTTCACCAAGTGCTTCAGGAGACTTTACCAATTGTATGTCAGCCTGAATTACAAACTGCAAGAAAGAAGATTATTGTAATTTTATATACACAATAGTTCACAATTATAATAGCTTCTTAACCATGCTAACAAACAATACATTAATGACAAATGTTGCTAACTGTTATATTGTTGGTACAGTTATAACTTAAATGCTTTTAATATACCAACAGGCTCTTTTCTAACCAGTCGTCTCTTTGCAACCACCTTTTTCTGTAGATATTTAGGGAAGTCAAAGACTCACAGGACGGCATCGTCTTGTATTAATGCTACTCGTCTCGCCTAAGAGCAACTTTCTGTAAAATGTCGCCAGCATAGTGTGTTCAGTAGGGAACCAGTTACCTCTCTGAACTGATGTACCCATAATTTTTGAATTTCCAGCCGAGAATATGGAAAACTGCATAAACAAAAGCAAATACAGAATTGAATACTAGAAGTACCCTCTACAGTATTTCAATTTACGTATTAAATACTATGTGCTACAAACACTATTTGTGAATAAAAATACAACTGTCCTATGCAACAAAACTCCACTTCCTTTCCTATGAGCCGGCCGCTGTGACGGAGCGGTTCTAGGCACTTCAGTCCGGAACCGCGCTGCTGATGCGGTTGCAGGTTCGAATCCTGCCTCGGGCATGGATGTTTGTGATGTCCTTAGGTTAGTTAGGTATAAGTGGTTCTAGGTCTAGGCGATTGATGACCTCAGATGTTAAGTCACATAGTGCTTAGATGCCTTTTGAACCATTTCAGATGATAGGGTAAAAGTCATGGAGACGGAACGTGCGGGTGGTTCCTCCTACAATTATTGTCTGCATTTTGGAGGGGTTGATCCCAAGAAGTTATTGGTTGCACCCGAAGGTAAACTGATTGAGGTGGATTTTGAGGGATCTTTAGGATTTCTCGAGTCTGGGGTAGAGGGCAAGGAAAGTGGTGTTACCAGCATACTGAAGGAGATGGACTGTCGGAGGGTGGGTGACTTTCCAATCCTTCCATTTAACCCCCGCTATCTTCATCTGAACTGAAAGACTGTACTGCAGTTTTCTTTACTAGTGCACAATTCGTTTATAGAGCTTACCTGTGGCGGCTTTGGCCCACTGCTGCACCCCTTGTGTTTGTGTGTGGCTGAGGGCAGCGTGACGTCACTGCCGGTGGTCCTGCTGCCCTGGCTGTTGCGCGACGCGCCGCTAGCCAGCCGTGTCCCACTTGGGCAGGGGTCAGCGACCGGCGCGCGATGAGCTTTCCTCGCCTCCGCCCGGCTTTCCATTCCTCTCGTCCCGTCTCCTTTCCCCCGCTTCCCTTTCTGCACCGCCGCGGCTACCAGGCAGCGCCACTGATAACTCCGGAATTGTGCGTTCCCGCTACACGCATTTTTCTCACGTAATAAGTGTAACGGCGGGATGAGAGAAGTTAGAGCGCTCACGGAGCTTACGAAGAAGCAGTTTCTCTTGTGTAAGATAGCGGAGTGCGACGTGCGGAAAATTACAAAATATCGGTTACGACGGACTACGGTCGTTCTTGTATATAACTCCGGAGTGACTTGAGGCTTCTATCTCGGAACATTACCGAGGTCAGAAGGAGAAAATTATGTGAATTCTCTCACGGCAACGTTAGAAACCCTGACGTCCTTAAAGCCATCACATACAAACAAGTCAGTTGCCGGTTTCTCTGACTGCTTATTAAAACTCTTCGGTCACTGTGACTGAACCCATTTAAATTGCTTAACATATGTTCATTTATTACGAAGCTCCGTCTATTTCCATCATCAGATCAAAACAAGTTGCAAAACAAAGTCCAGCGTCGGTTTAGTGAACTCTGTGCCTAAGAAAGGCTTCGGCTTAGGCGTTGGCTTATGTTTTATCACAGCTGATATTTGACTTTTTTTTACGAATTCTAGTTAACTATATTTCATCTGATGATAGCAGTAGCCGAAGAGTCCCAATGGATGAAAATACATTAAGAGGTCAAGGCAGTTTTATTCGCAAAAAAAAATCGAACGGAAATCGGGACCTTACACATTTTCATGTTCTGTATCTCTTTCGCTGAATTACTTAATCCAAGTTTGCTTCGGAATCACTCAGTATCACTGGTTTGATAACTTTATCCGTACCTTCGTGTACTGTGCCAACTGTTTCATGCATATGTACTGCTCTCGGCGTTCTTGAACATATATGAGGGTTGGAACTTTAATAGTGGCAACTATTTATTCACAACCGATACAAAAGAGTTACATGTTTGCATCTGTTACTGTTCTTCAGAGTAATCACCAGCGTTGTGTAGAACCCATTGCCAGCGATGTGGAAGGCGTAGTATACCGTTAGCACGTTAGCAGAGCCTGTTCGGTTGATGGTGCGAATGGAGCGGTCTACTGCCTGTCGAATCTCTGGAACAGTTTTGAAGCGAATCCCACGAAGCGGTTCCTTCATCTTCGGAATCAAATCAAAGTCATAAGGTCTTAAGTCCGGGGAGTATGGTGGATGGTACAGTACTTTCCAGTCCCATCGACCGAGCAGAGCAGCCACAGCTTGCGCTGTATGCGCCCGCGCATTGACGTGCGAAATGGTGGGTGGGTTGCGCAGATTGTGTCGCCGCTTCTTTCGCAAAGCTGGTCGCAGGTGATGCTCCAAAAATGAACAATAATACTCTGCACTGACGGTCTGCCGTGGAGGAACGTAATGCGTAAGGATAACATAATCACAGTCGTACACGAGAATCACCATAACTTTAGACCGCTCCATTGGCACCCTCAACAAAACTGGCTCGGCTAACGGTATACTACGCCTTCCACATCGCTGGCAACGGGTTCTACACAACGCTGGTGACTACTTTGAAGGACAGAAACAGGTGCAAACATGTAACTCTTTTCTATCGGTTGTGAATAAACAGTTTCCACTATTTAAGTTCCAAACCTCGTATTTATTTACAGTTCGTAAAAAATGAGTTTCAAAGTTTCACTGACCTTCAAAGCAGTCACCAGCATTGTGTATAACCCGTTGCCAAGGATGTGGAAGTCGTAGGATACTCTTAGCAGTGCCAGTTGTGTTGACAGTTCGAGCGGCGCGGTCTATTGCCCGACGAATTTGTAGCAGTTCTGATGCGATTGTCGTGAAATTTTTCCTTCAGTTTAGAAATCGAGTTGAACTCACGAGGGCATTAGTCAGGGGAGTGCAGTAGGTGGAAAGCATTTAGCAGCCCCATCAGTCAAACAAATCAGCAACAGCTTGCACATTGTCCTGCAATATGATGGTCAGGTCCTGGAGTGTCATCACTTCTGGCTCTAAGCTGGTAGTAGGTTTTGTTCGAAAAATGAACCATCATTTTGCAGGACAATAATCAAGCACACACAGTGCAAGTTGTTACTGATTTGTTTGTCTGTTTCCAGTTATCTGGAGATCACTAATGTTTTATTTCTTGTTAGTTCACAGTTCATAGGCTATTTCATTCCATAAACTTGAACGCACTGACCCATTGCACTGTGTGATTAACAGCTTCATCCCAATCTTTCATCGCATTTACTAGCAAATAGTAAACATCTTGCCTTTTATAACAACATCTACATATATACGCCACTGTATGGTGTATGGTGGAGGGTACCTTGTACTACTACGGTCAGTGATCTGAGTTCTGTTCAACCATCACTTCGTTCTGGTGTATAATTTTTATTCAGTCGCTGTATATCCCATGTTTTTGCGCACAGTGTTAACCCCCCACACAACAGAATTCTTTGTCATTATCTGTTCTCACTGTTTCGATTGCCCTTTTGCAGATTTTTTGTCAGTTTATGAAATTCTTGAAATTTTTCACAGGTCTCATCCTTTGTCTTCAGGAAATACATAGATCCCATTCGAACACAATCATCATTCAAAATACTTTGCTGCACCTAGCGACATAACATCCATTGGTGCATAAAGATCTGCATGTATAACTTTAAGTGGTTAAGTAGCTCTGGTGCCTTCACATGGAAAAGGTTGTCTTGTTTTCTTGCCTTCAATATACACCACACATTTTCGATTACTAACATAGATGTTAACATCTTCATATGCCAGTCCTTCAACAACACAGCTCTTCATTTTTATAATGTCCATTACTTTTAAATGACCTAATCTTCCACGACAATTACATACAGTAAACATTCTTAAAAACTCACTTTTCCTGTCTATGTTCAGCATATAAATGCCATTAGTAAGCGCTGAGTTGCAACTAGTTGCTGATTCTCGTTAAAATGAGTTTCCTTGTTCAATCACAGTGCTCACAGATAGTAAGTTTGTTGTTAGTTCTGGAGCACACACAACTTTATCACTGTGATATTATAGAGAGTCTTTGCAACTACAGTTTTTAAATCAGCTTTCAATCAGATTTCAATAATTCACTGCCACAATTTCATGCATGCTATCATTTTTCACTATTACCTCATCCAATTTTTATTTGCTGTGAGATGCGCACCAGTATGTAAATCAGCATACTAGTCACTTCTATTAGAAGAACCAGTTAAAAACACTGCACTGAAGACATCTGAGGTTCTGTTTTGTCTCGTATCATTATTGTTATTGACGCGGCACTTACCTATAAAATGTCCTGGCTTTTGGCATTCATTTCGTTCTTTGATGCTGATGTCCCACACGATTTTACAATATAAGTTCAGTGTCGTTTTTCAATGAGGTTTTATTATTTTTAAATTTTTTTTTTACAGTTTTAGCTGCAAGTTACCTGGGCCTCATAACTTGTTGAGAGTTCTGTCGCATATGGGTTCCGCCGATTTTCAGATAGAACTGTAGTAGACATGTTACTTCCCACTCCATTAGACCATTTCGTGTTAAAAATAACTCACACTCAGTGTTACATGATATGACTTACGATTTGTGGCTATAAAATAGTGAAACTATTTCTGTAAACTTTTTATTTAAAGAAAACATACATATTTAGTTACTGTCACCCTTAACATACTCCCCTCTTCTGCCCTACAGAGTTCCAATCGAATTTTCCTTTGACAGAAACAGTAGGGGAAGTCTTCGTCTATGAGCCTCTTGAAAACAGGTGCCGGTTTTCCTTTCACTGCTTCAGCAGACAGAAATCTTGTTTCTTTTCATGCAGATTTGATCTTTGGATTAATATTTTTACATTCAGAAAACCAATGAAGATACACAGTCCCTTGAATATCGAAAAAATAATAAATCATTATTGGTACAAATCTTGATTTACTCATTGGAGCTTCTTTGTGTCTCAGTGAAGTTGGACCTCTCCCAGTGCATGGATTGGCGCCTAGTTTCTTGATCATAAGCGAAGATTCGTCGCATGTTATCTCCCTTTCCGTAATTGAGGGTCTTTTTCGGTTGTATTCAAAGTGTCGGCACAAACATTTTCAAGCGTTTCTTTTTGTACGACCGTCCGAATTTTCGGCACAAATTTCACACAACCTTTTCTCATGTTAAACTAATTATGTAAAATTAGCCTTAACGCATTCTTGAAAATTCCTACAGATTCAGTAATCGATTGAATACTCAAACAACGGTGACATCGAATTAGATTACATACTTTTCCGACATTTTCATCCGTTTTTGTTGGTGAAGGGCATATCGGGTATAAATCATCTTGAACGTCTTGTCGGTCATCTTGGAAACCCCTGAACCACTCAGAAATTCGTGTGTGTGATAAACCATGTTCGTTATACACGTCTTTTAGTAAAATATAGGTTTTAGTAGCAGTTTTTTTAAGTTTCGTGTCAAGCTTCACATCAATTCTTTGCTCTATTTTTACTCTTATCATTTTTCTGGAGAAAAAAATAACAAACGAAGGCTTTCGAAATACTGATTTGTCTACAGACACCGTAGATGCCGCATTAGACTAAGGAGACTTCACTCTTCACTGCTATTGGTCGTTTATCTTTGGCGCGCGTGTACTTACTCTATGACAGCATCACGAGTTACTTCGTAGCCCACACCGTACAAGGAACAGATGTAACACACATGGTACACATAACACAAGACATGAGCAAAGTAGACATAAAAAAGATCATGGCTCACGCACCCCACAGATATTCATTTACTCAAACTTCATTGTTGTTTACCAAACAGGAAGTACACGAGAAATACCACAAGAGACCATCACAACACAGGCACAAGCATTCATCTGGAGCCTCTCAGTTCCATGCAGCAGCCTCCAGACGGCGTTCACAAACACAGACCTCTTTCTGCTTTTGCGCCACTTCCTCCAGTGCGTCGTAAACTTCTGTGCATAGTGCAGACAGCCATCACAGGGAGCGATGTCGACCACAGACTATTACTTCTGCATTGTACTGGCGGACAGGAAATCCTTCAGCCGACAGGCACCAAGACACGATGCACTGCAAACACTTACACAGTTACATTGTAGCTGAGAGTCAGTTCATTTCATCACCTGCGGTCATCTCAGTACAGCATTCTAAAGACTATCTTCGTACTTAGTGTTGTGTCTAGACCATACAGCCTAGACACAATGCTGTAGCAGATAGGGCACGCAATGCTAACGCAGACGGGCGTGAAGTCTGGAGCATGAGACTTATAAATGAATAAGAAGAAAAGTACGTAGATGCTTGTTACTTAACTTTTAATTAGTCCTTGGAATACATCTCTCTTGAATATTAGTAAGCTATAGGCACTGATACAAATGGCGCCTTGCTAGGTGGTCGCCAGTTAACTTAGCAGAAGGCTATTCTACTGTCTATCTCTCGGCAAATGAGAGCAAGGCTTAGCACGTCCAATCGCTAGCTATGTTGTCCGTACAACTGGGGGCGAGGTCTCCTCAGTCTCTCGAGACCTGCCTTGTGGTGGCGCTAGGTTTGCGATCCCACAGTGGCGACACGCGGGTCCGACATGTACTACAGGACCGCGGCCGATTTAAGTTACCACCTAGCAAGTGTGGTGTCTAGCGGTGACACCACACTTAGCTGTCACTATTTATGGAGTAATTGGAGTGTCAAGAGCCTGTGCAATATTATATTCAATTGTAGTGACAACGTAATAGACAGTCAAGCGACAGTAAAGTTATTTAGCTATAATTGCATTAGGTGTGGGACATGGAGCTCAATACATCAAACTGCACCAAAGTTACGAACCATTGGAAACGTATTCCTAATAAATGTAGTTTGTTATTTGCTGTTGTATGGACAGATATATGTTTTAGTGATAATTGTCAAGCATGCATGGCTACCTTAAATGAACAATAGCAGTTTTCTGCTACCGTGAATGTTGGTGATGAATTAATATAGCAGTCAGTTATGCATTCACAACACATATCAACAATTATTTTGCTGAAGATCGTCGCCTTTTCTTTATTTATGCTTTAACCATGATTTGTGCTGGATATGCTATGTACCTCATTTAACAATTTTTCTTCAAATTATTGCTTTAGTTTGACCGTAAATGTGATGTAACAGCAACCAGAGAAAAAAGCACGAAACACCCAACTGATGTTGCTACATACCAAGAAATATAGTAGTGAGCGTCCATTAGGAAAAGCAAACAACTGAAGTGAAAGGTGAAGGGATCTGTTGTGGGGAGACAGACGGCTCCAAAGTCAGGTGAGAAGCAGCCAGCTTGTGATGGGCTTCTCTGCCTCGTGATGACTGGGTGTTGTGCGATGTCCTTAGGTTAGTTAGGTTTAAGTAGTTCTAAGTTCTAGGGGACTGATGACCATAGATGTTAAGTCCCATAGTGCTCAGAGCCATTTGAATCAATTTTGTGATGGGCGCCTAGTTGCGAGAGATCGGCCATGTCCATGTGATGTGTGTATCCTGTCACAGTACATGGGGATACGCCATTCTGGTGTTGGAACAAGACACGTGGTCCCCAGAGTGACAGAGAATTCAACAGCTTGTCAACAACACTCAACTTGAGATCCATAACTTATACCGTCGTTGCCTGAAGTGCGCTGTATATGGAAGCCATGTAGCTGGTGGAAATTTATTTCAGTCAGTGTGGAACAATCCTTTGAGAATAAGGAAGTCGGTCGACATTTCGAAAGAGAATGTGGCGAATACAAATTTTGTTTCTAAGAGAACTTTTACTGACAATTGTTTCAAAAACAAACGACGTTTCAGTTGTAATACACAAACGTCTTAAACTAGTCACTTTATTAATGCTTACACTAAGAGTTTAATAGGATTGAAAGGTGCCTCAAGTGACTATTAAAATTGTTAACATGTACGACTTTCTCTACAAACTGTGACACTGTCTGGTAGCTGCAGTCGGAGAGAAAAACGTTTTTAATGCAGGAGCAGAAACTGCAGCAGCAACATTGTTTTCATGCACTGCTAAATATGACCATAAACACCTTCTAGATTTCACAGGTTGCATTCTTTAATCTTTTTACGAATTAACTTTTCATGAATTGACGTAAGTTGAGATTGCGTGCTATTAGGTAACAACTGCCGAGAACTAGTGAAGAAAAGAAATAGTTATTGGTTCCAGTTATATTTTTAAGGAAATGAATGAAAGTTTCGCTGGTGACGTTGGTATCTTCAGTGAAAGTGATAAATAATTGCAGACCTGTTGAATGCAATGAATGGTAATGGAATGAACAGCCTAATGGGTTCATTCTATGGACTGAGTGTAAACTGAAGAAAGATGTACTGAGATTTAGCAGAAGTGAGATCACTACTTTATCGAAATTGCCTGCTTACTAATACATTAATACAATAATTAAAGTAAATTAAGCAGTCAACTAGGTATCATAAGTTAATACAATGTCCTCTGTCGTAAAATTTTTTGTGTGTAGTTGTTTCTTATCAGTTATTTTGTTCCTTTTCTATACAATATTTACACAATACCAATTTTAGTGACATTTTATAACAAATTGATTTCTTTATTTGCTTATGTAAACTCTAACCAATGCTCATTCACTGTAAACTGCATTCAATTAAACTTTTATGTTCTGTAAATTTTCTGCTGTCTCATCAACGCACATATCGTAACATCACTGAGATATAAATTCTTCGGCACTCTTATCTGTGAAATCCCTGTTTTCGTATACAGTATCCCATTTAACAAAAACAAATCGGCGTGTGTTCAAATGTGTGTGAATTTCTAAGGGACCAAACTGCTAAGGTCATCGGTACCTAGCCTTACACACTACTTACACTAACTTATTCTACGAACAACACACAAACACACACACACACACACACACACACACACACACACACACACACACACGCCCGAGGGAGGACTCGAACCTCCGGCGCTAGGGGCTACGCAGTCCGCGACATGGCGCCTCAAATCACGCGGCCAAACCGCGCGCCTCGGAGTGTGTGTGTGTGTGTGTGTGTGTGTGTGTATGTGTGTGTGTGTGTGTGTGTGTGTGTGTGTTTGTGTACGCTCTGCACTATGTATATGTTTAGACATCAATGAAGATGCAGATGTGCAGTCAACGGTGCAACGTAATGACGCAGGAATTTCGACGCAAGTAATCTAAGACTTTCGCAATTCTACCTTAGAAATTTGTTTACTTAGCTGCAACTGCACCTATAATGAATGAAAACACTGTAGACTCTTCTCTCTCTTTCTCCTTTCTTCTGTTGTGCACCATTATCTCAAGGAACTTACTTCTTGATAACTAATATACCGGGTGATCAAAAAGTCAGTAAAAATTTGAAAACTTAATAAACCACGGAATAATATAGATATAGAGGTAAAAATTGACACACATGCTTGGAATGACATGGGGTTTCATCAGAACCAAAAAAACCGTTATCGGGGCTTTTTTCTTCGAGGAAATGCGTGATTCTGGTTTTGTAACTGCTGCCGCGACGGGTAAGAGGTACGCCCGTATGTTACAGAATCGCATCATCCCCAACCTGGCTGATAAACACCTGCTGGAACGTACGATGTTAAGGCAGTATGGCGCTCCACCCCATATTGTTAGACGCGTGAAAAATCTCTTGCGCGCGTCGTTTGGTGATGATCGTGTGCTCAGCCGCCACTTTCGTCATGCTTCGCCTCCCAGGTCCCCAGACCTCAGTCCGTGCGATTATTGGCTTTGGGGTTACCTGAAGTCGCAAGTGTATCGTGATCGACCGACATATCTAGGGATGCTGAAAGACAACATCCGACGCCAATGCCTCACCATAACTCCGGACATGCTTTACAGTGCTGTTCACTACATTATTCTTCGACTACAGCTATTGTTGAGGAATGATGGTGGACATATTGAGCATTTCCTGTAAAGAACATCATCTTTGCTTTGTGTAACTTTGTTATGCTAATTATTGCTGTTCCGATCAGATGATGCACCATCAGTCGAACATTTTTTGAACTTTTGTAGTTTTTTGGTTCTAATAAAACCCCATGTCATTCCAAGTATGTGTGTCAATTTGTACCTCTCTATCAATATTATTCCGTGATTTATTCAGTTTTCAAATTTATACTAACTTTTTGATCACCCGGTAAAGATGAAATTAGGACCAACGGAGTAGACGAAGCGAAACATGACGCGCAAAGAAAGCAGGATATAAGAAGCACACTTGTACAGGCGAAGAGGGCATGCCTGGCCAAAAGAGGTCTACTAGTGTCAAATATAGACTTTAATTTGAAGAAGAAATTTCTGGAAATGTACTTTTCGGGCACTGTTTTGTTTGGAAGTGAATCATGGACTGAGGGAAAGCCGAAAAAAAAGAGAATCTCAGGGTTTGAGACGTGGTGCTATACCAGGATGTTGAAAATTAGGTGAACTGATAAGAAATGAGAAGGTTCTCCGTAGAATCAGTCAGGATAGTAACATATGGAAAACATTGACGAAAAGGTGGGACAGGATGACAGGACATGCGTTAAGACGTCAGAGAATAACTTCCATTGCTCTAGAGAATGCTGTGGATATTAAAAACTACAATGTAAGACAGAGATTGGAATATATCATAGAAACCAGAGAAACTGTGGTCTTGACCAAGATGTTGCGCTATCATCATTTCAGCCTGTAGAATGCTATCAACAACATACACTGAAGAGCCAAAGAAACTGGCTCACCTACCTAATATCGTGTAGGGCCCCCGGAGAACGCAGAAGTGCCGCAACACGGCGTGGCATGGACTCGACTAATGTCTGAAGTAGTGCTGGAGGGAACTGAAACCATGAATCCTGCAGGGTTATCCATAAATCTGTAAGAGTACGAGGGGGTGGACATCTTTACTGAGCCGCACGTTGCAAGGGATTCAAGGTATGCTCAATAATGTTCATGCCTGGGGACTCTGGTGCCAGCGGAAATGTTTAAACTCAGAAGAGTGTTCCTGGAGCCATTCTGTAGCAATTCTGGACGTGTGGGGTGTCACATTGTCCTGCTGGAATTGCCCAGGTTCGTCGGAATGCACAATGGACGTGAATGGATGCAGATGATCAGACAGGATGCTTAAGTACGTGTCACCTGTCAGAGTCTATCTAGACGTATTAGGGGTCCCATATCGCTCCAACTGCACAAACCCCACACCAATACAGAGCCTAAATCAGCTTGAACGGTCGCCCGCTGACATGCAGGGTCCATGGATTCATGAGGTTGTCTCTATCCCCGTACACGCCCATCCACTCTATACAATTTGAAACGCGACTCGTCTAACCTGGCGACATGTTTCCGGTCATCAACAGTCCAATGTCCGTGTTGACGGGCCCAGGTGAGGCGTAAAACTATGTATCGTGCAGTCATCAAGGATATAAGAGTGGACCTTTGGCTCCGAAAGTCCATATCGATGATGTTTCGTTGAATGGTTCGCACGCTGTTGATGGACCAGCATTGAAATCTGGAGTAATTTGCCGAAGGGTTGCACTTTTGTCACGTTGAACGATTCTGTTCAGGGGTCGTTGGTCCCGTTCTTGCAGGATCTTTTACCGGTCGCAGCGATGTCGGAGGTTCGATGTTTTACCGGATTCCTGATATTCACGTTACACTCGTGAAATGCTCGTACGGGAAAATTCCCACTTCATCGCTACCTCGGAGATGCTGTGTCCCATCGCCCGTGCGCCGACTGTAACACCACGTTCAAACTCACTTGAATCTTTATAACCTATCATTGTAACAACAATAACAAATATAACAACTGCACCAGACACTTGTTTTCTTATATAGGCGTTGCCGACCACAGCGTCGTATTCTGCCTGTTTACATATCTCTGTATTCGAATGCGCATGACTACACCAGCTTCTTTATCGCTTCAGTTGTATAAATGTTCATGACGGCACCAGCGATGCCTGCCTGGATTTTTCAGAGGTCAGACTTCGGTGTCTTGCTGAAACGGTGAAGACTGTTAACTTCGTTCGAAGGATCGCTATTTGTACAGCCGTTCCTAGAACCAATTGTACTTTTTCTGTCTGGAGTGGGGTGGAAGAGAGATGCTTTGTCGATTATGTAATAATCTCTGACACTGATTTCTCGAAAGAACTCGACGCCGGCCGGTGTGGCCGAGCGGTTCTAGGCGCTACATTCTGGAACCGCGTGACCGCTACGGTCGCAGGTTCGAATCCTGCCTCGGGCATGGATGTGTGTGATGTCCTTAGGTTAGTTAGGTTTAAGTAGTTCTAAGTTCTAGGGGACTGATGACCTCAGATGTTAAGTCCCATAGTGCTCAGAGCCATTTGAACCATTTGAAGAATTCTACGTGCACGGGTGGTACTCATCAGAGAAAATAGTATTTGGCCTACATTGCAAAAAACAGTAGGAGCATTAAGACAACGTCCAAAAAACCTGTAGCACGAGTTCACAAAGAACTTGCTTGATGAAAATCGTTTGTGTTTTAGAGTAGAAAATTCAACCATGAATAGGTAAGGAATTGACTGTGCGAGCTAATGAGGACGAGAACAGACGATCAAAGAGGGGCTTGCCAAGAAAGCAGGGATAGTATCACACATTACCGCACTTTTTATTCAATCATCATGATAGGTACAAATGTTTACTCTGATGCATTACAGGATCATTGTGTACTCTTGCCAAAACAAACCTAATCATCTAACTGATTTGAGATGAAATCGATTAGTTTCTCTCCACTCTCACTGATTGTAACATGAGGTGAAACAAAGGCAGAAAGCAACATATTAGTAAAACGGCTCAAATTACGCAACAGATAACGTAAGTGAAGGTACTGAACATAAGCAGGCAAATAACTTATAATTCATTGCCCTCTATTTTGCAAATGAATCTCTTGCTCGAAGTCTGTTGTATTGCCTGCAATTCATTAGATCAATTTTATCTTTGAGACGAGACGAGAAAGCACTTTTTTTTAAAAATATTTGTCAGTTGGTAAAAATATTCGCTTGAGAACCGAAATACAAGATATGTGAACAGAGTGATGTTAAGAGGTGTTGAAGGAAATGAACTATACGTCATTCAGATAAAATGACGAAAAACTGCATCTGGCCATAATAGCTGTCGCCCATAATCGAGATGACAGTTGAAAAGCAGTGTATTTAATTAAATGAACAACAAAAAGATAATATGCAACTCGGTAATATCTTCAGGTATGAATATATTTATACACTAATAACTACGATTTGAGCTATTTTTTAGACGAACAGGATGTCATAATATCTATTCGAATCGAATTAGTTATTAGTTCATACCTCTACATTGCCACTACTTCTTTAAATATTAACTCTAAAGACTGTGTCTGACCTTTAAGTTTGTCCCCCTACACACGTAGAGCGTCAGAATCAAAAAAAATAAAGCTTTAAGAAAATTATGTTATGGTCGAGTTTCATCATCAGTAAGGGATCAGTCAAGAGTAAACGAAGCGATGAACTTCAGACTTCTAAAAATAAAACTGACGTATGAAGTACCCGTAGTCTGGGAGACTGCATTTTTCCCTTCTTTTTGCGAATATTGTGTCTTCCTTCCTTTAAGCTAATTAGGAATGTTGAGAAAAACGACTACCTTGATGCTCCACTCTCTACATGATTTGTGTACAGGCTGCAGTATGGAGACGAAGGTTTGAAGACAAGAGTATTGGTTTTATAAATCTCCACAGTGCACTTTCGAGATAAGCGGAAGAAAAGTGTCTATCGGTCTATTAAGTACGCAATGGAATTTTTAAAACTCCATCTTAAAAGGTGGCCCTGCCACTCCTCCATTGGAAGAGACGTGTAGATCGCAAATTGTTACAGTATTAAATGTCACCCAATTAGAGTACCTTCAACATGGACGTATCAAATGGATTGTTTCAAACAATGTGAGGTCAGTAAAATATTCAGTCTTATGTAATGCTGACGCAGATCAAAAACCGATATTTATTAAACACACAACATATGAACAACTTAAATGATTTAGAGTGAACTATTCTCCTACTGAAAGGATAAAACCTAGCCTTGGCAAAACAATTTACACACGTCAAAAAAAAAAAAAAATTGCATCACCTCGGATCCGAGAGTTCCGGAACCTGTACATAAAATTGGAATAGAGATCAACGTAAACATCATTTCCGCCCTTTTAATTGCTCATGAAAAGCCATACATTGTGTGTCGTATCATCACACTGTGAGACCTTCAGAGGTGGTTGTCCAGATTGCTGTACACACCAGTATCTCTGATACCCAGTAGCATGTCCTCATGCATTGATGCATGCCTATATTCGTCGTGACATACTACCCACAAGTTCATCAAGGCGCTTTTGGTCCAGATTGTCCCACTCCTCAATGGCGATTCAGCGTAGATCCCTCAGAGTGGATGGTGGGTCATGTCGTCCATAAAAAGCCCTTTTCAATCTATTCCAGGCATATTCGATAGGGTTCGTGTCTGGAGAACATGCTGGCCGCTCTAGTCGAGCGATGTCGTTATTCTGAAGGAAGTAATTCACAAAATGTGCACGATGAAGGCGTGAATTGTCGTCCATGAAGATGAATGTCTCGCCAATATGCTGCCGATATGGTTGCACTATCGCTCGGAGGATGGCATTCAGCTATTGTACAACCGTTACGGCGCATTCCATGACCACCAGCGGCGTACGTCGGCCCCACGTTATGCCACCCCAAGACAGTAGGGAACCTCCACCTTGCTGCACTCGCTGGACAGTGTGTCTAAGGCGTTCCGCCTGACCGGGTTGCCTCCAGACACGTCTCCGACGATTGTCTGGTTGAAGGCATAAGATGCACTCATCGGTGAAAACATGATACCAATCCTGAGCGGTCCATGCGCCATGTTTTTGGGCCCATTTGTACCGCGCTGCGCCGGTCGGGGCGGCCGAGCGGTTCTAGGCACTACAGTCTGGAACCGCGCGACCACTACGGTCGCAGATTCGAATCCTGCCTCGGTCATGGATGTGTGTGATGTCCTTAGTTTAGTTAGGTTTAAGTAATTCTAAATTCTAGGGGACTGATGACCTCAGGAGTTAAGTCCCATAGTGCTCAGAGCCATTTGAACCATTTTTGTACCGCGCTGCATGGTGTCGTGGTTGCAAAGTTGGACCTCGCCATGGACGTCGGGTGTGAAGTTCTGCATCATGCAGCCTATCGCGCACAGTTTGAGTCCTGTGGTTGCACGAAAAGCATTATTCAACATGGTGGCGTTGCTGTCAGCGTGTCTCCGACCCATAAACCGTAGGTAGCGGTCATCCATTGCAATAGTCGCCCTTGGGCGGCCTGAGGAAGGCTTGTCATCGACAGTTCCTGTCTCTCGGTATCTGCTCCATGGCCGAACAACATCGCTTTGGTTCACTCCGAGACGCCTAGACACTTCCCTTGTTGAGAGCTATTCTGGCACAAAGTAAACAATGCGGACACGATCGAACCTTAGTATTGACCGTCTAAGCATGGTTGAACTACAGACAACACGAACCGTGTAGCTCCTTTCTGGTGGAATGACTGGAATTGATCGGCTGTCGGATCCCCATCCGTCTAATAGGCGCTGCTCATGCATGGTCGTTTATATCTTTGGGCGGGTTTAGTGACATCTCTCAACAGTCAAAGCGACTGTGTCTGTGATGCAATATCCACAGTGAATGTCTGTCTTCAGGAGTCCTGGGAACTGGGGTGATGCAAAAGTATTTTTCATTGTGTATTTACAGTAAAACCCATATGATCAACATGAACAATAAATACGTTACGTTACGTCGACACATAGAAGAAAAATTGACTGCAGTTAAACTAACATTGACTATCTTCTGCCTAATTCTGTCCAGTTGTGAATAACGTGATCTGAGGTTTTGTACACGTAATGCCTGACGTCGCTTCCATACTGAAAAAGCTGAAGAATCTACTCCAATCAAAACTGACCTGAAACCTCATTGGAGAAACATTTTACAAGTGATCACAGCAATTTAAATCCTCTGCCCTGAATGCAGGTACGGGTGGCGATTTCACCGTCTCAGGCAGCGTGCTGATGCTGGCGATGTGCAGTGACATCTCTCAAAGTATCGTGGGCTGCGAGCTAGGCGGCAGCCCCCCAATGTTTTCAGTGCTGAATCCTAATTCCTCAGACAGCAGGCTACTGCCCAGAAACTGGTAAGCCCAAGGTCAGTCTAAATAGCTTCACTACGAACAACTAACGTAAGTGGTAAGGCGAAATTCGATAACGTCTTAATCGAATGTGTACCAGAGAAAGACATCTTCAGAAAACTGTATGCCCGACGCAAGACGAGAACTCTCAGCCAATAGGCGACGTTCAGAATCGTGTTAAGCGAACAGCGAAGTTTTCTACACGAGCTACCGCCTGTAACAGTAGGACTCTGACAGACGTCTGCACACCTCGGTCGCTCAGAGGACTGAACATCACGGTGGCTCGAACCATTCTGTCCTCTCAAAACTGCTAGCTCTCCAACTCTCATCTGGTCCATCTTTGTACTACTCTCTGTTCGTACTCACACTCTCCTCACTCTAAAAGGCTCCGGCTGACTACAAACCCAAGTTTGGTTTCTCCTGTCGAACCTCTTACAGCAAATTTCGTCTCCAATCGCGCAATACAAATCTACCAATAGCAAACGTCCACGTTAAAAATTGTGAGAAACAGGCTGTCGGACATGACTCTTTTCTAACGTCTGCTGGCACCGTCCCGTTCCCCAACAAATTCCAGGCGGCTTCTGCATTCTCTAAGAAAGTTGCCGGTCGTCATTGTATGGCAGCTGCCCGCGCATTCCGTTCCAGCCCCATCCTCGTGAAAGCTGGTGCCAGCCGCGCCTACGAGGTCGGCGACCACACGCTTACAATAGCCGTGCCGCTGTTGCACCAGGGCGCTGTCTTTCGTGTTCGCCTGCTTCTGGCTGCCTTCCGGCCGATGTGCCGCTTGTCCCGTTTCTCCACCGAGTTTTTCCCAGCTACGCTGCAGTTAACACGGCTCACCCAACAAGCAGGTGAGATTCAATTATTTGTGCCAAGTTGTACTTGTCGGTGTCGGCCAAGTTCATACCAAAACGGCCCTGCTCCTATGAAATGATATCAAAACTCAGTCTAATTCCATGTCTTAGTGTGCTTCGAAAGCATTGTAAGGTGTAAAATCTTGCCACCTTACAAAGTGTTCACCGCCACTAATCCGACCGATGCATCGTATTGAATGAAGCGGCGCTACACGTTTATTGGAAGGGTAAAGCCGTCGGCACACGGACCGTGCTGTCGAACGTCAACGTTGAGCGTGCCAAGTTCAACTTGCCGCTGAACGCTCAGGAACGATGGGACTTGCGCATACGGTACCTGGGCCCCAACGTGGTACACGCGATCGCAACGCACTCCAGCGGCAGTTGAGGGATGTTTCTAGTTCGTAAATCGCACTGTTTACTCAACGGGCGCGCGTAAAATTCCCACGTTAGCTCTATTAAAATGCAAATTTCCTTTATCGTCCACGAAAAGGAAAGTACCACGTCCAGTCAATAAGGACACAGGCTTATAAAAGTTCCATTACAAACAGTGCGGTACAAATTTGGAATACTTCTCCGCATAAGATAAACATTATTTCATCATTCCCACATTTTAGTAAAACCCCAGGGTCAGTCTTACTTGATCACTGTTCCTACCCAGCAGCAGAATCTTTGCAACATGTGAATTACGAAGCGTAAAAGAAAAAGGGGCAAAATATTTTTATACAAGCTGTCCTGCAGATTAATCCAATCGAACAAAGTCACCCCTCAAAAAAAGGTGAGCTTATATTTACATAACATCAAATATTATAACATGTACTTACATTAAACTAGTAACAAAGTATCAAAACCTAATAAAAACGCGAATGTTAGGAAGAAAATTTGGATGTGTTAAGACGCGAACCACCGCTCCAACAAAAACTCAATACTTGGCTAAGACGCTACTCATTACGCTAAACCAACAGTGCTCTCCTTGTTGTTAGCCATGTTGTGTTACCCCGCGCTAAAAATGTTAATCGTAGATAATTATGTTACTAATTCAAATTTAATTATAACAAATTGTACAAAGAACAATGCGTTTTGCGTCGATCTTCAGTGTGTCGCTGCGTTCAAATAGCACACTCTCATAATACGCAATTTACAATAATTCTTTTGCCACGAATGTGATCTTTCTCATTATTTTATTGGAACGAATAACACTAACAACGGGTTTTCCAGTGATTCTCAATTTGTTGGTGTTCAGAAACGGCATATATACATATAGGCTTGAAATGAATGCCAATATGGCGCCTCACAACTCTGTACTGAAGAGAGACGGCGTGCGTGTGACGTAGGTGGCGTTGTGACATCTCATTGGTCAACGCTCAGACGCACGCTCAGAATATCTGACATGCCAGATATTGCTCTGCACGTTCGGAAAGACTCCCGAACGTGCAATGACGTCAGAAACTCGGCACGCTCAACGCTCAACGTTCGGATGCACGGTCCGTGTGCCGACGGCTTAACGGAACTTGTGGTCTGCATATATGCCTAATCTATTGTTGGAATTTCCAAAAGTTTGCACGGTACAGGTTCACTGAACGTCTGCTTCCATCCTTTCATTCTCATTAAAATTTCTTGACTTCGTGTTACCAAGAAAGCGTGGATCGCATCTAATATTATTAACGAGAAAGGAAACTGAGACGTGGCGCTCGTTACTGGCGAGCCAGTCTCTTGGATGTCGATTATCGATCCTTCGATGTTTCTTATCTTTGCTTGCCTGGTTGTTTTCCGCATTCGCGGGGCGAGTGGCAGTTGACGTTTGCTCGGGCTACCTGCTGAGACTCCACGAGGTACGAGGTGGGAAGCAACCACGTATATGTGGAGTTGGTTGTACGCGGTCTGCCGGTTCACGGTGGAGGATATGTGTTGGCTGCCTGCCTGTCTGCTCTCCTGATTTTGCTCGCCGTGCCTTGCGACCGCCTAGCTCGGGTTGCTGCCTGGTGTATCCTACACGAGCCATACCGGCCGTCCAGCAGAAGTTAAGCAGCTTTGTGTTTCTTTTAAAGAAAAGGAGCAAATGTATAAGACTTTTTGTAACCAATTTTGGTGGCCTCTTAAGTGTGGCCTTCGCGTTTACACTGCCTTTGGGGGAGCTAATTCTGTTAAATTTAAATAGTTGGAGTTCCCTGTCCTTTATAATCTTTTGGGGGTTTTATTTGAATTTTCTCTTTGGGGTTCCTTCCATGTGCTTGGTTAAATATTTACTTGTATAGCGGGAAGTGACTCCTGGTTAAAACTCGGAGAAGGTGTTTGATGTGAATGCCGCCTCCGGAATTCGTCTTTTCAATTAAGTGTTGTCATCCATTCGAGCAACCTGGTGTCAGTCCTCGTTAATTAATGCTGGTTTATGTGTAATTAATTTTGAATTGGCCATTTGAATTAATATTTTGGAGCGCAGTATAGCACTAAGGCAACCTCATTGTATACCACCTTGTGCCCCGGTCTAGTACCTAATTTTCAGTGGCACGAGTTAGCTCCACTACCGGTTTTACTGATGTGCTCCCTTCAAAATCTTGTCTTGTATAAGTTTACCATAAGTGTGTCTGGGAACACAGAGATGAGCTTTAGTGTGACTTCAGTGCTAGTCAGTTAATGGAATCTTCATTTTGGCTTGGCTTCCACTGAAGAGTTTGAGTGGAGCGTAGTGAGTTTGACTTGTTATTCATTTAATTACTGTAAGTTTGTTTATTTAATGGGGAGCAAGATATTTAAAGACTGTTGGTATTAACTCCTCTAGTTGCTGGGTGTTGCTAATTCGTTCCAAATGGCCTACTACTTATTCAGTGGCAAGGCTGTTGATTAGTTGGTTACTGTGAGTACAAATTCACGCTATTTATTTGTTGCCGAAATTGTTAAAGTGTCCGTGTCGTGATTCAATCACTAGCTACGTGTTTGAGCTGACTTGATATAAATCTTACATTGCCTCCTTAAAATTTGTTGCCAGCAGAAACCCTTAAGAGAACTAAGTTTTGTCACTGCTTTACTGGGAGCAATATTTCATGCAACTAAATTTTGTCTTAAAATGTGTATTTCTCTGACGTAATAAACGAGTGATAAAAGAAAAAAGCAAAGGGGCCTGGTCCTTCCTATTGTGTCCGGTTTGTAACACGTATAAGAAACATGTTCTTGGTGTTCTGCAACCATTTTTTATTTACTCATTCATTTCAGCTTATTAGGCCATCATCATATTACTGAATATCGCAACCACTGATAAAATAACGTGCTATTTGCAAATGTATTGGTGATGTGGGTACAGAAGTGTAACCTTACATGGAAGTGAAGGGCGGATGATAAGCACGTTAGACAAGAAGACAAGAGAACCTTTTGTAATGTGGTGGTACAGAAGAATGTAGGAAATTAGACTGGTAGATCGAATAACTGATGAGGAGGTACTGATCGAATTGGAGCAAAAAGAAAGACTCGGTTGGCAGGACAGATTCGGAAGCATAAAAGAATCGTTAGTTTGTTAATAGAAGACTGGAGTAGAAACTGTAGAGAGAGAGAGAGAGAGAGAGAGAGAGAGAGAGAGAGAGAGATTAATACTTTCTGCAGTAATCTGCTTCAACGAACGTAGGTTGCAGGGCTTATGGAGAGACTTGCATTGGACATACTAGCGTGGAGAACTGCATCAAACCATGCTTCGGACTGAAGACCACAACAACAAGAACAGCTACTGAATTATTCAAAGTAAAACATTACTTTTATCTCTGTTAAATCCAGTTTCAGTTCTGATTGGTCGGATTACAATAGGAAAATTAACCCGTTTTTTATAAAGATGCAATGTTTTCATTTGTAAGCAGTCTGTATCTACGTCACTAAATTTGTAAATCACACGTTATGCAACTAACATCTCTGTAAATCGCAGCTTATTTTATACGTGATAGTCGTTATAAATAGCAGTTGAAAAATATCAGAAGTATTTCAATTTTTGTAATCATTATCGTTTTCTAACAAACAGCAACGGAGAATACAATTAACGTTAAAATCAGTGACAGTATGTCAATAAACTAAGATATACGACTGGTTGGTAGATTAATTTGGGGGGAGGGGACCAAACAGGGAAGGATTGGGAAGGAGATCGGCCGTGCCCTTTCAAAGGAACCACCCGGGCATTTGCCTGAAGCGATTTAAGGAAATCACGGAAAACTTAAATCAGGATGACCGGACGAGGGTTTGAACCGTCGTCCTCCCGAACACGAGTCCACTGTGCTAACCACTGCGCCACCTCGCTGGGTACGATATACGATGAAGCAAGGTAAGTATAATTTAAGAAAACAAATGTAAATCTATAATTTGGTAGGAATTTCTTTTTGAAGATAAGTAACAATATACTTGCTTGTTCCCCGTGTACAGAGAGTGTATTATCATACCTGACACAAATCTCGATCTAAAAATTTGCTGAAACATGACCGTTAGGCTGGGAAAAATGTAATTACTTCTTGTTTTCAACGTTAAGACAGATGTCAAAACCTGGTTCGTGGGAAATAATGCGCATTAGTCGTAATCCTTAAAGCTCCGGCATACCTTACGGGGAGGCGTGGCGGGCAGGCGTTTCATGTTGGAGGATGGGGATCTAAGGCTTATGGATGTGGTTACGGACGGGAATAGGTGATTTGGGTATTTAGCATTTACCGTCAGTCCGAGACCCACGATTCAGGAAGAGCGGCGTGTTTCTTCTCGAGTACATTACGTAAGCAAGACAGCGTTACGAATGTAATCAACAAACTCGAGTGGCAAACTCTGCAAGAGATGCGTTATTAATCCGAGAGCACACGTTCCAAAAAAGGCTAATATTAGCTCCTCCCATACTTACCTAATCAAAGAAATTAGAGATTATAAGGAGGCTCACAGGCAGTCGTTCCTCCTTTGCATCATTCGCCAATGGGACGGGAAGGGGCAGAAATACCTTTTGACAGGTGCCGTACGGCGCCTTGCGGAGTACAGACGTAGATATTGATAATACTAACATCCAACTCATAAGAATAGAGGAACATACAAGGAACGAACAGCATAGGTGAAAAACGTAAGCGGGTAGCTCTATCAAGACGGGTGACATAACATCGTAGTCAGGATTGAAAATTAAGTACACGAGAGACAAACACTTTTGTATTAAATAGTAAGATACTTGAATAATACGGAAAAAGGATATGCCAAGTATGAGGCTAATAAAGAGCAAAGAATGACTGCATTATTACAAATAAAAATGTGGACTCATGAAATGAATACGCAAAGTAAGGAGACCTTGGAATCAAATCCACATCAAACTAAGAATGCTCTCTGATATAAAAATCCGAAACTAGTAAGAAGTGAAGGTGGAATTATAAAATACCCTTCAGCAAGATTTAAAACGAGGTTTCTTAGATTTCTGACTCTTCTGGAAGGTATCACCTCTATAACCAATATTCATGAAGGTTGACAGATCTAATTCCGAAAATTGTGGAGGAATACCGTTACTGAAGTCGCTGTATGAGATGTATGCTACAATAGTAATCGAAGGACTGAAGACCGCAAAGGAGTGCAGTATATTCAGGAAAGGAAAAAGTTGTACAGACAATAGATTATAACGAAACAAAATACACGGAAAAACAAGGAATACAATATAGAAACGCACATCCTTTTCTTCGATTATATAAAAATGTATGTATACAGTTATTATGAGACAGATTAAAAAGATGAGGTACACCAAAACGTCTTTCACAAGTAATTGAGAAGATCTTTAATAGCACCAGGATCCAAATAACTGGAAATAATGAGAAAAGAAGATATTTAACATAGGAGTTCGACAAGGTTACAGCTTTACGTCACTGCTCGCTCCGCAGGAGGCAAGCAAGCTACGTTGGTTGACCAATCGCGGAACATGTCTAGCAGGAAATCCTAGTTCCAAAAACGTATTCGCTATAAACTACGAGGGTGTGCTGAAAATTAATGCTTCGGGGTTTTTAAGTGGAAACTCGTAAAGCTTTCTTAACAAAGCAGACTTCATTAACATTCTATATCTTTGTCTTCATGTCTACATATTTATTTCTCAGCACAGTCACGCCGATGACGAACATATTTCCTCCAACTAGAGACGAGTTTGTTCATACTGAACAACGTTTGACTTTATTGACGGATGCACACGCGGGGTAGACGCGCGGTCTAAGGCGTCTTGTCACGGACCGCGCGGTTTCCCCCGTTGGAGGTTCGAGTCCTCCCTCGTGCATGGGTGTGTGTGGTGTCCTAAGCGTAAGTTAGGTTAAGTTAGATTATTAGGGTGTAAGCCTAGGGACCGATGACCTCAGCAGTTTGGTCCCATAGTCCTTACCACAAATTTCCAACTTCTTTGACGGATGCACAACCCCACCTACACTTGCACTGCTCCATCACTATCAAAGTGATATCCTGGAAGGTATTCTTTGAGGTTGGAAACAAATAAAAATCGGATGGAGCCAAGTCAGGACAGTATGCAGGACGATCGACGATAGTAAATACGAGGCGTCAGATTGCTGCAGATCTCGCAGTCCTCGTGTGTGGTCTGCAGTGTCATGCTGTGCTCCATGTGTGGACGAACTCTTCGAATTCGAAATTCGATTACAGCACACTGTTTCTCACGCATCGACATAGTTACGTTACAATCCGGAGCCCCCTAGCGGCAGAGGGCTGCAAATATGTAGATACGAAGAACAAATATGTATAGACTCTTAATGAAGTACAAAGTATTAAGAGTATTCAAATAAAAAACCGGAAGCATTACTTTTCAACACGCCCTCATAGTTTTAACTAGAGTAACGCGTTATAATAAAAAACCGGTTTTTGTTGCAATGTATACATTTCTAAAATGGGGTTGGGACACTTGTGAGGAG
Organism: Schistocerca nitens; assembly: GCF_023898315.1. Taxonomy (NCBI): domain Eukaryota; kingdom Metazoa; phylum Arthropoda; class Insecta; order Orthoptera; family Acrididae; genus Schistocerca; species Schistocerca nitens. The sequence goes on from NC_064620.1 coordinate 273,534,245, forward strand.
CGACAGTTGTGAGGAGCGACATTTGTGAGGAGACCCGGCCGAACAGGTAGCGGGGCGGTCTACAGGGACACCAAACAGGTAGCGCACCGCAGTTCAGTGCTGCTGTTGTAAAGATGGAATTCACCGTGACAACGAAAAGGAAGCCTCTAGTGATTTATGACTGTTACCAGTATATAGTGGAATATACCAACAATGTGGCGGTGCACAGGAAGGCGGAGGACAAATACATTAATTTCAAAGGTTCATCCAAACTTTTACTCCATAGTAAAAATTCTCAGAGAGGACGTAGAATATCATGGGCACCAATTTGACCAACTAGCTTTATATATAGGTACGAAAAGAAGAAAGAAGTCCTCAATTAAGACAGATGAGATAGTTTCTAAGGCCTTTACAAGACTCCAAGTTGACGGCAATATAAAATCGTTTCTTACTTGCATGGCCTGTGCACAGAAATTACAATGAAAAGCAAATGGCTGAAGCTACAGCAACACTTGTAAATACTGAAAAGGAGTTCAGTTCACACCAGTCGCCCTATTGTAAAAGTTGTGAATAAATAATCATCCTGTAAATATTGTAAATAAATATAATAGGAAACGAAGAGAGACTACCTCCTCGTGGTGTTCCATGGAAACGACACAAAGTCGGCTAAATATCCGTTGCAAATTGTAAAAGATTCACTAATGAAGTCTGAAAAGTCATAGCTTTTCTAACAATTACATTCAGCATTTTTGTGCATAGGATTTTAGAAACAATGTCTGTCTGAGTGGACGATGAGTATATCTTGTTTCAAAACATAAATTGCATTCATTAACGCTAATTGCTAGTGGGAGTCACGTTAGATCTCAGTACACTTCCCTACGTGGTACGGGAAAATTGAGGTTTATTTCGAAATAATTAAAGAAAAAAGTTTCTACCGAGAACCAAATTCTTTAGCTGGCTCCTCTTAATGCCACTCCTATCATATCAAATTTTGGGTGAGAGGTTGAAAGATGGAAAACATTTTCGGTTTCTATAGTTTCTGCAAAATACATCGTCAAGTATGAGGTTGAGCGAAAATTATGCCCTACGTAAGATTAATCAGAACAAAAATTCCTATGAAAAAGGTCTTACACATAACAGTGCTGCAACTAATGGTTGACATGATATCGTGGGTGCAATATGAGCTCCGATTTTTAATTTGACTGAGGCCACTCTTCCTTGCCCGAACAAATTCTGAAATAATTTAAGCTGCCCGGGGCGACAGAATCCGAGCGCTCAGTCACATTAAGCGGCAGCAGGTAGTGGCCGAGCAGGTAGTGGCGCAGCATTTGCGACACACCCTGTGCCGGTCCCTAAGCATCCCGGATTTCTCACAAGTGTCACCACATTCCAGTTCCTCACAAGTGCCGCTTCTCACAAGTGTCTACAACTCTTCTAAAATTATGCGACAATGGAAAATTAAAATACAGAATTAAACTTACGATTTAAAACAACAAAATTATACAATGACGACGCTACGTGCAGATGATTTTAATCTCCAACAGCGGAGATAAACTACAGAGAACTGCCTATGAACTAACAACATAAATCAGACATGTAACATGTCAGTATCAATACAATAAACAAAAGCCTTGTCTTTATGTGGGAAAAACAGGGAAGTACAAAAATAGTAATAGAAAATAAGATCATGGAGCAAGAACATATACTTAAAGTTTATAGAGAGTCGATCTAGATTTATATTGGCAGATCTAGATACAAAAGCCAAAACAGAAAGGTTAAATTATCTAAACGGCATGATTAGAAGATCTCTCCAAAATCAAGAACAGAAACTTCTACAAAGTCATGGCAGTACCAGTATTGCTTTTGGGAGGCAATGAAAAATAAAAGTTCCTCAGCATCACGGCAGGATACATAAAGACAGAGTATAAAACAATATAGGTTTAATTATTGCGAAGGAATTGAAAATATTCCACATTAACGAAAAGTAAGAAAATAAGCAAAAACAAATGTTCACTGTACTGCGAATGTCGGAGTCAATATTACCAGTATATTTTTGGCAAAACGTTTCGCAAGGTAAAAGATGCATTGGAAGACCAGCAAAAACATGGAAGGACCAAATGTAGCTGCAACAGCCCGAGTAAGGCCTAACACATGACGGAAGAAGAAGAAGAAGAAGAAGATATTACTTAGATAATTAGTAGCTTTGTTGCGCCACCTCAGTTGGACTGCGTCCCAGTACGAGACGTGAAAGAAAGACGTCCCACGTAAAAAATATCTGTACGTAACTGTGAGACCTGTGCGAAGAATGCACACTCTGTTATGTGAGATTTACGATTAGGTTTCGAATGTCTTGTTACAAACTGCCAGGCAGCGACGCTACCTCGTACTTTTAGGCTGTGCTGCAGTCTCCAACAATGGGCCTCCTTCGTTTAAATACCCTGCTTTAAGTTACGCTCTGTGACGTTAATTGTCAGGTTGTAGTGCGACGTTAAAGGGTCATATCCCTCTGCTTCAGTAAAACGAAGATTGCCCTGTTATAAAGACTGAGCAGACGAAAAAGAGAAAGAACCGAACGGCTGGAACCGGTTGTGCATCGTTAAACCTGGTGTAACAGCCAGACTCGGTCCCGCGGCTACGCCTTTAATGCGTGACGTGTATCGTTTATTTCTTTGCTACGGCTGTGGCAACACACTGAGTTCGCTTTTATTGAGCTTTTGTATGCCATGATGTCAATCTGAACTTCTTTCTTGTAGTAATTTTGTTGTTTGTCGAACTAACTGCAGAAGTACAAAAGAAATAAGTAGTAGAAATAGCGTGTCAAATGGAGGTGGTGGAGTAATGTGACAGAAACGTAGGTGCCATGCAGCAAAAAGCGACGAAAATACATTTTAACTGTGCTGTTATTTGTTGGACTGTTAGTAGGAGACTTTATGTACGTTTTCAACAGCATTTTATGACCATATTAAAGATTAGCCGGATATAATCGGCTTCAAGGAAACCTCTCGCTTCCAGAATGAAATTTTCACTGTGCAGCGGAGTGTGCGCTGATACGAAAGTTCCTGGCAGATTAAAACTGTGTGCCGGACCGAGACTCAAACTCGGGACCTTTGCCTTTGGGGGGCAACTGCTCTACCGACTGAACTACCCAAGCACAACTCAAGCTATTCATATATTCGTGTGGTATTTTAGAATATTCAGTATTTGAGAAAGTGGCAGTATAATGCATTACGTATAATATAGATAGTAAAGATATATCTATATGTTTGATGTATATTACTGTTGTTTCCAAAAGTTCTTAACTTAATTCTCGTTGGTAGTCGTCTGTAACGATCGACAATATTCTACATATAAGGAACAAAATCGTATTCTCACTTACACCGCAAGATGGTGCGACCTTGTGTATTAAATAAGATGTACCATGAAAAACTAACAACTGTTGAATGAGACAGCAGCGTACAGATGGTTGGTTAGAACACCATTCCCTGTGCTTTACCGGCCGCGGTTCTCTTGGAGTTTATGTACTCTGGCCTACCTCCGCCCTAAGAATAATCTCATCTAACCTGTTACAGGGCGACACAGGTCCATATGTTATAACATCACTGAAGATACCATCTGCAGTGGAGTCACTGCACATATACTGATACGCCAATCAGAGTTTCTGAAGGTACAGATGTGTTTCCCCTACAGCCGGAGCTGCTTATAGTATATGATCTAAGCCGAAAGATTTTACATAAGGTGACAGTTAGTCACCTTGGACTGTTCAGTAGGATAATATTAGATCACGCATTTTAGCGATCGTTACAAGCAACAACAAGAGTCATTCAAAGAAATCATGAAGATTTATTGTTTAACCTGCTATAAGTAAGTCAGCAAGGTATTGCCTTTTTGATTAGAAATCAAAACATCCTAGGACCAGGGTGATAACACAGCCGCCACTTAAATTTCGAATAAAAATAATCAGTAATAGCAGCCAAATAGTTCCGATATCAGAAGTCACCCTCGTTTTGCCAACGGCCTTCTGAGAAAGGGAGGAGGACCGTACCCTCTTGCCCTTATGTGGGAAACTGCTCTCAAAAGGCCGAAGAATTAGCTATGGGCAGCCGTATGAGGATGCACAAAACAATGGAAACCACTAAATTAGAGCCACGTGATATGTATTCAAAGGATTTGTGACCTGTAACTGGAAAAGTGCCATGATGATCTCTCTATTGGCAAAAGATTTCCGTTTAGTCCCCCATTAGGAACATCGGCAGGGGACTCCCAATGGGGAGACGAACACGAGAAAAATATGAAATAATCAAGTAAATGGTGAATTTCTACGAGTCAGATCGCGGACTATCAGAAGTCAGGATATGGCAAGGAAGCTATAAAATCTTAAAAGGGAAATGCAGAAGCTCAGCCTAGATATCGTGGTGGTCAGCGAGTTGAAAAGTAAAGATGACAAAGATTTCTGATTAGGCGAAGATGAGGCAAAATTAAAAGCAACAGAAAATAGTCTAACGGGAGTAGGATTGCTCATGATAGACAGTGAGGTACTGTGAACAGTTCAGTGATCGTATTATTCTTTTTTTTCTTAATTTATTCGCTTACGGGACGTGTTCATACAGCCGTCTAATGTTAATTGTGGCAACACGAACAAACGTAAGGACACAACAACTCCCATTCCCGAGCGGGAAAAATCTCCGACCCAGCTGAAAGTCGAACCCGGGTCCCTTCGGTTATCAATCCGCTGCGCTGACCGCGTAGCTATCGAGGCAGACGATTGCATTACTCACGTCACAATCGACAGCTAACCAACGCCAACACCAAATGTTCTGGTATGCATGCCGAAGTCACATTCAGAAAATGGAAAGAGAGAGGGGGAGAGAGAGAGAGAGAGAGAGAGAGAGAGAGAGAGAGAGAGAGAGTGAATGAGGATATGGAATGGGCGCTTCAGTAAGCACAGAGTTGATAACTTAATAATTATGGAAGTTCGGTTCGTTGTAATAATGGAGTTAAGGGAAATTATGGGCATGGTAGTAGGTATGAAAGAGAATCAACCTGAATTAGCTGCGCAGTAAGTTTCAGCTACTAACAACAAATAGGTCGATCAAAAATCAGAAGAGGAGCTGGATTGCATCATAGTGAGACAGAAATTCCAAAATCATGTACTGATATGTAAGGCGTAGCCAGGAGTGAATATAGACTCAAACCAGAATCTAATAATGATCAAAAGCAGACCGAAGTTGGAGAAAATCGTGCGGAACAATCAATGCCGAAAGAAGTCACATATTGAATTACTGAGGAATGGTGAGGTGCGACTGAAGTTTTGTAACGCTTTAGGCACTGCGATAATGTGTACCACAATAGGCGAATCAGTTAAATAGAAATGACCAGCTGTGTAAACGGTAATCACGTAAGTTGGACAGACCAACGTAAGTACAAGGTAGGTAAGTACGAAGAAGCCTTTAGTAACTAAAGGTCTTTGAGTTGATCAGTGAAAGAAGAAAGTACAAAAATGTTCAGAGAAAGACAAGAATGCAGCCACACGACTCACTTACGAATGAAACATTAGTTTCATGCATAGGCTTCATAACGTTTTTCCATAAGTTTAATAAACACGACAGATACACATAACAGAGACTTCAGTCATCAATAATATATTCTCCTACACTATTACCAATAGTTTGCCACTGCTGGGGTAACTTATCGATTGCGCATCTATAGAAATTACGTGGTTTTGAGGCGAAGAAGTCGTCGATCCGTGGTCGGAGCGCGTTTTCATCCGGAAAAGAAGTTCCTTGAAGGTTGTTCGATAGAGAGCGGAAAAGATGAAAGTCTGAGGGCACAAGGCAGAGTGAATAAGGTGGGTGCGGACTGACTTTCCAACCCAGCTCCGTATAGCGTTTTCAGTCTAGTAGAATGCGGAAGGGCGTTATCGTGGGGCAGCATCGCTTCAAACAGTCTTCTTGGCCGTTGTTCTTGGATTGCGTCTGCAAGACGTCTCAATTGTTGACAATAAGCGGCAGCAATAATGACTGCACTTTGGGGAATCAAATCGTAGTACACCATACCATCGCTGTTTCACCAGATGCATAACTTTATCTTTTGAGCATGCGCGTAGGTCTTCTTACGGGGAGTTGCTGCTTTGTTTGGGCTCAACCACTCTTTTCCTTACGTCAACTTAAAGACACCCTTCCTCGACACCAGTGACGATACAGGATAGGAATGCTCGATGTTATTCACGAACCAATTTATGATGAGCAAGCAGGGATGCATATACGGACACCCGCTCACTTTTGTGCTTCTTGCAAAGCGCGTGCAGTTCCCATACACCAGATTTTTGAAACTTCCCCATTACATGCGAATGCAGATCATCACGTTTGCCAGTTCACGAGTGTAATGACGTGGATCATTATGGATTAATGCCTTTAAACGATCTTCACCAAACCCCGAAGGTCTTCCACAATTTGGAGAGTCACTAATGTCAAAACAGTCCTCCTCGAGACAATTATTTTCTTGACTTGCTCTGTCCAGTGGCATTATCCCCATACACGGCAGCCGGCCGCGGTAGACGAGCGGTTCTAGGCGCCTCAGTCCGGAACCGCGTTACTGCTACAGTCGCAGGTTCGAATCCTGCCTCGGGCATGGATGTGTGTGATATCCTTAGGTTAGTCAAGTTTAAGTAGTTCTAAGTTCTAGGGGACTGATGACCTCAGATGTTAAGTCCCATAGTGCTCAGAGCCATTTGAACCATTTGAACCCATACACGGCAGAAATGTTTCCTGCTGCCTCGGCTTCTGTCATCCCTCTACTGAATTCAAACGCAAGAATATGTGGGAAATGTTTCGACTTCTCCACTTGGCACTCCATTTTCTAGCGTCGACAGCTCTACTCACTGTCTCCAAATGATAAAGTGCCTATGTACACGCAAATAGCAACAAATAAAAAATGACATTCGATAAATAAACCCATACCAAACGGAATACCAACAGGAAGAAAAAGAACACTACAAACTTATGCACCAACCTAATAAATATGAAGTGCTGGGAAGTGAAGACGAAATGGCTGCAGCAAAAACGTGAAAAAATGGTCATCAGAAGGACTTGATTCGAGACATAGAAAATTTAAATCAATCTTCGGTGAAATTAAAAACAAAGGCGTCATTATTAATACTAGAACACTAAAGTGGGGAAAATGTTACATTTTTATTAAACCATCTTAAATTTTACTACTTCATATTTTATTCAAGCTAAGTCATAATTTATAGTTTATGCACTAATTAATTAGAATTATAAGGTCCCCAACAGTACGTCACATACAAAATGCCGTGTTTTACACCTTATGCTGACAATAGCCGATTGGCCCGAGCCGAGAATTTGGTGCCAACCACAATAGTAAATTTTACGAGGGTTTAGTAACCTAGGATTACGTGTTGTCAAATCTGCTTGAGAAACGACAGCGAGCGGATGTTGTGGCGGTTTTTGCGTATCATCAACATGGACAAATGCAATGAATATGGATGACACGATACTCCATGGTATTCTGCGGTTTGAATTCACTCTGTTTTTTAGCAGTTGCATTGATTTGATTTTGTAAATGATACTGACAATATTACACACATGTATAATGCATTATTCGTACTACAACTTCTCCCGGATAATTATTTTGTTCAAATTGCACAAGAATTCCATCTGACGTAGTGTAATAATGTTGACTGTAAGTTGTGTTCATATCACTAAAATTACAGATCGTACATCAGAGCTTTTATAATTTTTGTCTTCGATGGATTTAATTATTCTTAGCAAATTGATCACGAAAAGGAACCACAGAATACCACCCGCACACAACACTGACGTATGCTACCAGAAATATTTTTCTCCGTGATTCGTCCGTAGTTTAATTTTGGCCTCATACATCAGCAATGAAATCTTGTTCGCCAATAAATACCATCAGCACTGTTCTCAGAAAATGCAGTCTGATTCGATTAATTTTTTCTTTTATCAATAGAGATCAGTACCACCGGTGCACATTTATTTCTTATACATCGGTATATTGTTTTCAGTTTCAAGTAATTTAAAATTGCCCCTGTGATAAAAGTTAAGATGGAGCCCAACAAAGGATAGAGGATTTCTTTTTTAATTAAGATTTTCCTTTGCTCAATAAATAAATAATCATTTAAATTGATGCCACCAATAAAAAAAATATTAAATTGTTTTGCAAATTAGTTTAACACAAACCCATGCTACAGTATTTTCAACTAGAAGTACAAACGAAGTTGCTATATAATCGCAACTAACAATGGCTGCGCTTCTTGCAGCTATGATAAAACAATTAATACAAAATTATAATTAAAAGAGGAAGTGATTTTTCAATAATTAATCATAAATAGTTTTAACGCATTTGGCTCTATTTGTTTTTTACCAGCAAATAAACATAAAAGTACAATAATTTTACATTAAATGTTTTTGATTCAACAGACCTCAAATCGATTCGCGTCTTGCGTCAGCGACATACATCAGAAGAAGAAGACAAAAGGGTACAAAACAAAAGAAAAGAATGACACAGATTAACAAAGAATGTGAGACAAATATTGTTTATGTTTTACATAATTATCATCTTCTTAAGAAATAATTACATAATTGAATGAATATTATTGAGTTACGTAATTTTCCACACGTTCATATTCCACTCCTAATAAAAAAATATATATTTCGTGGATGTTACAATGTGTCATTACTTCCGCGAAGTCGTCGTTCCATTTGTTTACAACTAGCGCACAGATGACTGGCTTTGTTTATAGTGTGTGAATACTAGTTCACGTTTGGTTCGGTTATCTCTAACAAAATTTTAACGTTTGACTTTCCCTCTCGGTGGCACAAGCCCCGCCATGTATGGTGGGATATATTGTGAATGGGGTGATGATTTCGACCCACCCGATGGACACCATTAACAAACAACCTAAAAAACATGTTGCCCACCGGCTACACCCCGATGCAGTTCACTTTCAGGCTCGTTCAGGAACTATTCTGGACACGACAATGGATGCTATCAGCCACTCGTTAGCGGTCGTTCGGAGTGGATCTGGAATACACCCTGACGAACTGAAGATGGAGTTGTCAGAAGAGGGTCCCTGCAGCTTCTCCAGCGCCAGAAGTGAGCAACAAAGCGAGGTTAGTGTGGATTTCTGGAATCCAAAAACCTTCATTGCAGATGGTCAAATACACTCCTGGAAATTGAAATAAGAACACCGTGAATTCATTGTCCCAGGAAGGGGAAACTTTATTGACACATTCTTGGGGTCAGATACATCACATGATCACACTGACAGAACCACAGGCACATAGACACAGGCAACAGAGCATGCACAATGTCGGCACTAGTACAGTGTATATCCACCTTTCGCAGCAATGCAGGCTGCTATTCTCCCATGGAGACGATCGTAGAGATGCTGGATGTAGTCCTGTGGAACGGCTTGCCATGCCATTTCCACCTGGCGCCTCAGTTGGACCAGCGTTCGTGCTGGACGTGCAGACCGCGTGAGACGACGCTTCATCCAGTCCCAAACATGCTCAATGGGGGACAGATCCGGAGATCTTGCTGGCCAGGGTAGTTGACTTACACCTTCTAGAGCACGTTGGGTGGCACGGGATACATGCGGACGTGCGTTGTCCTGTTGGAACAGCAAGTTCCCTTGCCGGTCTAAGAATGGTAGAACGATGGGTTCGATGACGGTTTGGATGTACCGTGCACTATTCAGTGTCCCCTCGACGATCACCAGTGGTGTACGGCCAGTGTAGGAGATCGCTCCCCACACCATGATGCCGGGTGTTGGCCCTGTGTGCCTCGGTCGTATGCAGTCCTGATTGTGGCGCTCACCTGCACGGCGCCAAACACGCATACGACCATCATTGGCACCAAGGCAGAAGTGACTCTCATCGCTGAAGACGACACGTCTCCATTCGTCCCTCCATTCACGCCTGTCGCGACACCACTGGAGGCGGGCTGCACGATGTTGGGGCGTGAGCGGAAGACGGCCTAACGGTGTGCGGGACCGTAGCCCAGCTTCATGGAGACGGTTGCGAATGGTCCTCGCCGATACCCCAGGAGCAACAGTGTCCCTAATTTGCTGGGAAGTGGCGGTGCGGTCCCCTACGGCACTGCGTAGGATCCTACGGTCTTGGCGTGCATCCGTGCGTCGCTGCGGTCCGGTCCCAGGTCGACGGGCACGTGCACCTTCCGCCGACCACTGGCGACAACATCGATGTACTGTGGAGACCTCACGCCCCACGTGTTGAGCAATTCGGCGGTACGTCCACCCGGCCTCCCGCATGCCCACTATACGCCCTCGCTCAAAGTCCGTCAACTGCACATACGGTTCACGTCCACGCTGTCGCGGCATGCTACCAGTGTTAAAGACTACGATGGAGCTCCGTATGCCACGCCAAACTGACTGACACTGACGGCGGCGGTGCACAAATGCTTCGCAGCTAGCGCCATTCGACGGCCAACACCGCGGTTCCTGGTGTGTCCGCTGTGCCGTGCGTGTGATCATTGCTTGTACAGCCCTCTCGCAGTGTCCGGAGCAAGTATGGTGGGTCTGACACACCGGTGTCAATGTGTTCTTTTTTCCATTTCCAGGAGTGTAGTTTCGTCCGTTACGAATGTTTCAAATGTAGCTGATGCCATTTCTACAATAGCTTCTGGTTCTACTCTGAACCAACAAAATGTTAGCAACAGTGCTTTCGTGGAACTATAACTAAATTCAACATAGGTACAGATAGTGACTAGGCCGTACGTTGTTTATAGGAAAAGTCTGGCTAAAAACATAGGTCGTCTGCACTCTATGGTTCCAGGGAAACTCTTACATTGTTCCTTACCAGATGTGAAGGATGCGTTACTCAGTCTTCTGTGGGAAACACTCAAGTAAATGTCTAACTGTACTCCAGACAAGGCTAATGTTTAATCAACACTGAAGTATTAAAGTCTAAAAATACAGAACCTTACATTCCTTCTTTCGTTGCTCACAAACTGGAAGTAATCAGAAAAGTAGATACCGACCATGAAGAAGTGGAATTCGTGCAATGTATCTTCCCCATTATAGGTTTTCTCAGGTTTACGAAGAGATACGGCAAAGAACAAATTGTCAATCTGCAAACCTGCTTGTTAAACTTTGACTCTCAAACTCTACCGGAATCTCTTCGATCCATGGAACTAGATGTCCTGGATATATGTATGTGCTAACTGGCAGGCGGTTAATAATTGTATCGTTACGGGCACATCAGTAAGCATAGTCGGTCCCGGATGAGATGAGTTGAAGTTAGTGGGCCTCATTTTGTTGAACACTGCGCCTCTCCTATTGCCATTTGTGCACACCGTGGGAAGAACACCCATCGACGGATCGGTCCTGCTTTTAATATCATATACTGGGACGAATCCAAGAACTAGATACATTCAATAACATTGACTTCAGGGATGCGCTGAACATTGCTCATATGCAGTCATTACGTCCTTCCTTCACTGGGGGTCAACATCATTTCTTGCTTGCTACTGTCCAGCGCTCCAGATTTTGAAAGCCATGTTGCTGACTACCACAGCCATGCACGGTCAAAAGCACGGAAGCAGGGACGAGACTCAATGTGTGCATGGCCTCAGCAGACAAACACCACTTACGGATCTTACCGACGGCGGTTGGAAGCACGCAAACACAGTGATATGCGTCAGTGGTCTCACATCAGTACCGCAGTCCTCTATACTCCACGCAACATTCAGCTACAGTTATAAGCCAGAAATCCCTACCAGTCTGGTGATCACAGGTTACCAAGTCCACAAGAACAAAATCAACGACAGCCCCGATTCAAGCTGAATTCATCAATAAAATAATAAATGTTACTGACATTATGTATATGAAGATGGTATCTGTTCTTTCGCACAAGCCCGAAAGAACAGATGCCGTCTTCACACACACACACACACACACACACACACACACACACACACACACACACACACACACTAGGCTTACCGGTCATTTGACCATCTTCTTCTGTGCGGATGCGAAAATAGTGCCCGAACTCTTACGGTGTAACCTCCCCACAGATAAATAATATGTCTAATAACCTCCCAACAGTAAAAAATATAAGTATATAATTCACATTCAGCGTAACCTTCAAACAGATACACTCCAAAATCTCCCAGCAGTAAAATTTCGTAACCTCCCAATAATACAATGTGACTAACTTCTAAATTAAATTGTCGCTCACTTATAACCTTTCAATAATGGCTGTGAATTTAAACTGGTGAATTTTGGACGTCAGCAGCGCTGCGTCATGGCCCTGAAAGATCATTCTAAATAAATTGAAAATTCTTACCTCAACAAGGTCGCCGGATAACGCGTATATATCTGCTCCCATAAGAAATTTTTCTGGCACAGCTCAGTGCAATGCTGGCCGATAGATTGGTCATGTATAAAAGAAACAACTGACTTTTCTTTACAATAATCGGGATGACCATGGATTGGAGAAATTAGTAAAATCTTTAAATTGAGATGAATGATTGTCAAAAGTTAATTTTTATAAGAAAGATTATTATTAAGAGATTTTTTTAAAACATTTACATGGGACTTGATATAACAATAGTATATATACGCGAGGCTGCTTTTGCCTTATACTACAACGCTCAGGCTCCGCCATCGCTCACCGCGACCGACCCAGCCAACTCGATACACACGACTGATCGCTACAACTGACTGCTACTGTTACACAGTTCCTACTGCTGACAACACTGCTGTCTGGTCTGAGATTCTCTTATAGCTTACATATCGCAGGCAGCGCGTGAGCAATCCATCGAAATTACATCTGCTCGAGTGCGCTAGCAACAAATTACTTAGTCATGGACCTGGACCTCTTACAACGGGAATCGGCAGTAAAGCCGCGAGTAATGAGTATAATGGGCAGGGGCACTATGAATACAGTGCAGGACAATAAGTTGCGAATGTGGGTCTCACGGGAGGCGTGCAAGAGAGAAGTCCCTGCAGCCGCACTATTCTCTGTGTCCTCGGTGGTTCAGATGGATCGCCGGCACGGTAGCTGTATGCAGCTAAGGGTATTCATTTCATTGTAGTTACTGACATTGTCATTCAGAATATGCGACGAAACAGTGTTATGAACGATACAGATATAGGGTAACTAGTAAGACACATTTTATTCCCTTTCTGCCGAAGTTGCGAAATGTATAAAAGCATTGCAGTGAAACGCTAGATCAGCTAATCCAATAAAGAAAGGGTCCAACGATAGCGTGGGAAGTCCTGTTACGTGAAACATGTTTCAAGCCCCAGCAGATCGTTCGTTTTAAAAATTATTTAATAGTAAGGAAGGGCCGTTTCTATTAGAAGGGCGGCCTTGCTATATTGGTAAACCAAGCGCTGCCACATCAACCGTCAAACGACTTCGAATTATTTGCTGTTCGGATATATTCTTCTCAAAAAACCTTTACAGTTGTCTCGGTGTATAAAGAAGCTCCCCACCACAGTATCGTGAAAGACGACTGGAGACAATGAGCCAGCTTTGGCCTCCCTTTATAATCGGTGGAGACTCGAATTACCACGATGTAGAGTGCTTTGGGGAAGGGGGCGGGACTCACATGACAAACGGAAACAGAAGGCCTTTGATGAATGTTATTGAAGATAATAACGTTGTGACTGTCAACGATGGAGCTCCTAGCACGTTATATTCACCTTTCAATGGACTTCTGCATTTGGTGTAACATTTCGTGCCCCTGTTTCACTAAACTTTCTAACTGGTGCGTTGAAACAGATTCCATGGGATCCGACCAGCTCGCAAAAAGTTCCACATTAATACAAACTATGATATGTTTCTCTAAACATCATCATCATCATCAGCCAATTCAATCATTAGATGATGTGGCCTCTTCGAGTCGTGGATTCAGGTAGGCTTTCAGAAGTCTTCTTCAAGTGGGACGGTCTTGGGCAGTTCTCTGCCAGGTGTTACCAGCGATCTTCTTGATGTCTTTGTCCCATCTGTCTGGTGGCCTTCCTCTAGGCCTCCGGTGCTCTGTCGGACTCCAATCCAGTACTAGCTTCGTCCATCTGTCGTCTTTTCTTCTTGCGACGTGGCCAGCCCACTGCCATTTCAAGGAACCTACTCTCTCTAATATGTCAATAACCTTCGTCACAGACCGGATGTCATCTGCCCTTTTCCTGTCCCTTCTTGTATAGCCCAGCATTGATCTCTCCATGGCTCTCTGTGCTGTCCTAAGTTTCCCTTTTGTAAATGAGTTCAGTGTCCATGTCTCGCAGCCATACGTCATCACAGGAAGAATGCATTGATCAAATACTGCTTTCTTCAGATTTACTGGCATTTTTGATCTGAATACTTTTGAATTCTTCCCAAATGCTTGCCAGCCAAGCTTGATGCGTCGATAGATTTCTGGCCTTATGTCTCCCTTCATTTTTTATAATCTGGCCAAGGTAGACATATTCACTGACCTCTTCTAGTAGACTGTACTCCAGTGCAGCGGCCCCATGTCAGGGGCGGCCTGGAAATTATATCGCCAATCCGTTCTGAAGCAAGCGTGGCGATTATGCTTCTCACCTTCGAGTTATGTTGTGTGACATTGATGTTGCTCTAATAGTAAGTGGAAAATTGCGGACACTCGGAGACACGTGATGTGACTTTTGGGGAGAAGATGCGTACCAAGCTTTAAGCGACGTTATGGACTTCGCAGCAGTCGGCAGTACTAAGAAAAAAGGATTCACTGATATGAAGTGACGTTATGATCCTAGGTGGAATCCCGAGTGCTCTTGCGAAGTTGCAAAACGCAGACGAGACTTGCTGCGAAAATCTATCGCCAGAACTCCACTTTGGACAGTTTCTTGGAAGTACGAAAAGTAAATGCGAAAAAAAAACGAAAAACAAAAAAGGACAATTGGATCTTCACTCAAAGCAACCTGTATGACAAGCATTTAGCATTAAACAAAGGCTTTTAGAAACAGCCTACCACTGCTTGGTAAGAGAAATTTATCGATTCACTGGCCTAGGCCACACTTGTTTTCCTTAATTGTCTGCTGTTGGCCACGACCGACATCATGTCGTACTTCATCCTTTCTCTCAAGAAGAACTCAATAAAGCTTAAGCTTTACCTACTGAGAGCTGTCCTGTTATTGATTCTATTCATTACTGTATGCTTGTGAACCTGACCGTGGAAGGGAAAGATATGCTCTTCTACATTTTTAATCAGTATTGGAAACAACAGGACCTCAGGGCAACAAGGACGACACATAATTCTAATACTGAAAAATGGGATAAGACCTCTAACTACCGACCGATCGCGTTATCACTCTGTGTTGCGAAAATTCTGGAGCGAATAGTAAAACGGAGACAGGAATGGTGGCTTGAAAATGGTAATTTGATGCCTCGGAGTCAATGCGGATTCAGAAAAGGCAAAGGTACTATGCAAAATGAGTGGTGAGTGTTCATCGGAGGTGAGGGTATCATCTGGAGTGCCCCAGGGAAGTGTGGTAGGTCTGCTGTTGTTTTCCGTCTACATAAACGATCTTTTGGATAGGGTGGATAGCAATGTGCGGCTTTTTGCTGATGATGCTGTGGTGTACGGGAAGGTGTCGTCGTTGAGTGACTCTAGGAGGATACAAGATGACTTGGACAGGATTTGTGATTGGCGTAAAGAATGGCTGCTAACTCTAAATAACGATAAATGTAAATTAATGCAGATGAATAAGAAAAAGAATCCTGTAATGTTTGAATACTCCATTAGTAGTGTAGCGCTTGACACAGTCATGTCGATTAAATATTTGGGCGTAACATTGCAGAGCGATATGAAGTGGGACAAGCATGTATGGCAGTTGTGGGGAAGGCGGATAGTCGTCTTCGGTTCATTGGCAGAATTTCGGGAAGATGTGGTTCATCTGTAAAGGAGACTGCTTATAAAACACTAATACGACCTATTCTCGAGTACTGCTCGAGCGTTTGGGATCCCTATCAGGTCGGATTGAGAGAGGACATAGAAGCAATTCAGAGGCGGGCTGCTATATTTGTTACTGGTAGGTTTGATCATCACGCGAGTGTTACAGAAATGCTTCAGGAACTCGGGTGGGAGTTTCTGGAGGAAAGGAGGCGTTCTTTTCGTGAATCGCTACTGAGGAAATTTAGAGAACCAGCATTTGAGGCTGACTGCAGTACAATTTTACTGCCGCCAAATTATATTTCGTGGAAAGACCACAAAGATAAGATAAGAGAGATTAGGGCTCGTACAGAGGTATATAGGCAGTCATTTTTCCCTCGTTCTGTTTGGGAGTGGAACAGGGAGAGAAGATGCTAGTTGTGGTACGAGGTACCCTCCGCCACGCACCGTATGGTGGATTGCGATGTATATAGATGTAGATGTAGAAAATATGTATTCGCTTGATATGGTCATCACGTCTTCCATTCAAACGAAAGAAACAGTCGTCGCCACTTTTCTTGACGTCAAGGAAGCTTATTGTCACGTACCTAAACCGATTCTCTTGGAATTCGGAATTCCTTCAGCGACACATTAAATGTTTTCGAAGTTGCGGATATGGACAACCAACGGCTGTAGAATGGAATGACGACAGTGAAAATTTGTGTCGGACCGGGACTGGAACCCGTATTTCCCGCTTAACGGGAGCGGTCGCGTTACCACGTGGCTACCTGCTCGAGTCACGGGCAGATCAAAACATTCACATGTCGTCAACTATGTGTCTTCACCTGTAATCGTACATCCACCCGGTTGACGGCATATGGAAGTTTTGATCTGCCCGTGAGTCGTGCTCGGCTAGCCAAATGGTAATGCGACCGCTCGCGATAAGCGAGAAATCCAGTTTTTAGTCCCCGTCCGGCTCAGATTTTCACTGTCGCCATTCCATTCTAGAGCTGATGGTTGTTCAATTCGCAACTCCGAATGTTGTTGTTGTCGTGGTCTTCAGTCCAGAGACTGGTTTGATGCAGCTCTCCATGCTACTTTATTCTGTGCAAGCTTCCTCATCTCCCAGTACCTACTGCAACTTACATCCTTCTGAATCTGTTTACTGTATTCACCTCTTGGTCTCCCTCTACGATTTCTACCATCCGCGCTGCCCTGAAATACTAAATTGGTGATCCCTTGATGCCTCAGAATATGTCCTACCAACCGATCCCTTCTTCTAGTCAAGTTGTGCCACAAATTTCTCTTCTCCCCAATTCTAAAAAGTACCTCTAGTTATGCGATACACCCATCTAATCGTCAGCATCCTTCTGTAGCACCACATTTCGAAAGCTTCTATTCTCTTTTTGTCTAAACTATTTATCGTGCACGTTTCACTTACATACATGGCTACACTCCACACAAATACTTTCAGAAAAGACTTCCTGACACTCGATGTTAACAAATTTCTCTTCTTCAGAAACGCTTTCCTTGCCATTGCGAGTCTACATTTTATATACTCTCTACTTCGACCATCATTAGTTATTTTGCTCCCCAAATAGCAAAAGTCATTTACTACTTTAAGCGTCTCATTTCCTAATCTAATACCTCAGCATCAACCGATTTAATTCGACTACATTCCATTATCCTCGTTTTGCTTTTGTTGATGTTCATCTAATATCCTCTTTTCAAGACACTATCCATTCCGTTCAGCTGCTCTTCCAGGTCCTTTGCTGTCTCTGACAGAATTACAATATCATCGACGAACCTCAAAGTTTTAATTTCTTCTCCATGAATTTTAATTCCTACTCCAAATTTTTCTATTGTTTCCTTCACTGCTTGCTCAATAGACAGATTGAATAACATCGGGGATAGGCTACAACCCTGTCTCACTCCCTCCCCAACCACTGCTTCCCTTTCATGCTCCTCGACTCTTATAACTGCCATCTGGTTTCTGTACAAATTGTACAGGGAGCGGAAGGCCATTTACAATTTGTACAACTACGAATAGTTTATTGTATTTCACTACAACTGTAGTCACCGCAGTGCCTGTTCGTTCGGACATGCACGCTTGTCCAAAAGAACTTTGCATCGTAACTCAGAATTACAATATAGTATCGTAGCCTTCAAGGATGGTTTATGGTATCAGTTCCGTGGTCTCTCAAACAACAATCTAAGTCAGATTCAAAGGCAGCTTGCACGGACCTTTTCTTGTCTCCCAGGGCCTGCCACAGGTTGCAGTTACAAGGCCCCTCTTGTAAACTCTGAATACCCACGGTTTACAATGCTCGATCAGTCCCTCCACAAAAAGACTGCTGTATGCGGACGACGTTTATTCCACTACCGAGTCATAACTTCAAGCAAAAGCGGCACTGCTCACCGCCGTAGCACACATTAATGAATGGCTGTCTACAAACGAACTGGAGGTTTCTGCTGAGAAATCGGTGATCGTCCCATTTTGCAAATCGAACGCTGTTCGCATAGATGGTCATGTCACGTGTAGAGAGTACACTTTCCAAATAAAATCTCATGTTAGATTCCAAGGAATGATATTTGACTCTCGGTTAGCTGGGCGGTTCACATTGGAAGCGTTGTTACTAAGTGGGAAGAAGCTTTAAATGTAGTTCGCTCACTCGTACGTGTTTGGTAGGGCGCACATGAGAGTACCTTACTCGCCACTTACCGACGGATTACTCGATCTCGACTTTTTTTACGGCTGTCTATAGTATCACAATGCACCTAAGATTTATCTCTCCAAATTTTAAACTATTCAATACAGAGCCATTCGCAGCTCTCTTGGGACCATGTGTTCAATGCTCACAACTGCCCCTTTAGCGGAGGCAGGGGAGATACCAATGAACATTAAACGCCAAATATTGTCCTTGGACAGTTCCGCATATGAAAGTCGAGACTACCTTTACCGATTACGGGCTGCCTCCTACAGAAGAAACAAACTTCTGGCAGTCTGTCCTAGATTTAGCACTTCGGCTCCTATCATTCGACGTTCTTCGCATTTGACTGTACTTGACTCTGATATCGATACACGCATCTGTCAGGTTCCAATTTGCTATTTTCACACGACCGGCTCGGACAGTGTTGATGTAAATTGCACCTTTAATCCTCTCTTTGCACCTCAGTGGCTTGACTCTCTATGTATTCAAACCGACGGATCCGAAATGACACAAGAAGTGTGTGCTGCCTGTGCTTTACTATGTCCTCAGCTCCCAATCCGGAAAGCCTTCGAACTGCCTAAAGGAATTCTATTATTACGGAGGAGATAACGGCACTTTTGGCAGCTCTCAAGCTTGTAACTACAACTCTCTTTTCAAAGATATTAATTGAATCTGAGTCCTAATGCGTCCTTTAAAACACTCAGCACCGGAGATGGTATAAAACAACTTATTATATACTTAATGTGGTTTTAGAATATGCTCAAAGTATACGGAGTGGATAGACCATCCTTATGCTGTAGGCGCGTTCCCACGTTAGCATCGACTATAACAGGGAGGCTGATTACTGGCGAAGCAAGCCGCTTCTATAGACGCTGTTCTGATATTTCCGTATATAGACTGCTTGCATGAGGTCAAGAACCATGGAAAAGTTCACGGCAATAGATGTGAGACGGGTCTTAAGAAACGATACGTGGTTATCACGCGTTTTACAACCTCGAATTCCTGCAAAGTTACGAGGACACGTTTGGACAGATCAACGATATCCACCACCTCTTTTCCTCTCCACCTACACCGAATCAATATTTAAAGTTCTCCTGCGTGTAAGTGTGATTCTGAATCGGAAGCTGATCTAAATCACACCTGGTATTCGTGTCCCAAACTTGACTGTGAAATGTTGAATTTTTTGAAGACATTGCTGAATACGGGATACCACCTCCCTGAAAGAGCTGCTTCTGTTTTGTTTACCAAATACATTGGGGTATACAAGGTGATTGTCAATTTTCTAAAAGTTATTGGGAAAAATCCGTAGACTTAAATGGCATCTTTTTTTCCATTTTTGCGTCTTGCTTGATATGTAATTTCTGTAATGGTGTGAAGCTTTAGTGTCTTACGGGTAATACTTAATCTTTACAACAACCAAGAGAAAAAAAAAAGATCAAGAACGAATTGCTAGGATTAAAGTTATTGCTAGGGGCTCAGTCTGTCGCCCGTGATGATCAAGAAATAATGACGGAAATAAAAGAATGGTTCAAGATTAAAATTCAGAGTGAAAGGATATCAGTGCCAAATTTTGCTGATGACATTCTGATTCTTTGTGAAACTGAGGAAGAACTACAGGGCCTGTTAAATGGAAAGAACAATCTAATGGGGACACTTTATGGATTGAGAGTAAACCGAGAAAACAGAAATTAATGAGGAGTTGCAGAAACGAGATTAACAATAAAAGTAACATCAAAATTGCCGACCAGAAAGTAGAGTAAATGAAGGCATTCTGCTACCAGTAAAAAAAAATTAAAGAAAAATAAAAAACAAACCGAAGAAGCAGGCTTTCATACCTCCTCTACGATAACGAAATTTGTGACAAACATCAAAGCAGTCCTAAACATAATGAAAGGTAAACATGGAAAATTGAGAGAAGTAACAAATTCAATTACTCGGAAGTAATTGAACAATACATTTCGGAGAAAGACATTTCGGGGATGAAGCCGTTAAAGCAAGACTTAATAAGATGAAAATAGCGTACTGCCTTATTAATAAGAAATCAATATCCACACAATGCTAAACTTACACACTGCTCCACAGTAATTCGTCTATAGGAACTTCATGCAGCAGAATATTTAAGATCACAGGCAAGGAGGGCGTTCCCGACCAAAATAATTTTGCTAGTTTCAAACGTAGACCTTAATTTGGGGAAGAAATTTCTGATGAAGTACGTTTGCAACACAGCATTGTTAGGAAGTCAGCGATAGACTGTGGGAAACGGAGAAAGAAGGGATGTTGAAAAACAGGTCGACTGATAAGAAATGAGGAGGTCCTCTGCAGAATCGCTCCGGTAAAGAACCTGTAAATGTGCTATATCCATAGTGGATCACGAACTGTAGCTATGATTTAAATTCACCATTTATGTATGCATCATATGCAAGCACTTGCTTTTTTTTAAATTGTGATACAATTTACTGTACAGTAAAATACATTTAAACCTATGAAGACATGGAGTAATGTCGATCATTTCCAGTGGCTTTCAATTTCCTTTCAAAATGTGCAGAGATTGTGCTTTATGGAAGTATAACTACCTGTTTTTATGTTGGTAACATCACATAACTTCAAGCAGTAAACGTAGAGTACTGTACAGCTCTGCTTTGACGCTGCTGAAAGATCTAGGTCGTTAGATATGTCCACAGCCATAATTATACTACAACGGCTCCTGTCACAAATATCTGTTTTGCAAGAAGTAGACATACCCTTGAATGGCCCACAGAAAGCTGAATTTGGAAAGTGCTGTGTAAAAAATAGGGGTGCCCAAGAGAGAGAGAGAGAAAGAAAGAGTGGAGGTGGAGGGGCAGGGGACATGGGAGGGAGAGGCTGCTATTACCCAGTCGCGTCTAACTTATGTGAAACTGGTTCTCCCTTACTGAGCAAGACGCAGCTACGTCATTACGAATTCCTCAAAGCCTCTGCGAGCTGAGTGGAACGTGTTTAGCATCTCCAGTGTAACACGCACGTGGAGTTACAATGTGTAGCCGAAACAAGAAGGCTAACCGAGCAAGGACGGAACTGTAGCAATCCGGAAATGGCTATACTGCTTCCCGCATTAGGATCCGACTGTTTCAAAACGGGAATCTTTACATGGCTCTTGGTTTCTCTTCCGCTCTCTGACTTTTCCATGCTTTATGTATTACGGACAGAGTAAATGCTATTTAAGAGGCTAAACCTACGTTGTTCAGTCAGTATTCCAATATTAATTTTTTTGTTTGTACAGAGTTTTTTTAGGTCTGTTACACCATAACTCCTATATTTCTGTAGCACTACTTCGACTTATTTCTTACTCATGGCCTGTGTGGTATCTTTTATTTGTTCTCTCCAATACTGAACTACTGTTTATGTTAAAAAAGGGATCATCAGAGACGGAACACAACCTCAGACTGTGAAAAGTCGTGGCCGGGGATCGGCAGTGAACTCATCAAGGACTTATCCCGGTATTATGATGGAGGGAATCTGTGGAAAACCTATAGCTGGGAGGCTGGGTGATGATTCGAACCTCGCTTCTCTCAAATGCGAAACGAAGGTCTCTACACAACCTTCTTTGCTTGTTGTTCATATGTCTACCACGAGTCACTGCACTTGATTTGTTCCGTTTTTCTGTTGTATGCTTTAAGAACGGTTGATTATAAATGCAAACAATGTGAACGATGGAAACCATGTGTCCCAAATTTTAATTGTTCTCATTTATCAAGTACTCCTTTGTTTGATGAAGGTCTCTCTGTTTGATAAACATTTTTCTCGATTACAAAGGTTTTGTTACCCTTCCATAAACAGCACAAATTCTTTTATATTTCTCTTTGTTCTTCTGACCTAATATCAATACGACTGCAGTTCATGTTTACCTTGTTCAAACTTAAGAAGTCCTCCCTCTTGTGTACTCTTTCCATTGTGTGCTGTACCAGATTTTCCTTAAAATTCTAGTTGCCTTCCCTCTTCTGCTGTCTCCTCACGGAAAATCAGTATGTTGTTACTTGCCTGTTAGTAAAAATTGATAATGACCAACCTATATATGGTGAAAACCGTTATGATGATGTCTCCATCGGCAAAATGTGCTGGACTAGTTCCCCATTCGTATCTCTGGGAGAGGGCTGTCTATGGGGAGATCACTATGAGAAGAAGATTGAATAACCAACGAAACTGTAATGTTCTACGAGACGAGGCGTGGAATGTCAAAAGATTGAACGTGGTAGGACCGCTAGAAAACCTGAAGAAAGGAAATGCTAAGGCTCAATCTAGACAGAGTGGGCGTCAGTGAAGTGGAAAGAAGACTAGGATTTCTGGTCACACGAGTATAGGCTAATATCAACAGCAGCTGACAATCGTATAATGGGAGTAGGATTCGTCATGAATAGACAGGTAGGGTAGAGATAGTGAACAGTTCAGTGATTGGGTTGTTCTCGTCAGGATCAACAACAAACCAACACCGACAAGGGTAGTTCAGGTATACATGCCGACGTCCGACGAAGAGATAGAGAAAGTATATGAGGATATTCAAAAGTAAAAAGATAATTCAGTACATAAAAGGAGATGAATACCTAACAGTTATGGGACATTGGAATGCTGTTGTAGGGGAAGGAGTAGAAGAAAGGGTTACAGGAAAATATAGGCTTGGTAGCAGATATTAGAAAGACTAGCGGAGTTCGGCAACAAATTTCAGCTGGTAATAGTAAATACTCTGTTCAAGAATCACAAGAGGAAGATCTCTACTTGGAAAATACCTGGAGGTACGGGTAGATCCGCTTAGATTACATCGTTATCAGACAGAGATTCCGAAACCAGATACTGAACTGTAAGGCGTACGCAGGCGTACAATCTAATAATGATGAAGAGTAGGCTGAAGTATAAGAGGCTAGTCAGGAAGAATCAATGCACAAAGAAGTGGGATACGGATATACTAGGGAAATAAAGGATACGCTTGAAGTTCTCTGAGGCTACAGATTCAGCGATAATGAACAGCTCAGTATGCAGTTGGGTGAAGAGGAATGTACATTTCTAGAAACGTCAGTGACAGAAGACGGGAAGGAAAACGTAGGTACAAGAAAAGTAACTACGGAGACACCATGCATAACAGAAGAAGTACTTCGTTGATCAATGAAAGAGGAAGACAGAAATAGGAGTGAGGAAGAAATAGAAAGAATACATAAATGGGAATGAAATAAATAGGAACTGCAGGAAAGCTAAAGCGAAACGTCTGCAAACAATGCGAAGAAATTGAAAAAGAAATGGTTGTCAGTAGGACTGAGTGAGCATATGGAAAAATCAAAACAGCTTTCTAAGAAATTAAAAGAAAGGGTGCTAAATTAAGAATTCAACGGATAATACTACTGTTAAATGCAGAGGAGAGAGCGGATAGGTGGAAAGAGCACTCTGAAGGCCTCTGCGAGGGGGAAGAATTGTCTAATGAGATCATAGAAGACGATAGGGAAGAGCAGATATTTCACTGTTAGAGTGGGATCCTACCACACTCGTCTCTTACAGGGTACTAGGAAGCTGTTTTTTCGGATAGCTAGACAACATACAAGCAAATCATATTAATGGAGTTTATTACATTAATTGAACTGAAAGTATTTAACTTGCATTGTACAATGTGGGTCGCAAGCAATTGACGACATGCAAATAATCAATGTCCTTCAGTAGATACAGTTTCCATGCAATGACCTATTATAAGGCACAAGTCTCAGCTGAACAGTTAGGATGACGGCTCGTCTTCTAGTGCGGCTCTTCTGGTGTGGCCGAGGCTCGCTGGAGCGGTGCATTCAGCACACTATTGGCTGACGTCATCTCACAGCCTTCTCTGTGGCTATGTTCCATGCTGATGTGCCGGTGTTTCATGTTATGCGGGAACAATTAGAGTCAGAATTTAAGAGAGATTTGGACTATTTAAGATCAAATAAGTGAGAAGGGTTACGTAACATTCCATCGGAATTTCTAAACTCATCGGAGGAAGTGGAAACAAAACGACTATTCACATTGGTGTGTAGAGTGTATAAAACTAGCGATATACCACCTCATTTTCGGAAAAACGTCATCCACACAATTCCGAACATAGCAACAGGCGCCAAGTGCACGAATTATTGCATAATCATCTTAACAGCTCATCCATCCAAGTTGCTGACAAGGAAAATATGCAGAAGAATGGAAAAGAAAATTGTGGATGTGTTAGACGACGATCAGTTTTTCTTTAGGAAAGGTAAAGGCTCCAGGTAAGCAGTTCTGACGTTGCGGTTGACAGCAAGACTAAAGAAAAATCAAGACACATTCATAGCATTTGTCGGCCTGGAAAAATTGTGTAATATGTTCGAAATTCTGAAAAAAATACGCATTGGTTATAGGGAAAGGCAGGTGATATACAATATGTACAAGAGCCAAGAGGGAACAATAAAAGGCCAGGAACGAAGTGCTCGGACTAAGAAGGAGGTAAGAGAGGGATGTAGTCTTTCGCCCCTAATGTTCAGTCTATACATCGAAGAAGCAATGGCAGAGATAAAAGAAAGTTTCAAGAGTGGAATTAAAATTCAAGGTGAAAAGATACCAGTGATAAGATTCGATAAAGATGTTGCTATCCTCATTGAAAGTGGAATGTAATGAGCTGTCTTATTAGTACAGATTACGGATAGAGAGTAATTCGAACAAAGAGGAAAGTACTGTTAAGCGGCAGAATTGGGGATCACAAAATAGACGAAGTTAAGGAATTCTACTGTGTAGGCAGTAAAATAACGCACGACGGACGCAGCAAGGAGGACATGAAAAGCAGACTTGCAATGGCGAAGAGGGCATTTCTGGCCAAATAAGTCTACTAGTATCAAACATAGGCTTTAATTTGAAGAGGAAATTTCTGAGAATGTACATTTGGAGCACAGCTTTGTACGATAGTGGAACATGGACTATGGGTAAACCGGAACAGAAGAAAATCGAAGCATTTTAGATGTGTTACAAATTAGTTGGATTGTAACTTGAACGCTCAGTGACGTCTTTGGCTGACGATTCCAGGCAAGGGTTCCTATCCTTGATTTGTTCCTCAAGATACCCTCTATAACCTCTCTAAGTTTGTCGCGAGATTTCTCCTACACTCAGTACAACTCAAATATAGTTTCATTTATTTTAGTAAATCGTAGTATTACTATTAATGAAAAAATAGGCTTCCTACTTCATTGAAGTCAATTGCTCAGCAATGAGCGCCTCACTGATTTTTTTCTTTTATCCTCCTATTCTCATCATGTAGTTAAAGACATCTCCTTCACCTATTTCTAAAATAGTTCTCACATATATGCATTCGTGTTTACTGTAGGTTTAAAAGAGAGCCACACTGTGCATCTAACAACATATTCTTCTCTGTGACTGGTTTCATACGGCTTGCCACAAATTCCTCTCCTGCTCCAACTTCTTCATAACAATGAAGCACTTATGCATTACGTCCTCAGTTATTTGTTGCATGTATTCCAATCTCTGTCTTTCTCTACAATTTTGCCTTCTACAGCTCTCTTTGGTACCATGGAAGTTATTCTCTTATATCTTAACACATTTCATGTCGTCCCGACCCTTATTCTTATTGGTGTTTACCATACGTTCCTTTCTTCGCCCACTCTACGGAGAACGACATTATTCCTTATCAGTCCACATAATTTTTGACATCCTTCTGTAGCACCATTTCTCTAACGCTTCGAGTCTTATTTTGCCCTCCCTATTCCTACTGTCAGTAATTCACTGTCATACAATGATATGTTGCAACTGTTTATTTTTAGAAATTTCTTCCTAAGACTGAAGCCTTGTTTCCCAAGTAGCAGAATTACTTAACTTCATCTACTAAGTGGTCCCAGATTTTGATGTTAAGTTTACCGCTAATTTTATTTCTGCTGCTCCTCATTGCTCTCATATTCTTTATTGACTTCTGCTCATTTCATGCTAGAGGTTCTGTAATTCTTCGTCACTTTCATGAGGATAGCAGTATAGCCATTGATACCCTTCGACCCAGAATTTGATCTCACTCTTGAGCCTTTTTTTACTATCGTCATTGCTTCTTCTATGTATGGATTGAACAGTAAGAACGAAAGACTGCATCCTTGAATTACACCCTTTTGAATCCGAGCATTCCGTTCTTGGTTTCCATTCTTCTTGTTCCCTCTTGGTTTTTAATCTCAACGTGAGAGTTGCCTCTGGCATCCTGATTGTCCTCTAACAAATTTTCAGTTTCATTTTTCTTTATATTATGGATGCATGAGTTGCTAGGCTGATTGTTCGGCAATTTTCGGAATTATCTGCCCTTTATATCTTGTGTCTGATATTGTTGAGTGACTGATATTTAAATTACGAACGGGTTCTTTTTCTTAAGTCTTCCGAAGATGGTTAAACTCTCCCTCTAATACCGCATCCCCTATGTTTTCCTTACCGGCTCGCATTTGTTTTTCTGTGACGTCATCAGACAATTCTCTGCCCCCCCCCCGCCCCTCCCCCTTCGTAGAGGCCTACAATATGCCTACCCCAGCGACCTGCTCTGTCCTCTGGTTTAACTGCCAGCTTTTAATTCCACTCATAGCTGACGTCACTGACTTCAATTTCATCGAAAATTGTTTTGACTTTTCTGTGTGCAGGATCAATACTGCCAGTAAGAACTTCTTTTTCTATATCATTTTTCCTTTAGTCATTTCCGCCTTGGCTTCTCTGCAGTTCCTGTTTATTTCATATCTGACTTATATTGCTCTATTTCTGTCTGTCCATGAACGTATTTTTCCTTTCTTCTTTCGTCGATCAGTTGAAGTAGTTCTCATTTTATCTTAGTTTTTTCGCAGTTAACTTCCATGTACCAATGCATCTTCGGTAATGAGGAAAGAGTAGGTGACGTGGGACATGGGATGACGTCATGGTTCAGTTAGTAGCTGCGCATAAACGGTGGTGTCTCTGATACCACAACTCACGGCTAAGCCAAGATACCAGGATAAACGTTACGTTTACGCTCTTTGTGGTCACAGTTGGAGAAGAAAACATGGCTTGGTGCGCGGCTGCAATATGTGATGTGAATAACAAAAAGAGGACGATTCTAATGTATGTTTTATTTTATCGTATGAACGTCGTAAACGTGTTGTCAAAGTTTTTGGTGTTTTAATCATACGAACGTCGACGATCGACGATCAAAGCATTGTTTCTCGAGAAGTGTTATTTTATTGTGCGAAGTAAGTTAAAGCGGTTGAATGCTACCGATTAACACCTACACATTACTTCTTTGATGCGAGCTGCTTCTCGGCAATGGGACGCGGAAGGCTCGGAACAGATCTGCAATGTGGGAATTCCAGACCAGCTGTTGGTCCTGTTTGGGTGCGCGGCTGGGCAGCTGCAGATGCCTTTCCCCCCATCACTGACTGCGGCCTACCCTTAAAACGGGGCGGAACTTTGCTTTGTATAGCGTTGCACACAGACTGTACAGGACGGAGCAAACCACTATACACGCAATGTCGTGCAGCCGCTATATTAGAACCGTGACAATCCCCTTTTCATCTTAACAAAGTGGTGTCGCGGAAGCTCGTCCGTTGTTGCGATAGTCCGCACCGGGTGTTCGTGTCATATGCTGTCCCGTTACGCATTGTAATCCGACCACAGTTGCCGACGCAACAGTTAATTTGAAGGACTTAAGTCAGCTCATTACATTACTATATTTTTCATATGAGTTGCCAGTTTTGCTTTACTCACGACATAAAGTTACAAAGAATCACATATTCCAAACTCAGAACATGGGATTAGAAACATACATTGCTAATTGTTCATTTTAACCTCTAAATAGCTATTTGTAACGTTTCCGTCATTTTCAGCAAATAAAAAAAATCTCTCTGATAACAGTGGAAAGATTCGAAGACCACAGAAAATCAGACGCTCCAGCGTCCTAGTAAACCATGTAGTTTATACTCGCTTATATTGCTGATGCAAAACTGCTGCTAAATAGTAACATCACCTTCGACTAAATCTCTTTAAACTTAATTTTGACAGTCACAGCCACCAACCAGAAGTTACTTCAGCAAGACTGCAGCCGTACTCTCATGCGCGTCAGCGATGAAATGGTTAAACCTGTCCAAAAGGCTCAAAATTGCCGATAATACTCTATGAGGGTCCACGCTCGGTTCTCCGGTTTGTGCGTTAAGAGGAACTCCAGAATTTTTATTCAGCAACGGGGTTTGTTATCCTATCAGCTTTGTGCTTTCAGATAGTTGTTGGACATTTTGATTCGTTCAACCTCCCCTAACAACTAAATTACACTTATGTCTATACTTAACAAACTAACGACCAGGAAAGTTCTCATGACGCCACGGGAGACAATGAATATGACGTACGCCGAAAGCATTCCCAAGTGCCAAGCTATGATGCGAATTAGGGAAAATCACTCCATCCCCAAGGGCTGTCAATAAATGGGAAAGTTTCTGCTTCCATGCAGTTCCTAATTCATTTCCCAATCCCTCATTTACCTAAAATACAAGAAAGCATCCAGTAACACACAAAAGGTAATAAAAAATAAATCAGTTATGAAGATAGTAGCGTCTGAAGCCATGATGGAATTCCTTAAGGATGATAGTTTGTAGTTTGGAAGTTATAAAGAAAAACAAAACCAGACTTCCATATTCATTTTAAAATTAGTGTCCAAGAACTGGAACAGTCATACATTTCTGTAAGCATAATCAGATACATTCCTGAAAGAAACGTCTAAAATTGTAAACTAAAGACAGCTCAGTTCAAGCAGCGTGTATGTAGTCACTTATTTATACTAACAAACTGGAAATAAAAATGCAAGAACGACACTGGCAGTTAAGTAAACTGGGATAGCTGCACTCATGGGCTGAATGAAGATGTATAACTATCTCATTCGAATAATGTTTTAACTCCATAGAAAGTCACGTATCTAGACATGAGGAAGAACGTAGAGAAAGAGGTTAGAAGTACTATGCGAGAAATGAAAACCATGCAAATAAGTTACTGCAGCAAAGATATTGTGAATCTATATTAAACCGGCTTGTAATATGTATTATTCTGATGAAAGTGCGAGAGAAGTTGTAATCTCTTCCCAGAAACTCGCCAAGAAGACCCAGCCATTGGCCATCTCTCTGATCATGCTACTAAGATCAAAAGTAGCAAGGTCACAGGATCGGGAGATGGCTGGGCGTCGTTAACAAGTTATCAGTTGCGTCAAACCATTGACGATAAGCATGAATATATATAGTCACTAGATTATCTTGGTGTTAAATTCACTAAAACGACTTCTTTCTCAGTGTCTATGTAAATATGCTTAGCTCTAATTAACCTGAAGAGTGTGTTACGGACTTTGCGCTCAGTGGTCTGAAAGTAAGAGAAGTTTTATTTTTATTTTGTTTTTTCTCGAATCGTTTACAGTATGAGTTCAAACGACTTCCAGCGCCAGTAGTAGGGTACATCACTACTAACCCATGGATCACTGCCTCCGAGGACAGATGTGAACAGCCAGACAAAGTCTGGAGTTAGTGAATCTGATGACTTCTTTGTTCAACGCTGTGTGGATCGGGCGTCTTGTGCAGA
Source organism: Schistocerca nitens (assembly GCF_023898315.1). Lineage (NCBI taxonomy): Eukaryota > Metazoa > Arthropoda > Insecta > Orthoptera > Acrididae > Schistocerca > Schistocerca nitens. The sequence goes on from NC_064620.1 coordinate 273,564,403, forward strand.
AGAATGAGTTCCTGTACATACGAATGACTTGCGATATGATGGTCAGACAATCGTCCTGAAAGATTTAGAATAACCAAGTTGTTTGTATGATACCGCTGGCATGAAAACTGTAACTCATACTACATTCGAATTGCCCCCTGGAAATTCGATATTTGAATTAAATTTCAGCTGGAACACACTACGATTTCGAAAATACGATAATTTCACGTGAATCTTTTAAAGGCAATGGGACTGATACCATAGACACATTTTGATATAATACGCAAATTGTTCTACGTCACCAAAATTACCAGTTTCGATTATAAACTGATTTCATTAAACCAGTCACATTAATATGTAATCTTTCCACTAGTTTTCCTTCATTTCTCATGCTGAAGGTGGTCATTGCTAACCGAAAGCGGTAGTCTAAGGATCAACAATTTCGTGAGCATTACTACTGTTTGCGGCATTATGATTAAATATGTAAATCTGTCTTGTACAATGTCCTCTGTACAGAATGTTATTTGCATTTTATTTGTCAATACTCATGATGAATTTTTTAATTAGACCACATAATTTGTTGTAACACTACAGACTGACCTACTCAGGGTTATTATGATTTTACGACACAAAAAATAACATGTAGCTCTAAAGCTGTTAATCTGAAACCACGTTACAAATGAGTAATATTCTGTAGAACTTGCGCAGTGCGGGATTAGCCGAGCTTAAAGGCGCTGCAGTCATGGACTGTGCGGCTGATCCCGGCGGAGGTTCGAGTCCTCCCTCGGGCATGGGTGTGTGTGTTTGTCCATAGGATAATTGAGGTTAAGTAGTGTGTAAGCTTAGGGACTGATGACCTTAGAAGTTAAGTCCCATAAGATTTCACACACATTTGAACATTTTCTGTAGAACCTGTCTAAAACCTACGTTTGCAGAACGTATAGAAAATATGTTTACTAAAAATTTGTACGCAGTAAATCAAGGTACACAATGTGGCAAGTAGAAAATATATAATAATTTTTCTTGATGCAATATTTTATTTTACATGTGTGTTTTTACAATAAGCAATGTAGAATTAAAATATTATATTCCAAGTCAGGCTGACATTAATTCATTTTTAATATGTCCAGAAAGGCAAAGCACTTAAAAGTTTTAATATTAAATGCATCGTGGAAGGGTGTTGAAATAAAACGGGCCAACGTTTCCCTTTTTACAAAATGACTGAAACATGCATGTCTTGAAAGTAGTTAATGAAAACTGTATGAGGAAAAATCTTCAGCGGGAGATGTCTTTGGATACATCAGCCTCGTTAGCTGTACGCTGCACAGAAAGGCGAAGGTCAGTCACTGAAAAGGTTATGGATGACAGGAACTGCAACGTACACACAGAAATGAATGTACTTTGGTGAAAACAACTGATGGTTCCAAATGCAAATGTCTAATTAGATTATTAAGTCAGTGCATGACACAGAGCTGTATTAATACTTATCATCCATTGCTGCCGGTTTTAGTAAGATACAATCTTCTCGATATATGCATCAACAAAATGAAAGCAAAATCGACTACAGAAAAATTAGTATGTACATCTTTTGATCAACAGCTGTACAGAAATTAATATTTACGAAAAAGACTAATGGTAATCATATGTTATAACAGTTTCTGTCATGGAAAATCACATATTACATACAAACTCTTCACCATTTTGTGTATGCAGAAAGCTAATTAACGCTTTAACAGAGAAAAGGCTATTAGTCATTATAACATCAAGTGAAAGCCGATCGTCGATGTGCTTACTACGTGACTGCAACAAGCAGTCAACAAAGTAAAGATAAGAGCACTTCAGACAATCGATATAGCAGTCAATATTCTTTGACAAATATTGAATTACAACTGTTACTGAGATAATTTCTTGTCAATTATAAAACATACAAAGAAAAATGAGTCAGAAAATTAAGTACACATACAGGCTGAGTAAAAATAAACATTATCCATTATCTTGTCTACCGCCCCTACCTTTAAGTGAAGATATGAAAAAGAGAAAGAAACTAGAACATCAGTCTCATATAACATCAGGTTTGAATCTCAGGCAAATGTCCTTTGCGGACATACAGTAGTTATTGAAAATCAACATACAAATATTAATCACGTATGAAAAGCCAATATCAGTTGAAAAAACATGTTATAAAATATAATAAACATCGCGGGGGCGTGATCTGAGAAACATAAAACCGTGGGCATGATATTCAAATATTGGAATAAAACCTGAGAAAGAAGCTTTTCAAAAGCTAGTTATATTGTCTAACTTGTAATCATGGAGTAAAGCGTAATTCGATGGGAAACAAAGTATATCGTATAAGAGCTAATCATAGAAAAAGCATTCATATCGTATCATATTTTATGACAACCTCAACACAAATATAAGATAATTAAAGAATGTCAACGTCAATTGATAAGCAGAAGTGATGAATGCAGGCCACAGGAATAGATTAGCAGTTAAATATGCCATAATGTATGTACACAATGTCAGCCAGACTATGTTTCTTCGATATTTACTCTTATCCTGTAATACGACAACTGTGTATAAGACAAGAAATATGTTTTTTCGACGACGACTTGTCACGGACAGATCAGACGTATTTCAACATTGCAAGATTAACTTGAGAGTGGCTACAAAGCCGAGATCATGATTGTGTAAAATAAATGGACAATTAACAGTAAAATGGTGGAAATTAATTAAAAATGAGTGTCAGATTACAAAATGAGGCATTGAAAGCAGAACATGAGTTTTTCTATTTGCGGAGTGGTTAGACGACAATAACATCCCTGTAATGGACAGGCCTGCACAGACTCCTGACCTGAATCCTATAGAACACCTTTGAGTTGTTTTGGAAAGCCGACTTGATCCCAGACCTCATCGACCGACATCGATACTTCTCCTCGGTGCAGCACACCGTGAAGAATGGGCTGCCAATCCCCCAGGAAACCTTCCAGCACCTGATTGAACGTATGCCTGCGAGAGTGGAAGCTGTCATCAAGGCTAAGGGTGGGCCAACACCATATTGAATTGCAGCATTACCGATGGAGGGCGCCACGAACTTGTAAGTCATTTTCAGCCAGGGGTCCGGATACTTTTGATCACATAGTGTACCTTTATGTAGAATCTCTGTATTTTCATCATCACTCAAGTTTCGCCACGCAAGACTGGTTTCCCTGTTGTAATCTACAAGGGACAGAATTACACAATGAGCAATAGATGTGCAAGCAGGACTGTGATGACGAGCCGCATCGTCAACATGAACGATGCAAAGGGCGATTGCTGCAACTTCTAGTACTTGTGTCGAGCGTAAAAGGGCTCTTCTCAGTTATTCTCTTTTTCATTATTTTAACCTATGTTTTCCAGAAAAGTGTAAGAGAACATGAGTTTCAAAATTTTGTGGCTGCTTCTCATTCTTTCATCCACAGTTTTGAAATTATTAAAAAGCACTTGTTAGAAGTTACTTTTTATTATACAGTTTAAAATTTCTGGTCATTGTATACACGGATGGACCCTGCGAAAAGCAGCTATTTAAATGTGTATATTTTTTAACCTACATTTAACTTGGGGGTCTATTTATAACCGCTGGGCCTGAAGAACACGCACAAATTACTGCCTGAAACGGGAGTTCTGATATTTTAAGAATAGGTTTTCACGAAGTATGAAGCGTATTCCTTTGTCTGATGGATAACACCTTTTGTCATTACAGTTCCTCTGAGGAAAGCAAGTTAATGATAAGCCCCGTCGCCTTGCTTCACTTTGTGTATGTATTTCTACGTTTTTGTTTTCAATCTAAAGGAGAGAAAAAATGCTATTTTACTGAATATTTTTTGAGTGCTCAATTTAGTGAACATCTAGTGCACATATATTCGTGTTTCTGCCATCTGACTCCTCTTGTAATGTAAGTGCACACCGATACCCGTGGCTGTACTCGAACACCTGTACAACTCACACACTCTTGATACCTCTTGTTTCAATGTTCTTTGTTAGTCCGTTCTGATATAGATCGCATTTGAGCAACATTCCACTACACACAGAGCAAGTGATTAGTAAGCACTCTCTCTCGTAGACAAATAGCTGTTTACCAGACAAGGATCAATAAACGGAACTCGGTTGTGTGCATTACTTTTAATTCAGACTATGTAATCATTCCGTCTGAAATTCACGAAGGTTTTTGCTCCCAAGTATTTCCGTTAAATGTTTTTGCTAAGTGATTCTCCCCAGTCGATAAGGATTATATGGAATTCGTTAGTGTAAAGAAATCGACAGCTGTTTTTATTTTATTACTAGTTTTCGTCTTCGCCTGTGACAAAAAGCTAGATATGGCTTTTCGACGCTGTATAATACGTAGCACTATTACAAATCTAAGTCAAATTTATATGAGTAGTTAACGTCGTCCATTAAAGACATCTAATGAAAAGTTTTATTTAAATGGGATTTGAAAAAACTCTTGACACGGATTGACTTGAGAAACATGGTGGGAAATCATAACGTAAATAGATGGACGCTGAGGCGACGATATTGCACCTGAATATGTTCTGAAGACTGACAAAGGTTAAAAATAAATAAATTAAGAAGTATATGTAGCAACAGTCGTGTGTCTACATACGAGGGTGAGTCAAATGAAAACCTTAAATATATTTTAAATATTATTTATTGTGCAGAATTGCTACAAAGCTGTATCACTTTTCAACATAATCTCCCCCACGCTCAATGCAAATCATCCAGCGGTTACAAAGTGCATAAATTCCTTTAGAAAAAAATTCTTTTGGTAGTCCGCGCAACCACACATGCATCGAGTGGCGTACCTCTGCATCAGAATGGAACTTCTTTCCTCCCATTGCGTCTTTGAGTGGTCCAAACACATGCAGATCACTTGGGGCAAGGTCTGGTGAGTATGGAGGGAGAGGAAGACACTTAAAATGCAGGTCTGTAATTGTTGCAACTCTTGTACGGGCAGTGTGTGGCCTTGCATTGTCATGTTGCAAAAGGACACCTGCTGACAGCAGTCCACGTCACTTTGATTTGATTGCAGGCCGCAGATGATTTTTTAGGAGATCTGTGTATGATACACGGGTGATAGTGGTCCCTCTAGGCATGTAATGCTCCAAAATGACGTCTTTTTCGTCCCGAAAGAGTGTCAGCATAACCTTCCCAGCTGATGATTCTGTTCGAAACTTCTTTGGTTTTGGTGATGAGGAATGGCGCCATTCCTTGCTCGCTCTCTTCGTTTCCGGTTGGTGGAAGTGAACCCAGGTTCCGTCCCCAGTAACGATTCTTGCAACGAAGCCATCACCTTCTCATTCAAAGTGCCGAAGAAGTTCTTCACATGCATCACCACGTCGTTCTCACATTTCAGGAGTGTCTTGCAGATACTTTGTGAAACTGGAACACATCCTGCACATTGTGGTGTGCTCACCCATGACTAATCTGTAAACCTGCTACAATGTCATTCAGTGTCACTCGACGGTTTTCCTTCTCTGTGGCTTCAACTGCTGCAATGTTCTGTGGAGTCACAACTCGTTGTGCCTGATCTGAACGAGGAGCATCTTCCACTAAAGTCACAGCATTTGCGAACTTCCTACTCCATTTGTAGATTTGCTGCTGTGACGAACATGCATCATGTTGTGACTTAGCAAGACAGCCAAGCCACTATGAGAGGAAGCCGAAAGGCACGCGTTTAAGCTCACGCAGGTTGGCGTGAGGTCTGGAACAGTTAAAGGAGTTACCGGCCGGTGTGGCCGTGCGGTTAAAGGCGCTTCAGTCTGGAACCGCGTGACCGCTACGGTCGAAGGTTCGTATCCTGCCTCGGGCATGGATGTGTGTGATGTCGTTAGGTTTAAGTAGTTCTAAGTTCTAGGGGACTTATGACCACCACAGATGTTGAGTCCCATAGTGCTCAGAGCCATTTTTAGTTAAAGGAGTTGAGTATAGTAAAAAAGTACGTAGCTTTTGGAATACTTAACTTTAATCCATAATTGATGAACATCGGTCTGACGGTACCTGCATCACAAGACAAATAGCAAATGGTAATGGCGCCTTGCTAGGTCGTAGCAAATGACGTAGCTGAAGGCTATGCTAACTATCGTCTCGGCAAATGAGAGCGTAATTTGTCAGTGAACCATCGCTAGCAAAGTCGGCTGTACAACTGGGGCGAGTGCAAGGAAGTCTCTCTAGACCTGCCGTGTGGCGGCGCTCGGTCTGCAATCACTGATAGTGGCGACACGCGGGTCCGACGTATACTAACTGACCGCGGCCGATTTAAAGGCTACCACCTAGCAAGTGTGGTATCTGGAGGTGACACCACACATCACATTACTGAACCTTCATTCGTCGCTGAATTTCGGTTTCACACCTTCACTACGCAAAAACCGAATAACAGAATGCTGTTCTTCCCTGGTGCAAGTCGCAAGTGGGGCGGCTATCTTTATACTGATACTGCGACGGCATGTTTGCATCTGCACTATGCTGGCACCTACAGGCTGTTTGCAGCACGCTTACAAACTTACAGGATAACGGCGCGAAATTTCGATTTGTTTTTAAAAATTTAAGGTTTTCATTTGACTCACCCTCGTATTATGTGTTTCATACGGTATTTGTATGACTTGTATGGCACCGAAAGTTAATGGTAACTATATTTTTAAGTGCCATGAAGTGTGTTATGTTACATTTCTCTATATTGGGAGCTAATAACTAACTTTGGCAGCTAACTCTAAATATAGATAAATGTAAATTAATGCAGATGAATAGGAAAAAGAATCCTGTCATGTTTAATACTCCATTGGTAGTGTAGCGCTTGACACAGGCACGCCGATTAAATATTTGGACATAACATTGGAGTGCGATATGAAGTGGGACAAGCATGTAATGGCAGTTGTGGGGAAGGCGGATTTACATCTCCATCTACATTTATACTCCGCAAGCCACCCAACGGTGTGTGGCGGAGGGCACTTTACGTGCCACTGTCATTACCTCCCTTTCCTGTTCCAGACGCGTATGGTTCGCGGGAAGAACGACTGTCTGAAAGCCTCCGTGCGCGCTCTAATATCTCTAATTTTACATTCGTGATCTCCTCGGGAGGTATAAGTAGGGGGAAGCAATATATTCGATACCTCATCCAGAAACGCACCCTCTCGAAACCTGGCGAGCAAGCTACACCGCGATGCAGAGCGCCTCTCTTGCAGAGTCTGCCACTTGAGTTTGTTAAACATCTCCGTAACGCTATCACGGTTACCAAATAACCCTGTGACGAAACGCGCCGCTCTTCTTTGGATCTTCTCTATCTCCTCTGTCAACCCGATCTGGTACGGATCCCACACTGATGAGCAATACTCAAGTATAGGTCGAACGAGTGTTTTGTAAGCCACCTCCTTTGTTGATGGACTACATTTTCTATGCACTCTCCCAATGAATCTCAAACTGGTACCCGCCTTACCAACAATTAATTTTATATGATCATTCCACTTCAAATCGTTCCGCACGCATACTCCCAGATATTTTACAGAAGTAACTGCCACCAGTGTTTGTTCCACTATCATATAATCATACAATAAAGGATCCTTCTTTCTATGTATTCGCAATACATTACATTTGTCTATGTTAAGGGTCAGTTGCCACTCCCTGCACCAAGTGCCTATCCGCTGCAGATCTTCTTGCATTTCGCTACAATTTTCTAATGCTGCAACTTCTCTGTATACTACAGCATCATCCGCGAAAAGCCGCATGGAACTTCCGACACTATCTACTAGGTCATTTATATATATTGTGAAAAGCAATGGTCCCATAACACTCCCCTGTGGCACGCCATTGGTTACTTTAACGTCTGTAGACGTCTCTCCATTGATAACAACATGCTGTGTTCTGTTTGCTAAAAACTCTTCAATCCAGCCACAAAGCTGGTCTGATATTCCGTAGGCTCTTACTTTGTTTATCAGGCGACAGTGCGGAACTGTATCGAACGCCTTCCGGAAGTCAAGAAAAATAGCATCTACCTGGGAGCCTGCATCTAATATTTTCTGGGTCTCATGAACAAATAAAGCGAGTTGGGTCTCACACGATCGCTGTTTCCGGAATCCATGTTGATTCCTACATAGTAGATTCTGGGTTTCCAAAAACGGCATGATACTCGAGCAATAAACATGTTCTAAAATTCTACAACAGATCGACGTCAGATATATAGGTCTATAGTTTTGCGCATCTGCTCGTCGACCCTTCTTGAAGACTGGGACTACCTGTGCTCTTTTCCAATCATTTGGAACCTTCCGTTCCTCTAGAGACTTGCAGTACACGGCTGTTAGAAGGGGGGCAAGTTCTTTCGCGTACTCTGTGTAGAATCGAATTGGTATCCCGTCAGAGGAAAGTCCACTGGTGGACTTTCCTCTGTTGAGTGATTCCAGTTGCTTTTCTATTCCTTGGACACTTATTTCGATGTCAGCCATTTTTTCGTTTGTGCGAGGATTTAGAGAAGGAACTGCAGTGCGGTCTTCCTCTGTGAAACAGCTTTGGAAAAATGTGTTTAGTATTTCAGCTTTACACGTGTCATCCTCTGTTTCAATGTCATCATCATCCCGAAGTGTCTGGATATGCTGTTTCGAGCCACTTACTGATTTAACGTAAGACCAGAACTTCCGAGGATTATCTGTCAAGTCGGTACATAGAATTTTACTTTCGAATTCACTGAACGCTTCATGCATAGCCTTCCTTACGCTAACTTTGACATCGTTTAGCTTCTGTTTGTCTGAGAGGTTTTGGCTGCGTTTAAACTTGGAGTGAAGCTCTCTTTGCTTTCGCAGTAGTTTCGTAACTTTGTTGTTGTACCACGGTGGGTTTTTCCCGTCCGTCACAGTTTTACTCGGCACGTACCTGCCTAAAACGCATTTTACGATTGCCTTGAACTTTTCCCATAAACACTCAACATTGTCAGTGTCGGAACATAAATTTTCGTTTTGATCTGTTAGGTAGTCTGAAATCTGCCTTCTATCACTCTTGCTAAACAGATAAACCTTCCTCCCTTTTTTTATATTCCTATTAACTTCCATATTCAGGGATGCTGCAACGGCCTTATGATCACTGATTCCCTGTTCTGCACATACAGAGTCGAAAAGTTTGGGTCTGTTTGTTATCAGTAGGTCCAAGATGTTATCTCCACGAGTCGATTCTCTGTTTAATTGCTCGAGGTAATATTCGGATAGTGCACTCGGTATAATGTCACTCGATAGTCGTCTTCGGTTCATTAGTAGAATTTTGGGAAGATGTGGTTCATCTGTAAAGGAGACCGTTTATAAAACACTAATACGACCTATTCTTGAGTACTGCTCTAGCGTTTGGGATCCCTATCAGGTCGGATTGAGGGAGGACATAGAAGCAATTCAGAGGCGGGCTGCTAGATTTGTTACTGGTAGGTTTGATCATCACGCGAGTGTTACGGAAATGCTTCAGGAACTCGGGTGGGAGTCTCTAGAGGAAAGGAGGCGTTCTTTTCGTGAATCGCTACTGAGGAAATTTAGAGAACGAGCATTTGATGCTGACTGCAGTACAGTTTTATTGCCGCCAACTTACATTTCGCGGAAAGACCACAAATATAAGATAAGAGAGATTAGGGCTCGTACAGAGGCATATAGGCAGTCATTTTTCCCTCGTTCTGATTTGGAGTGCAACAGGGAGAGAAGATGCTAGTTGTGGTACGAGGTACCCTCCGCCACGCACCGTATGGTGGACTGCGGAGTATGTATGTAGATGTAGATGAAATTTTGTCGCTGTGTAACTGGGATCTGCGTCTCCATTGGACTATGGGTAAGTCGTTAATACACCGCACTCATATTTCAGCTAAACGTGGTTAATTTTCTATGGTTTCTCCAAAACGAGTGAGGCGAATGTTGGAGACACTTCTTTGAAAAGAACACGGTCGATTTACTTTCCATTCCTGTCCTGTCCGAGAGTACACTCCTTATGAGCTGTACTTCCGTCTTTCCATTGGACGAGACGAGCGTCGGATGAAGTGCGAAAGTGCGAGGGAAGCGTGGTGATGGCGTCAGACGTCCGTAGGCAGCGCCTGTTGAACAGTCGACGCATCGTTAACGCACAACGCGCAGTGGGCGCTACGCGCGGAAGCGCAGCGTGCGTGACGTGACGAGGTGCCGGCGGTTGGGGGGGGGGGGGGGGGAGGTCAGCCGCTATGTGTGTCTCCAGGTCAACGACTCTGCGTCCGCCATGGCCGGCGAAGCTCCAGGCACGCAGAGCCTCCGCTGGCTGTCAACAATGCAAACAACACCGCACACTGCGTTGCACAGGGTCTGCCAGATTTCTCCAGACAGCTAATCATCATCAGATGAATCAGCCGCAGCTTCATGGTACGAGTACAGGGTGGAATGGGCTCTACTTATAAATTTTCCGAGCAGTCTTCCGTCGCACATAATGCACGGTTTTATATCATCTCTACCCACACGAGAAGTTCGTTTGCCCCATCTCGGTGATGCCGCAGAGCTGAGCAAAGTGATCGCACACGCTCTTTAAGTCATTTGCGACACGCGGAACAAATGACGCGTCGCATACCGCACAACGATTGCAAGCAAGCGTGTAACGAAAGAACGAACACGAGAAGGTGCCGCAATAAATCAGAGAGAGAGAGAGAGAGAGAGTTGTTTTACTTTTATACATTTTTATTTTTGGCAGCGAAGACTGTACAGCCAATAGTAGTGTTAAAAGTGGCGTATTAACGTAATTGCAATTTCCACAGTAGAACAATGAAATAGTTCTATTTGCAGACATAACTTCTCATGGCAAAATTGTATGTTGTTGCAAGTGGATCAGTGTTACGCGCTACCCGTTGCTAAGAACTGATCATTCAAATGACTGCCAATGCTTTCTTTTCACCGACTGGTTCGATGCGGCCTCCAAGGGACCATCTTCTGTGTCAACTTTCTCAGATTATGACCTCCCCTACAGTTCGCGCCGGAAATCGCTCGTAGGTCGAACTTTCTTGGCCGGCCGGTGTGGCCGAGCGGGTCTAGGCGCTTCAGTCTGGAACCACGCGACCGCTACGGTCGCACGTTCGAATCCTGCCTCGGGCATGGACGTGTGCGATGTCCTTAGGTTAGTTAGGTTTAAGCAGTCCTAAGTTCTAGGGGACTGATGACCTCAGATGTTAAGTACCATAGTGCTCAGAGCCATTTTTGAACTTTCTTGTATGAGGAAATACAGTCAGATATAAGGCGAGCTGACCGATAATCTCTTCAGTATAGCAGGACACCATGCTCGAACTCTTACGGGAATCGGAGAAATGCCACATGAGGATAACGGGCAAGGTGCACTGCAGCGCGATGTAGCCGCGCGGTCTCTGGCGTGTTTTCACGGTTCGCGGGGCTCACCCCGTCTGAGGTTCGAGTCCTCCTTAAGCATGGATGTGTGTGTTGTCCTTAGCGTAAGTTAGTTTAAGTTAGATTAAATAGCGTGTAAGCCTAGGGACCGATGACCTCAGCAGTTTCGTCCCATAGAATAATGCCACAAATTTCCAATTTCCTGTTTCCAAGGTGCACTTGACTAGAAGAAGGGATCGGTTGGTAGGACATGTTTTGAGGCATCAAGGGATCACAAATTTAGCATTGGAGGGCAGCGTGGAGGGTAAAAATCGTAGAGGGAGACCAAGAGATGAATACACTAAGCAGATTCAGAAGGATGTTGGTTGCAGTAGGTACTGGGAGATGAAGAAGCTTGCACAGGATAGAGTAGCATGGAGAGCTGCATCAAACCAGTCTCAGGACTGAAGACCACAACAAACAAAGGTGCACTACATTAATAATATGTGGATAAGTTGAGAATTTGGGTGTGACTGCAGACGCGCTAGGATAGTCCGTACATTTGCAATGACCACTACGTCCGGATGGCTCAGTGGTCAGAACATTTGCCAAGTAAGCAAAAGTTTTCAAGTTTCCCCATTGATATCAATCAACGTCTGCTTGCAAACAATGTCTGTAATTCCTTTGTGACCGTCAGGCTTCATTCGCTAGTAATTACGGGACTAATTAATGCGTAAGCAGTGGTTGATCCCGCAATGGATAGATCATGTCTGTACGTGTTCGTCGGGCAGTATTTGTTTTGCCTGTGACATCATCGTTCTAGTATAGACACGCGATTGTTACGAACCAGCTTTGTGTATGGTTATAAGCTGATGTGGCTTGAAAAGCGTTTAATTGGGACATTGATTCGCGTGTCATTTTGAAGTGTGTGCGGAGACAATAAAAATATTCGCCGGAATATAAGCAAAAATCGGTATTAAATTGAAAATTACAAACTAATGGAGGATGTCGTCTGATATGACTCGTAGATATGCTAATAATGACAGCAAACGCAGGTCAGAGGAAAGCTCGCATCGAAAGGAATCCAAAAAGCCTAAAAGTCCAGTGCCGAGCGAACGCCCCTGATCTACGACTGTGTCGAAAAGAGAAAATGAAAAAAGCGGCCCAAAGCGCATACGCAGCTAGCCCTTCAGTCATATTACCGCACAGTATTATATCGACGTCACCGAAGCTCATGTCATGCACACCTGTCATCAGCTTCAGGCGGTTGTCTGTTTTATCAAACATGCCACTGCTGATCATGCTGACCACATCGAAGATGTATGCACACCGTTAAAAACCCCACGACATACTTGTTCGACTTCATGAGCCCACATACTCTGTGTAACCATTGTGTTAAAGAGACTGATAATGTAATTACATGTTAATACGAAACACTTGTTATGATTTTATTCCGACATCTCAACGAAAAATGTACGCCGCGGACCCGGACGGAGCACACAGAAATGTTTACCCTATACAACCATTTCCATTACCACGGAAGTTATTCCCTGATATCTTAACACATGTCCTATCCTCATGTTCCTTCTTCTACAAGAAGACAGGGGAGGGAGCTAGAGACTTTTTCACTCACCTCGTCATGTCGCACATGTTAATGCATGAAGGGTTTCAATCATGAAATGTGGCGATTATTTAGTTTGTCGCCCGGGTGCACTAATTTCTTTGAAGTGAAAGTGTGACTATGCTTCAACAGTCTTTCATGGCGGGTTTTCAGCAGTGGCTGAATGGGAAAGCGTGGCATTTTACGTGTTGGATTGCATGGAGCTGATTAGTTCCAAAAAATGGTTCAAATGGCTCTAAGCACTATGGCACTTAACATCTGAGGTTATCAGTCCCCTAGACTTAAACCTAAATAACCTAAGGACATCACACACATCCATACCCGAGGCAGGATTCGAATCTGCGACCGTAGCAGCAGCGCGGTTCCTGACTGAGGCGCCTAGAACCGCTCCGTCACAACGGCCGGCTAGCTGATTGGTGGACCATCACACACAACACGGTGCTGCAGAGTGAAAAAGAGTTGCAATCATCGCCTGCGAAGCATGTTTATTTTGCACATCGTATTGTTTCACTCCAAGCATGTCGCTGCTTAATCTTCCTTCGTTGCAATTTTGCCAAAACTTGTTCAAACGGACAACGAACTATAATCATAATGTCTAACTGGGGAATGATCAGGGGCACGCAGTGCGAATGAGACTTCCAGGGGCCTGAATTCAGAATTTTTCAACTGTCCCAACGGCAGCTGCTGTTTCTTAGTTTTAGCATTCGTACGGGCGCATTTATACTTCTCCTACATAGAGCTGTGAAACGTGTAATAAGTGTGACTAACCTCGTTATGACCACGTGCGTGGAATGTTAAAGCACCTACAACAAATCATCTTGAGTGTTGGATAGTCTGATTTCCAGTCACTTAAGATTCGTCGCATAGTCCTCGGCTATCATTTGTGTACGTATTTATGCCTTTATCCAACCTGAAAGCTCGTTCTTGTGGATTTAGACCAGAAGAACACAAGTAAGTAATTTAGGGCAGCAACTCTCACGATCGCATAACAGCATTCCATGCTGCGTCTGAACTGCTATAGTAACATTTATCAAAAACTGCCATAAATTCAAGAACATTGACATTAATAAATTCTGTTTAGAGCAGCATCTAGAAGCATGTGCAACAGAAGTAGAGTTCCATAACAGATCCTAAATAATAATAACTATTTACCGAGCACCTGCAGGAAATTATAGACTATTCTTAGATCATCTAGAAGCTCTTTTGGGTTATTTAACAGGAAGAAACAAAGAAATTTTGATTGCTGGTGACTATAATACAGATTTTCTAATGCAGTCTTCCAGTAAACATTCACTGCAGTTAGTAATGTTGTCTTTCAATCTAACTCACACTGTAAACTTTCCAACTAGGATCACTAAGTCCTCAAGGACAGCCATTGATAACATTTTATAGACAAATCAAAGGAACAAAATCATATCATAAAACCTGTTATAAATGGACTATCAGATCATGACATGCAGCTCCTTGTTTTAGATGTAAATTCTAAGCAGATTATCAAGACTGCTAAATCTGAGTACAGGAGAGTAGTCAATCAACCAAAAATTGAGTGTTTTAGAAAACTGCTCAAAGATATGAACTGGAAAGATGTTTATAGTGCTCATGGCATGAATGAAAAATACAACACATTCATGAACAATGTCAGTACCATGTTTGAAAACTGTTTTCCTCTAAAAGTTACTCAAATTAAACAGAAATCTATAATAAAACCACGGATTACACAAGCAATAAAGATTTCCTGTAAGACAAAAAGGAAAATGTATCTGTCGACCAAGAATAGCTCCAATGCTGATGATTTAGCTAAATACACAGAATACTGTAAAATATTAAAAAAGTAATTCAGATGTCTAAACAAATGCAGTACGAGAAGAAGATAGCAATGTCAGGGAACAAAATAAAAACAATATGGGATATAGTGAAAGAGCAGACTGGTAGAACCAGAAAGGAACAGGAGCAAATAGCATTAAGGGTAGATGACACATTAGTAACTGATGGGCATAGTGTGGCAAATCTATTTAACAAGTACTTTATATCCGTTACTGATAGAATGGGACTCTCAGGATCAGTAAATAATGCCCTTGAATATCTGAAACTAGCCTTCACAAATAGCTTCAAGTACATGAATATATCACTCACTTCACCAAAAGAAATAATGTCCATAGTAAAATCTTTAAAAACAAAGCATTCTAGTGGGTACAATGAAATATCAACAAAGTTAATTGAGGCATGTTCTTGTGAGTTTAGAACAATTGTAAGTTACTTGTGTAACCAGTTAATTATAACTGGGACATTTCCTGACTGGCTAAAATATGCAGATGTTAAGCCTCTATTCAAGAAAGGGGATAAAGAGATAACATCAAACTACAGACCGATTTCACTTTTGCCAGCATTCTCAAAAATTTTAGAAAAAGTAATGTACAGGCAGCTGCTCAACCATCTGACCACAAATAACATATTATCAAGAACACAGTTGGATTTCTGAAGGGTTCTGATATCGAGAAGGCTATTTACACCTACAGTGAAAATGTACTTAATTCATTAAATAACAAATTACAAGCAGCAGGTATTTTCTGTGATTTGTCAAAGGCATTTGATTGTGTGAACCACAACATCCTTTTAAGTAAATTAGAATTCTATGGTGTCACGGGCAGTGCTGCAAAATGGTTCAAGTCATACCTCACTAACAGGAAACAAAGAGTGTCCGTGCAAGGGACTAGTGAATTAAGTCATCAGTCATGATCAGAATGGGAAGAAATTACATGTGGTGTCCCACAAGGATCCATCTTAGGGCCATTGCTTTTTCTTGTGTAAATTAATCATCTCTCATCAGTTACACTGCCAGAAGCAGAGTTCGTTTTGTTTGCAGATGACACAAGTATTGCAATAAATAGTATGTCAAGTGTAGTTCTAGAAAGATCTGCTAATGATATTTTCATGGATATTAATAAATGGTTTAAAGCCAACTCACTGACATTAAACTTCGAAAAGACTCACTATATGCAATTTAGAACCTGTAAGAGGTTTCCACGCAGCATATGCATAAAATACGAAGAAGAGCAGATAGAAGAGGTTGACAGTCTTAAATTTCTGGGATTACAACTTGATAATAAATTCAGTTGGGAAGAGCACACCACAGAACTGCAGAAACGCCTTAACAAATCTGTATTTGCAATTCGAGTGTTAGCAGACATAGGCGACATAAAAATGAAAAAGCTTGCATACTTTGCCTACTTTCATTCCATAATGGATATGGTATAATATTTTGGGGTAACTCTTCAAGTCAAACAAAAGTTTTCAGAGTCCAAAAGCGTGTAATAACGTATTATTTGTGGAGTAAATTCATGGACGTCCTGTAGAAACCTCTTCAAAGAACTGGGTATACCAACTACTGCCTCTCAGTATATTTACTCGTTAATGAAATTTGTCCTAAATAATATATCTCTTTTTCCAACAAACAGCTCAGTTCATACATACAATACCAGGAACAAAAATGATCTGCACAAGGACTTAGAAGCACTTACTTTAGTTCAAAAAGGGGTCCACTACTCAGGAACACTCATCTTCAATAATTTGCCAGTAAACATAAAAAATTTAGTTACAAATAAAGATCAGTTTAAAAGGAGCCTGAAGGACTTACTAGTGGCCAACTCCTTCTACTCCACTGACGAATTTTTTAATAGAAACAAATGATGTATTGTATATATTCATACTATTAGTATTGTTATTTCAGCTTTTAAAAAAAATTTTTACATGTTCCACATCCACGAGGATCTCCTCAGCACGGATCTATGGAATGTAAACTAATCTAATCTAATCTGATAGCTTGATACATGTCTCTTTCCTAATAACACCCTTTGTTTCCTGCCAGAGATATAAGATTTGAACCATTTTGCAGAATTTCCTGTTTCACTATAATACTCTAATTTAGTTAAAAGGATATTGTGATTTACACAGTCAAATGCCTTTGACAGATCACAAAATATACCAGTTGCCTGCTATTTTTTGTCTAATGAATTAAGCACATTTTCACTGTAAGTGTAGATAGCCTTCTCAATATCAGAACCTTTTAGAAATCCAAACTGTGACATTGACAGTATGTTATTTGAGATAAGATGGTTATAAAGCCGACTGTACATTACTTTTTTGAGAATGCTGGCAACAGTGAAATTTGACGGAAATTTGATGCTATTTCTTTATCTCCCTTCTTAAACAGTGGCTTAACTTCAGCATATTCCAGCCATTCAGGAAATATTCCACTGATAAATGACTGGTTGCACAGATATCTTAATATGTTACTTAGCTGAGAATCACATTCTTTAATTAACTTTGTTGATATTTCATCATACCTACTAGATGTTTTTGATTTTAAAGCTTTTATGATGGACATTATTTCTGTTGGGGTAGTGAGGATCAAATTCATTTTCTGGAAGTTGCTTGAAATTTCTGGTCTGAGGTATTCAATAGCAGCATCTACCGAACCTGAACACCCCATCTTTTCGGTAACAGTTTATTAAAAAGTTCTGCAACACTGTACACATCTGTCACCAATGTATCATTTACTCTTAATGCTATTTGTTCCTCTTCATGTCTGGTTCTACCGGTCTCCTCCTTCACTATATCCCATATTGTCTTTATTTTGTTATCTGATATGACTATCTTTTCCTTGTAATATATTTGCTTTGATATCCGTATTACAGTCTCTAATATTTTGCAGTATTTCTTGTAATGTGCTATAGCATCAACATCGGAACTGTTTCGGATTGACAGATACAGTTTTCTTTTTGCTTTACAAGATACCCCTATTCCTCGAGTAATCCATGGCTTTTTTTGTAGACTTTGCTCTAACCTTGGTAAGTTTTGAGGGAAAACAGTGTTCGAATAAGGTAAGCACTTTATTAGCAAAAGTGTTATATTTTTCATACATACCATGAGCACTGTAAACATCAGTCCAGTGAATGTCTCTGAGGAGTGTCCTAAAATAATCAATTTTTGGCTTATTGATTACCCTTTTGAGCTCAGATTTAACAGATTTTATATCCTGTTCAGTATTAACATTTAACAGAAGGAACTGCATGTCATGGTCTGAGAGGCCATTGACTATTGGTTTTGTAATATAATTTTGTTCATTGGACTTTTCTATAAAGATATTATCAATGGCTGTTTGTGAGCAAGTGGCTACCCTAGTGGCGAACTTTACAGTGGGAATTAAGTTGAATGATAGTGTTAGGCACTCAAATAAGTTCTTATTGGGAGAGTCTTTAAGGAAATCTAAATTGAAATCACCAGCAACCACTATTTCTTTTTTTTTTTTTTTTGTTAAATGGGCCAGTACAGCTTAAAGGTGGTTTATAAACAGATTAAAGTTACCTGCAGGTGCTCAATATACACTTAATATTATGAAGGATTTTTTGTGAAATTCTAATTCTGTTGCACATGCTTCCATATGCTGTTATAAGCAAAATTTATGAATGTCTATGTTCTTAAAATTATGACAGTTCCTAATGAATGTGGCAACTCCTCCTTTCTCCCTTTCTGATCTCCAAAAGTGAGTTGCTAACCTAAACCCTGTAACACTTCAAAGTTCTATACCAGTGGTCACATGATGTTCAGAGAGGTAGCTTATGTCAGCTGTGTTTGAAGACTAATTCATCTATGCAGATAGTTAATTGATTAATTTTGGCTGCACAACGGTACGTTTTATTCATAAAATATTCTCAGGTAATTCATTTCCTTTATTAATACGTTGATGCGATGTGAGGCAGAACGCGAGTTGAGTATGTTTTTGATGAGTTGATGATGCCCCAGTTAAGCTTAGGTTTTAGTATTGGCGCAGAACATTCTTTTACAAGTGCAAAGATTTTTGATATCTGCTGATAGTAGTATCCGAAACGTCGGAATAAATAAAGAAACGTTAATAAGTGAGCTAGGCAGTTATATTCACGAAATATTCACAACGATCGCCGACTCATGCAGATTCTGTGTACCCTCGTGATAGCTCTCATGCTACAGTATCGTATTCTGGTTTTCAACAGAAAATGCCCGTCCACAAGTCTCAGGTGTCCTCGAGATACTGACGTACTCCCTTGTCCCAGACAGAACATGTGGGGTCTCAGCTTGGTCGTCAACTTCGTCCCAGTGGCAGTATGGAGGGTATCAAGGATCCGTTACAATAGCTGTGGGCCAACTTGCCTACGGAGGTGACAACGGCTTTACCAACTCTTACCAACCGAATCAGTGCACGAATCGAAGCCAGATGGCGTGCAACGCCGTATTGACAACTGGGCTCACACTACCAAGTTCCACGTAAATAGACTGTTTCCTCCTTCCCTTGTGGGAGCTTCACTATTTATGTCACGCGGTATATATACTGTATTTGAACAAAAAGCAGTCGTCGGAGGTTCGAGTCCTCCCTCGGGCATGGGTGTGTGAGTTTGTGTGTTGTTCTTAGTGTAAGTTAGGTTAAGTAGCGTGTAAGCTTAGGGACCGATGAACTCAGCGGTTTGGTCCCATAAGACATTACTACTACCACCACAAAGAGTAGTGGCCCCATCACACTGCCTTAAGGTAAGCCGTTCACTACATTTCCTTCTGTACGTACTTACCAGTATATCAGTTGTAAGAGCTATTCGTTAGTGAATCGTCAGTCTAATCACATATCTGTTCAGGTATTATGTAAGCCAGTGTTTTGTTTACTATACAAGAGTGCGGAATTGTTTCGAATGATTTCTGGAAATGCAGCATCGTCTAGAGTTATTTTATCTACTGCCTTCTTCTCGCTATGACGAAGGGAAAGAATACGCTGAAACTCTGACTTTCGGTGCTTGAGGAAACAATGTTGATTCTTTCAAAGGAGATGTTCATTCTTCAGAAAAGTTATCGTACACGAGCACAATATATATTCCATAATTCTACAACAAACATGTTGCTGAGTTAGGTTTGTAGTTCTGCGATTCGGTCTTGCGACTCCCTCTTATGGATTGGTACGACCTGCGCCTTATTTCTAATCAAGTGACACGTAGTTTTGTAGTAGTGACGTAAGATAGAAGGAAGATTAGGCACTCCTCTCATTCAATTAAGAACATGATTGGCAACCCGTCAGTTCCTATGGCCTTTCCTCTGTCAAGAGATTTATTTGCTTTTTTTAAAAAAATCTCCGCTCATTTAATTTTTAATTTGCTATTTTTGAATTCGCAGGGCGGTCGAACGTAGGAAATACTTCGTGCTCTTCTTCGGTAAAGCAATACCTAAGGACAGGATTTTGTATTTTAGTTTTCATTTCCGTTCTGGTGCTATCATGAACAATGAAAATTTGGACAGAAGAATTTGGACGTTCAGAGTGGCTGATGTCACGTGGGACCAACACTTTTTTTTTTTTAGTGTGTTTGGTAACACAGAAGATAGCATCTTACTTCGAGATTCCTTTAACGCGCGTCCAGCATAGCTGTAACTTTCATTTCGTTCAGTTTTAGTTTGTCAGAAAGGATTCGGCTTCGTTGAATGTGAAGCAAACTCTGGCAAGACCACCCTACGCCTTCCTGTTTTTTGGAGACTGAAAGAAAAAGAAGGAGAATGTAGTGTTCACCTGAATTTCTGCAACTAGTCTCGCGACGCCGAGCTTAGAAAACACAGGCGCATTTCTTTAAAGGCTAGCAGTTGGAGCACGTCCCAAAGATTTGCCGGACTCGCGTTATTCAAGTTACACTTGTGGCCGCTCACGGTTTTAAAACATGCAGTCGCAGTCGCAAGACCGACTGACTTGTAATTGCGCCGAAGGGCACGCATTGAGTTACTGGGAATGTAACACGTTCCGAGTGGCTGAGAAAAAAAAAATAGTAAACTAGAAAGCGAGGACAACGGGCTATAAACGAAGCTGGCTCTATACAACGAAGAACTAAGTAAGCAAAAGCCCCAAAGACTTCCGTTTTGAAAAAGAAGAGCAAGGTCAGCAAAAGAGAAAAGGATTCCTATTTGAAAACGAATGAAATGGTAAACGATACATACAGCATTCAGTGCTATGCCCCCTAGCTGCAAAAAGCGAGTCTCGAATACCACTCTGAAAGTCACTAAAATGTGGTCTCTAAGCACTCTGTCGTTCCAACAAGTCCAGCGACTTCTGAAAGAGAAATTTTTAATGAAAACACAATAACTAAATCCGAAGGCAAGCTAGTTTTAGAAACACGCAACCAATTTTCAAAGAAATAAAAAGAGGACATAATTAAATGCTCGACAGTGTGTCCGCAACATATTTCTTTGCATGGCCATCTTCCACTGCAGCTGTTATACCAGCTATTATTGGATTCTCCGTCTTAAGCTCACTGTAATTAATCAAAGAGAATATTGCATCAGACGCGTGTCACTTTTATCTGTAAAGCATCTTCAGAGGTTATTGCTGATCTCGCCTATAGTTCATTTATTCTGCAAACCACTGCTCTTTCCTTCGTCGTTAGCGGAAACTGAGGTCGAAAAAAACTTAGTTGTTCTTTTACACTGGGCATTTTTTGGCAAGAAACACTAATGACCACAGAAGATGCTTGGACATAGAATGGAAGCGGGGACTGTCGCAAAATTCTCTTTAATTGATTACAGTAAGCTTAAGATGGAGAACAAAAATTAATTAACTAATTAAATGCTCGCTGACAAAGACACATCCTTCAAATGCGATGGACCGTTATAAAGGTGAACTGTGTGAACCTATATGTACAATGAGAACGATTATCGAACCTAGACTGTGGCTATCCAAGGCATTATACACAATAACAAATAATGAAAGTCCATGAGAATATAAAATCTGGAAGTTTCGTCTCTAAATAAGGCCTAATAAAGAAGAAATAGTCAACAAATTACATTACGTTCGTACTGTCTTCATGCTTGCAAGCAAAAAGTCAACAAATGACTTAATTTCTTCCCCCACTAATTTAACGAATAACCATAATTGCGAAGAAAGCAGGTGTTACTCGACTAGTGCAAATTTATTTTATTGGTTTCCGACGGCTCATCATGTGCAAAATACAGAGGTGGAACAATATTAGTTTATGACTCTGGAGCCGGAGGTGTGGTTTTCGCTGTGAACAAACAACAGTATATGGACTCATTGCGGGGATAAGTGGCATGCAAACGCCTGACTGAATATTTGCGGACAATAATGGGGCACACAAGTTAGCAACGGCACATGTAGCGAAAGAAATCAATTCATACAAGTCACGTAAAAAATGTGAAGCAGCGTAAGGTAAGGGCAAAAAACTTGTCCTAACAATGTATAACTTTTCAATTTGCTATGTAGTGTGACTCGCATATTCTTATACAACAAACTCTTATAATGCTCGCAAAAAGTGTTCCGCGAGAGCTTCCTTACGGTCATAGTATTTCCTGGTTCATATTTTCCATTGTTTCCCTAAATATTATTTCGATAATGGAGGAGGAGAAACAAATATTTAGAATTTTGCTTTATTTTCACGCAGTAACAGTTAAATATCATAAAAAAACAGGGAACTGTAATCCTCAATAATAGTGAATAGATACACAATTTTCTGTAGGAAGCGCAGTCATCAAAAATGTCTGCATTACTTCAATGAAGAAATAATAATCAAACAAACAAATGGAAAGTCAATACAACATAAATTTGAAAGAAAACGGTATTCGAATGAAATAAAGTAAGGAAAGGCAGCTTTGACGTAAACGAGTAGGTATTCTTAAAGAGGTCAGAACACAAATTCAGAATATAATTTCTACTGAGCATAGCCTTGCCACAGTGGTAACACCGGTTCCCGTCAGATCACCGAAGTTAAGCGCTGTCGGGCTTGGCTAGCACTTGGATGGGTGACCATCCGGTCTGCGAACGCTGTTGGTGTGATGCACTCAGCCCTTGTGAGGGAAACTGAGGAGCTACTTGACTGAGGAGGAGCGGCTCCGGTCTCGGAAACTGACATAACGGCCGGGAGAGTGGTGTGCTGACCACACGTCCCTCCATATCCGCATCCAGTGACGCCTGTGGTTGAGGATGACTCGGCCGGTCAGTACCGTTGGGCCTTCATGGCCTGTTCCTGAGGAGAGTTTTATAGCAAGCCCCTTGTTATCATGTATGCCACGATATAACTTACCAACATTCCAGATCTTTACGCAGTGCATTAAGAAACAAGATGTCTTGTCTAATAGCGAATGATGACCTACCTTTCACTCTCTGAAACCTAATTTCATACAGAGAAATGGTACCTATTATTGTCTCACATTGATGAGCCGCACTCGGCAAGTGTTAGCAACATGGCGGAGTTACAGTGTGTCACAGTATTAAGTAATGTAAGAATGAAATGACTTGGTTTTGGAAGAAAATAATTCAGAGAAGAAAAGCACTGATATGTACATATTGTTAGTGAAAGAATGCAAGTGACTTCCAAGCCCGTTGCTTCCTACATAAGCGTAAAAGAGCATAAATAAACATTGTTTGATAGGTACCCACTGAAATGTCACTGTGATTCACTCCTCTCACCATAGAAGAAATGCCCTTGTCTTAGAATAGCAAATACAAAGGTAAATTTCATAAAGTGTAATAGGAATAATACGTTCTCAATACACAACATTAAGCAAGACAGCGATTTTTTTTATCATTTAGGCCGCTTTGTGACTTATCCTTATTCTATTTGTTTATTCAGAGTAGATCCTATGAATTGTTCTTACATCATTATGTGAGTATAGGCGAAAGCTAATACTACATTCATCCTGAATTTTTGAAGTGCATTTCTTTTACTCGTTGATATTATTTTCTAGCTCACTCCATTCCTCTTTCATAAATTAATAACACTAAAACAACGTTGTTAGACATTCCACAGAAACATTAAAACTATCCTAAATCTGTTCCACTCTTCCTGTTCTAGGACAAAATGTGTCGCACTCCTTACTTGCTTCAAGCCTGAATACAGCATAACTTTTTTTTTTCAAATTGTCTTTGTAAGAGCTGGTCTCTATATAAGCGTAGAAGAGCATAAATATCTACATAAATAACAACGGCACCTTGTCTGATAGCTCGTCTCGAGAAGCAAGCACGACTGAAATGTCATTGCGATTCACTCCTGCCGCCATGGAAGAAATACGCCTGTCGAACGGTATGAGTGTGCAAATCAGTGACCTTGCCAAAGCTGCAACACAGCCATCTTAAGCCATTTAGTAAAGATTAGCGTTTGGATGCCAGTTCAGGTTCATTACTGCGTTTGTACCAGTGTCAGTAGCCGGTATATTTCGGCTGAGCTATGGTGATCATTCTGACAGTAGCCCGAGAATATCGTTACGACGTAGTTGGCCTATTACTCAGAGAAAAATATGTGGAACAGAAACTCTGAAAACTTTCAGTTGCCATTTAGAAACAACAACACTCTTCCTCAGTTGGTGTTCTGAACTTACCTCGTCTTGCTACATAAAAATTGACGTCTGCAGTTTTGCACTGCTAAAGAGAAAGATGTCATCCAGTTTTGCAGTTCCTTTACAGTAATTACACTCTACATAACTTTTCGCTTTTTATGGTATGAATCTCTAACAGAGTACAGATTTTCTGCGAATATCCAGAGCCCTCAACCAGATCTACACCTACGAATAACAATGCAATACACTACTGCACCATGCTACGAAAATCAGAAGGAAATAGTAAAAGCGAAATGTCAACAAAGACAAGTTCTGTTTACAAGGTTGTCAAGTATCATCCCTGCTGTTCAACTTGTAAGTCAAAGAAGCAATGAAGGAATTGGGCAGAAAACTGCGGCAGATTTATAAAATTGCTGAAGTTCGCATACGATATCGACCTTCTGTCTATATGCAGGCACTCAGAAGAGCTAGTGTAAAGAACGCATTTCTTAATAAGCACAAAATTTCGCCCAAGGATGAATAAACACAGAGTTTATGAAGAATAGTAGAAGGGCAAGTAATGACTTTTTAATTTCTAAACTGGTAGCGACACAATAGAGGAAGAAAAAGTTTCTATCTAAGAAGTAAGATTAGTTACGCAGGACAGCCGATATAAGGACGATATCAATCGAAGAATATGTTTTCGTTATTTCTTTGTCAATGATGATCAACAGTAATTTGATGGTATTTAATAATTTCATATAAACAGTTCCAAATAATTTTATAAATATTGTCAACACACTGGTAATGTCAGGGATGTTGCATTGTACAGGGTGATTCAAAAAGAATACCACAACTTTAGGAATTTAAAACTCTGCAACGACAAAAGGCAGAGCTAAGCACTATCTGTCGGCGAATTAAGGGAGCTATAAAGTTTCATTTAGTTGTACATTTGTTCGCTTGAGGCGCTGTTGACTAGGCGTCAGCGTCAGTTGATGCTAAGATGGCGACCGCTCAACAGAAAGCTTTTTGTGTTATTGAGTACGGCAGAAGTGAATCGACGACAGTTGTTCAGCGTGCATTTCGAACGAAGTATGGTGTTAAACCTCCTGATAGGTGGTGTATTAAACGTTGGTATAAACAGTTTACAGAGAATGGGTGTTTGTGCAAAGGGAAAAGTTCTGGACGGCCGAGAACGAGTGTCCCTTTTTCTTCGAAGGTGCTACTGTAACTGGACTACAGTATCTGGAGATGTTAGAGAATTGGCTGTTCCCTCAGCTCGAACAAGAAGCACAACAATTCATATTTCAGCAGGATGGAGCGCCACCACATTGGCACTTATCTGTCCGTAACTACCTGAACGTCAACTACCCGAGGCGATGGATCGGCCGCCAGGCAGCCCGTGACAGAGCACTTCATCACTGGCCTCCAAGAAGCCCTGATCTTACCCCCTGCGATTTTTTCTTATGGGGGTATGTTAAGGATATGGTGTTTCGGCCACTTCTTCCAGCCACCATTGATGATTTGAAACGAGAAATAACAGCAGCTATCCAAACTGTTACGCCTGATATGCTACAGAGAGTGTGGAACGAGTTGGAGTATCGGGTTGATATTGCTCGAGTGTCTGGAGGGGGCCATATTGAACATCTCTGAACTTTTTTTTGAGTGAAAAAAAAACCTTTTTAAATACTCTTTGTAATGATGTATAACAGAAGGTTATATTATGTTTCTTTCATTAAATACACATTTTTAAAGTTGTGGTATTCTTTTTGAATCACCCTGTATAAAATAAAAAAATATGGTCTGAATGGTACATAGAATCTGTGGCGTACGAGCGGAGTCCAGGAAAATGAACCACGGAACTTCCAGCGTTTCTCTGCAGTTTTGTTACTGCTGCGCCGCCAAGCGGCTGGCATATATAAATACACTGTGAAACGATTGTTCGTTGCGTATATGGAGTGGAGAAGCAAATTCCGACTGCAAATGAGGTCTTATTTAGGATCTTATTGTGGCGCTGTGAAGACGAAAAGGCGTTTTGTAATGTAGTATGAAGTATTTTCCTGTTTTACGCTGTCTGGTATCGATAACACAGAGAGTTGAAAACCCACACTGCTCCTTTGTATAGTCGAAAACCGGGAAAAGGCAAGGCAAGGGCGTTGACTGTCACTGTTGATGTTTGATTATTTATTGAAAACAGACAGAAAATGAGCACAACTGCCAAGGAGTTATACCTTCTGAGCACTAACTCACAACAGTGTGTTGTCAATAATCCACTACAGTTCGAAATGAACAGTGATGTACACAATTACAATCCCAGAAGTAAACATTCATTGCTCCACGTTAAGCTTGTGTTTAGCACAAAAAGAAAGGTGTGCACAATGCTGCAACAAAAACTTTTCATCACTTACTGAGTGGTATAAAATGTCTGACAGGTAGTAAAGAAAAATTAGAACAGAAATTGAAAACGTTTCGCCGGCCGAAGTGGCCGTGCGGTTAAAGGCGCTGCAGTCTGGACCCGCAAGACCGCTACGGTCGCAGGTTCGAATCCTGCCTCGGGCATGGATGTTTGTGATGTCCTTAGGTTAGTTAGGTTTAACTAGTTCTAAGTTCTAGGGGACTAATGACCTCAGCAGTTGAGTCCCATAGTGCTCAGAGCCATTTGAACCATTTTGAAAACGCTTCTTCTTACAACTTCTTCTGCTCTGTAGCATAATTTCTATTGTAATCTGCTAAAGGTGGTGGTTACGAATTACTAACTCACACCTGTATATTTTAAAAAATTAATTAAAAAAATTTAAGAAACTTACGAATATTCAGCACGTAGCCATATTTACAAATTAATTTGCGATGTGAGAGCACAATGACTAGTTACACATTTTTACGATTTATCGTGCAAAATGATCCAAGGAATATGCTGCTAACTAATTGACTAGCCGATTCTTCCGGTTGTTTATCAGATAGTGATACCGTCAATTATAGTGTCTTCGACGACTGCAAGTTGAACTCTTAACGTTGTTTTCGACACCGCGTCCACAAACGCTGTAGTTGACCTGGAATGACGTGTATTTTTTTGCCTCGTTATTTGCCAGTAGGCAGTCACCGGAGAATTGCAGCAATAGCCTGACTTATCAGGCTATAAATACGAGCAAGGACAGCCAGTGTTTTTTTACTGGGCTGCGGTTAACGCCTCGTTGGTCCCTGTTTTGCTGTGGTAGGGGCCAGAGAGGCACGTAGTTGGGAGGGGGGGGGGGGGAATAGTGCGGAAGTGGTGGGGGTCTAAACGATGAGCGCAGCATAGTGCCAATTTACGGCGAGGAGTAATCTCAACAACGCGAAGATGTGCGGTTGCCTCTCGTGCAAGCGCTGACATCTAGGTCACTGGAGTAACCAATCTGCTCCGACTTCCGTTCGCCAGCAAGATTCCAGACCGGTTAGTTCACCTTCTGTGTGGCTGCCGTTTACCGGTTAAGCGAGACTTAACAAGCAAAAATGGAGAACAACACACATCTGACTACATTAATAACATGCTAAAATATAATCTGTGTACTATGACGCAAAGGTAAATACGATTTTAAGAAAGAGCGTCTCGTATTGCTACGGTTAACGCTAGTGGTCGAAACTGTAAAAGGTGGTAATATAAACATATTTCCGGAAACAAACAGTTGCTAAGATAGTGCCATTTTGCTTTTGTCCAGCACTATAGGCCGTCTTAGTGTTGATATTCATTGCCCAATTGTAATTGCTGACCGCATGTATAGTCTTCCGTATGCTTTGAGGCTATAATGGCGTCATAAAAAGCTTAGTAGCAAATTAACAGCTGCGCGCCAGATTATCCGATCTGTCGGAGAACATTAACCTTGCTGGAAGACAGCAGAATGATTTATATGCGACGGACCACCAGCCTGATGTCTCTGCCTTTTACGACAGCACCTAACGCAGACGTTTAACTATCGATCGATTGGTCAGGAAGGTTCAATAGTACAACCTGCTCGTTCACCTGACCTTAATTCTTCAAATACGCTGCTGTGGGAGCAGTTAGAGTCATTAGCGTAGTGCACACTCCTCGTCGATGCGAGCACGTTACTGGAGCGTGTGTTTCTTGCATGTGACCAAATCCGGGGCTAGCCAGGGGTGTTCACGCAAGTTAGTGATTCTTAAAGAAGGAATGCGTTAGAACGAGTTCAAATGTTTCAAATGGCTCTGATCACTAAGAGACGTAACATCTGAGGTCATCAGTCCCCTAGAACTTAGAACTACTCAAACCTAACTAACCTAAGGACATCACACACATTCATGCCCGAGGCAGGATTCCAACCTGCAACCGTAGCAGTTAGAACGAGTGATAAACACTGAAAAACAAGCGTCTTGTTTGACTTGGTCTCTCTGGGGCCTGCCTGTAGCACACCAAGGACGAACTCTGAGCAATGCTCATAAATCACAAGTCGTAACCACAGATCAAAATATGCTTGTATTTAATACCTAAACACAAGGCCGGCACCCGCTTTGCACTGGAACACAGTCACAGTGAGGACAAACAGATTACGAATGTATGGTTTATTTTTATAAGTTCGCCTAGCTTTCCTAAACTGTACAACTTGGAACTGCAAGACGAGTCCAAGACTCATGAAATAATACAGTTAGTCAGACAACTCAAATTGCGTAGCAAATCCTGCAAATTGTGAGGTGATCAGGTAGTGTCAGAAAGTGTACTACGCTAATAGAAAATGCGAAACACACTAAAAACTTAGCAAACGTGCGTCAGAGCTGAGATGGTGGCAATATAATATTGCCACCGACGTCTCCACGACAAGTGCCCAAAATTCTCCACCTCACAACCTGACTCCCGACTTTTCGAAAAGCTCTACAGCCACTGCCTTGTTGGCCGAGCGACGCCGTCCCGCCCCATTCTTAGGTCTGCGTACAGAGAAGTGAATTCGTCACGCACATTTATACTCTAGCGACTAGCAATGACTTAGGGGCAGGTGCCTTCAAAGGAGAAAGCCGTATTCGCTCCCAAAGCGAGGGGCAGGAGCTTAGCGCAATCGCTTCTGCAAACTGCAACGTCCTGTGGTCCCTCTCCGCTTCTCCAGAGCCTCCATGAATGAACTCCTGTGGTCCAGCCCACTACGGGACAGACGCCCGGCCTGCTGCTTTCTTACAAAATAATCTGAAGCCTTCCTCCAGATTTAGCAAGCCTTGTACTCTCCTCTAAAACAGCCAAGAAATGAACAGAGAAATAATCAAATATCTCTCAGTGATATGTGATGGTCGCGTCACACCACATGGATCACCTCCTGTAGTGTCAACGGACAGACAGATGTCTCACCAAATGTAAGGGGCGCTCAGGAGTAATGCAACACTTTTTTTTCTGAAAGCAGTTTTATTCATTTTAATCATGTTTCGGTTTCGTTCATAGTTCCAATACACCGCAGTGTACCCCATTCTTTTGGCTCGCCATATTTTGCAAAATAATCTCCGTCTAATGCGATGGCCTCACTCGAACCTACTGGGATGGTCTGTATATCCGCACGATACCACTCTACTGGTCGACGTCGGAGGCAACGTCTTGCTACATAAATAACCTTCCCATCATCCACTTACTGCTTTCTGTGTTTTTTTTTTCTTTATTGTATTTCGATTCCTTCCCCAGAGGGGGGGGGGGGGGGGGCTGGCAGTAGCAAACACAATATGCCACTCTTCAGCCTACAGAGAAGTTAAAAAATAGAATCAGGAGATATGAAAAACAAACAAAAGCAAGCAATAAAACGGTGACTGTTAAAAACCGAAACATGGAGAAAAAGATACGACGAAAATATAAAAACAAAACGATAGGCGATGTTGATTAAAACACATAGTAAACAGACAGGCACAATTTGAAAATCACGGCAACAGTCTGGTTTGTGTTCGCATGAGATATAAAAAAAAAACAGCTAGCAACAGTATGGTGGCTGTTCGCAACACTGACAGAGGATGCACAATACAGAACAGTCACTTAAAAGAGCACTATACAGGCGACAAGGCGGCAGATGGGTGGGGGGAGCACCCGGACCAATGAGGGGGAAATAGGGGTGAGGAGAGGAAAGGAAAGGAATAAAACGGGGGATCCGACGGAGGGAGGGGGCATAGAAAGAGGGGGCTGGATGGACACGAGAAGGAGTGGGAAAGGCAGTGGAGGGGAGAGCAAAAAGGACTCAGGGGAGAAAAGGAAGGTATAGAGAGGGTAGACGGGGAAAAACAGGATGGAAAGGGGGGAGGGAGCCCGGGAAAAGGACAAAGGAAGGGAGGTGAGGATCAGAGTTGAGAGGAGGGATAAATGGAGGGGGAGATGGCATCATTCAGGAGGAGTAATCGACGGAAGCCACCTTGGGAAAGAAGATGAAGGGTGTAGAGGTGGAGGGTAGGGGTGAAGGCAGGGCAGCGGGCGGGGGTTGGAGAGGAGAGGAGCAATCAGGGGATGAGGGGGATCAAGGTGGCAGGAGGTGTAGAGGATGCAGATTGGGAAAAGGAATCAGGTCAT
Organism: Schistocerca nitens; assembly: GCF_023898315.1. Taxonomy (NCBI): domain Eukaryota; kingdom Metazoa; phylum Arthropoda; class Insecta; order Orthoptera; family Acrididae; genus Schistocerca; species Schistocerca nitens. The sequence continues at coordinate 273,595,172 of NC_064620.1, forward strand.
AGAGGATACACGTGGGGGATGGGCGGCATATATGGAAGGTGAGATGGAGTGCATGGCGCTCGAGGATCTGGTGGAACTTACAGAATTTGGGGGGGGGGGGTAGGGCGGATATCCAGGTGGGATTGGCATAACAGAGGATGGGACAGATTAAGGATTTGTAGGTGTGGAGGATGGTAGAGGGGTTCACCCCCATGTCTGGCCAGAGAGGAGTTGTTGTGGGCTTCGGATTGGATAAAGCGGAGATGAGGGACCCAGGTGAGGTGAGAGTCAATGGTGAGGCCAAGGTAGGTAAGGGTGGGGGTGAGGCAGACAGGATGGGCGCAGATGGTAAGGGAGAAAACAAGGAGCCAGAAGGAGTGAGTGGTACGACCTACGATGATCGCCTGGGTGTTTGAAGGATTGGTTTTCAGGAGCCACTGGTTACACCATATGGCAAAAAGGTCAAGGTGATTCTGGGGAAGACGTTGGGACTGTTGTAGAAGCGAGGGCAAGGAAGGTTGTGTCATCGGCATACTGCAGGGTGCGTCTTCCTGTGGAGTGCATCGTTCATTAGGCCAACCAGACAGAAGTCTAAAGGTTCGAGATCCAGGGGGAGGTGGTGGGGGGGAGAGGTGTGCGCGACCTTTTACGATGATGACAGACACCTCGGCCGACGACTCACCGTGCTTCTGTCCACTGTCAGGTCTACACCTATAAATAACCGCGATTATCTGCTTTTTAATGACAGCTCTCTGCTTGGAACGCAGCCGCCAGTTTGAAGGCTACATACAACGCCACCACCTCTCGGAACTTCATGAAACTGTAGGGCCTGAAGCGGGAAAATTCCACAATGTCCTACAAAAAATTCCACATTTTTTCAACCGAAATTGAGCGAGAGAAAAAATGCGTTGCATTACTTATTGAACCACTTCGTATTTGTCTCCGGACATATGTTTATAATACAGATTTAGTAGTATTTGAGTTGTAAGATTACAGGATAACTTTTTTAATCTTTCTCTCTCTATATGTGCCACCTTCACTAAATAACTCACTGTTGAAGGTACAAGAATTCTTTCCGCGTAGTTGCACTTAACACTTAACAGAATTTGTACCACACACTCGTAAGAGTGGGTGAAACGCAAGTTACTTTTCATTATAGATCTATAGTGTCAGCGCTGAATTAATAAACAGTATCCTTTGATTAATGACAAATCCTCTATCATTTGTATTACAAACGACATTAACATAGCACTATAGCATACCTGTGCTCGTCTCGGGCACCTGTACCGAACAGTCGCACCTAAGACATAGCACTGACGCTTCTAAGACGACTTGCCGACGCACGTTCCTCAACGAGGAAAGCTGTGCAGGTAGGACAGATGAACAATCCTGACGTCTCTCCTGTTAATAGTGTCATAGATTGTATTCTGCTGAGATGCAGAACATGAAGGTAGAATATCAGAGAGAAAAGTGGGAAGAGGGACGGAGGGGCATGTGATGGAATAGGAACTGGAAGAGAAGTGTATTTTTGGTGGGTCTGAAGATTATTTCATATCTTTTTCACTTAAATCTTTCAGGCGAACACCTTGTAAACAAACACAGCTGCCTTGCATCCAGTTTATTGCGGTTACGAAGGAAAGATGGCAATTCGTCTGCAGCCTGTTATTTACGCAGTCTTCAGCGGGAATTATGGCCCAAGCTCGACTAGTGGCACTGACGCCCACATCAAGCTTACATGAGCAGAAAATAAATAAGGTAGGTGACTAGGTGGGGGGTTTTCTGCAACCTGGGAATCTTGCTGTATATCATGTCAGAGTATTTATCGCTTTTCTGTTTCAAATATAAAACACTGAAGCTATTAATATCATCGCTCGAAACGCGAAACCGTTACATTTTATTTACAAAGTAATCGTTGGACATTTAATCATAAATAACAGTTGAAAGAAGTTTACATTTTATTTATACGAATGATCAACGAACATTAAATGATAAAAAGATACGAAAGCAATTTATATTTAATTTCTAAAGGTCATCACCGAACATTTAATCAGATAAATAGAAAGTAGAAAGAGCAGTATTGTCGACAAGAGACAAAGCGCTCGCTTATATGTGGGGACAGCATCGATCAGGCTCTACATTCCCCTGAAGTAATCCCCTGAAGTGATTTATATCTGATGACAACGAGCTCTATCGTGGGTGAGTGTGTGTATGTGTCTGCTTGTGTGGTCTTTGTATTTGGACGAGAGTATAGTGTGATGCGCAATTGCCAATCCATTAGCTCGTATTTCAATCTCAAGTACGTCAGTAAATCCACGGATTTGCAGTTTACAGAGAGCGATATTTTTCTGGCGAACATAAATGAGCTTTGGGAATACAAGCTTGCTCTAGCGCCGCGATGTAAAGGGGATTGCGTTGATATGCAGCACGAATCAGAATGTTCGTACTTCCGCTGGTAGCTCTCTCCAGCAAGAGAACTAGTTTTCTGTGTGGGAAGCAAGCCAACACATCGGTTGCTAACGGAAACGCCGAATCGTCAAATGCGAACTGACCAGGTAACTAGGCCACTATTGAGAAAGTATTCCCGTTACAGTTAGCTGATGTCAGCGATGTAGTGCCTCCAGGAGTCACTGGCTGTTTCTACTGTGATGATCTGTCATAGTCGTATGGTAAGACGGTTTGAAAAGGAAACATTCAATAAGTAAATCAATAGTTACTACTCTATAGGTTCTTGCTAGTTCTAGCGTTTCCTCAATCAATTGTCCAAGCTTATTACATCCACTCAGCTTACTATTTCTAATAACTGGGCACAACGTTTATTTGAATATGTATGTGTGTGGGGCGGCGGGTTTATTGTTATTATAAGTCAGTATTATAATATTGGAATATTTCCTCCTCCGTCTTTTACTAGAGCCTGGAAACTATTACTGTGGTCAGCCAGAAAGCGATGGAAAACATACTGACCATAGTTCCCACTCTGAAAGTCCACATTCTATTCCAGCCCACTGAAAGAAATGTTTCTATTCTCTATTTGCTCAGCCGCATCAGGACTATGATTATAATGAATATTTTGAGTTCTAATTGATATATATATATATATATATATATATATATATATATATATATATATATATATATTTCACACGTACAACATTGTAATATTATGTTCATACTGACTGTAAATTTCTCTATCCTAATTAATGTTTTGTTCTGAACTGAAGCTTCACACAAATTTTCATATTTCTAAGTCTAATATTTAGCGCCTTCAATTTTCTTAAAAACACGGATTCTGACCAAAATATTTCTTTAACCACGTTGAGATTTGCACCAGTTAATTTTGACATACATCTGCAGATTATGACCAACTTTTGGGTTTCTATCTTTATTATTCAGCGCCCCCTTATTTTTTTCTTAAAACGATGTATTTAGAGAAAAATATCGACCTGATCATTCAGAGATTTGACAAAGTATGAAACAACTTTGTTTACTTCTGAAACTGAGATAACTGGATGAAACTTCTAAGTTTTTACTTAAACTGCTGAATGCTTACTGAATGTTCTTAAACTGCTGAGTAAAACTGAACTTACTGTCTCATTACTTATTTTTATCATTTCAACACTGACCTACAGAATTTTCCCCGGCAAATACAACACAAACTTGAAACTTCCTGGCTGATTAAAACTGTGCTGGACCGAGAATCGAACTCAGGACCTTAGCCTTTCACGGGCAAGTGCTCTACCATTTTTTTAAACAAAAGAAGTAATTTCGACAAAAACAAAAGGGTGAAATCAGAAAACGCATATGAAGGAATGGGGCGTTAATTTTAACGCGCCCACAAATTCTTTCCTCCGTCACTTCTACATCATGGAACATCTAAATCCATAGATGTGTCCACAAAAATAAAAAATAAAAAAGGAGGGAATGGCAACTATCCAACGCCTTGTCGATGAAAAAAAGGTACAACATATTAGAAAAAAATTCACGATAACTGGACATCCTGAGCCATGTCCAATGGACGGTGGCCATGTATTGGGAAAAGGCACAGGAATCTGCGTCATATCCACTCTCCATCACGTAGTGGACTCAATATCCAACAAGCCACATGATGGTATTGTTCTTCGATCGGGGAAAGAAGGCTGAATCTGGACGCACGAGAACCTCCCTTGAGATAGCCGCCTCCGACGTCCTGAGGAGAAAAGCCAGTTGTCGGCGAAGCCATCTCCAATGGTCATGACAGCAGGAAATCAACCGATGAGATAATGTATCAGTTTCATGGCAACGATTGCAGCGATGCGTTACACTGAGGCCAATACGAAACAGTCGCACTTTGGTAGGTACAATATCATGAACAACTTGGTACCACGAGGACGCCACTTCCATCGGGAAAGTCGGAAGGCTGATGTTAGAACAAACAATCTTCCAATTCGTTTCTGGCGATTGGGCTTCCACAGAGGGAATACTATGAGGAATTGGCCAGCGGCTCAACACCATTTTTAGGGAGAGATTCGCTTGGGAAAGGATATTTACTCCTAAATAACTGACCTCAAGAAAAAATTCCTTAATGTGCCGTAGTTTATAACTAATCCTACCAATATATATTGCAGGAGTTAAACTCGCTGGTCGGATACAGTCATAAAAGCGAGCTGTAAGTGATTGGGGGGCGCGTTGACATGTTAAAACGGTGCGACGGATAAATAAGGCAGAAACCTTAACCCATGCCAGGGAGGCCCAAACCTCCGTGCAAACGGGGCCGCGCCATGACCCCATAATGCACGCGAAATACAGAGTGGTGCCAGATAAACCTGCCAGTTAAACTTTGCAACTTGCGGTACATCATCGCAAGAAGTGGAAAGATTCGTGCAATAAAACAAGCCTTACTTTAAGACATGAGTTTCCATGGCCCGAACTTTATGAAGAAGTGAGAGGGAGCGACGCTCGTGTTCAATGATTGCACGGCCATTTACGTCAATGAACGCCCGAATACCAATGATTAGAGAGCGAAACAGCCTTCGTGCAGCATCGTTAAAACCAACAGTCGTCAATACTCGCATAAGGAATCCATGTTTAATGCGGTCGAAAGCTTGGTGAAAATGTTCAAATGTGTGTGAAATCTTATGGGACTTAACTGCTAAGGTCATTAGTCCTTAAGCTTACACACTACTTAACCGAAATTATCCTAAGGACAAACACACACACCCATGCCCGAGGGAGGACTCGAACCTCCGCCAGGACCAGCCGCACTTTGTGAAAATCAATGAAAAACAAAGCGCTTCGTACGGGCATGGTAGAAGCAATCGAAATTAAATCATGACTTTCAGCAACGGTAGTCAGGAGACTACGACCCACCCGGAAGACAACTTTGATGGCTCGCGATGATGGTAGTCAACAATACCAATAGTCGGCTATTGACCGCTCGCTCCACTATTTTATAATCATAGTTCAAGAAGGTTATCGAGCGGACCTGATCCACAATCAAACGTCCCGGCTTTTTGGGGACCAGGACAATTTTAGCAACCTTAAAGCTGGGCGGGAGAAGGCCGCCGTGAAATACTTCATTCACCATTTAAGTTATCGTATCTCCTATTAGGGGCCAAAATCGAATATAAAATTCTTTTGAAAGGCCATCGGGGACATGTGATTTGTGGGAGCGAGAACGAGCCACAATATCAAGTATATCGTCGCGATGGAATATATAGAAAAACTCTTCCTGGAGAGCTGGCGTAACAACACTATCAAGGAGGGAGGTGAAATCAACAGATGGTGGACCGTCTGAATCCACTTCAGTATAAAGCTCGGAATAGTACTGGTAAAGTTCACGCATGATATCAGATTGGGAGGACCACTCACGCCCATCTAGAGAACGAATGGTAGAAAGTAACGTCCTTTGAGATTGCTTGTGAAGCCGGAGAAGATGATAGAGAGGGGTCAACTCATCCTGTACGATTGATTGAACGAGGCTGGGAACGCAGTCGGACACCATCCATTTGCCTACGTTTCAGTTGGAGAAGTTTTGCCTTCACACGGTGGACGTCGAAGACCCTCAAGGGGGCATCACGAGCATTATAGTAAAGATCGCGAAGGACTGCATAACAAAATTTCCTAGTGCGCCTTATTTCAGCCCTTTTTCAGCGCTAAAATATGGGTGAGTGTATTTCCAATCCGGGGTTTAGCAAAGGTAACCCACCATTCTAGAAGTGAGGAATAACGCGTCTGGGACTGGATTGTCCGCCGCCATACGTCTGCGATGATACCTTCCAGAGAGGGGTCCATAAAGGGCGTGAAACATTGACCCGCTGCGGGACGTGGTCAAAACTCATTGAAACAGCACAGTGATCAGTGAAACTGGCAGGAATTACATCAATCGATAGAAGCTGACTACATACGGGGGCAGATAAATATATGCGGTCCAATCGGCTACTTGAAGTAGCTGTAAAATACGTAAATCGCACCAATGTAGGATATCTGCAAACCCAAGCATCCTGGAGATGTAAGGACGCCACCACATCATTAAGTTCATAACAAAATGTATAATTGGGGGTCTGATCTACACGGCGTAATATGCAGTTAAAATCGCGTCCTGACAGAACCCTGCGCGGGTTCCGCCGGAGTAAATAAACAACTTCTTCCCTATAAAACCGCGGCGATCGGATGAACAACCGGATCCAGATGGAGCGTAAAGAAAAATTAAGGTGAGGTCATAAAAACTACAGCCTATACCGCGAACATCATTTAGCATTTCGAAGTCCGTCAGCGGGATTCCATCTCGATAAAGCAAAGCCATACCGGTAGAATCTTCAGGCGCGACATTGAAAAACATGGAATATCCAGGAAGACAAAACACATCAAATAATACCTCTTGTAAACACACGATATCAGCTTGGGAATCGTAAATAAACTGGCGTAACGCAGCAAGCCGTAATTAGGAACGTATACTGAACTGTATACGCCTGCATCCGTTAACACGTGCAAGGTCAATAAAACGACACTAAGGAAAAAGCACTATCACGTCCATCTCTCCTCAACATCCGGAGGCGGGGGAAAGAAGGTATAATTCTAGTACTCCGCACCGGACGCCGATGAATCCTCGTTTTTCTTTTTACGACGCGCCGCGGCACGTGCAAGTTGAAAACGCTGTTTCACACCATTCCGTGAAAACATGCACTCCTGATGTGGAGGGGTTGGGGGCACATCAAGCTCCGATTTGATAGAGGAACCATCGCCACCGCACTTACCGGAAATTGGGGAGCACAACTCAGAACGACCAACAGCAACATCAGGTACAGAAGAGACAGGTAATGGAGTACCGGTGTCGGGTGGCATCTCCTGAACGTCAGGAAGAGAAACCGTAGAATCCTGTTGCTCTACCGTCTCAGCGCGGAGGAGGGGTGGTATTGCACTAGAACACTGTAAAGGCTGGCCAGCAGGCGACGTCGCTGCGGGAACAACCGAACTCACAAGAACCGTCACGTCGACGGGTGAAGTGGGGGACGCAGATCAAACGCACATTTCAACATCAACAGAAGCAGAAGCAGCTACAGCCTCTCTGGTAATACTGGAATCACAATTAACATCAGCAGACAACTCATTACCGCCAGAAGGTGCACCCTCTTTCAACGCCGTGTCGGAAGAACGAGACTGGAGTGGGGCGTCCTCGAAATCTGTTCCGTCCTCAGTCCGCCGGCGTTTGGCTTGTGCTGCTGGAGCCGTCGTCCCCTCATGGACAGAGGCCGCACTGGGACGCGTCGGTAACGGTGGCAATTCGCGAGGAGTAGGGGGTAATGTTGCCCGTACATTGCTTAAAGCTGGAGACTGACAGCTGACTGCGAAGATACTATGTCTGCTAACGTTAAAGGAAGACGTTTTCGACAAGACGTCAGAACAGTAGTACGGTGCTGGCAATCAGATCTGAGATGACCGCTTTCGTTGCAGAGAAAACAAGTTCCTCCTTGCCCTGCATACGTAACACGGATGCGGTAACCAAAAACAGTTAAGTGGGAAGGAATATTCTTTTTAACGCACATGTCCACAGCCCGGATACCATTATAACACTGGAAAAAAATGGTTCAAATGGCTTTGAGCACTATGGGACTTAACATCTGAGGTCTTCAGTCCCCCTAAAACTTAGAACTGCTTAAACCTAACTAACCTAAGGACATCACACACATCCATGCCCGAGGCAGGATTCGAACCTGCGATCGTAGCGGCCGCGCGTTTCCAGACTGAAGCGCCTAGAACCGATCGGTCACAAGGGGCCGGCTATAACACTGGAAGCGATGTTGTGCTGACCAGCTTTCCCATCGGATATGCCGTATTACTAGAAACGGAAGCAACGCTATTTTAAGAAATGAATCGTCCACTCCAGGAGGAAGGTTATAAATTCTAACCGGAATATACTCGAGTGCCGCATTTTCAAGGAGGACTTGAATAACGGAACCATCGCGATGTGTAAACAACACTTTAGAACCAACCCGGGAGAGAAGTAGTTCTACTTGAACGGGATCATAAAACTTCACATAGAACGCATACAAATCAGAATAAAAGTAAGCAGTATCTACCTGATCAGGTGTAACACGGATAACATCAGCCAACCAGTCGTGAATTTCTAAGGAGCCAGGTTGAACACGACGTATACTCTTGTCAAAGCCAAAACGAACAGTAACTCGACGAGGAATAGATTTAGGAGATTCGACAGACACTATGGCGCGGATAGAAAACACCGCCGCCAAGAGGAAAACGACAACAAACTCCGGCCGATACACCAACAAGACTGACTAGCTTCGACACAAGCGGCGCTGCGGCAGAGGCGGAAGTTAACGACGACCTGCTCGCTCAACGCGCAAGGCGACACTAACCATTTGAGCTACCCTAGCAAACTCACGACTCGCCCTCACAGCTTCAATTCTGCCAGTACCTCGTCTCCTACCTTTCAAACTTCACAGAAGCTCTTCTGCGAACCTTACAGAACTAGCACTCCTGGAAGAAAGGATATTGCGGAAACACGGCTTAGCCACAGCCTGGGGGATGTTTCCAGAATGATATTTTCATTCTGCAGCGTAGTGTGCGCTGATATGAACCTTCCTGGCAAATTAAAACAGTTAAAACTGCAAGGCAAAGGTCCCGAGTTCGATTCTCGGTCCGACACACAGATTTAATCTGTCAGGAAGTTTCATATCAGCGCACACTCCGCTGCAGAGTGAAAATATTATTCTGACGACTCAGACTTATCCTATTCATTTACGACCCAGAATATACAAAGGCCAACGCAAGCTGAATGCAAATAATTAACACAAAAGAATGGCCCTCTACAGCAAGCTACATAAAAAGATTCTGCTATAGGCTCTAACTACTAGGAGGCATATGGTTAGCAACAAAGATTTTGTTGAAGAGCAAAAAATGTATTTAGCAGATTTTACCTTATTCACTTGACATCCAGTTCCAAAAATTATATAATCATCAATAATTCCATTATTCAAACATTAGCAGATACATCAATCATCATTTTACAATCCATTTCCAATCAACACTAATTCTCCATGATGGACACACGTCCAGACCGTCCGCTCGCTCACTGCTAACCTCCAACACTGCTAACTATGAGTCCCTTCAACCACAGAGTCTCTTTTTCGAGCGCGCAAAGCGCTGTCAGTGATATTAATGCAGTCCACAGCGCTGCCAACGTACAAACATATAGAACAAGCTACTTTCAAGTGTTATACTACAGCACATTCTAACAAAGTTTGGAAAAGTGACTTTAACTTTTAATTCCATTCTTAAATTATGGTGCAGTACTTGTGTGTTACGCACAGACGCGTTATGGTGACGTGCCGCTACTAGCAGTGAACTGGGGTAAGGCCCGGCACACTCGCTTGCCTCTGTATCTCTCCAATAATACAGCGCTCGTTTCGCCACACGTGGTTCCGTGTGGAGAAGCTAGTTCAAATGGCTCTGAGCGCTATGGGACTTAACATCTGAAGTCATCAGAACTACTTAAACCTAACTAGCGTAAGGACATCAGACACATCCATTCCCGGGGCAGGAATCGAACCTGCGACCGTAGCAGCAGCGCGGTTCCGGACTGAAGCGGCTAGAACCGCTCGGCCACAGCGGCAGGCTGTGGCGAAGTAGAGTGACGGTTTCGTTCTTCAGAAGTCACAGCATTGGAAGTAGCCGTTTAGGGGTACAGATACGTGGCATGTGGCCGCTTGAAAAACAATCACACAGGAAACGTTTTGCAAATGTTTGCAATTGATCCATTCAGACATGTGTGATACTTTTTTATTAAAGATAAACGATAAAATACGTGAAATGCAATAAAAATTAAAAGCCTAACGACGGGAGCAACCTCGGATATATGGTCAGTATCGTTTATGGACATACGAATGTAACTTACGAAGTTGTTTCACGTTTCTATATAGTAATGGTGATATCATATTATGGTTTATGAGTACGATAAGCGGTATACCACAAAGGTGTTCCACAGATTTTTCGGAAGTTATGTAATTTTGTTTCCTTTGACCCCTCACATATGAAAAAGTGGCCAGTATTGGGTAAAATTAGGTACAATCGTAATTACGGGTGATTGAATAAATAAACACTTTTGTGGAAATTGCAACGCAAGAAAGAATATACCGAATATATACCTGTGCCAAACAGCGCACTTGCTCTCTAACCAAAAACTCAGCGTTGCACAGAGGCAGTTGATGAGCCGTAAAACGAAGTGTACAAGCAAAAACAAGTGCCAGTATACCGTACTGATACACAAGAAAGACCAGCGTATATAGGAGTACGAACAGGGCAGAATAACAAGTCTCTGGGAAACTGCCGTAGCCTCCGTGACATTTCAGCTTGAATAGGGCATGGGGCAGTGACAGAGAAGCGAGTGGGAAATCGGTGGACGAGCACACGCAGTCTGATCACAGCGCAGGATGATCAACTTCCTGATGGCACAATCGCATCAACTGCTACGCATTCAGGCCAGTGAGACGTGTAACCGCTATATTAGGAAGGTCAACTGCGGTTCTACGAGAATGTGTAGACAGATATTGTTGGTGGCTGTCTAATTTGGCCATATCTCCCACCTATGTACCTGAGAACCAAGGAAATTCTCCTTAAAACCTTGGTCGAAAATGTGGAATCGGATTTTTTTTTAATTTCTCTGGGGCAATTTCGTTCATTATGCCAGATAAAAGAACTAAAATATGCAATTAAAATTTTGTGTGCATGTTTCGTGCTTGTCTGGTGTCTAAGTGCGTGTTTGTTAGCCGCAAGGCTACACTGGACACACTGTGAGAGAGAAAGGAAAAGCCAACAGGCGACTAAAATCACGACGTCTACATTGATGATATGCACGCTCAGCAGTACAGATAAGTATCAAACTTTCTAAACTGCAGCTCTCGCCTTTTTTTTCATTTTCGAACTAAAATGTTGTGTGTAATCTAAGATTTTTAATGACTATTATATCCACCACGATAAAATTATATCGATGATGAAATAAATAACAGAATGAAATAATTAAATATTTCATTGATATGAAATTATGAAATTTACTAGCTTCATTTAAATTCATGAATGCTATGTGGCCATAAAATTCATTTTAAAGGACCGCATTTTAATTTCATTAAATAATTTTATAGCATTATATATTGAAAACTCACCTTAGTTATTTCTCAGTATAGTAATAGGTGTTCAGTACATTCAACAGTATGTTATTTTAAAAATTTGCAACATTACTTATCTGCGCGCTAAATAATAACGAGAATATGTTTGTGTGTAAATGCTTCTCTGTAACGATGCCAAGATACCTGTTACATAAATTCAGTGCTGATAGTTGATATTATAAATCACTAACCACTACGTCGTCAAAATTGGTTATACATGGTCTTTCACAGTTCGTATTACAGGCTCCTTCGAGTTGCAGTACGGAGTTTTAATAAGAAATCCACGTCTGGAAATGTACAGTTACGATGTAAAACGAATTTGAAGATCGGATCATATTCAGATCTCCCACATCACGATACGCACACAGAAGGGACAATGAGCTCTGACCCGTGTGTTCTACAGGGCCATGTGCAGTCTTTTCTGAAATTAAGCAACTCTGGAAAATTAAAGTTTTTCCGAATGAGAAGATATGTTCCAAGGTACAATATGATCATGTACCTAAGATCAAATATTAGCTATAAATTTAAAAACGTTACTGTGAAAAAAACATCTTGTCTATACTGTTTAACAGTCTGTCTTACATTACTGTCCCCTACATACCTCAATAATCAGGATATGAATCAAGTATTATCAGAAAGCAGTTACCAGTTAAATGTACTTTGGAATAGGACAAATTGGAAATTAACAAAATTTCCATTTTCAAGACAGGTATAATTGCCAAGACATTAAAGAAACTCAGTTAATTTGCAAATGTCATATTTAAAAGACCTTCTTCTGCCTGAAAGTGCAAGATTGTGAAAGACAGAAGTAGTATGGCTTTTAACTGTCAATACTTTAAACAAACGCACGGAGGTGAAGAAAAGTTGTGATATAGCGATATGTACTTATACAGATGGCGGTAGTATCGCGTACACAAGATATAAAACAGCAGTGAATTGGCGGAGATGACATTTCTATTCATATGATTCACGTGAAAAGGTTTCGGACGTGATTATGGCCGGAGGAGAGGGGTTATCAGACTTTGGACACAGAATGGTAGTTGGAGCTACACGCATGGTACATTTCGTTTCGGAAATCGTTAGGGAATTCAGTACTTCGAGACCCACAGCGTTAAGAACGCCAGATCTCAGGCACTGCCTCTCACGACAGATACACAGTGGCCAACACCCTTCACTTAACGACCGAGAGCAGCAGCCTTTGCGTAGAGCTGTCAGTGCTTACGGACGAGCAACACTGCGCGAAATAACCATATAAATTAATGTTGGACGTAGAACGAACGTATCCGTTAGGATAGTGCTGCGAAATATGGCAGCAGACGACCGTCGCGAATGCTTTTACCAGCAGCAAGGCATCGCATGCACCGCCTCCCCTAGTATCGGTTGGACCCTAAACGACTGGGAAACCGTGGCCTGGTCAGATGAGTACCGATTTCAGTTGGTAAGAGCTGATGGTACGATTCGAGTGAGGCGCAGACCCCAAAAAGCCATAAACCCATGTTTTCAATGAGGACTGTGCAAGTTGGTGGTGACAGTCTCAACATTCCACCATGCCATCTTCAGACCCCATATGTATGTCTCAAAACAAACGCTAATGCCACACGGTGCCATATCTCTCTGGATTTCGTGAATTCAAACCGTTTCACAAGTGCTTCATTCGAAGACTTAGCAGTTGCCATCAAGTATTCGAAAGCAGTTGCCATCAAGTATTCGAATGAATCATTTGTGAAATGGTTTGAATTAAAGATATCCAGGGATATATGGCACTGCATGGCATTGTCGCTTATTTTGAGAGATGCATATGGGGCCTAAAGATGGCACAGTGGATTGTCGAAACTGGCTTTCATTAAAATAAAACAAAAGGAGGATTTCATTTATTTTGACAATTACTTTACCAGCTGATGCCCCCTGTCCGTGATGGATCAACAGAGATTGTAAGTGGTTATGGTCGGCTACTTGGAAACCATTTGCAGCCATTTATGGAATTCAGTTCCCAAACAACTATGGAATTTTTATGGATGACAATGCGACATGACACCGGGAACCAATTCTCGCGATTGGTTTCAAGAAGATTCTAGACAGCTCGAGCGAATGATGTGGCCACTCCGACTGCCCGACATGAATCCAATTGAACATTTATGGGACATAATCCAGTGGTCATTTCGTGCACAAAATCCTGCATCGATTACACTTTCACAATCATGGAAGGATGTAGAGGCAGCATTACTCAGTGCTTCTGTAGAGGACTTCCAACCACTTGTTGAGTCCATGCCACTCCGATCTGCTGCGCTACGCTGGGCAAAACACGTTAAGCAGAAGTATTATTAGATTTCAGTTACCAGTTAGATGTAATTTGGAATAGGAGCTATTGCCAACTAACAAAATTTCCATTTTCAAGACAGGTAAAATTGCTAAGACATTAAAGAAACTCAGTTAATTTGCAAATATCAGGAGTTCCGACACGTTATTAGGAGGTTTTCCATGACTTTTGTCACCATAGTGTAGTTCTAAAAATGTATAGCAGTTTACTAGTCATGAAATTCTGCACCTGAAGAATTAACAATATGTTTCAAATAGCACTGATATATTATAAAGCAATCAAATGTGTAGAATTAGAAATATGTACAAATGCAGCGCAAAATCAACCTCATGTCTAGCAACAACAAAAACTGTAGAAAATGACGGAAACTACTGATGAAAATCTCTAGGGTGCATTCGTTCATGTAATTCTGAATTCAGTTAGAAGTAGCGACCAAACAACACCATGTGCCAGAAATCTTTTGTTGTAACACGAAGTTTGGTATCCGATTAACATACGGTCAGTTCGGCAGTATTCATAATCCTAGATTACTGAACCGTTGTAAAAATTTACCATTGCAGTACGATACTTAATTTGTTTATTGTACTTAATTTGTACATAATTTGATACGTAACATACCATTGGAGATATAATAATCATAGTTAACTAATGTGTAACTCATAAGTTATGACTTCCTTTGAATAAAATCTGCAGTAGTAGCAACGAAACATTTTCCCTCCTTTAGTCTTCTATAGGATGTAGCAGAAATGGGAACAGCGAGAAACATCAGAATTGGCAATGACGAAACAGAACAGATGCAGTTAAGGGATTCTGCAACCTAGGCAGCAAAATAACTCATGACGGATGGAACCAGGAGAGCATAAAAACCAGACGAGCACTGGCAAAAAGAGCATTCCTGGCCGAGAAATCTACTAGTAAACTAAGATAGGCTTTAATTCTGTAACTGGTCCTCTTAAGATATATTGGAAATGTTAGTTGCGCCGGCCGCTGTGGCCGAGCGGTTCTAGGCGCTTCAGTCTGGAACCGCACGACCGCTACGATCGCAGGTTGGAATCCTGCCTCGGGCATGGATATGTGTGATGTCAGTTCTAGGGGACTCATGACCTCAGATGTTAAGTTCCATAGTGCTCAGAGCCATTTGAACCAAATGTTCGTTGATGAAATTCATGCTCCGACTAACTAGCGGTAATATTGTCTTATGAGGAACATTACATAAAAAAATCTGTCCTGCTGCACTGTATTCACGCCGGGTGCGTATCAATGATACCGATCAGTTCAAATAATTATATGCTCCCCGACGCGAAGGAGCACAGTTACACGTAGTTGCGCACCAATGGCTATTCTTGTACTGATTATGGCTACAGTAGCACACATTTGATTGCTTTATAATATATCAGTGCTACTGTGCTTCTCCCCTAAAGTTTTCAGTTTACGTAACGTTAATAGTTCGAATCGTTACAATAACTGTTTAACGCTGACAACAAGAAAGGACAGCATGATAGGACAGCTGTGAAGACAACAAGGAGTAATCTTTGTTGAACCATTGTGGATAGGCGACAGCGGTCGCTCAGACATTTACCAAAGAAGAATCACCAAACATCCCTATGTTTTCAGAAGGTGTTACTTTATTTTGACGACCAGTTTCATCATCATGTTAATACCATCTCCAGGCTGGTATGGACTTTGCGTGCATCGATGTATCTCATTCTCTGTACATATAGCAGGAGCCATCAATACCTGGAGTCCGTTAATATTTTGTGGAGTACGTATTTCGAAGACTTGACAACAAGTCAAACAAATCAGAAGACTGATGACTCAAAAAAAGAAAAAGAAGTGTTCTAGGCTGAATAGGTAGGATGCTTACAAAGTAAAACCAACGGCCGTGTTACGCTCTAGGTGTCAAGTGGCGCCTGTTGCGTTGGCGCATGCAACCCGCACGGCGCTGTTTGTCAGCGGGAACACGGCCCGGACTGGGGCTTTCTCCACGACTGGTGCCCAAGGACAGCGACCGTAAACAAGCGAGCGCTACTGCATACCGGACTCGGGGGACGCCTCGCGTTACAATCCACTCAGCCGCCCACCTTGCAAGGCTGTTCAACGCCGTGCTGTAACCTCGCACCGTGCGGTAACTACGCGTGGATACAGGATTCGGATCTGGGGGAGGAAAGAAGAGGATTCACAGTTTCTTATAGGCTCTCATCCCTCAGATGTACGATGCGTTTGTAATTTCGCCTGTATTTGCTCCTATCGCGTGATTTTTACGGTTCCGTACTTCAATCGGTGAAAACGGAACCATTATAGGATCACTTTGTTGCCCGTTTGTCTGTCTGTCCGTCCGTCCGTTAAGACTGCTTTTTCTCCGGAACCGGTTGGCGCATCAAATTGAAATTTATATCACACGCTAAGGTCTATAGTCCCTTGGCGGTGTAACAAAAGTAAGCTTCTTAGTCAATGCAATCAAAAAAGACGACCATTCATATATTTTTTGGTACTTGGAAAGTCCCTCATCGAAAGATGCAGGAAACTTCTCGTTGGCCCAGAACGATGAAATATGGCAGGAAGCAATGTTTCACAGTACAAGTAAAGGAAAAAAACCCTAAAATTTTTAATCTGTAATTATCTCATACGAAAAAAATATTTTTTGTCATTTGTTATGTGTGTGTCCGTATATCCTTTTTTTTTTTCAGGAACAGGGAGACATATCAAATTTATATGTATGTCACATATTCACTTGGCGACTGAGTAAAGGTAAGCTTCTAAATCAACGTAAACAAAAGATACAGCCTTTTACGTCACATACGAAGTCACTCAGTAAAACCTGCAGGGTACTTCCCCTTCATTAGTTAATTATGATTATTATATCTGCAACGGTATGTTACGTATCAAACTAAGTTAAATTTGGTAAACAGCAGGCTTTCACAGCAAAAGTGAAGAACAAAGACGGACAATTGTTAATTTGTTATTATACCATCGAAAAAAAAGTTTCGTCATTTGATATCTGACTATCAATCTGTTGTTAATACCACTTTTCCTCGGGAACGGAGAGACATATTGAGTTGATGCTTATGTCAGATACTAAGATCTATGGTCCCTTGGCGATGTAAGAAGTTTAAGCTTCTAGGTCAAGGCAGTCAAAAGGTACGGCCATTTACGTCACAGATTTTGACACTTGCAAACACATCCGTCAGAATCTTAATGTACTTCCCTTTGGCCTAGAATCATGAATTTGCCAAAAAGTAAGGTTTCACAGTATAATAAAGGAAAAAAGCGATAAGTGTTGATTTGTAATTACATCACACGAAATAAATATTTTTTGTCATTCTAGAACGCTTTGGAATTGCTGGGACTATCTTGCCAGTGTCGATATCTATAAAAGGCAAAAATAGCCGAGGTGCCAGTGAGGGATGATATATCTATATTCATAATTAAGTTCATACGAAGCCCTTGGTGCGCGAGTCCTACTTACATTTATTCGGATCTTTAGTATTTGTGTTGGTAAACATGTCTGATTCGGGACCCGTGATCTTAGAGCAGCGACTTTGAATGGGAATCAGAACGTCAAGGTCCCTGCTTAAAACCCAGCCACTGCTTAAATACTGAATAGAAATCATCAGCAATGGTGGCCGCACCCTTACAGCACGAGAAGTCATTCTCGTTCTGTCAATAGCATTCTCAAAGATAGCGGTGGAGCGGACAGATGTCAGGACAGACCCTTGGCTTTAGGGATGGGAAACTGCCCCTAAAAGCGGAAAAATCAGCAATGATCAAAGGCATGAGGATGCAGAAGCCAATGGAAACCACTGCGTGAAAAGCAAATAAGGTGAATGCACAGGACATATGACCTGTTACCGAAAAAGTACCATGATTATTTCTCCACTGGCAAAAGATTTCGGAGTAAACCCCCATTTGGATCTCCAGGACGGGCTGCCAAGGAGGAAGTGATCATGAGAAACAACGGAAGGATAATATTCCACGAGTCTGAGACTGCAATGTCAGAATTTTGAAGGTGGTAGATAAGCTAGAAAATTAGAAAAGAGAAATGCAAGTGGCTCACTGTAAATATAATCTTTGGGGGGAGGAGGGAGTCAGTGAAGTAAAATGGAAACAAGATAACGATTTCTGGTGAGACGAATGTAGGAAGAAAGTGTTCAACGTCTCGTCAAGAGAGTGTTTATTAGAGGCGGACCAGTAGCTCGGAATGTTTCAAGGATGGTGTAGGAAATCGACAGCAACTTTGCAAAGGAACCATCCTTCCTTTTGCCTGGACCAATTTAGGGGAATCACAGAAAACCTAAATGCTGATGGCCAGATTCGGATTTGAACCGTTATCCACCAGAACGCGAGTCCATGTGCTAATCTGGACTGACGAGTATAGGGCAATGTCAACAGCAGCAGAAAATGGCATAACGGGAGTAGAATTCGTTATGAGTAGGAAACTGGGGTAAAGAGTGAGCTAATGTGAACGCTCAGTAACAGGGGTTGATCTTATCACATTAGACAGCTTACCAATGACACCAACAATAGTTCACGTATCCATGCGGACGTTGCAGACAGAAGATAAAGAGATACTGAACAGGCATTCAGCATAAAAAGGATGATGGAATGAGGTTCTACGCGAAGGAATAGAAGACAGATTTACATGAGAATATGGGCTTGGTGGTAGGAAAGAAAGAAGAGAGAAACTAATTCAGTTCTGCAAGGCAGTAATGTAAATATCCCTGTCAGTCACCAAAAGAGGAGATCAAATTGGAAAAGGCCCGGAGATAAGGGAAGATTAGAGTTGCATTACATCATAGCCGGACAGTTGTAAAATGCCACAGCAGGCATTTCAGTTGAAGAGAAATGGACACATATAAAAAGAGCATTCACGGAGGTTGGAAAGAAACATAGGTACGAGGAAGGCAATTGCGATGAAGCCTTACATAACAGATGAATTACGTCAATTGATCGACCGAAGAACGAATTAAAAAAAAATGTTCAGGGAGAGACAGGAGTACAGCAACGTAAATCACACAGGGATGAAATAAATAGGAAATGTAGGGAAGGAAGACTGAGGACAAATGTGAGACAATAGTATAAAGAAATGATCGTCGGATGGAGGAGGAGATAAGTGTTTAACGTCCCGTCGACTACGAGGTCATTAGAGACGGAGCACAAACTCGGATTAAGGGAAGAATTGAGAAGGAAATCGGCCGTGCCCTTTGAAAAGAACCATCCCGGCATTTGCCTGAAACGATTTAGGAAAATCATGGAAAACCCAAATCAGGATGGCTGGAGACGGGTTAAAACCGTCGTCCTCCCGAATGCGAGTCCAGTGTACTAACCACTGCTCCATCTCGCTCTGTGAACGTCGGATGGGCTGACTCAGTATACTGAAAAGTCAAAACAACCTTTTCTGAAATTAAAAGGAAAGGTCCCTATGACGGCGAACTATGTATGATCTGACAACGTGACAGATAAAGAAACTGGGGTCGATAAGGAAGACATAGGGGACCTAGTATTAGAATTTAAAAGAGCTCTGGAATACCCGAGAACAAATAAAGCAGAAGAAAACGAAAAAATTATTAAGAGACAGATATCATTCCATCCGAATTTCTATAAGCATTGGGGTAAATGGGAACCAAACAACAAAAGTGCGAGAACTATCATATAATCAGCTTAACAGATTGTGCATCTAAGTTGCATAATATAGAGAGGAATGGGAAAGAAAACTGAGGAACTGATAAAAAAGCAGTCTTGCTTTAAGAAATGTAAGGGCACCAGAGAGGCCGTCCGACATTGCGCTTGATAATGGATACAAGACTTTAAAAAAATGAGTTCATAGGATTTGTTGATTCGTAAATCGTTGCAAGAGTTCGAAATTCTGAGGAAAATAGAGGTAAGTTGTAGGGAGAGACGAATAATATACAATATGTAGAAGAATCAAGAGGGAAGAATAAGAGTGGAAGATCAAGAACGAATTGCTCTGATTAAAAAGGGAATATGACAGGGATGTAGTCTTTCGCCTCTACTGTTCAATCTATACACCGAAGAAGCGATAAAGCAAATAAAAGCAGGATTCAAGAGTGGAATTAAAATTCAAGGTGAAAGGATATCAGTGATAAAGTTCGCTGATAACATTGCTGTCCTCAGTGAAAATGAAGAAGAATTATAGGTTTTGTTGAATAAAGAATCTAATGGTTACAGAATATGGATTGAGGGTAAATTGAAGAAAGACAAAAGTAATGAGAAGTAATAGAAATGAGAATAGCAAGAAACTTAACATCAGAATCGCTAATTATAAAGTAGAAGAAGTTAACTAATTCTGCTACCTTGGAAGTAAAATAGCGTATGACCACATGAAGAAAATAAGACATAAAAAGCAGTTCAGCACAGACAAAGAGGGCATTGCTGACCAAAAGAAGTCTGCTGATATCAAATATAGGTAATAATTTGAGGAAGATCTGGTGCACAGCACAGCACTGTATGGCGCTGAGTAAAGGACTGTGGGAAAACCAGAAGAGAAGAGAATCGAAGCATTTGAGATGTGATGCTACGGAAGAATGTTGAAAATGAGGTGGACTGAAAATGTAAGGAATGAGAAAGTGCTCCGCAGAATCGGCGAGAAAAAAAGGATAGGATGATAGGACATCAGCTAAGACATTAGGGAATAACTTCCATTGCACTAGACGGAGCTGTAGAGGGGAAAAACTGTAGAGGAAGACAGAAACTGGAATACATCTAGCAGGTAATTGAGTACACAGGTTACAAGTAATACTCTGAGATGAAAATATTGCACAGGTGAGGAATTTCTGGTGGGCTGCATCAAACCAGTTAGAGGACTTGTGGTGTCACTGCCAGACACCACACTTGCTAGGTGGTAGCCTTTAAATCGGCCGCGGTCCGTTAGTATACGTCGGACCCGCGTGTCGCCACTGTCAGTGATTGCAGACCGAGCGCCACCAAACGGCAGGTCTACAGACACTTCCTAGCACTCGCCCCAGTTGTACAGCCGACTTTGCTAGGAAAGGTTCACTGACAAATACGCTCTCATTTGCCGAGACGATAGCATAGCCTTCAGCTACGTCATTTGCTACGACCTAGCAAGGCGCCATTACCAGTTATATTGAGCTTATTATTAATGTACCGTCAAGAGCGATGTACACCAATTATGGATTGAAGTTAAGTATTCTACCAGTTACCTCCTGTTTTGCTAGTCTTATTTCTCTGACCTGTCCCAGACCTCACGCCAGTCTGCGTGTAATTAAACGCGTGCATTTCGGCCTCCTCTAGCAACACGGTGTTGGCTCTTCTGCCAACACTACAGAACTGATGATTCAAAAAAGAAAAACAAAGAAAAGAAAATTTCCAATACAAGACTAGCTTGTTTACACCAGTAATGAGTACATCGTTTTAATACAATTTCGCAGAAATTGCAGTTCAGAGAAATGTACTCAACCGAAAATTTGACGTTTACGTATGTCATCCAAGTGACTCAAGAATAATAATAGCTACAAGTGCAACAACTCTGACAACGTCATAACTTACACGACTGAAGTGTGTACTGGCCACTATCGGTATTTCACTGAACACTACGAGTGTGAACGCACGTCTGCAGATACGCAAGTCTGGAAATGTGGGGTGGATTGTGGTTCTTTCAGTCGTTTCCGTGAATGTATCGGAAGATGGTAATTCTGTTTTTTGTTTTCCTCCTTAGTGGGTTTTTCTTTCAGGGCGAAAGCCCATGCTCATGCTCAAGACCTCAGGGAAGCGACTAAAAGGTATCCCATGCTTAAAAAGCTTTAAAGTTTCTATACTCCTTCCCATTTTATCCTCCGAAAATATTCGGAAGCGGGTTAATGTAAGAATATGAAAGACTTCAGCATAATGCTCTTTGGGGTTTGGTGGGGGGAGAGCAGGTGCGTCATGACCCCTCCCTTGAATCCGTGCCTGCCGGTACACCGACGGTTGTTCTCTAAAGTAGCCACAAATGGACATTATAGTAACATTTTTTCAAACTACTCTTCAGGGCCATAAGAATAACAAGTAAAGAAGATAGTACTTTTTTCGGCCACCGTTCCTCCACTAATCTCATCACATACTCCGACCATTTTAAAGACCGTTTTACCACCTCTTTGGCGGGTGTACTTGGGAGTTTTCATTCACTTCTTGATTTCTTTACTTCGTATCAAAAGGTTCATTTACACGGCTTCAAGTTTTCTTCCATCTTGTTTCGTCATATCCCAGGATTCCGCTCCGTATAAATAAATGCTTGGTATTATTGAGCCATATATCCCTTCGTGCCTTCTTCTTAATTTTATCTGACCAAAGGATGGAATTCAGCTTATTGATTGCTCGATTAAGTTGTTTTTTCCTCCGTTTTATTTCTTATTTACTGGAACTCTGATCTGAAATAATTTGCCCACTTTCGAATTCACTTTGCTCCGTCATATTAAATCCACAAGTGCACAGAACGCAGTTCTGACAACGGATGACACTTGCATCGTATTGAGGACATTGCACAGCTGCCATTCGTAGAGAAATACAAGAGCACAACCAGCAGGCTTGTCTAGCGCCTGCATTTATGTTTAAGCGTGCATTTCTCACGGTGTTTCCATATTTTTGTCCAGCCCCTGTACATTTAACAAGGAAGAAGAAACACGAAAGAGTATTTTTTACTAAGGAATGAAACTGTACAGTAAACTGGCGAAAGAGATAAAAAAGATTAAAAATCTTACTTAAAAATGCAGCTAGAAAGTAACAGTCAAGCAATAGCTGCAAGATTACGATGACAAAATATCTGCTTCTTTTTCCTTTTTTTAAAAGAAAGCAAATAATAATAAAACCGTTCTCTCAGATTACCTGTCACTTTCGCCCTATAATGCCCCTTTTTGGGGAAACCATATAATGAATAATACAGCTTATCCTTTAGATGAACTCAATATTTGACTCAATATGGCGAACTGGAAGTTGCGGTACTCAAAAATGCAAACTGAACATCTTCGTAATGGTCCTATTACCAGATTGTACTGTATGTAGTGACAGATGTTGAGAAATAAATGAGCAGTGTAGCATTAGCCTTCTACCTTGAGTAACAACCTTTATGTAAGAATGTATAAAGAAAACAGTATTGTACTCTAGGCGATAAACCGGAAGAGGTAAGATATTTTTTAACAGAAAGGCCTGTCCGCCTCCGGTAGCTGAGACAGTCTGCCGCCGGCAGTGCTGCGAGGCGGTCACGCGCCAGTTCGCTGCGGGCGAGGCGCGCACCGTGTGTTTGTGTTTACTTCGGCCGCTGCAAGTCCGGTTTTCATTCTCGACCACCATGGCGCACAACTATCGGAAGAAGACATTACGTTTCAGCTTTTGTTCCGACTTCGCCCGACCCAAGGAGTGGAGGTAGAACGATTTATTCGCGATGAAGTTAAAATACCACCAAACGATCTAATTGGTATCCACTTGTTCATAGCGAGCAGTACCGTCTGCGTCAAAATGATCAACGATGCGGCGTGCGACAAAGTGCTTCAAGAGGCAAAACGTGGACTGCGCTTCTGTCATTCCGACGCAAATCTCGGAACACGAATGATAAGGATCTTCGAACCGCCGTTCGAACTACCTGCAGACGTCGTCATCGCGGCGCTCCGTCCCTATGGCAACGTTCTGGAACATGTCGCCGAACGATGGGTACAATTTCAAACCTATCCCGTTTTAAACGGTATCGCACAGGTCCGCATCGAGTTGCAGAAATACGTACCTTCCTATCTCCGTATCGGAGGCTGCCGTGCCATTATAATGTACGACGGCAAACCTCGGACCTATTCCGGTTGCGGGAAAGAAGGTCATCTACGGTCTGAGTGCATTCAACGACGTGTCGCGCAGCTCCCGTTGTCGGAAGCGTCCGTCACACCCATGATGACCGCCCTATCGGTCACTTACGCAGCGGCTCTTGCCACGTCTACAGTTTCGTCCAGCCCGTCGCCCGGTCCCTCAGATAGGCACGTCCCACCGTTCCAGTCATCTACGGACCGTGCAGACGTCCCACCTGACAACCTTGCCGCCGAACAGGCTCAAACACCGGACGCTGAGGAGACCAGTACTTCTTCACAAAACCTGTTTGACAATTTCATTGTACCCACCGATGCCTTCGAGCCAGGTCGACGCTCCTCCTTGCCGTCGTCCGACACTGAGGAACACGTGCGCAAACAACGCTCGCCACGTAGGCGCAAACGCCGCCGCCGTTCACCCACGGGCTCTCAAAGCGTCGCCACCCGCGACGACGACGACGACACCCACCCAACCGACATTTCCACGTAGAGGTCGGCGGACAGATTTCACGATGAACAAGACGTTTCGCAGGACAGGACAATCATGGAGGTCGCCACGCACAATGAAACGATCGGTGCGCAGGTTGAGACGCCTGTCTCCCCGCCGACAGCTCAAGATCTCTCTCACCACGACGCAATTTCCATGGACATTGGACAGACCCACGGCACAGGAGCATGGGCCGACGACGTTGAGGAAGGTATGCCCCCTCCTCCGGATGAATTGCCTCCGCCGGACAAGGCTGCCTGTTAACATCAAAAGCGAGGCACTGCAGCACATGGAACGGGACTTCCTGTCGGTGCCCTCCTCATACTTCCCTTGGTGATGGTAGATGCGCGTCCACCACCACTGAAACAAACGCAACGGTTTGCCACACTGAACATCAACATGATCGGCACTGCACCCAAGCTGCAGCTCCTGTGTGACATGCTTCGGGCCTCTGACATCGACGTCGCCCTTCTTCAGGAAGTACGCGTTGCCGCACTACCACCGGTCTACTGCTCCGACTCATACAGGTCCACATGTGATTAATCAGGGCGCGGAGTGGCTTTCTACATACGCGAAGGAATCCCACTGAAGGACACGACAATCCTTCCCTGTGGTAGGGGCATGGCTGTTACCATTCTCGAAACGCGCGTCATCAATATCTACGCTCTGTCTGACTCCACGAACCGTCGGCAGCGGTACACATTTTTCGGACATGACGTGGCGCCCCTGTTTTCTGGGTGCTATGATCGCCTTATTATGGGAGACGATTTCAGCTGCGTCCTCCATCCGCAGGACCAAATGCCTGGTTATTCGCCATGTCCGGCGCTGCTCACCATATTCGAATTTCATCTAGTGGACGTTTGGGAGAAAATTCATGGGAATACCCCCGGTTTTATCCATTATACAGCACATTCTGCGAGCAGACTGGACCAGTTTTATGTCTCTGCCCACCTTGGCAACGAAGTCTCCCAAACAGAACGATGGCCCCTTGCATTTTCGGACCATTGCGCGTCATTTGCTCCCTGGCTTTGCCACCTCAGTCAGTACGGCGCAGCAGAGGTTACCGGAAGCTTAATACCTCCGTCCTTAATGATCCACACTGCCGACAATGTATTGCCACTACATGGGCGTCTTGCGAAAGACGCCTCCCGCAGTACACAACCACGTTCCATTGGTGGCTCAAATGTGCCGAACCTGCGATCAGAAAGGTCTTCATGCAATGTGGCAAGGAAGCAGCAGAATTGCATTGGGACACCACAAATTTTCACTACGCCGTCCTCCGTGAGCTCGATGTGCTCCATCACCTGAAACCCATAGGGAACGGCAGCGTACTAAAGCTCGTCTCCTCTCTCTCCAACGTATACGACTGTATGGTGTCGTGGTGCGTTCCCGACGACAGGACTTCCTCCATAACTAAACACCATCCACAATCCATGCCGCATCCGACCATCGTCGTCGACGTCGAATTGTCGTCCCCAACATCACGACTTCCGGCGGTGTTCACCACACAACACAGGCGGCAGTGGTGTCTGCCTTTGCTGAACATTATCGCCAATTTTATGACGACAAACCGATGGCAACGCCAATTCCTGATGATCTCCGTCTTTCCCCTAATCGGACCCTCACCGTAGCGTTCAGTCTGGAACTGCGCGACCACTACGGTCTCAGCATAGAATCCTGCCTCGGGCATGGATGTGTGTGATGTCCTTAGGTTAGTTAGGTTTAAGTAGTTCTAAGTTGTAGGGGACTAATGACCACAGAAGTTAAGTCCCATAGTGCTGAGAGCCATTTGAACATTTGAACCTCACTGTAGGGGAGTCAACGTCGATGATGTCAACAATCACCGCAGAAGTGCTGGTAGATGCGATCAACAAGGGGGCCAAGAACAAATCACCAGGACCAGATGGTCTCCCCATGGAGTTTTACCGGGCTGGACGGAAATGGTTCAGGAACTCTTTACTCCGTCCTTCCCAATTCCACCTGAATTCGTCACTGGCATTCTATTGCCTGTGCCTACGCCGAAGGGAGGGTCTCATGTCTCAGCATATCGCCCCCTTACATTAATGAAAGCAGACTATAAAATCTATGCACGCCTCTTAGCAGCGCGCATACGCACCGTCTTACCTACGGAGCAGACTGCACGTGGTTGTGGGGCCACCTTACAAACAGCCCTAGGAGAATGCCGTGACCTCATCGTGCTGGCGGCAGTTTGTCACCTTCGTGCAGCACTGGTATCCATCGATTTCACAAGTGCCTTTGAGCGCGTTCGCCACCAACTCCTCCTCATGGTGGCGACACGTATGGGGTTCCGACTACACTTTGTCGATGCCATTCGCCGGTTACTATTTCCCGCGGTCTCGATGGTACAAGTCAATGCGAGGCTTGTAGGACCGATTCCTATACGTTGCTCTGTGCGTCAAGGATGCCCTATGTCTACTTTACTATATGCCGTTGCACTTGAGCCCCTCATCACTGGTCTTACCTCTAGACTGCAGGGTCTCACTTTGCGTGACTACACCTTTCACTGCAGGGCTTATGCGGACGACCTCCTCTTTCTCACCTGCTACTCCACGGAACTCAATGGCGCCATCTAATGGATCCACCAGCATTCTTAATGTCCGTAAATCGACTATGATGCACATTGGGCGCGGCCTCCCGGCTATGGTGCCGACCCCACTCCCAGTCAGTACCACCCTTCGTTACTTGGGTATCGAATTTACGAGCTCCACACAATGCACAGTGGCTCTCGCTTACCGGCAGCTTTTTCAGTCGATTCGGCACCATATCCGCGGTCAAGTGCACTGTAACTTAAACCATCTCCAACGTGTGTCATGTGTCAACATCTACGTCGCCCCTAAACTAGTACACGTCGCCCAGATCCTCAGCCGGCCGCTGGTGGCCGAGCGGTTCTGGCGCTACAGTCTGGAACCGCGCGACCGCTACGGTCGCAGGTTCGAATCCTGCCTCGGGCATGGATGTGTGTGTTGTCCTTAGGTTAGTTAGGTTTAAGTAGTTCTAAGTTGAGTCCCATAGTGCTCAGAGCCATTTGAACCATTTTTGAACCCAGATCCTGCCAATGCCGTTATTCCTTGGCCGCCGCATCCAATCAGCCTTTGGATATTTCGTGTCAGCAGGGGCACTTTTCAAAGTCTGCTGCAACACTCAAACATTGCCCCCTGCAAAAGGTGGCCTCGGACTCGTCAACGTGCGGGCACGATATTCTGCACTCTTTGTCCATACTATTTTGCGGCACTGGCGGGGGCCGGTCTCGTCTTTAACATGCAGTCTCTTAGATATCCTCCGACCAGCTTCTCTCGACCCACCGATCAATGTGGCACCTATTTCTCCATTATTGTACCACGTCGCCAATTGTTTCATAGAACTCGGGCCGATCTTCCAGTCACCCGTCCTCCCCGTACAAAAGATTATTATCGTTTGTTTATGCTGTCGAATCCTTGCGACCCCATGGTGCTACAGCACCCTGACATTAACTGGCGAATGGTTTGGAGGTGTGTGCATGCACCCTTTCTACCGTCATCTGTGTCTGCACTCTGGTATGTTTTAGTCTATGGCAAATTCCCGACTCATAGTCGACTTTATCGCACAGGACTGGCCACCTCCCCACTCTGCCCTGACTGTCAGCTCGAAGACACCGACGAGCACGGTCTTATGTGCTCCCTCAAACGAATCGTATGGCTCCTCATCCAACGAATCGTGGGCTTTTACCTGCGTTCCCCGTCAAAGACGGTAACCCCAGATTTCTTGTTGTTGCCCAAGTCATTTCACTACCCTCTTGCTAAGCACCACACACTAATCTGGTTTCGAGGACAGGCATTAGAATACCTCTTTCAGAGTGGTCCGCATACAGTCCTTGACTTCTGGTACAAATTTGTGACCAAGCATAGCACCCTCACTCGAAAACCATCTTAGCGACAAACTTTTGCCGGTTATCTCCGTAGCGTCTTCCTTGACCCCCCTCAAAGTTGGTGTGTGCCATGCCAACCCGTCACATGATTCAACACCCTTATCCACGTTCTCATGCATCGACAAAAAAATAAATAAATAAAAACAAAAATAAAGATAAAAAAAGGAAGAAGACAGAATATGTTATATTTTGTTGTATTTAATGTTTTTCTACTATTTTTGTTTAACTAACAATCATTTGCATATGTTTAAATGGTACCTTGAAGAACTGTTGCATTGTGTATATATATATATATATATATATATATATATATATATATATATATATATATATATACTCCTGGAAACTGAAATAAGAACACCGTGAATTCATTGTCCCAGGAAGGGGAAACTTTATTGACACATTCCTGGGGTCAGATACATCACATGATCACACTGACAGAACCACAGGCACATAGACACAGGCAACAGTGCATGCACAATGTCGGCACTAGTACAGTGTATATCCACCTTTCGCAGCAATGCAGGCTGCTATTCTCCCATGGAGACGATCGTAGAGATGCTGGATGTAGTCCTGTCGAACGGCTTGCCATGCCATTTCCACCTGGCGCCTCAGTTGGACCAGCGTTCGTGCTGGACGTGCAGACCGCGTGAGACGACGCTTCATCCAGTCCCAAACATGCTCAATGGGGGACAGATCCGGAGATCTTGCTGGCCAGGGTAGTTGACTTACACCTTCTAGAGCACGTTGGGTGGCACGGGATACATGCGGACGTGCATTGTCCTGTTGGAACAGCAAGTTCCCTTGCCGGTCTAGGAATGGTAGAACGATGGGTTCGATGACGGTTTGGATGTACCGTGCACTATTCAGTGTCCCCTCGACGATCACCAGTGGTGTACGGCCAGTGTAGGAGATCGCTCCCCACACCATGATGCCGGGTGTTGGCCCTGTGTGCCTCGGTCGTATGCAGTCCTGATTGTGGCGCTCACCTGCACGGCGCCAAACACGCATACGACCATCATTGGCACCAAGGCAGAAGCGACTCTCATCGCTGAAGACGACACGTCTCCATTCGTCCCTCCATTCACGCCTGTCGCGACACCACTGGAGGCGGGCTGCACGATGTTGGGGCGTGAGCGGAAGACGGCCTAACGGTGTGCGGGACCGTAACCCAGCTTCATGGAGACGGTTGCGAATGGTCCTCGCCGATACCCCAGGAGCAACAGTGTCCCTAATTTGCTGGGAAGTGGCGGTGAGGTCCCCTACGGCACTGCGTAGGATCCTACGGTCTTGGCGTGCATCCGTGCGTCGCTGCGGTCCGGTCCCAGGTCGACGGGCACGTGCACCTTCCGCCGACCATTGGCGACAACATCGATGTACTGTGGAGACCTCACGCCCCACGTGTTGAGCAATTCGGCGGTACGTCCACCCGGCCTCCCGCATGCCCACTATACGCCCTCGCTCAGAGTCCGTCAACTGCACATACGGTTCACGTCCACGCTGTCGCGGCATGCTACCAGTGTTAAAGACTGCGATGGAGCTCCGTATGCCACGGAAAACTGGCTGACACTGACGGCGGCGGTGCACAAATGCTGCGCAGCTAGCGCCATTCGACGGCCAACACCGCGGTTCCTGGTGTGTCCGCTGTGCCGTGCGTGTGATCATTGCTTGTACAGCCCTCTCGCAGTGTCCGGAGCAAGTATGGTGGGTCTGACACACCGGTGTCAATGTGTTCTTTTTTCCATTTCCAGGAGTATATATATATATATATATATATATATATATATATATATATATATATATATATATATATATATATATACTGTTAGTTTGTCCTAATTTCCAACGACGCGCAAGTCGCCGAAGTGGCGTCAAATCGAAAGACTTGCACCCGGCGAACGGTCTACCCGACGAGAGCCCCTAGTCACACGACATTTACATTTTATTTAAGAGAACGGCTTGAGTTCTGGAGTATGTAAGGTCTAATCCCTATGCGGCCATCCTGATTTAGATTTTCTGTAGTTTCCCTAAATTATTTCAGGCAAATGTCGAAATTCTCCCAACTAAAGGGCAACTGCTGACTGTCACATCCCAGTTAAATTAGACTTATAAGTAGGTAAAAGTCTATATACCCGACTTTATTTTTAAACTGTAAAACCACGACATGACCGAAGTCCTTGAAAAAGCAATCCACGGGTAAATAAAAGTACTATTACTACTACTATTACTACTACTGTACCACATTGTCACATTAGTTAAACATGCGACCTCTCTGACGACAGCAAGATTATTTTATGACGAAAAATCCTTTTTTTGCCGCTGTCCAGATTTAGGTCG
This sequence comes from Schistocerca nitens, assembly GCF_023898315.1. Taxonomy (NCBI): domain Eukaryota; kingdom Metazoa; phylum Arthropoda; class Insecta; order Orthoptera; family Acrididae; genus Schistocerca; species Schistocerca nitens. Next base: position 273,625,674 of record NC_064620.1, read on the forward strand.
ACATATTTCTTTTAATGTTCTTCGATTCAGTTGATTACACCTCTTTTCTTTGATGTGGTCTGCCACGACTTTCTCTCTTCAGCTTCCTATTCATCTCAGAGTAACACTTTCAACCTAAGTCTCAGTTATTTGCTGGAAGTACAAAGATCTCTGCCTTCCTCTAAAATTTTTACCCTATACAGTTCCCTCTAGTACCACGGACGTTATTCCCTGATGTCTTAACACATGTCCTATCATCCTGTCCCTTCTTGTTGTCGGTGTTTTCCATATATTCCTTTCCTTGTCGATTCTATGGAGGAACTCCTCATTCCTTATCTCACCAGTCTACATAATTTTCAACATACTTTTATACTACCTTATCTCAAATGCTTCTACTCTCGTATGTTCCGTTTTTCCGACAGTTCATGTCCCACTGCCATACAATTCTATGCGCCAAACCTACATTCTTAGAAATTTCTTCCTCAAAGAACATGTGATTGATACCAGTAGACAGGAGTGTCCTTTCCGCCAGTGCTAGACTGCTTTTTATGTCTTCCTGCCAATGTGGCACAATTCCTTAACTTCATCTACTTCATAATCACCAACCCTGATGCTACTCCACTTCGTAGACACCAATCCTGATGTTAAGTTTGTTGCTGTTCTCATTACTTCCGTCTTTATTCGATTTATCCTCAATTCTTATTTTGTACTCATTAGATCACTCATTCCATGCAACAGATGCTGTAGTACTTCTTCAGTTTCAGTGAGGACAGCCATGTCATCAGCTAATCTTAACATTGATATTCCTTCACCTTGAATTTTAATCCCACTCTTGCAACTTTCTTTTATTTCCATCATTGCTTCTTCGATGTATAGATTGAACAGTAGGGACGAAAGACTACATCCCTGTCTAAAACCCTTTTTAATCCGTGCACTTCGTTCTTGATCTTCCACTCTTATTGTTAGCGCTTGATTCTTGTACACATTGTATCTTACGAGTCTTTTCCCTATTTTTCGCAGGATTTTGAACATTTACATCATTTTATATTGTCCAAGACTTTCTCTATGTCGACAAATCCTATGAACGGGTCACGATTTTTCTTTAGTCATGTTTCCATTATAGACCGCAAGGTCGTAAGTGTCCCTCTGTGCCTTTATCTTTCCTAAAGCCAAACTGATTGTCATCTAATTCATCTTAAGTTTTCTTTTCCATCCTGTATGTTAATCTTATCAGCAATTTTCATGCATGACCTGTTAAGCTGATTGCATGATAATTCTGGCACTTCCGCAATTATTTTAGAAATTCCGATGGAACGTTGTCCATCCCTTCAGCGTTCTTTGACTTTAAGTCTTCCAAAGCTCTTCCAAATTCTGATTCTAACACTTCATCTCCTGTTTCTTCTATATCGACTCCTAACTTTTCCTCCATCAAATCGTCAGTCCTCCCCCTCATAGAGGTTCTCAAGTATTCTCCCTCCTATGCGTTTAATAATGGAATTCCTATTGCACTCTCAATGTTACCACACTTGATTTTAATTTCACCGAAGGCTGTTTTAACTATTTTTTATGCTGAGTCAGTCTTTCCGACATCCACCCATGAAGTGATATTCCGTAAGGTCTGCGAAATACCTAGCAGCATTATCTCATCACTGCATTCTGATAGTTTGCCAGCCAAAATTATCTTTAGATTTGGAATCGGGAGTAGCTCAGAGATTGGCGATTCTGATAACAGGTTGGATGATCCAATAACTTGTCAGTTTCTCCAGTTTTTTCCCCATTTTCAAAGCATCGTTTCAGACAAATGAACTGTCTAGACTTTATATTTTATTATCAAGAAATTTTCCATTTATTTCGTTCAGAAGACTTGTGCAGCATTCATCAGTTATTTGTTTATCTTTGGAAGGCAGTCTATATCTTTCCAGCAGATGAAATCAACGTTACTCGTTTTCGTAGCTGAATCTGTGCGTAAACCTTTTTGGTAATATATGACTTACCACCATCGAATAGCGCCGACTCGAACTTGGATATACACCTTCGATCTCTCACATGTAGGTAGGATGCCCCTGTGTAATAAACCACATTCCTATCGTGTGCCTGGTAGTCCTGCACTCTGCTAAACATGATAATTCAGCGGCCCACCCAGCAGATATTCTCGCAAGCGACAGGGTACTGTTTTTCGCTGAAGAGATTCTGCGTCACAGACAGTTATCTTACAGATTGATTTAAAAGAATATTTTTATTATGGTGTCCCATCAAGGCCCTGTCTCTCCTGAATAAAATTTATTACAGAGAAGTGCTTGATGAGACTACATAATTTTGTTCTGGAGCAATAATTCGTTTAATTATTTTCCTATTTGCCACCTAATTCTGCATTCAGAGAAATAAATCTACGATGTCTTTCTGGTACTGTGCTATCAATTTCACCAAGGACTACACTCACAAAGAAATTACAAACATGAGACTTAGAGTGTAACACACTCCTACGTATCAATTTTTTTTCCCAAAACTGTCTCAGAACGTATTTAATAATCCAATATGCAGATCTGACTAGTAAATCATATCTGATCACTAGTACTGCATGGAAACTGAGAGCAATAATAACAAATGCCAGTGACTGAAATTTTGCTATGATCCAATCAGGGATCTTCTTGCTAAATTTGGAACAAAAATTCCAGCCTTGTGGCTGCGTTACATACTGCAAGCACCATTTTTCCTCCTGTCCTTCAAATCTCATCTTTGCTTTTTCTCGAGCAATAATCGTTTAATTCTTTTCCTATTTGCTGCCTAATTCTGCATTCAACTAAATAAATCTGTGATGTCTTTCTGGCATTAGGTTATCAGTTTCACTAAGGACTACGCACAAATAAATTACGAACATGAGACTTCGAGTGTAATCCAATATGCAGATCTGACTAATAGATCAAATCAGATCACCAATACTGTATGAAAACGCAGAGCAATAATAACAAATGCCAATGACTGAAATTCTCATTAGCCCTTTTTCTTTTCTAAATACAAAGTGCGATTTGTGGCTATTTTCAAAAACTTACTTTCTCTTTTCCTTTTTGGTGCGGTGAAGAATTCTTGTAATGTGCTACGAACGGGGGTTTTTATCTGCCTGTCTAAAGGCGAGAGTCATGAGGAGAACCACAAGGGTCGTAAAAACGTTTCTGCTGAAAGAGATGGCTCGGCCAGGTACGGGTTGAGAAGAGCGCTCTGCCAGCCGGACGCATTGGAAGTAACAAGCGAGAGCGGTGCAGCCCGTTATAAAGTTTCATTGTGCTCAAAGATAAGATCTGAAGAACAGGAGAAAAAAAGACTTGTAGAGTGGAACGCAGTCACTAGGCTTGAAGGAGAACAGCCAGAATTTTTGTTCAAAATTTAGCAAGGAGATCCCAGATTGGATCATAGCAATTATTTTGGTACCACAGAAGAGTTCACACGCGTTGGTACGCACGAGCATTCTCATTGGCTATAACCAGAAATCTGTCACATAGTGGGGGAGATTTTCTACCTCCTACCCTGCTCCAGCGGAGAAATTTACTTCATTGGTTAACCACAGCAGAATCCGTAAGAGGATAGGATTTGTTCGCATGTTTATTAGCTAATCATTGGTCAGAACTCACAAAGCCCGTGGTAGTTGGCCGGTGAGATTCTGGTGCTGACAGAAGTACCTAATTTTTGTAGAGGAGAGTAAGAGAACATTCGCTCGAGGAGCTTCATAGCGAGCACTTACTCCATACGCGTCATAGTGAGCACTAGAACTGCAGAGGAAGATAGTGAGCAGAATTCAGACGCCGAGGATGATGTTAGAATTCTCAGCCATTACTGCAGTCATCTTCTGCTTTTGTACAGTACTGGAGTGGGAAGCATGCATATTTATCTCGCACCACGTTTCCGTTTTGCTGATCTAATTTTCATAGCCAGCTAGCTGCGCCCACTACTCCCTTATGTGGGAGGACTGGTAATTGTTAATGCTTTTCCGAGGATTCTTTGGCTCACAAGCTGCGACGTGGTCGCCAATTGAACAGTGACCGAATATAGAATAAATTTCCTTTACTTCACGTCTGTGGTCACAAACTTTTTTGTCATCAAACTAACTGTTTCGGTCTATAATGACAATCGTCAGATCCGTTTTGTAAAATTATGGCTCCAGTACATTAGGACGTGTTTTTATTAAACAGATCTGAAGATGGTAGTTATACACCGAAACCGGTAGTCTGATGATAAAAAAAAAATTGTGACCATAGACGAGAAGTAAAGGAAATATTTTCTTTGGCTCATTAACGTATTCTGCAATCATTGGTCATATTCACGAACAAAGTTTTACATCGTTTCTGTCGTCTATCCATTCACCTGTGCTAAGGCTGTCGTACATGTTTCTAACCATTTATTCCCCTGATAACTTGGCGTATTGTTGATTTGGTGGATAAAACATGTCTTTTATCAATCAATCAGATTTTTATAATGACCCTGAGTTTCTTACCAGTAGTTTGATGGATCCCGTTATCAATATGTCTTGTGAGGGGCAGTACTCTTGTTTCGTGGTCAATTTGGCCACCACTGGTAATTAAATTTTTTTTTTTTTTTTTTTTTTTTTTTTTTTTTTTTTTTTTTTTTTTTTTTTTTTTTTTTTTGTTATCAGTCTACTGACTGGTTTGATGCGGCCCGCCACGAATTCCTTTTCTGTGCTAACCTTTTCATCTCAGAGTAGCACTTGCAACCTACGTCCTCAATTATTTGCTTGACGTATTCCAATCTCTGTCTTCCTCTACAGTTTTTGCCCTCTACAGCTCCCTCTAGTACCATGGAAGTCATTCCCTCATGTCTTAGCAGATGTCCTATCATCCTGTCCCTTCTCCTTATCAGTGTTTTCCACATATTCCTTTCCTCTCCGATTCTGCGTAGAACCTCCTCATTCCTTACCTTATCAGTCCACCTAATTTTCAACATTCGTCTATAGCACCACATCTCAAATGCTTCGATTCTCTTCTCTTCCGGTTTTCCCACAGTCCATGTTTCACTACCATACAATGCTGTACTCCAGACGTACATCCTCAGAAATTTGTTCCTCAAATTAAGGCCGATATTTGATATTAGTAGACTTCTCTTGGCCAGAAATGCCTTTTTTGCCATAGCGAGTCTGCTTTTGACGTCCTCCTTGCTCCGTCCGTCATTGGTTATTTTACTGCCTAGGTAGCAGAATTCCTTAACTTCATTGACTTCGTGACCATCAATCCTGATGTTAAGTTTCTCGCTGTTCTCATTACTATTACTTCTCATTACCATCGTCTTTCTCCGATTTACTCTCAAACCATACCGTGTACTCATTAGACTGTTCATTCCGTTCAGCAGATCATTTAATTCTTCTTCGCTTTCACTCAGGATAGCAATGTCATCAGCGAATCGTATCATTGATATCCTTTCACCTTGTATTTTAATTCCACTCCTGAACCTTTCTTTTATTTCCTTCATTGCTTCCTCGATGTACAGATTGAAGAGTAGGGGCGAAAGGCTACAGCCTTGTCTTACACCCTTCTTAATACGAGCACTTCGTTCTTGATCGTCCCCTCTTATTATTCCCTCTTGGTTGTTGTACATATTGTATATGACCGGTCTCTCCCTATAGCTTACCCCTACTTTTTTCAGAATCTCGAACAGCTTGCACCATTTTATATTGTCGAACGCTTTTTCCAGGTCGACAAATCCTATGAAAGTGTCTTGATTTTTCTTTAGCCTTGCTTCCATTATTAGCCGTAACGTCAGAATTGCCTCTCTCGTCCCTTTACTTTTCCTAAAGCCAAACTGATCGTCACCTAGCGCATTCTCAATTTTCTTTTCCATTCTTCTGTATATTATTCTTGTAAGCAGCTTCGATGCATGAGCTGTTAAGCTGATTGTGCGATAATTGTCGCACTTGTCACCTCTTGCCGTCTTCAGAATTGTGTGGATGATGCTTTTCCGAAAGTCAGATGGTATGTCGCCAGACTCATATATTCTACACACCAACGTGAATAGTCGTTTTGTTGCCACTTCCCCCAATGATTTTAGAAATTCTGATGGAATGTTATCTATCCCTTCTACCTTATTTGACCGTAAGTCCTCCAAAGCTGTTTTAAATTCCGATTCTAATACTGGATCCCCTATCTCTTCTAAATCGACTCCTGTTTCTTCTTCTATCACATCAGGCAAATCTTCACCCTCATAGAGGCTTTCAATGTATTCTTTCCACCTATCTGCTCTCTCCTCTGCATTTAACAGTGGAATTCCCGTTGCACTCTTAATGTTACCACCGTTGCTTTTAATGTCACCAAAGGTTGTTTTGACTTTCCTGTATACTGAGTCTGTCCTTCCGACAATCATATCTTTTTCGATGTCTTCACATTTTTCCTGCAGCCATTTCGTCTTAGCTTCCCTGCACTTCCTATTTATTTCATTCCTCAGCGACTTGTATTTCTGTATTCCTGATTTTCCCGGAACATGTTTGTACTTCCTCCTTTCATCAATCAACTGAAGTATTTCTTCTGTTACCCATGGTTTCTTCGCAGCTACCTTCTTTGTACCTATGTTTTCCTTCCCAACTTCTGTGATGGCCCTTTTTAGAGATGTCCATTCCTCTTCAACTGTACTGCCTACTGCGCTATTTCTTATTGCTGTATCTATAGCGTTAGAGAACTTCAAACGTATCTCGTCATTCCTTAGTACTTCTGTATCCCACTTCTTTGCGTATTGATTCTTCCTGACTAATGTCTTGAACTTCAGCCTACTCTTCATCACTACTATATTGTGATCTGAGTCTATATCTGCTCCTGGGTACGCCTTACAATCCAGTATCTGATTTCGGAATCTCTGTCTGACCATGATGTAATCTAATTGAAATCTTCCCGTATCTCCCGGCCTTTTCCAAGTATACCTCCTCCTTTTGTGATTCTTGAACAGGGTATTCGCTAATTTAATTAGACAAGCCATTTTACGTTGCCCAATTTTGATTTCTTTTAATTTGCATGATCTTATGGGGAGTTATGTGTGACTGGAAGTCACTGGGGATAGATTCTGTAGCATCTCAGTTTTATGCAAAATGCTCAACCGACACTTCACCGCACTATGTTTCCTCATCTCTCGCTGTCGTATCTATCTGAAGAAGGGAGAAAATCCTGATGTTGTTTTACAGTTCATGGTTGGCTTTCCTCTTCCACGTTCTTCATCATGTTTACATTTAGACACTGTCGCCGCCTCTGAAATATATGCTGAATTCTGTATATAGTACTACAGGGTGAAAATAACGCGTTATGTAATGGGGCGCTCTGATTTCGATTTTGCAATCAGAAATGTTGTAAGGCGTCTGGATTTAAAGTTATAGCTGAAAGTCATATGATATTAAAACCCTGTACCTGGGTTAACATGTAGCTACATCAACGTGTTTCCTCATCTCTCGCTGTCGTATCTATCTGAAGAAGGGAGAAAATCCTGATGTTGTTTTACAGTTCATGGTTGGCTTTCCTCTTCCACGTTCTTCATCATGTTTACATTTAGACACTGTCGCCGCCTCTGAAATATATGCTGAATTCTGTATATAGTACTACAGGGTGAAAATAACGCGTTATGTAATGGGGCGCTCTGATTTCGATTTTGCAATCAGAAATGTTGTAAGGCGTCTGGATTTAAAGTTATAGCTGAAAGTCATATGATATTAAAACCCTGTACCTGGGTTAACATGTAGCTACATCAACGTGTCGTGTTTGATGTACGATTGTGTGTGTGTGTGTGTGTGTGTGTGTGTGTGTATGTGTGTTTATTCTCAAGGTTTCTATGCTTTAGGCATCTGTGGAATGATAAATGTGCAGTAGTAAAACCAAACAGCTAGACTTCGACAAGGTCTGACTAGTCGAGCAGGCAGCTGTGGCCGAGAGGTTCTAGGCGCTTCAATATGGAGCCGGCATGGATGTGCGTGATGTCCTTAGGTTAGTTAGGTTTAAGTAGTTCTAAGTTGTAGGGGACTGATGACCTCAGATGTTAAGTCCCATGGTGCTCAGAGCCATTTGAACCATTTTTTGACTAGTCGGCGAGCTACAGAATGCAGGCAGGCTCCAACACGTTTTATAAAATTAGTTACCATGCAATTTCTCCTGTTCGTCCATCAACCTGATTCGGAGGTGACTAGAGAATAGTTCGTGATAGTGTGGGTCTGTGTTTTATTTAATCAACAGTCGCAGTAACATTCATTTAAGTGATTTCGTACGAGACGATTCGGTAATTGGTGATTCAGTAAACGAAAGGTGAATAGGCGCAGTTGTCTGAATTGTCCGAACTGCTTTCGCTACATTTGTGGCAAGTATACGACGTCCGACCAGAGTAAGAACATAACGAGAAAGCTACTCATAGGTTACAAACATTACTTCGGACGTGAAGTCGGAAATCAAACTCCTGGGCTCCTCGTGTCTGTTGCACCATCCTTTACTCCAGCGTAATCCAGTGGTTAAACAGTAAGCGAAATCGAATGCCTTTTGCTGTTCCCATGACTTTTCGGGAGCAGACAGAACACAACTCGGATTGCTATTTCTGCTTGACCAACATATCGGGGTACAGCAAGAAGAACAAGTCAAATATCATGAATCTGGATTGTCAGTCTGCTCTAAAGCCTGTGGCGCATGGTACATTACCCAGTACAATTCCTCCTTCATCCGATGCAATGAACAACGAAGAAAGTGACGCTGAAGGTAATGACAATGACGCCAGAGCTATGGAATACACGAATAATCCAGACAATGACGTTAAAATAGCCACATTTGATCAGCCATACCGAACTGGACGACCTGGTTCGCTATTTGTCCCTGTCGAAAGAAAGTCTGAACTGTTGGATTACAGGCTAAAGGAGTGGGTCTTACTCGACAGAGGTGCTGCAGTTGCGCGTTTTCGAGATCGTCACATGAAATTCCCAGCGTATTATGCTATTGAACGCGGTGTTTGCTTCGCTCATGAGGTGACAGGAGTCATGAAGGAACTAGATAACAACTACGTAGCAAAAGAGTGAAGACTTTTTATTGACTCTAGCTCAAGCTGTTTCAAAGCTGTTCTGTTGCACAATGTCAACCAGAAACTATCAATTCCTATCGGTCATGCTGTGAGAATGAAGGAAACCTACGATGCAATGAACACTCTCTTGATGCTTTTCTTGATGTGCAGGTGCAAATCCGGATGCAGTTCTGAATTCAGCGCATGTGAATTACTATCAGGAACGTATTTCCAACCCAGTAGCAGGCAAAAAATTATTTTCTTGTATAGTGTGATTATTTATTCTCATTGGAAAACGTAGTAAATGAGGCTCTAGTTCCCACCTGACACAATAAATTCACATTCAACAATTAAAACACAACTGGATTTGCTTCTATTGTTATTTGGTTTTCTTTTGCAAATTCAGAATCACGAAGCAACTAATTCTCCTAGTCATAAACGATGGAATATACGCAAAGGACTTTGGAAAACACTCAAATGGCGTCTTGGAACACTGTCAAACTAACAGCTGTCATTAGCAGTACCGAAATAACACTTGTGGAACTTCCACAAACTTGCGTCGATTTCAATATTGGGAAACGGTTAGATGAGACAGTTCAGACTTTTAAGACACAGAATTGTGCTACAGGTACATTGTAATTCATAACTGCAGTATTATGTAGTGTTGTACGTTACAATAGGTTATACATTGAAGAGCCTAAGAAACTGCTACATCTGCCTAATATCGTGTAGGGCCCCCGCAAGCATGTAGCACAACACGACGTGACATGGACTGGACTAATGTCTGAAGTAGTGCTGGAGGGAACTGACACCATGAATCCTGCAGGGCTGTCCATAAATCCGTAGGAGTACAACAACACGTTGCAAGGCATCCCAGATATGCCCCATACTGCTCCTGTCTGGGCAGTTCGGTGGTTAGCGGAAGTGTTTAAACACAGAAGAGTGTCCCTGGAGCCATTCTGTAGCAATTTGAGAGGTGTGGGGTGTCGCAAATCCGTTGGAATGCACAATGGATATGAATGGATGCAGGTGATCAGACAGGATGCTTACGTAAGTGTCAGCTGTCACAGTCGTATCTAGACGTATCACGGGTCCCATATCACTCTAACCTGACACTCCCCACACCCTTACAGAGCCTCCACCAGCCTGAATTGTCCCCTGCTGACAAGCACGGTCCATGGATTCATGAGTTTGTCTCCATAACCGTACACGTCCATCCGCTCGATACAATTTGAAACGAGACTCGTCCGACCAGGCAAAATGTTTCCAGTCATCAACAGTCCTACGTCGATGTTGACCGGCCCAGTCATCTAGGGTACATGAGTGGGCCTTCGGCTCCGAAAGCCCACATCTATGATGTTTCGTTGATGGTTCGGACGCTGACCCTTGTTGACGGCCCAGCTCTGAAATCTGCAGCAATCTGCGGAAGGATTGCACTTTTGTCACGTTGGACCGTCCTCTTCAGTCGTCGTTGGTCCCGTTCTTGCAGGATCTTTTTCCGGCCGCAGCGATGTTGGAGATTTGACGTTTTACCGTATTCCGGATATTCACGGTACACTCGTGAAATGATCGTACGTGAAAATCCCCACGTCATCGCTATCTCAGAGATGCTGTGTTCCATTGCTTGTGCGCCGACTGTAACACCACGTTCAAACTCACTTAAATCTTTATAACCTGCCATTGTAGCAGCAACAACCGTTCTAACAACTGCGCCAGACACTTGTTGTCTTATATAGGCGTTGCCTACCGCAGCACTATCTTCTGCCTGTTTACGTACCTCTGCATTTGAATACGCATGCCTGTACCAGTTTCTTTGGCGCTTCAGTGTATAAGGAGAATTACATCTGAATAAAGAAGAGGTGTATGTAAAAACCAGCACACTACTTAGTAATTTAGTAAAGACGTACAGAAAGTGCATGAGAAGTTTAGGACAGGACAGGACAGGATAGGCTAGGATAGTGTGAAGTATGCGAGGGTATTAGGGAAAGATTACAAAAGGCTTAAGTTTTCTTTAATACTGCAAAGTCAAGTGAGAGATGTCCGCTAAATGTGTAGTCATTTCAAGTTTCCAATAGATTCAACCTTCATTTCCTTCTAGCCAAACGTAGGACTTAGAGACAGTTTGTAACTTTGACAAAATTCTCATAATTTTTGAATCAGACTTTCGCAAATTCCAGTTACTATCAAGTTAAGCCGGCGTATGGAGTTACTACAGCTCTATCTGATTGACCAATACCACTCACTACATTAATTAACTCGTTGGAGAGCAAGAAACTTATCACGTAATTCCAATGACTGATGCTTTGCATCAGAACGTGAGCTTCTATAGATGCAGTCAGTGTGTTGGGTGCATGCCCAAACTACGTGTGGGAGAAGTAGGCCTAGTAACCAACAGTCTAATGTGTGGCATTTGATGTACAATTATTATTGAAGATAGCACATGTTTGAATCTCCTGATTATGGTTCAAATGGCTCCGAGTACTATGGGACTTAACTTCTGGGGTCATCAGTCCCCCAATACTTACAACTACTTAAACCTAACTAACCTAAGGACATCACACAGGCAGGATTCGAACCTGCGACCGTAGCGGTCGCACGGTTCCAGATTGTAGAGCCTAGACTCCGGCCGGCCTCTTGATTATGCCCGGAAATAAGTGATGGCATCACGTGACACATCTGCAACGGTAAAGTGGTTATCAGCGTCACCATGCTTTACTAAGTCTGGTCCTGTTGGAGGTGCTAGGCCCTAACCTACCTCCGAACATGGTGCATCTCGACATTTTTCACATCAACAAACATTGGCACGGTTTAAATAAGTGAAAAGCGAGAGAAATCGTAGGACCGACCAGAGATCGAACCAAGATATTTTTTAAAACGACATATAAATCTATCAAATGTTTTTTTTATTCCAGTCTTTAATCACAATATCAATTCTTTAGGCGATGAGCGGTTTCAGTCCGTAATGACCATCCACAGATCTTTTTTACACCATGTCCTAAAGTGATAAAGGCCATAATGGCATCGCCAAAACATATAAATATAATCAGCACAGCATCGTCACATAGATCTAAAATAAGGTGTAGAATAGGCCACATCGTCCACACAGTCACTATTGCAACTGGCAATCTGAGGATGGTCATTACGGACTGAAACCTGTCATCGTCTAAAGAATTGATACTGTGATCAAAGACTGGAATAAAAAACATTTGACAGTATTGGATCACTGTTTGTATACGCGACTATGTCGCAGTTGGTGGAAATATAAATCCATGTTTACGAAAAAGGGGGTAATGTTACATTACGTTAAAGTTGATGGGTTTGTTGTTTCGTTGTTTTTGAGTGAAAGGGACTAAACTACAAGGTCATCAGTCCTTTCATCCGTAATAGTCGTCGAAGGACCGAGGCGAAAGACAAATCCTGGAAATCCTAAGTTTAATCAACACAATAAAAAACAGAGATAAAAGCCCAGAAAAAAAGACAGCACGAACAAGTTGTTAAAAGATCACTCAAGACGAGGCGTTAAAATCAGAGAAATGAAAAAGAATAAAGAGAATAAAAAAAGGTCGAAAGGGTAGAGGTCAGGCTGGGAAAGTTCATTCTTTTCATCATTTCTACAAGTTTAAAATTTCATTTTCCAGCGCGTTTATTGCTGGTGACTTTCATCATGACGTCAGAGTTTCTCTGCTGTTTTTATCGTCCTTTCTCTTTTATTTACGCTGTGACATTTCAGAATTTCGTCTGTCTTTTAGTGAATGTAACTGAAAGGGTTTCGGTTGGCTCTGTACCTACGTAAGCTGGCACTTTGTCGCCGAGCCACACTGCCTGACACGTACCTGCGTGAAACGCAGCCTCTGATGCTGCGTGGCGGTTTTACTAATCTACGAGCAGGAATTGCGCACAGCATATCCCAGTGAACAGATTAAAGTGGAAACCCAGCCAGAGCTATTTCCCAAATGTGACAAGGCCGCAGCCGCTGCGGGCGCCCTCATTTGCGCATTCGATTGTGCAGTCACCACTTCCGCAGTCGCTGTGTGAATTATAGGCGGCCGTGACTTTATCGTTGCAATTTCCGTGCATCTCTTCTCGACGAGCGCGTTTTGTTTAGCTGTTGATATCAGCATTGCGTTAAAACACCCACATACATTTATTAAACTTTTCCCATTCACTGTGAAAAACAATGCTCATTCACTCAATCTACGCGTTGTGTAGGATACAAAGACATTTCTGCGACCAGTTAGTTTCCGAAAAATACTATAACAAACAAATTTAAGCAGAATCATGGTTAAGATTTACTTAATTTAAATACCGTTTAATACGAACAAAGGAATGTGTTTCATTCATAAGATTTACCTCAGTACTGTCTCACAATAGTACCATAAATGCAGATTTTCAGTGACGAATATTTGCTTAATATGTATTCCGGATAATTTAACATTTGTTTGAGCATAGTTCCTGTTGGCGTAATCACTCATGCATGCTATGATTTCCCTTGTCCACTTGTGTACAAGGTGATTCTCTGATGCTGTTACACACTTTCAGGGATGATGGAGAAGTGTAAGTGTATCAATCTGAGGTAAAGGACCCTGGCACGGAGACGTCCTAGTCGGAAGTTACAAGCGAAAATCATTCTGGTACCTCTGACAGTGGAATAGACGTACCGGTACTGTTGTTACTATGATGATAGGGTAGGAAACTTCAGGGAGGTAGTATGGGCCAAACCAAGACGTGTCCAGCAAACATCCGTTCTAAAACGCAAACCTTAAGAGCTATGAGAACTTGTTCAAATTCGATACTGCGAAACCAACTTCCTCTACTGAACAAGTGGCCATAGCTTTCAAGGTATGCATTTTATAGCCCATATTTATTATACATCTTTTCTTCTTTTGTCCATACTACCTCCTCCAGAAATATAGAAACCAAAGAGCTTACAGTAGATGTCTTTCACACTTGTTGTTGTGGTCTTCGGTCTAAAGACTGGTTTGATACAACTCTCTATGCTACTCTATCCTGTGCAAGCTTCTTCATCTCCCAGTACCTACTGCAACCTACATCCTTCTGACTCTGCTTACTGTATACGTCTCTTGGCCTCCCTCTACGATTTTATCCTCTCGCTTCCCTCCAATACTAAATTGGTGATCCCTTGATGCCTCAGAACATGTCCTACCAACTGATCCCTTCATCTAGTCAAGTTGTGTCACAAATTACTCTTCTCCCCAATTCTATTCAGTACCTCTTCATTAGTTAGCATTCTTCTGTAGCACCACTATTCGAAAGCTGCTATTCTCTTCTTGTCTAAACTATCGTCCATGTTTCACTGCCATACATGGTTACACTCCATACAAATACTTTCAGAAAAGACTACCTGACAATTATGTATTCGATGTTAACAAATTTCTCTTCTTCAGACACGCTTCCCTTGCCATAGCCAGTCTATATTTTATATCCTCTCTGCTTCGGCTATCATAAGTTATTTTGCTTCCCAAATAGTAAAACTCATATGCTATTTTAAGTGTCTCATTTCCTAATCTAATTCCCTCAGCATCTCTTGATTTAATTCGACTACATTCTATTATCCTCGTCTTCCTTTTGTTTTTATTTTCATCTTATATCCTCCTTTAAAGACACTGCGCACTCCGTTCGGCTGTTCTTCCATGTTCTTTGCTCTCTTGCTGTCTCTGACAAAATTACGCCATCGGTCAACCTCAAGGTTTTCATTTCTCCTCCCTGGAATTTAATTCCTACTAAAAAATTTTCATTTATTTCCTTTAGTGCTTGCACAATGTACAGACTGAATTACATCGGCGATGGGCTACAACCCTGTCTCATTCTCTTCTCAACCACCGCATTCCTCTACTACCCCTCGACTCTTATAACAGCCATCTAGTTTCTGTACAAACTGTAAATAGCCTTTCGCTTCCTGTATTTTACGCCTGGCCCTTTAGAATTTGAAAGAGAGTATTCCAGTCAGAATTGTCAACCGCTTTCTCTTTGTCTATAAATGTTATAAACGTAGGTTTGCCTTTCCTTAACCTACTGTCTAACATAAGTCGTAAGGTCAGTATTGCCTCGCGTGTTCCTACATTTTTACGGAAACCAAACTGATCTTCCCCGAGGTCGGCTTCTACCAGTTTTTCCATTCGTCTGTACACTATTTGTGTTAGTATTTTCCAACCGTGACTTATTAAACTGGCAGTTCGGTAATTTTTCATCTGTCAGCACCTGCTTTCTTTGAAACTGGAATTATTATATTCTTCTTTAAGTCTGAGGGTATTTCACCTGTCTGATACCTCTTGCTCACCAGATGGAAGAGTTTGGTCGTGGCTGACTCTCCCAAGGCTATCCGTAGTTTTAACAGAATGTTGTCCATTCCCAGGTCTTGTTTCGACTTAGGTCTTTCAGTGCTCTGTCAAACTCTTCACGCATTATCATATCTCCCATTTCATCTTCATCCCTTCCTCTTCCAATATTTCCCTCAAGTACATCGGCCTTGTATACTCCTTCCACCTTTCTGCTTTCTCTTCTTTGCTTAGGACTGGTTTTTCATCTGAGCCCTTGACATTCATACAGGGTGTTCTCTTTTCTCCAAAGGTCCTTTAATTTTCCTGTTGGCGGCATCTATCTTACCCCTAGCGATATTACTTCTACGTCCTTACATTTGTCCTCTAGCCTTTTCCGCTTAGCCATTTCGCACTTCCTGTCGATCTCATTTTTCAGACGTTTGTATTCCTTTTCGCCTGCTTCATTTACTGCATTTCTATACGTTCACCTTTCATCGATTAAATTCAATATATCTTGTGTTATCCAAGGATTTCTACTAGCCCTCGTCTTGTTATCTACTTGATCCTCTGCTGCCTTCACTATTTCGTCTCTAAAAGCTACCCATTCCTCTTGTACTATATTCCTTTACCCTGTTCTTGTCAATCGTTCCCTAATGCTTCCTCTGAACCCTCTACAACCTCTGGTTCTTTCAGTTTACCCATGTCTCACCTCCTTAAATTCCTACCTTTTTACAGTTTGTTCAGTTTTAATCTACATTTCATAACCAATAGATTGTGGACAGAATCCACATCTGGCCCTGGAAATATCTTACAATTTAAAACCTCGTTCCTAAATCTCTGTCTTACCCTTACATAATCAATCTGAAACCTTCCGGTATCTCCAGGTGTCTTCCACGTATACAAGCTTCTTTCATGATTCTTAAACCGAGTTTTAGCGATGAATAAGTTAATTCTACCAGGCATCTTCGTATTTCATTCCTTTTCCCCGGTCCATATTCACCTACTACTTTTCCTTCTCTTCCTACCACCGAGTTCTTGCCCCCTATTACTATTAATTTTTCGTCTCCCTTAACTATCTGAATAATTTAGTTTATCTCTACATTTCTTCAATCTCTTCTTCATCTGCAGAGCTAGTTGGCATATAAACTTGGAGTACTGTGGTACGCGTGGGCTTCGTGTCTATCTTGGCTACAATAATGCGTTCACTTTGCTGTAAGTAGTAGCTTATCCGCGTTCCTATTTTTTTATTCATTATTAAATCTACTCCTGCATTGCATGTATTTAATTTTGTATTTATAACCCTGTATTCACCTGATCGGAAGTACTGTTTCTTCTGCCACCGAACTTCACTAATTCTCCCGTATCTAATTTTAACATATCCATTTCTCTTTTTAAAGTGAACCTACCTGCCCGCTTAAGGATCAGACATTCCACGCTCCGATGCGTAGAACGCCAGCTTTAATGTCTTTCACACCACAACATGAACAATTCTCATAGATCTTAAGCTACACGTTATAGAGCCCATTTTTGCTAGAAATATTTTTCTTGTTTTGGTGCATACTACACCTCTGAAAGTTGTCTGCCCTACAAAATTAGCAAAATGAGACAAATCACGCCAAATTCTGTCCACTTGAAGCATTATATCGTGAAAATCCCTAGCTGTTTGGAGGCCCTTGCCCATAATGCTGCAAACGTTCTCAATTGGACAGAAATCCGGTGAGCTTGCAGGTCAAGGTAGATTTTGGTAAATACGAAGACAAGCAACAGAAATTTTCACTGTGTGGGGACGGGCTTTATCTTGCTGCAGTGTGATGACAGGGTGGTTGCCAAGAAGGGAAACAACACGGGGCGTAGCATATCGTCGACGTATCGCTGTGCTGTAAGGATGCACCGGATCTTGCTAGTAAAATAAATGGCGACCCATACCGTCACTCCCGGATGTCGAGCCGTTCGGCGGGCGACAGTCAGGCTGGTATCCCGCCGTTATGTGGGTCGTTTCCAGACACTTTTTGGCCTGGAATTCCATAGACTGGAGTAGAATTGCCTTTTGTGATGAGTCTCGCTTCGAACTGAGCCTCGATGGCATTTGAAGATGTGTCTGGAGACGCCCCAGGCAACGGCGGCATACAACCTCACTGTCACCCGCCATGGTACCCGCAAACCAAGAGTGATGGTCCAGGGCGAGCTATCTTTTCATAGCACGATCCCTTTGGTTGTCAACCGCGGCACCCTTACAGCACAGAGGTTTTTGTTGTTGTGGTTTTCGATCTGGAGACTGGTTTGATGCAGCTCTCCATGCTGCTCTATCCTGTGCAAGCCTCTTCATCTCCAAGTAACTACTGTGACCTACAGCCTTCTGAATCTCCTCACTGTGATCTCTTGGACTCCTCTCTACGATTTTTGCGCCCAACGCTACCCGCCAGTACTAAAATGGTGATCACTTGATATCTCAGAACGTGTCTTACCAACCGATCGCTTCTTCCAGTCAGGTTGTGCCACAAATTTCTTTTCACCCTAATTCTATTCAGTACCTCCTCATTAGTTAGTGGTCAACTGATATAACCTTCAGCTTTCTTCTGCAGCACCACATTTCAAAAGCATCTATTCTCTTCTTGTTCAAACTGTTTATCGTCCATGTTTCACTTCCACTCCACACAGATACTTTCAGAAAATACTTCCTGACACTGATATCTATACTGGATGTTTCTTCAGAAACGCTTTTTTGCCATTGCCTGTTTACCATGTTATATCCTCTTTACTTCGACCATCATCAGTTATTTTTCTGCCCAAATAGCAAAAATCATCTACTGCTTTAAGCGTCTGATTATCTAATCTCATTCCCTCAGCATCACCTGATTTAATTCGACTACATTCCATTATCATCGTTTTGCTTTTGTTGATTATCATCTTATATCCCTCTTTCAAAACAGTGTTCATTCCGTTCAACTGCACTTCCAAGTCCTTTGCTGTTTAACAGAATTTCAATGTCATCGCAAACCTCAAAGTTTTTATTTGTTCTCCCTGAATATTAATTCCTATTCGAAAGCGGTACGTGACGATATTCTTAGCCTCGTTTTGTTGCCCTTCATAGCAAGCACTCCTAGGACTATATTTCAGCAAGATAATGCCCATACCGGTGCTGTTATTACTACGTTTCTAGGATAGGCAACTTTCAGTGGTGAGAATTTCTGCTCGTGTCTTCGTGCTTGCCAAATCTAACATGTCGAGAAAACTCGCCGGATCTCTGCCCAGTTGAGAACGGTTGGAGCATTATGGGCAGGGTCTTTGAACCAGCTCGAGGTTCTGACGCTCTAATGCACCAATTGCACAGAATTGCACAGAATTTGGTACTGTATCCCTCAGGACGACCTCCAAAATCTCTGTCAATCAATTCAGCGGAATAACTGCTTGCATAAGGGCCAGAGGTGGACCATTGAGTTCCTGGTTTGGTCAATTTGCGTAGCTGTTTCTCTTGAATAAATCATTCAATTTTTCTGGTGTGTGTGACTGAGTGTTTTGAGTGTATAACACTGTAAAATTGTAAAGTGATCTCCTTGGCGTATTTATTCAAATTGTTTCTCCTTATTTTCATTTATTTCGGTACAATTTTATGAGTCTGTACCACACTGTTCTACTATTTAATATTTAATTCCTATTAGTTTATTTATAAATGAATTTGTAACTTCCCATAAATAGCCGTACGAGACTAGAATATTTGCTTCCAAGAACACTACCTATTAATCTTCATACCGATCAGTTTAGTCTCTCCTCTAATAAATATTTTGAATTTTAACAGGCTTGCTTCCTCGCTGAATGTTCTTGCACATAATGCGTATTTCTATAACTCAAGAGCTATATGGTTTCGTTACAGTATCTCTCCTGTAATTAAGCAAGGATATACAGTTAACATTTTGTAATGATACACCCGTCCCTCAGGCTCTGCAGCTATATCTGTAGCGTCTGAGTCGTGGTGTAACAGTCCACGAAAATTCACTTCTTGTTTATTATCATGTCATATCGCTATACATGTGGCCCCTTTACGTTAGCTCTTTCCATCTTTAGCAATGTAGTTTGAAAAGAGCAGCTACGTATAAGCTCGCTCCCATCTTGAGAGTAAAAAACATGTAACGCATTAGAAACAGTTATAAGAGAAAAAGAAACTTCCTTGAATAGACAGCCCCAGAAAAGCTTGCTTAAGATGGACCAGTATATGCTACCAACGATTATGTGGTTATAAAGAGTGTTTATAATTCATTTCTCCTAAACGTTATCGTAGTACTTACAATAATTGTTTTTATGGTCAATATGTTGGCACATTTAGGGTCATAACATGATACATGTATATTTTCATACATGATGACGGAAATAGGATCACATCTGAGGAAGTGGAGAAAATGGTCAATAGATTGCAGTGCAATAAAGCAGCTGGGGTGGATGAAATTAAGTCGGAACTCATTAAATACAGTCGAATGCCAGGTCCTAAATGGCTACACAGGATAATTGAAATGGCGTGGGAGTCGGGACAGGTTTCATAGGACTGAACGAAAGCAGTAATCACACCAATCTTTAAACATGGAAACAGAAAAGATTGTAACAACTACAGAGGTATCTCTTTAATCAGCGTTGTGGGTAAAATCTTCTCAGGTATTGTTGAAAGGAAAGTGCGAGTATTAGTTGAGGACAAATTGGATGAAAATCAGTGTGGGTTTAGGCCTCTTACAGGTTGTCAGGATCAGATCTTTAGTTTACGGCAAATAATAGAGAAGTGTTACGAGTGGAACAGGGAATTGCATCTATGCTTTATAGATCTAGAAAAGGCGTATGACCGGGTTCCTAGGAGGAAGTTATTGTCTGTTCTACGAGATTATGGAACAGGAGGCAAACTTTTGCAAGCAATTAAAAGTCTTTACATAGATAGTCAGGCAGCAGTTAGAGTTGACGGTAAATTGAGTTCATGGTTCAGAGTAGTTTCAGGGGTAAGACAAGGCTGGAACCTGTTTCCACTGTTGTTTATATTATTTATGGATCATATGTTGAAAACAATAGACTGGCTGGGTGAGATTAAGAAATGTGAACACAAAATAAGCAGTCTCATATGCGGATGACTTAGTTGTGATGGCAGATTCGATCGAAAGTTTGCAAAGTAATATTTCAGAGCTAGATCAGAAATGTAAGGACTATGGTATGAAGATTAGCATCTCCAAAACGAAAGTAATGTCAGTGGGAAAGAGATATAAGCGGACTGAGTGCCAAATAGGAGGAACAAAGTTAGAACAGGTGGACGGTTTCAAGTACTTAGGATGCATATTCTCACAGGATGGCAACATAGTAAAAGAACTGGAAGCGAGGTGTAGCAAAGCTAATGCAGTGAGCGCTCAGCTACGATCTACTCTCTTCTGCAAGAAGGAAGTCAGTACCAAGGGTAAGTTATCTGTGCACCGTTCAATCTTTCGACCAATTTTGTTGTATGGGAGCGAAAGCTGGGTGGATTCAGGTTACCTTATCAATAAGGTTGAGGTTACGGATATGAAAGTAGCTAGGATGATTGCAGGTACTAGTAGATGGGAACAATGGCAGGAGGGTGTCCACAATGAGGAAATCAAAGAAAAACTGGGAATGAACTCTATAGATGTAGCAGTCATGGCGAATAGGCATAGCTGGTGGGGTCATGTTACACGCATGGCAGAAGCAAGGTTACCCAAGAGACTCATGAGTTCAGCAGTAGAGGGTAAGAGGAGTCGGGGTAGACCAAGGAGAAGGCACCTGGATTCGGTTAAGAATGCTTTTGAAGTAATAGGCTTAACATCAGAAGAGGCACCAATGTTAGCACTGAATAGGGTTTGGTTCAAATGGGTCTGAGCACTATGGGACTTAACATCTATGGTCATCAGTCCCCTAAAACTCAGAACTACTTAAACCTAAGTAACCTAAGGACATCACACAACACCCAGTCATCACGAGGCAGAGAAAACCCCTGACCCCGCCGGGAATCGAACCCGGGAACCCGGGCGCGGGAAGCGAGAACGCTACCGCGCGACCACGAGCTGCAGACACTGAATAGGGGATCAAGGAGGAATTTTATAAGGAGGACTGTGCTCCAGGCTGAACGCTGAAAGGCATAATCAGTCTTAAATGATGATGAGTTGATGTTAGCGTATGCCTATGATATGAGGCTGAACTGGCTGTGGTTCGATAGCGAATGGAAAAATTGTCTCACCATAAGTACAAAACATTAGATACGCATATTACAGAAAATCCGATCTAATGTAGTATCAAAGGAAAACAGAGGATCTCTTGGTCAGGAGGACGCAGTTCGTTATCTCGGATGGAGGGTCACCGACAGATGCAGAGGTAGCTTCAGTTGTGCCCGTGGGAAGTGTTCCGGGACCTTTGCTTTTGATATGGCGTAGTAATGAATTTGCAGACAATACTAACACTAACTTAAGGCTTTTCGCAGAGGATGTAGTTATAGATTCGTAATTAGCATCAAATGCTGATGAAAGGAAACTTTTGCTCTTCAAGAAACTCAAAAACATGATATCCTATGAGTAAAATATCAGTGAGTCACTCAAATACCTCGGTGAAAAACTTAGTGTGGCGCAATGGTAGGTGAAGCGGGATCACTGATGGGAAACTAGGTAAAGACAACAATCTGGAAAGGTGATTGTTTACAGAACAGTTGTCCTATTTGTGAAACAGTTGTCCGACTCATTGAACAATATTACTCAAGTGAATGGGACCCGTACCAAATAGGATTAACGGGGGACATCAAAACCATACAGAGAAGGACAGCACGAAACGTGCCGTAATTGTCTGACCCATGACAAAGTGTCACGGAGACGCTGATAAAATTGAAGTGGCAGACACTTGAAGTAGACGCAAAGTATTTCGTGAAACCATACTTAAAAAATTTCAAGAATCAGATTAAAGCGAGGAATCTAGCAGATACGTTGCAATGACCCCTATCGTCTTCAGTACAAACAAAGCGCATCGCTTGTTTGTATCGCCTCAACTTATCGATTTTTGCTGTGCTATAAGTAAGAGATTAAGTTGTTTATATAGTTTTCTTTCGTGGTAAAATGTTGTAGATATGTGACACCTGATGTTCTAGAAAAGCTGCATCCTGTCAACTCAACGAGTCTGCAACGCCCAGCCGACTGCTGAATCGCGGTGTGCGGCAAAGATAACGACTACCATGCAGCTGGCCACTAAGAACGTTTGCCGGCGACTGCAGAGAAGAAACATTTATTGTTAAAGAGAGAATTAGCGTGGTATGTTTGTTCGCAAGAATGGTTCTTGGCTTATCCTTTTAGAAATTCAGCAGTAGTATACGAGTACTGTTCGATTAGCGAGCCTCGTGAGATTATCTCAAGAGTGTGATGAAATCGGCTCACACGTACAATACATGAATTAGTCTGCAATGCGGATAGAACACAGATGTGTTCAAAGCAGTTCTAAGTCGTTTAGAAAGCTATTTTGAGAAGATTATCGGCTTTTGTAGAAAATGATTATTTCGCCGATTTTGATAGAGTACAGGTACAGGAAAAGCTCCGATCTATTGAATCGTGAGATTAGTTTCTCGTTGTTGCGATTCATGGTGCGTTGTGCTGCTCAACAGCCACGCGATGGTAGGCGAAGGGTGTTTCAATAATTTAGTAAGATTTTCCGTTGGATGGTGTATGTGAGGAGACGTGTTCACGCGAAGTTATTTAGTTATTTTGTAATTGAGGATTAAAGCACCCACTACAGGATGGTAGCGTTGCATTGCGTTTTGCGGTTGTGAATGTATACGCAAACAGTGAGGGATAGTGGCTTAGCAATATTTGGTTAGGCTTTAATGTGTGCCTTCGGCGTGAGCGTCGCAGTACAGTAAATTGTGGAAATCTCGTTGGATGCACTGAATGTATAGTCTGTATTAAAGAAAACGGTAGTCCCTCATAATAGTTATTTCTTGAGAAACAGTCGGAAGTTTACTGAGAGTTTGGTGGCTTTTCCCCTTGCCGCTAAACGACAAATCAAGAACTATTTAAATGAGAACACGCTAATTCT
This sequence comes from Schistocerca nitens, assembly GCF_023898315.1. Lineage (NCBI taxonomy): Eukaryota > Metazoa > Arthropoda > Insecta > Orthoptera > Acrididae > Schistocerca > Schistocerca nitens. The sequence goes on from NC_064620.1 coordinate 273,648,992, forward strand.
CTCTGAAAGTCTGAAAGTGATCAACGAGTGCTGTGTTTTGAGTTCTGAATATTAGTGGGTGGCGGAAGTGAACGCCTTAAGTGGCTGAGCTTTGTATGATTATTCGAGTTTCACATAGCCGAAAAGTGGCAGTGACACTTAAGGCTTCTTTTTCTTTTTTTTTTTTTTTTTTTTTTTTTTTTTTTACATTTCCGCTTAGTGGGGTTTTGAATAGAGAACCAGCATTCGAAAAATAAAACGTTGACTTGTATATGTACATGATTTAATTGCAGCAAATACAGAAAATAGGTTTAAACTGGAAAATCAGTACCCGACTTGTTTTTTTATCCCCAGACTATTACAAGAAAAAACAATCAAAGGTTTATTTGAAAGCAGACTAATAATTGGAATATATCTTTTCGGAATACACTAAATCCATAGGTCAATAAAGTAAAAGACTTGAATATTGGTCAAAGCAAAATTCAAGGAAATTAAACACAAGGAATAGTATTTTTCAGTGAACGACTTGTAACGAAAAGAAAGATAATTAATCTTTGAACAAGGCTAGCTAGTTTGATTGTTATGGAAAAGTGATTAATTATAGATGGAAAGTTATTTCATTCGATTCTGAAAGGTTGGAATTAACGAAATAGTTTACTACGATAAAATTTCAATAGAGTCAAGGATATTGTTACAGCAAAGGGCTAATTTGAGGTTATCGTTGATTGACAACGAGACATAAACAGTATAAAATTTTATCTTTGCCTTGTGAACATATTCTTCGATTTACCTAAAAATTTATAACGTTCATATTGATTGAGTGTATATAAGATTATTCATTGAAGCTTTGAAAGAGGAGCAATTGCAAGAGGCAACGGGTCTATATGACGTATTCATCAGTTACATATGGAGGCTGTACCTCCGTTGTTGAGAAAGTTTAGTTGTGTTGTCAGAGTACACAGATTAAGCTTCGCTGTAGATTGCTGTTATTGGTAAAGTAAATATATCATTCATACTTCCCGTGGATTCTCATATTGAGTATGTTTATGGTGATTGAAACTAGCTATGGTGGTAGTTTATCTTTCGAACCTAGCAAACCCTTTCAGTCAGATGCGTTGTTGTAATTAATATCCAGATAGCTACCACTGACCCCATTACACCATGAAAAGTGTTATTGTGTCCATCCTTTCGAACATAATGATGTCGTAGCGAGCTGTAGTGTGATACATAGCGTGAGAATCTGAATATCAAATTTTACGTGACGTCGTTCTGTTAGTACAGGCGATTACTTCGTCACACAGATTACGTCGTTGAAGGTAGACAAGGTCTTGTCAGTTCAACTTATTGTAGAGATGGGTCGTTCGCGAACTAACGGGTCCAAAGGAACGGTTCACCAAGATAAATGGAACGAGCGAGGAACGAATTCTAAGGAACGGTCTTCCATAGTTCACTTCGGTCGCGGCTTTCTGCTAACAGTTGCCGGGAACGTGAAACGGTCGGTCTCGTATACGAACGGCGTGTCGGCCGGTCTCGTTCCAGCCTCGGTCCCGTTCCCGTCTGTCTCGGTCTCGGTCTCGCTGTCTCGGTCTCGCTCGGTCGGACTCGTCCTTCTTCGCGTGGCCACTCGTCGCAGTTCCACTGTCGACTGCTCATAGTTAGTTTAGTAACGAGTTGTTCGTTTCGTCCGCTTCGCACGCCCATTCTACATAAGTTTCAAACCTTTTTTGAACTCTGAACTTCTGGTTCTTTTCGTATTCCATTCAGCGTCCACGACCTGTGATTAAAATGTATTTTATAATTAGATAAACTACATAAAAATTACGTGGTATGTAATACATACAGCTTCTCAGGTAACAAAACGGCGTATCAGCTTACTTCACTATTTCGATAAAAAGCAGAAGAAATACTTGTAAAAAGGCAAGAATTTTTGTCATTACAAATGCAAAGGACGTCGTCACGGCACACACGAGTCACCATTTTCCGTCTATTTTTATCCAAGGTAAAAGAGCACGTTCACTGTTATGGAAGGCAGACCAACTTACAACCGAATGAAGACCACGCTCCATAATCGAGTGTCTGGTGTCACATTTTGTAAAGAGAATACGATAACTGCCCCAAGTACTAGACAGCTCATTGTCGCCCACCAACCGTCATCTATTGTTTCGAAGTTGTTTGTATTAGCTTATTTGTTATTTCTTCACTGTCTAATTATTACATGTTTATCTATTCTGCTCGTAGCGGTCAACAAATCGTGCGTAATTGGCGATCAGTCTGTACGCGGGGCCGGTTTTTCGTGAGCCACCTTACATTATTTCACTGCGATCAGCCACATAACGCTACAGTTGCTTGAACGAGATGTTTTGCAGAATCACGAAAATTACAGGTGTATGAGAATTCTGTTATGAATAAAAACTCTGTACTCCAGGGGGGCGTGTTCCACCTTCAGTCACCTATGCCACTATTTTTCAATTTTTCAAAAGAACCATGTACCAAGCACAATGAACGGTGAACGAGTAAAAATGCACGGTTCCCAAAAAAGAGCGATCACCAGTGAACTACACAACTGGCCATTAAAATTGCTATACCACGAAGATGACGTGCTACAGACGCGAAATTTAACCGACAGGAAGAAGATCCTGTGATATGCAAATGATTAGCTTTTCAGAGCATTCACACAAGATTGGCGCCGATGGCGACACCCACAACGTGCTGACGCGAGGAAAGTTTCCAATCGATTTCTCATACACAAACAGCAGTTGACCGGCGTTGCCTGATGAAACGTTGTTGTGATGCCTCGTGTAAGGAGGAGAAATGCGTAACATCACGTTTCCGACTTTGATAAACGTCGGATTGTAGCCTATCGCGATTGCGGATTATCGTATCGCGACATTGCTGCTCGCGTTGGTCGAGATCCAATGACTGTTAGCAGAATATGGAATCGGTGGGTTCAGGAGGGTAATACGGAACGCCGTGCTGGATCCCAACGGCCTCGTATCACTAGCAGTCGAGATGACAGGCATCTTATCCGCATGGCTGTAACGGATCGTGCAGCCACGTCTCGATCCCTGAGTCAACAGATGGGGACGTTCGCAAGACAACAACCATCTGCACGAACAGTTCGACGACGTTTGCAGCAGCATGGACTATCAGCTCGGAGACCACGGCTGCGGCTACCCTTGACGTTGCATCACAGACAGGAGCGCCTGCGATGGTGTACTCAACGACGAACCTGCGTGCACGAATGGCAAAACGTCATTTTTTCGGATGAATCCAGGTTCTGTTTACAGCATCTTGATGGTCGCATCCGTGTTTGGCGACATCGCGGTGAACGCACATTGGAAGCGTGTATTCGTCATCGCAGTACTGGCGTATCACTCGGCGTGATTGTATGGGGTGCCACTGGTTACACCTCTCGATCACCTCTTGTTCGCATTGACGGCACTTTGAACAGTAGACGTTACATTTCAGATGTGTTACGACCCGTGGTTCTAACCTTCATTCGATCATTGCGAAATCCTGGATACAGAAAAAGTTCGACTGCTGCCCTGGCCAGCACATTCTCCAGATCTCTCACCAATGGGCAGCTGTACCTGTAGACGCAATCGAAGCTCTGTTTGACTCAATGCCCAGGCGTATCAAGGCCGTTATTACGGCCAGAGGTGGTTGTTCTAAGTACTGATTTCTCAGGATCTATGCACCCAAATTGCGTGAAAATGTTATCACATGTCAGTTCTAGTATAATATATTTGTCCAATGAATACCCATTTATTATCTGCATTTCTTCTTGGTGTAGCAATTTTAATGGCCAGTAGTGTAGTTCCTAAGGATGAACGACTTATTGTAGTATTACGAGACTGAGCTGGCTGGCGTTGCTTTTCACCTACGTATTGCAGTTCTGTTAGAGCCTGTTCATACTGTATATCTCCTACGAGTTAGTGGTATCTAAAGGGTGGCGAAGTGCAATGTATCACTCCCGTAGGGATCGCGGAGTGAAGATATACCAACTACAGCGCCCATAGAGACGCTTAAGCAATGATTGGTTCTGCACTACATACCTGAATGAAACGAAGCCTTAACGAGCAGTGCAGTGGTAAGTAACTTCAGCCATACACTTCTCTGTGGTTTTCGGAGTATAGATGTAAGTATTCTAACCAGACTAGCAGGTTCAATGTCCTTAATGGATACAGTGAATCTAATCTCTCTTTCTCTGCTCCGGACTAACGAGCTGCCACGTGGTATGTGTGCGGTGCGGCGCCATCCGAGGTCAGCCGCTGGTGCCAAGCGCGCGCCTTCGCCGTGACCGGCGCTCATTACCAGTGCAGGCGTGCTGCGTGCTGCGTGCTACACGGGCTGTCCATTGTGCGGGCAGGGCGCGCGCTATTTTCCGCGCCGTGTGCCAGCATCTCTTCCGCCCGCGCCCTGCACGCGTTTGTAGCATTTAAATGCCGATACACACACAAAACACATACACATTCACGAGAAAGGTTAGTGTGTGGGAGTAGGCGGGGGAGGGCAGCGATATACAGAGAGGAAAAACGCCCGTTGCTGTCCAAAGTTCACAAATTACGGCTGCACGAGGTTGGTGGATTGCCAGCTGTTGTGACTTGGCAAGACAGCCAAGCCACTAGGAGATAGCCGAAAGGCACGCGTTTAAGCTCACGCAGGCTGGCGTGAGGTCTGGAACAGGTAAAGTAATTATACTAGCAAAAAAGGTACGTAGCTTCTGGAATACTTAACTTTAATCCATAATTGGTGAACATCGGTCTGACGGTACATGCTTCACAAGATAAATAGCAAATGATACTATCGCCTTGCTAGGTCGCAGCAAATGACGTAGCTGAAGGCTATGCTAACTATCGTCTCGGCAAATGAGAGCGTAATTTGTCAGTGAACCATCGCTAGCAATGTCGGCTGTACAACTGGGGCGAGTGCTAGGGAGACTCTCTAGACCTGCCGTGTGGTGGCGCTCGGTCTGTAATCACTGATAGTGGCGACACGCGGGTCCGACGTATACTAACGGACCGCGGCCGATTTAAAGGCTACCACCTAGCAAGTGTGGTGTCTGGCGGTGACACCACACCAGCCATTTACACATCACATTAGTATTCCACGGAATGTGCATTCTCTGGCATGTAGAAAGAAGTCAAAGATATACATATAATTTAAGTATAGTAATGTGAAACGACACGCACCAGCTGAGTACCTTTGGAAAAAAACAGTGATCGTCTTGTAAATTTTTTATTATGTATTTCATCCTGAGCTCACCGAAATGGTGTCATTAATGGTTTTGACTTATAAGAGGCAATGAAAAAGTCTCCGTTCGCAGGCCAGAATCGGTATGCCAAGCAGGCGAAATCGTATGAGTATCGACGCAATCATCACACCAATACAACAGGTTGAAGATACTCGTTTGGTAAAACAACATGCCTTACTACGTGATACAAACACTCGCTTATTTCGGAGCGTAATTAACAGATGGTTCTAATTTATTCTTCTCCTTCTAACAAAAAGTTTCGGAAAGGTATTTGAATAATATTTCAATTAAAAACTATTTAAAATGAGAAGGATAGTAACTAAGAGTAACGGTACTTTAAGAAATTACAGCTCAACAGCATAGCTTGTTTTTATGTTATATAAGCCTGAAACATACAATTGAAAGAAAAACAGCCCTCGTTCACTATTTTTAACGAATTAACCGGATTTCAAAACTGCTAGGAGTGTCTTCCTCAGAATTTAAATCAATGGTTTATATACTATATCATGGTCACAGAATTATGACTAAAAACGTATGATAGAGTATAAGTAGGGAATTATCGTCAAAGACTGTCAGTATTTATATGTCATTTATAAAATAATAAATATGCCAAGAGCATTAGTCGAAAAGATATTTAAGATAAAGAAAACTGTGATGGCGAGCCACTAAGGGCTGCTCGTTACCTGCGTGGTGCAGGTTGCAAAACGGACTATAGTCCTGTGGCTCGCCATCACAGTTTTCTTTATCTTAAATATCTTTTCGACTAATGTTCTCTTGGCATATTTATTATTTTATAAATGACATATAAGTACTGCCAGTCTTTCACGATAATTCCATACTTATACTCTATCGTATGTTTTTAGTCATAATTCTGTGACCATGATATACATGATATAGTATATAAACCATTCTTCGATTTAAATTCTAAGGTAGACACTCCTAGCAGTGTTGAAACCCGGTTAATTCGTTAAAAATAGTGACCGAGGGCTGTTTTTCTTTCAATTGTAACTATTCACTGTCTCTCAACGTGCAGCCATGTACAAAATTTCCTGAAACATACGTTGTACGTTATCTGTGTGTTCAGATCTGTTCTGTGAGAACCTTGTCCGTTAGCACTAGTCGCTACGATGTGATTTGTAATTGTGTATTGAAAGTTGAAACGATATATCGGTATTACTGAAATTGTATTTTACCAGATTTATTCCAAAGACTGAGTTCGCCGTATGCTCGACATTGATTCCAAAGAGCATCATTTTTTCCCCAAGTCTGATCAACCAGTTAAAGAAACAGAAAGACTTATTTTCGGAGATAGTTAAAGAGACTAACATTATTAACAGATAAAGAATATGGACAGTGAATAGCAATGAAGTGACAATAATTGATATTTACTTTCTGAAATTGTAACGTAGCGATCATTCACGAACCTGTAGTCAATTCTTTGATTTTCGAAACCATTAACAGTTCGAATCTCTGGTTTCTCCGCCAAGCAAGTTAGCTGGGACAAATATTATTTGATCTCATACGACCTTTAATTTGCCTAGTGCAAGATATGCGAGACAGAAAATTCAATTTAGAACCTTATTAGTCAAATTGGAAATAAATAAAATGTTCCATTTCGATGTAGGATTGTTCTGTAGCGTCGTGTATCGTAAGTTTTTGTACGATTCGCACGCAACTTTAAGCAACTTTTTTCACGCTACACCCAAAGTGAAAAATGACGATAAAGCAGGCTGTGTGTACTAGTGTCGCAGTTCTCCAGAAACTACACGGAGACAACAGTGCCCACTAATATGATAACCAATTTGTCACCTTCAACAAGAATGTGAGAACTTCATACATAAAATTTCGCCACCGTACTACTAAGGCAAGAAAAAGAGGACCCGGTACAATGAAGAAGTCCGTAACTGCATGGTGTACATCCTCGTCCGACAGCAATAGCCAGCCTTTCAGGGCCTTTTTTAGGGACTCGAGGCGTGATTATTGCGTGGGGAGAGATCGATAACCGCCCGCTTGTTGTTGGCTGCAGTGGGGGAGGCTGGCCTCTCAGATCGACAGCACTCTTGTGTCGAATCGCGACCAACACAGAACCTGCGCACTATTCCACAACGGTGGTTTCGGTAGGCGTACCGCCTCAGAAACATTCTTCTTCCCCCGACGAACGTCTACAGGTATTTTCCTTCGGCGGCCAAGAACAGAACAACAGCACGTAGGACCTGTTTGGCCACATTAGGTGATAATGTCGCCATAGTTGACTTTTACGCATTTACCGCACGTATTTTGGAAAGACACGAGTGCCACACTAATGCCTTGTCTGCGTGTTGGTGCTTATACAGGGTGAGACAGCTGTGTCATAATACCCCTTGTATCTCCCCAACCGTAATAGATACGAAGAAGCCGTTTGGACAGTGAATTGCAGGGACAGGGGCTACTTGAATACATCACATTCCATGTTTGTACTACTTTTTATTACAGAGATATGAGGCCATCTTTGTTTTTTTTTAATGGAATCCTATGTTAAATTTTAGCGTAACATTATGGGCTTAAAAAGACGGTTTCAAATATGTGTAGCCGGCCGGAGTGGCCGTGCGGTTCTGGGCGCTACAGTCTGGAACCGAGCGACAGCTACGGTCGCAGGTTCGAATCCTGCCTCGGGCATGGATGTGTGTGATGTCCTTAGGTTAGTTAGGTTTAATTAGTTCTAAGTTCTAGGCGACTGATGACCTCAGAAGTTAAGTCGCATAGTGCTCAGGGCCATTTGAACCATCTGAAATATGTGTATATCATAATATTTAGGCGAATAGTTTTTAAGACACAGATACGTTCTCGTATCGTGTTCGTCCTTCGAAGCAGCGTTGTCCAATGCGACCTTTCCTGTTGTGTAGAGTACATGATAAACGTCGCAAATGCGCCAATTTACCTAACAGTAGTAATACACACTGCGATATTTTGCACAAAAATTAACTGATGATGTCGTGCAAATATTATTCACTTGTTTGACAACTGTGATACCAAAACAGTAGACAACACACAGTATTAAAATACTATAAGATGGTAATACATTTTAAGTAACAGAAGTACAAATGTAAATGAGGCCCTTATTGGTCACAATTATTTCGTGCCGGCCGGAGTGGCCAATTATTTCGTACGTACTTGTTTTTTATTTGAAAATATTTACTATTGATCACAATACGAAGCAAATACGCACAAAAATGCAAAATGCATACTGTACATGATACAAAACTTTACTGAAGCATGTGCTCAACATGCTTCCCCTCTGCTGCAATGCACATTTGTAGTCGCCGTTCGAATGATTTGTGAACGGCTGCGAGGGTGTCACGTGAGATATCAGCGCACACTTCGATGATACGTTGCTTCATACCGTCTGACAAAGTTGGTATTTGAGCATACACTTTATGTTTGATTGCTCCCCACAGAAAAAATCAAGAGGGGTCAAATCAGGAGACCGGGACACCCCGATCACTTCAGCACGTCGTCCTATCCTATAAGCCGGGAACTTTTCATTTAACACTTCTGTAGCCAGACGGGAAGTGTGAGCAGGTAGCCGTCATGTTGGAGCCACATTCACTGCCGCGTAGTTAGTGGTACCCCTTCCAGCAAAATGGACAGAACGTTTCGCAGGAACTGTGCACAGTTATTGCCACTTAGTATAACCGGAATGACTTACGGCCTCACAATAACATTTCCGACGACGCCGCACCACACGTTAACTCTCCACGGTTGCTGTCGAAGCCAATGAGCGTTCTCTATTGACCGGTAAAGCATATTGTGCAAATTCACATTACCGTGGTTGGTCAAAGTCGCTTCATCAGTAAAAAGCACCCGTTGAGAAAACGTTGGATCATCTTGTAGACGCTGCAGAGCAAACCGGCAAAATTCCTGGTGCCGCTCGAACTTCACTCCGGAGAGTGCTTGATGTAATGAGAAGTGAAACAGGTGAAATCTACTCCGGTGCAATATGCGTAGAGCACTTCTCTGACTTATACCACATTCCGAGGCGATACGTCGCGACGAAACAGTAGGGTCGTTATGCGCCAACGCTAGAAGGCACTCTTCACGTACCTCGCCAGTTGCAGTTTTCTGCCTTGTCCTCTGTATGGCGTTCCATGATACCGATTCTAGTAGTTTCTTGCAAATACCTGCGAGAATCTGGCGCGTAGGACGCTCACGATCAGGATACAGCTCTCCATAGCGCTTTATTGCTCTAACAGCATTTCTTCTGCTTTCACCATACACTAGAAGCATATCTAACTTTTCTGCTTTGGTGTACATGTCTGATCCAAGAAACTGTGACGAGAATGCGATGTCTCATTACCGCAGCCGCACATTTATAATGGCTCAAATGGCTTTAAGCCCTATGGGACTTAACATCTGAGGTCATCAATCCCCTAGACTTAGAACTACTTAAACCTAACTAACATAAGGACATCACACACATCCATGCCCGAGGCAGGATTCGAACCTGCGACCGTAGCAGCAGCGCGGTTCCAGACTGAAGCGCCTAGAACCGCATGGCCACACCGGAATGACGACTGTCGTACCGCCATCAGAGACAGGCGGGCGGCTTTGAGAAGATTCCGTCGGTGCCCCACTGCTGCGCATCTGACAACTTTCCGAATAGCACGGGCGCGGGCGAGAAAAATCGTTAGGGAGAGTAAACGGAGGTCTTGGCGTGAGTTCCTGAACTCCATCAATAGGTCCACATCTTCAAGCAAAGTATGGGATGCCATTAGGAGGATCTCAAGGCGATACTCTCGACCGCCACTAGCAGCTATACGTGAGCGGGGGTGTCTCCTAACATCTCCGAGAGACATCGCCCGGGCGTTGGCAGAATCTTTTCAAACTATTACGGCCGATTCTAGCCAGGACCCAGAATTTCTGCGCTATCGGGGTACACAGGAGAGGGCTGGTTTTGATTTCCGTTCAAAGAACGCTGAGGAATACAACCAGCCTTTCTCTTTGTGGGAGTTGGACTCTGCACTGTCCGTATCTCGGGATACCGCACCTGGTCCAGACCTGATATCGTATAGCATGCTGCAGCAGTTGGATCAGCGCTCAAAGGAAGTCCTCCTTCAACTTGTTAATGAAATTTGGAAGACAGGCGACTTTCCTAGTTCGTGGAAAGAATCGATTCTAATTCCCCTTTTAAAACCAGGGAAGGATCGGACCGAACCCAGTAGCTACCGTAGCATTAGTCTCACGAGCTGCGTCGGAAAGACATTTGAGCGTATGGTCAATAGGCGCCTGGTGTGGGTTCTCGAATCCAGATCCTTACTTACCCGCTGCCAGTGTGGGTTCAGGAGGTATCATTCCACCCTAGATAACCTGATCCTACTAGAAACAGCGATACAAGATGCTTTCCTACGTAAGCAACACCTTATCGGGGGTTTCTTCGACCTGGAGAAGGCGTACGATACTACCTGGAGGCATACCATTTTGCGGCAGCTTTATGAGTGTGGTTTCCGTGGGCGTTTACCCACACTCATCAGATCCTCTCTGTCGGACAGGTATTTTAAGTATAAGGTTGGGAATGTCCTGTCTGACCGTTTTAAGCAGGAGAACGGTGTCCCTCAAGGAAGTGTCCTCAGTGTGACAGCTTTCGCAATTGCCATAAATAGTATTGCGTCCACAGTACGACGGCCCGTGCAGTGCTCCTTGTTTGTGGACGATTTCTCCATTTTCTGTGCGTCTTCCTCCCTCACAGCTGCTACACGCCAATTACAGCTGACACTCGTGCGATTGGAGGAATGGTCTAAGACCACGGGCTTTAAATTCTCTCTGGAGAAGACCGTTTGTGTAGATTTTAACTGTTCCCGTTCTCTTTTTAATCTCCCTGTTTTAATACTAGGAGACACTGTTCTCCCCTTTATGGAAAAAGTGAAATATCTCGGGCTTATTTTAGATGAGAAGCTCACATGGTTGCCACACTTAAAGGATCTAAAAGTCCGCTGTTTCAAGGCTTTAAACGTCCTTAAATGCGTCAGTCATAGATCCTGGGGCGCTGACAGGGCACGTCTGCTCCAACTTTATAAGGCCTTTGTGCGACCTCGACTGGAATACGGATGTCAAGCTTATGGCTCTGCAAGACCTTCCTACCTCAAAATGTCGGATGTGATTCACCATGAGGGTATTAGGCTTTCAACGGGGGCTTATCGCACGAGTCCAGTTGCTAGTCTGTGTGTCGAGGCGGGAGAGCCTCCGCTGTCCATTCGGCGTCTTCTCCTCGTGGTACGGCACGCGTACAGGGCCAAGTCCACTCCTCTTTCATTGGCGTCCAACACTTTTTCCCAGCCGGCACTGGCACGTCTCTTCCGCCACCGTCCGGCGGCAACAAAGCCGTTTGGCATCCGTGCAAAGGAGAGTCTCGAGTCAGTACACCTGGAGGGCATTAAGGTACTCCACCAGGGATGGAGTAGGGGATCTCCCTGGCGACTACAAAGGCCAAGATTACTTCTTGATCTGGCTGCTTACAGGAAGTATTGTACCCCGGACCACCTTTTTAAAATTAAACTTACTGAGATTTTAGAACGTCATTCCGATTTTATTACTGTTTACACGGATGGGTCTAAACAGGGGGATTTTATGGGCTGCTCTGCTGTGTTTCCCGATACTGTCCATAGGATATGGCTCCCAGAGCAGTTCTCAGTTTACTATGCAGAACTGTTTGCCATTCTGCAAGCATTAGAGCATATGCGCCGACATCGTGGCACGAAATTCATCATCTGCTCCGAATCCCAAAGTGCTCTACACGCTCTTGAACAGATGTACCCAGCAGATCGGATGGTGCAAGAGGTGCAGGACGCACTCCTGCTCTTGCAACAGCAGGGTAAGGATGTAATTTTGAGCTGGGTTCCAGGGCACATAGGGATTCCTGGAAATGAACTTGCAGATGCGGCTGCCAAGGAGGCTTGCTCCATCCCACCTCCTGCTCGCTGTTCCGTCCCCCTGCAGGCCATTACGTCTTTCGTGACTCGGAAGGTCATGCGTTGGTGGGAGGCTCAGTGGCTGGACGTGAGGGATAATAAGTTGCGAGCGGTGAAGGATTCTGTCCGACCGTGGCTCACCTCCTTCCGACAACGACGCGCTGAGGAAGTAGCCCTTACACGGCTTAGAATAGGACATTGTCCTTTGACACATGGTTTTCTGTTACGTCGTGAGGAGCTACCAACATGTCAGACATGTGGGACACAGCTGTCGATACGACATATTTTAACTGAGTGTGTTTTATATGCGGGTTTGAGGGAAGATTTCAGTTTCCCACCAGACCTACCCTCTCTTTTAACTAATAATGAGGCGAGTGTCGCTAGAGTTTTACGTTTTTGTGTGATGTCTGACCTTCTTCCCAAAATATTGGGATTGAAGTCTTAATGTGCTGTCCAGTGGTTTGGTCACCCATTATTTGTAAGTGGTCACTCAGCCACCGTTAATTATTTTTACCTGTTTGTACTGGTATTTTATTTTTAGTTTTATCTCCCTGTTTTGATGTGCTGTGTCCAATCTTGCAATTTGAACAATACCCATTCTCTCACAATTCGGCTCTGAATTGAACTTTTGGGAACGGGCGCTGATAACCTCGCTGTTGTGCGCCCTAAAACACTAATAATCATCATCATCCGAGGCAGGATTCGAACCTGCGACCGTAGCAGCGCCGCGGTTCCGGACTGAAGCGTCTAGAACTGCTCGGCCACAGAGGCCGGCGCACATTTGTACCCTTCTTCGTGCGTCACCTTGCGGCGTTATCGAGAAGCAGGAAAACAACGCCTTCCCTGTTAAGTTCCTCAGTGATCAACAGGAAAGGTCGCACTAGACAACGCCGCTTCGAAGGACGATACGGGAAGATATCTGTGTCTCAAAAACTATCCTCCTAAATATTATGATATACACGTATTTGAAATCGTCTTTTTAAGTCCATCATGTTACACTAAAATTTAATATAGGGTTCCATTTAAAAAAAAAACAAAGATGGCCTCATATCTGTGTGGTGTGCGTACTGTAAGACCTTCGGTACACACACCATCAGATTATTTGACTTGTCAGTCTAACGAAGTAGGCGAGTGTCAGCAATATGTCTCGTGGTCTTATCGTGGCGCGTTTATCTTCTGCCGTTAGGTCAGACGATAGAAACGCCACTTGCACGCTTAGAGTAGCAGATTGACGGTGACCAACTTTAAACAGAACTTGATTAATTTTCACACACATTTATTAAAATAATAAAAAATATAGACATTACGTAACTTGATTCTGGATGCTGTATACAACTGACAATCTGAAGTTCCTTTGGTCTTGGTACGTTAATCTTATTCTCACATATCTCTAATACTTGACAAAGTGTCTATACGTTTCTCTTCATGGCTATGTACAGGAATATGATAATCTTATTAGGCGCAAACTGAAACTTGACTACAGACTAATGCAGACTGACTAATCGGAGGTCTGTACACTCGTTATAATACCTCGAGCGTTCAGGTATCACTGCGCGAGTGTGATCCGCGAAGAGAAAAGGTTCTACGTTAGCAGCAATCTTATTGGCTGCGTTACATATTAATACGCTGATCGGCGGAAGCAGAATTTGGTCCGTCTTTATGGCAGCGCCATCTCGTAGAGCGGAGACGGACGAGCGCTGCGCCTGCGCTGTTGTGCTTAGCGGGGCGCGCTCTAGTGGGAAAGTTGTGTACGCGCTGACTACGCGGAACTATGTATACAACAAACAGAAAATAGCACAAACATGATATATTCAAGTAGCCCCTGTCCCTACAATTCACTGTCCAAACGGCATCTTTGTATTTATTACGGTTGGGGAGATACAAGGGGTGTTATGACACAGCTGTCTCACCCAGTATATCCGCATCGGAGTCTCGCCACGTTGCATGCATGATGTAGCAACGCCCTCAAACGGAAACTTTTTGATCGTCCCTTATAATTACTACCATAAGATGATCTGTTCAAAAGGAAAGATAAACGAGGTCCTCACCAGGCCATGAAGGTCCAAGGGATGTGTACCGAGCGCAGTGTCATTTTCTGCCTTCCGGTGTCATGCAGATGAAGTAGGAGGGGCTTGTGGTCAGAACACCGCCCTCCCGCCTGTTTTGCAGACTTTCCAGACAGTGGAGCCACTACTGTTCGGTCAAGTGACTCCTCAGTTGGCATCACGAGGGTAAGTGCAATCCTTACCAGTACTCCCAGCAAGGAAAAATCTTTGGCAGTACCAGGAAACAGACCCAGGTCCTCTCTGAATGGCAACCGTCTACAGTGACCACTCAGCTATGAAGGAGGACAAAAAAAAAGTTAAACGGGGAAGTGAAAGAATAGGAAACTCAATTACAGATCAGTTTAACTTTTCTGCACAACTGCACCTACTTGCCAACTCTTCAAGTGAGCAGGCCAATAGAGGCGCTCACGAAGTTAACGATTCCGCGCTCTGATTGTTGGAACTGAGGGCTACAGTTAGCTACATCGATAATATAAACCTTATATCGCGAATATAAATTCAAAAATACTCACAATATAAAAATGATTGTAAAAGGAAGCATTCTAAACGTGAAAACTAGTAACAATGTTGCAGACAAGCGAGACGTGCACCGGAACTAGGACAGATGACGCCTGCCAGCAAAATGGTTCAAATGGCTCTGAGCACTATGGGACTTAACTGCTGAGGTCATCAGTCCATAGAACTTAGAACTACTTAAAACTAACTAACCTAAGGACATCACACACATCCATGCCCGAGGCAGGATTCGAACCTGCGACCGTAGCGATCGCGCGGTTCCAGACTGTAGCGCCTAGAACCGCTTGGCCACTCCGGTCGGCCCTGCCAGCAAAAGCGATCCTTGAGTAGCAGACCAGTAGCTCGTTATCGTAAGTGTACACTTAACAGCAAAAATGAAATAACTGTCAAACTACTATTAGACAGGTGTGATCCACCAAAAAAAGGAATCCCAATAAGAAAGGGGGAGAATATTCAAATTAAATCATAAAATGCCTCGAAAACATCTTTTTACAGAAGTTGTTTGTTCATGTGATAGCTCTTATGAATGCTATTCTAAACTAGCAAAAATTTTATCCCCTACAATTGTATTATAGTCGCATTTTTCTTTCATTTTTAAATATATTATCTGATCATTACCTGATAACAAGTGAAAATTGGTATTGATACAATGTGTATATCATCATATTGTGACATAAATATAAACGGTGAAGTGACTTCGATATTCAACTATTTTCGAACAAAGAGCTGCTAATGAGGAGGGCTCCATCTTTACTGCCAAATCTCGTTATGTCTATGAAGACGTGGGTAACCAGGTGAGGATGAAGTCTGAAAGGTGTGAAAATTAAGTGTGTGTAATTACAGTAAAAATGAGAAAACATCCCATCGATGCAACACAGGATGATAGATGTAAGTATAGGACACAGACCACTAACACTCTCGCAAAAATGTTTTCATAATGAATAAATCTCTAAGGAAAGTATTCTGATACTTTGCAGGTGAGATGCTGTAAAACTATAAAAAGACGTAAACGCAGGCCGACCTCTGCAAATCAACTTCCACAGTTAATATAGTTTCAGATGAGCTATCAAAACAAATTACGAGGGTGAGTCAAATGGAAACCTTAAATTTGTAATAACAAATCGAAATTTCGCGCCGTTATCCTGTAAGTTGGTAAGTGTGCTACAAACAGCGTGCAGAATGGCCTGTAGGTGGCAGCATAGTGCAGATGCACGCATACCGTCACAGTATCAGTATAAAGATGACCGCCCCATTTGCGACTTGCACCAGGGAAGAACAGCGTTCTGTTATTCGGTATTTGGGTAGTGAAGGTGTGAAACCTATTGAAATTCATCGACGAATGAAGGTTCAGTACGGTGATGCATGTTTGCCACAGCAGCAAGTCTACGAATGGAGTAGGAAGTTCACAAATGATGTGACTTCAGTGGAAGATGCTCCTCGTCCAGGTCAGGCACAACGAGCTGTGACTCCACAGAACATTGCAGCAGTTGAAGCCATAGTGAAGGAAAACCGCCGAGTGACACTGAATGACATTACAGCATGTTTATAGATTAGTCATGGGTCAGCACACCACACTGTGCATGATGTGCTCCAGTTTCAAAAAGTGTCTGCAAGATGGGTGCCACGGCAGCTGACTCCTGAAATGAGAGAACGACGTGTCGATGCTCGTGAAGAACTTCTTTGGCGCTTTGAACGAGAAGGTGATGGCTTCCTTGCAAGAATCGTTACTGGGGGCGAAACCTGGGTTCACTTCCACCAACCAGAAACGAAGAGAGCGAGCAAGGAATGGCGCCATTCCTCATCACTAAAACCAAAGAAGTTTCGAACAGAACCATCAGCAGGGAAGGTTATGCTGACTCTCTTTCGGGACGAAAAAGGCGTCATTTTGTTGCATTACATGCCTAGATGTGCCACTGTCACCAGTGCATCATACACAGATCTCCTAAAAAATCACCTGCGGCCAGCAATCAAATCAAAGCGACGTGGATTGCTGTCAGCAGGTGTCCTTTTGCAACATGACAATGCAAGGCCCCACACTGCCCGTACAACAGTTGCAACTATCACAGACCTGCATTTTGAGTGTCTCCCTCAACCACAATATTCACCACCCAAGTGATTTCAGTATGTTTGGACCACTCAAAGACGCAATGGGAGGAAAGAAGTTCCGTTCTGATGAAGAGGTACGCCACGCGGTGCATGAGTGGTTGCGCGGACTGCCAAAAGAATTTTTTTCTAAAGGAATTTATGCACTTTGTAAGCGCTGGAGGACTTGCATTGAACGTGGGGGAGATTACGTTGAAAAGTGATACAGCTTTGTACCACTTCTGCACAGTAAATAATATTTAAAAAAATATATAAGGTTTTCATTTGACTCACCCTCGTATAAAACACATTGTTATAGTTTTTACACCCAAAATAGAAAAACAACCATTAATTTTGTATTATGCATTTAACTAAATAAATCGTGACACGCTGAAAATAACACATAAGTACCGAAACATGTGTGGGTAAACAGAAAAAAAATCAGTGTGTTTTGCAGAATGTGTAGTTTAAAAACATAATTTTAATTGCCAAATACGAAAAACAAATTGAAGAAATAAGAGAATGACCATATCTCATTCAAGCGTTTCAAAAATGGTTCAAATGGCTCGGAGCACTATGGGACTCAACTGCTGAGGTCATTAGTCCCCTAGAACTTAGAACTAGTTAAACCTAACTAACCTAAGGACATCACACACATCCATGCCCGAGGCAGGATTCGAACCTGCGACCGTAGCGGTCTCGCGGTCAAGCGTTTCACGTCTGTAAATATCGACTTGCAGCATTTACACATTATCGATGTATCATTGCAGTAACTTAAGCTTACATTGAATTCTAGAATCATCACTGTACGTCGATAGAAACTTTTCCTTCATCTTGAAGTGACAATAAGTGCTTTCAACCCTTTATAATTATTTACGCAAGCAGGCAGAGAAATTCCACCCTGATGGATTCAGTATGGCCGACGAGCAGGATGCGAGAAGCAACGCGACCGTTCTCTGAAGTTCCCCATTCGCTTAATGCATTATTTTAGTTACATCCGTACAGCCCTCAATACCATCTGCACATTAATCAACCGAACTTTGTCCTTGTACTTTTTATGTACAGTGGCACTCAATAACTCTCTCGTCTGACGAGCTAACACTATTTCATTGAGAAGAATACCGCAGAGTAGCCTTTTAAAGCATTCCAAGGATTTCTAACGTGCCCAGACGTTTCCTGAATATAAAATGGGAAGAGGTTCTCTCGCGTTCCCCCACTCACGTGATCATGATCAGCATGTGCCCAAGAGTTTTCATTTACATAAATTATACGAAGTGCATGATTACATAAGTTATGTAAAAAGAAGGATATTGGTGTGTATACTGCATAATACATGGATTAATGAGTCACGGCATATGTTTTTGCGAAAACTCGATTCACAGACATGACATTTTCAGAGGGCCGAAGCTATGGTATGTATTATGTTTTATGGAATACATTAAACGTATTCGCAGTTGCGAATGGACAACCATCAGCTGTAGAATGGAATGTCGACAGTGGAAAATTGTGCCAGACGGGAACTCGAATCCGGATTTCCCGCTTATTGCGAGCGGCCGCCTTACCATTTGGCTACCACTTACGGCCACATCCAAACTTTCATATGGTGTCAACCATCCGTCTACGGTCCGTATTCGTACATCCATTGTGTATATTTCCGTACATGTGAGACTTTGAACTTGAAAGTCGCTTGCCCGGTATCAGCAGATAAATGCGATCGTATATTGTGTATTGAACCAGGGACCTAGAAACGACCGGGAGGCTTCGTCCCGCAGTAGCTCTCAGTGGTTCACAAACCTACAACAGGCCACAGCAGTCCACCCACCTCACCGCCGCCCCACACCAAATCCAGGGCTATTGTGCGTTTCGGCCCCAGTGGACCCCCCCGGGAACGTCCCATACCAGACGAGTGTAATCCCAAATTTTTGCTTGATAGAGTAATAATGGTGTACGTGTACGTGGAGACAGTGTTTGCGCAGCAATGGCCGACATAGTGTAAGTGAGGCAGAATAAGGGGAACCAGCCCGCATTCGCTGAGGCAGATGGAAAACCACCTTAAAAACCATCGACAGGCTGGCCGACACAGCAGACCTCGACACTTATCCACCGAGCGGATTCGTGCCGGCGACCGGCACGCCTTCCCGATCGGGAAGCAGCGCGTTAGACCGCGCGGCTAGCCAGGCGGGCTGATAAATGCGATAGTGCAGTGCCTGTGTTATTCTGATTACTATGCAAAGTTCCTTTGGACATGCATGCGATAAGCGGGAAGTCCGGGTTCGAGTCCCTATCCAGCACAAATTTTCACTGTCGTCGTTCCATTCTACAGCTTATGGTTGTCCTTATTAGCAGTTGCGAATACATTTAACGTATTTCATAACGGCTGCACTCGCCGCAGTGCCTGTTCCTTTGGACATGCATGAATGTCCAAAAGAACCTTGCATCGTAATGAGATCAACACAGGCACTGCACTATCGAATATTGTATGATGTTTGTCCTACATCAACCTCCAGAAACTCTTTGAAAAGGTTGAAGTTTTTGTATCTGTTTCACATGTAGACTTGGACGACATTAATGTCTTCTGTGATAACATTACTATCCGTTTGTCAAAAAATGCTTCAATTCGTGCCTATAACACGAGAACTGAAACAGTACGTAGAAAACTTGAATGGTTTTTACAGGAGTTTTTTTACGAGTCATATGTAGAGGCAGAGGTATATTCAAGAACCTTCCACAATACATTAAAGAATTCTCTCCTACATTGAAGCACATCTTCGTAAGGATTGGTAAAACAAATGTTTTAGGCTATAGCATGTAACCATTGTAATATGGGTTTCAGTCTATATATTGTGCTGCACCTAAAGATTAAAGTACATCTTTGGGTTCTTTGCACAACCCAGACTCTTCACCGTGGGCCCCACGTTTAATGTGATTTATTTAATGCAGCATTATGCTGGGGAATAGACAGTAACTGGTGGTGTCTTATGAAAGTGATTAAGAGTTATCAGAATAGTTTGAGAACTGATTCTTCTTACTTTGGGGCAATGCTCTTGCTCCCTGGTAGTCCATCGAAATCCTTGAAAGTTGAATAACGTTAATTAGTGAGTTGCCGCCCGCAGAATCAATAAGTTAAAAACACGCAGGCTCAGAGCCCCTCATACAACTTACAGTGACACAGAAAAGATTTTATACCGTCCTAGCGAAACGGTGATCCCTTTTTTTTGAAACATGCAACATTCCTTTATTGTGGATTAGCTAAAGTGTTGTTCTGTTGGTAGTGACGACCGGCCCTGACTCTGGATTCACTGGTTCTTAGCGAAGCCAGTTAGTGCTGGTTGAGCTACCTCACATAAGGGCTGTTCTATGATGGGGCTTCCAATTAAGTGATTTTATGATGTATGTTTACGAGGCTACCTATTTCAGACTCTGTAATTGCTTCTGACTATTATAGACAACAACACGTATGATCAAGTGACAGTATGTCTCATAAATTGGCTGGTTAACTTTGGCGTTTTCTTTTCTTTTATATTTCAAAACAATTCATATTAATTTCAGCGTGGATGACATGAAATTCTGTTAAGAAATCGCGAGTAGGGCGTAACACTGTACATTCCACGATTTCGGAGCAGATCGTATCTACAGCTGATCAACTGTTGACGCGACGTTCTCTGTGAGAGCTGTGGCGGGGGGAGGGGGGGGGGGGGGCAGGTTCAGGTTCTTATATGGACAAGTTCGGTTGTGTGGCCATCATTCGCAAGAAGCACGGAGATATTTTTTTGTACATAAAAACCGAATTTTGTTGCTGCAGTGTATTTTATTTCTTCCAGCAGCGTTTCGCCTTTTACTTTGACGAACCTTCAGTGGGATCTAGAATGATACAATTTCGTTTTTATATGTGTTAGTTTCAGATTGTGAAACAATTCACATTTCGCTTTTGCGTAAATAAGTGATTACTTACAGTTCTCCGCGTTTTTGGGTTGGCATCTGCGTTTCCTCTTATCTGGGCACATGCTGGAGGTCACACCGTAAATTCGTTTACGAAACATTAGCACATTTTCGTATTGAAAACATTTTTCTTCACACTATTTTCAAATTGTTTGCCCTTATTGATGCGGAGCACTATTAGTCTTCTGTCATTAGTTGTAGATATTCGATCGAAAATTGTCATTTAAAGTCGTAACAACTGTGACTTCATTTTATGTCTCATCATGTTTGGTTTGTTTACGTACATTTGCCAATCTAACGAAGTATATGCTGAAAGCTAACGTCTATCCATTTCTGTTATTTGTGTGTGTGTGTGTGTGTGTGTGTGTGTGTGTGTGTGTGTGTGTGTGTGTGTGTGAGGATAGTTATTCAGTGTGAGTTGTAGAATGTTAAATATGAACATAATATATATCTCTCTCTCTTCTCACTCTGACTCACTCTCACTCACTCACTCACTCACAAACAATGAAATGAAATGAGCGTATATCATCGTTGACCGAGAGGCATCCGGAGAAGTTCGGAAGCCAAGTGCAAGTATTATTGCAGTCAACGCCACATTGGGCGACTTTCGCGCCGGTGATGAGGATGAAATGATGCTGAGGACAACACGACACCCAGTTCTCGTGAGGGGAAAATCTCCAACCCGGCCGGGAATCGAATCCGGGCCCGCTTGCATGAGAAGCGAGCACGTCACCTCCCAGCTAAGCAGGCTGACTAAATACACATGGATAGACCCTAGTTTTCAGTAGATACTTCGTTAGGATGGCAAATTTACAGAAACAAACCAAACAGCATGAGATATACAGCGAACTTCTATCAAATGTCTGGAACTAGTGAAAGAAGATTAATAGTGCTCCACATCAATAAGGGCAAACAATATGAAAATTGTGAAGAAAAAAGTTCGGATCATGAAAACTTGCTTATGTTTCGTAAGTGAAGTTACGTTGTGACCTCCAGCATGCGACCAGGTGAGAGGAAACGCAGATGACAACCAAAAACGGAAGAACTGTGAGTAAAAACGAGACCTGAACTGTTTTATAATCTAAAAATATCATATACCGAAATTGTATCGTTCTAGATCCCACCGAAGATGCCTTAAAATAAAAGGCGAAACGCGTCTAGAAGAAATAAAATACACTGCAGCAAGGAAAGGCGGTTTTTATTTACAAAACAAATATTTCGTATAGGCACTTTTTCCTGGGGCTTGCATGTGAAATATAGTGACGTTAGCAAGTATTTCGCTGCAAATTCCAGTTGTAAATACCAAAATGTTCAAATGTGTGTGAATTCCTAAGGCAGCAAACTGCTGAGGTCATCGGTTCCTAGACTTACACACTACTTAAACTAACTTACGTTAAGAACAACACACACACCCCTGCCCGAGGGAGGACTCGAACCTCCGGCGGGTGGGGTCGCGTAATCCGTGACATGGCGCCTCTAACCACGCGGCAACTCCGCTGGACTTTTAAATACTACATTGAAAAGAAATCATGCTGCGACCATGTAACCTGGTGTCGGTCTTTTTTTTTTTCGCTACAAATTCATCACGGAATGTAGCTTTTTTTTCAATAATGGATGACTTGCCAGATGGTCGGTGAAATCTGAATTTTGGCTGTTCAGCAAATGTTTCCTTTCGAGAAACAGCTCGTCATCATTGTGGAAACATCTGCTTCATCTGATGAAAGAGAGAGCCATGTCAAATTTGATAATCCAAAGACTCAGCAGTGTGAATCTGTCCTGTGCAGATCGAGCTGGATCAAAAACACCTGTTTCGACGGCTTGCCGCATCGCTTCCTCTTCAGCTAACCATAACATCGTGAGGAAGTTTCGGTTGTACGCTCAGTTTGCCTCGAACGAGCGTGATCTGTTAGCAGCACACCACGGCAGCCACAAACACTGGCTATTCATCTCTTTCAGCCGTGATGACTTCACATATTTTCAGTGACTATTTGTCTCTTTGTCTCGGGGGACTGTGATACATCTACCACTCGTCCATAGCTGTTATGAGGCTACATACGGGTAAGTCATCTGCAGTGGCCCGACACAGCTGCAACATTTCCGTCCCTGTCTCGGTTCGACGGACTTTATTCTACAGAGCGTCTCAAACCTGCCCGGTGAAATAGAAATACGTGATAGTGGGTTCACAAGCGATGATATTGAGGTAGGGATCCAATGGTAGGAAATGCAAATTTATTGTGTTATGGACATAGTGTACATGGCATAACAACAATGTAGCTCATAGTAATAAGTGTTCAACATGACGACCGCCAGTCTCAATGCATGCGCGGCAAAGGCGCATTAAGTTCTGCCGCACATTCATCTTGACCCTAGCAAGCAGGTCCCCATATTTTTCTAAGGAGTTTCAGCCACCAACGTCTTGACGTAACCCAGGGGTAAAAGTACAGAGGTGTGAGATTCGACGATCGCGCTGGCCATAGGGCAGAACGTCCCTTCCAGTACAAATATGACATATATGTTGCCTACGTTTACGTTAACAGGATTTATGTTGCGGACATTAAGATCGAAGTAGGTTGATGCCCCGTTGTGTTGATACCATATCCGGGGACTTTGTGGGAGTGCGACAGAACTGCATGTGCCGTTGCAATACATCCATTGAGATTGGCAGTTGTCGCTTTGAACAGTTACTATTAGCTATGATGTTGTTACGCTGTGTACGCTGCTTATCTGCATAACACAATAAATATGCGTTTTCGAGGCCGCTCTGGACGAGCGGTTCTAGGCGCTTCAGTCCGGAACCGCGCTGCTGCTGTGGTCGCAGGTTCGAATCCTGCCTCGGGCATGGATGTGTGTGTGTTGTCCTTAGGTTAGTTAGGTTTAAGTAGTTTTAAGTCTAGGGGACTGATGACCTCAGATGTTAAGTCCCATAGTGGTTACAGCCACAAATATGCGTTTTCCACCCATTGGTTCCCCATCTCAACATAATCGGTTGTGGACGCAGTATCATCTGTTACAATTTAACACAAAATCTTTGAGACACCCTCTATGTGTATGTGTGTGTGTGTGTGTGTGTGTGTGTGTGTGTGTGTGTGTGTGTGTGTGTGTGTGTGTGTATCGCGACACCCACCGGCGCAAGATTCTGAAAACTGATCGACGGCTGAATTTCACATTATTCACTGTTACTCTGACTGCGATACTCTTGTCTTAGGGGACCGACGCTTCCACTTATCTTGCGTTCCTCGGTTCTTCACGGAAAGATGGTCTGCCACTTCGTTCTTCGTCACTCAGACCTGTTTGACCACAACGGAAGAGTCTGCACCATCTAACCATTCTGCTATATGATGCTACTTTGTTGCCGTAGACTTCCACCTATGGATGAGAAAAACCGACCGGTTAAATCCGGTACTGGTATTTTAGTTCCGAGTAACCGGTATTTGTTTGGTCTCATTTATAACAAATTTATTTCAGTTTTAGGATATAACTAGGTGAAAATAACAGGTCATATCAATTTGCCATAATAGCAGTGCTAACATTTTCTGTTTTTAAATAAATGTTTTTTAAAAAAACAAGTACTGTTTATTCGCAAAATTTCCATTGCTTTGAAATATAGGGTTCTTATAGAAATTGGGAAAAGCTATCAGCACTGTTTTAATGACAACGCCTTCAGTTAGATACTGTTCTAGGCGCTTCAGTCTGGAACCCCGCGACCGCTACGGTCGCAGGTTCGAATCCTGCCTCGGGCATGGTTGTGTGTGATGTCCTTAGATTAGTTAGGTTTAAGTAGTTCTAAGTTCTAGGGGACTGAGGACCTCAGCAGTTAAGTCCCATAGTGCTCAGAGCCATTTGAACCAATAAATAAAAGAATCGTTGCAGCATTGCGAAAGCAATAATGTACTTATACCGTGTGGCGTGGCCTATTAGACGGTACGCGTGTACGCGCAATGCTACGTACAAGAATTGCCCCCACCTGCTTTACACTGTAGTTTCTCACTGTTGTCCATGGACATCAGTTTTATTGCAGAATTGTACCGCCCCTTGTTTGGAAGTAGTTGGCGAAGTGCTGTAGCGATGAAATACAGTTCTCCATTTATTTTAAAAGGTTAAAAACGGAAGGAGGCACAACAAACTTGCGACATTACATAAGTAAAGAACATGGAAGAGAAGATAAATTTGCTTCACATACGTATAATTTTATTGGCGTGCTATAAATTGCGATTATAAATGAAGCCTTAACTTTGTGGTTGCTTCAAGGTGAAAAATGGAACCATCCAAAAGTGACGAGGCAAGGAAGTCATCCTCTTGCGACCTTCCGCTCTCGCTGTCGCTACACACCTGTCCTTTACCTTCGCAATCACCGTTGGAGACCATGGTTCCGATTTCTGCCACAGTCTCGACACCATATCGATCCTGATCGCCGACTCCTTCGCGTCCATTATAATTTTTCAGACTTTATTCCACGTCAGAGTTATTAGTGAAAGTAATAGCAATAAAAAACAGATATAGGTTATTTCAGAAAACGGTTATTTCGAGCATTTTTAGCAGCCAGGTTAAACTGGAGACGAAAAGAACCGTTGTAACCGAGAACCGGTTGTTTCAGTGATAACCGTCATCCCTACTTCCACCAATTCAGCATGGGCTGTTGGCTGCGCCATCTTGTTTTCTTGTTTTGACTTCCCCAGCGGCTTGCTACGGTACTGTGGCACGGGGACTTCAGTACGTACCAGGACGTCAGACAGCTACCAGTAAACAAACAAAATTAATTATTTAGCTTAACGTTTTCGGAATAATGAATAAAACTTAATGACTACCCAACGGAATCAATCGCCACTTGATCGAAACTTCTGAGTGGCACAATTTGTAAACGTAATTCTGAGTTAAAGTAATAATACAGTTAAAAATATGACTGAAGCCCGACGAACGCATGAGGATGTACAATAGGTTCATTACGATGTTTTGACGTTTAATTAGTTTACTTAGCGCGCGAGTGTTAATTACCGTGACAGTGGGCGCCATGATTTTGTAAAGTTCAAATTAGCAGAGTCACCGAGCTGTTACCGCGTGGCAGAATAACTGTATGCTTTTGTTCATCAGTCGCGAGCTGACTGTAAACTTTGTGCATTATTTAACACTGTACAGAAACGTTTCAGTGTAACTTAAAACCGGAGTGGTCAACGTAACAAATCTGAGAGTATTAATGATATCTCCTTTTTTTATAGGAATTTCGCCCCCCGTTCCTCCCATCCTCCCCCCCCCCCCTTCCCGTATGCGTATATCATGTTCACATTTCCATTTAGGTGAAATATTGATTCATTGCTCAAGACGACATGACCGAGAAAATCTTGATCGTCACATAGCAACATTTATTTTGGAAAGTTGGCTCTTAAACCGCAGTCTGTAGGCTTTAGAGCTAAAACGATAGTGTAGTAGTTGTCAGCTCTCGTTAAATGTCTCCACACAGACGTCACTGGAACTGCTGATTCACGACTAACCTTCCGAACTGATTTCTTGAGGCTACGCCTGAAAGATTCTCTCACTCGTTAAACATGTTCTTTGGTCACACTTGGTCATTCTGCACTCTTCCCTTTGCAAAGATAACTGCTGTCTTCAAATTGATGATATAATCTACAAATCTTATTATGACCTGAAGAATTACAACGGTGTTTGATACGGAATGCACGTTGCACTGTAAAAACCGATTCAGTCCTTGCAAACTGTAAAACGCAGAAGGCGTTCTCTTCACTAGTCGCCGTCTTTGGTACTACTGGTTTGTAACAGAAGACGGAAGAAAATGCGCATGCTCATGCGAACAGATATACAAAAAAAGCTTTTCAGTTTCTCTTTCAGTTGTGGGTTATTTATAACCATAAATTTAATGTAATAAATGGTACAAAACCTCAAAACCCCCAGCATTCATTATGAAACACCCAGTGTCTCCGTCACCCGATTCTAGGACCATCTCATTGTCACTGGACGCTATGTATTCGATAGTCACATAATATATTTCAAGTCTTTATGAGTTTTATACTTTCCCCATGAACCATGGACCACGCCGTTAGTGGGAGGCTTACATGCCTCAGCGATACAGATGGCCAACCACAATGGAGGGGCATCTGTTGAGAGGCCGGACAAACATGTGATTCCTAAAGGGTGGTAGCAGCTTTCTCAGCAGCTGCAGGGGCAATAGTCTGGATCATTGACTGAACTGGCCCTGTAACACCAACAAAAGCAGCATTTTTGTGCTGGTACTGAGAATGGCTGAAAGCAAGAGTAAACTACAGCCACAGTTTTTCCCGAGAGCATGCAGCTTTACTGTGTGGTTGTCCGCAGCTGTGGTCTAGTTCCTAGCGTTGCTGCCTCTGGATCACGAGGTCCCGGGTTCGATTCCTGGCTGGGTTGGGGTTTTCCTGTGCCTGGGGACTTCGTGTTTGTGTTGTCCTTATCATTTCATCATCATCATCATCAAGGCGCTGATAACCACGCATTTGAGGGTCCCACAAATCAATCATCATCACTTACTGTGTGGTTAAATGATGATGGCGACCTGTTGGCTAAAATATTGCGCAGGTAAAATAGCCCTCCCCCCCATTCGGATCTCTGGGTGGGGACTACTCAGGAGACCGTCGTTATCAGGAGAAACAGAACAGGCGTTTTACAGATCGGAGCTTGGAATGTCAGATCACTTAATCGGGCAGGTAGATTAGAAAACTTTGAAAAGGAAATGGATACCTTAAACATAGATATAGTGGGAATTAGTGAAGTTCGGTGGAAGGAGGAATAGGACTTCTGGGCTGGTAAATACAGGGTTATAAATACAAAATCAAATAGGAGAGATGCAGGAGTGGGATTAATAATGAATAAAAAAATAGGAACTCATATAAGCTATTACGAACAAAACCTTTGAAGTTTGCCGATGACACTGTAATACTGTCAGAGACAGCAAAGGACCTGAAAGAACGGGTGAACGGAATGTACAGTGTCTTGAAAGGAGGATATAAGATGAACATCAACAAAAGCAAAATGAGGGTAATGGAATGTAGTCGAATTAAATCAGGTGATGCTGAGGTATTTAAATTAGGAAATAAGACACTAAAAGTAGTAGATGAATTTTGTAATTTGGGCAGCAAAATAACTGATGATGCACGAGGTAGAGAGGATATAAAATGTAGACTGGCACTGGCAAGGAAAGCGTTTCTGAGGAAGAGAAATCTGTTAACATCGAGTATAGATTTAAGTGTCAGGAAGTCCTTTCTGAAGGTATTTGTATGGAGTGCAGCGATGTGTGGAATTGAAACATGGACGATAAACAGTTTCGACAAGAAGAGAACAGAAGCTTTCGAGATGTGGTGCTACAGAAGAATGCTGAAGATTAGATGGATAGATCATATAACTAATCAAGTTGTACTGAATAGAACTAAGGAGAAGATGAATTTGTGGCACAACTTGACTAGAAGAAGGGATCCGTTGGCAGAACATGTTCTGAGACATCAAAGGATCACCAGCGTAGTACTGGAGGAAAGTGTGAAGGGTAAAAATCGTACAGGGAGACGAAGAGATGAGTATGCTGCGCAGATTCAGAAGGATGTAGGTTGCGGTAGCTACTCAGAGATGAAAAGGCTTGCACAAGATAGGGTAGCATGGAGAGGTGCATCAAACCAATCTTCGGACTGAAGACCAACAACAACAACATGAGTTTTATTTAGGACAGACTGTGTTTACACCATTTAAAACATTCCGCAAATCACAGCAGAGTACTTGGCAGATGGTGCTCTGCATTGCACCACGTATTAAGATATCTTCCTGTTCCATTCGCACTTGAAATATTCTAAGATGAGATAAGAAATCCCCTTTTTCAAACAGACAGCGTTTTCCAAGTATCTTCCAGACTAGAAATAAAAAGATCCTGCGTTTAACGCTCATTTGGTTTAACAATTATTTCTCACAGTTGCCGCTTCTGTCCCCTGTGTCAGTTGTAAACTGCACCAAGATTCGTGGTCCAAACCAGACTGTAGGTCAATCCAAGAACTGGCAAGGTAAGCCGGCTCGATGTTGGTGGTTAGGAAATGACAAACCCTCAACGATAGAACAACATCTCATATAGAATTTTTAAGTATCGGCTCAAAATACTCACGTGAATCACTTACAGAAGATAGGAAAAGCAGGAAGAAGCTGACTGTGGGGAAGATCACTTTGGGTTCCGAAGAAATACAGTAACGTGCAGGATAATACTGACCAGATCCACAAGGAGATGCGACGACGTTCCAATCATGGATTTATTTCAAACTTTGTACACTTTTGATAGTCCGTTAGGACGACAATGTGCAAGTACAGTAGTAAGTCGTACTGCTTAGACCATTTCGAGAAAATCGCAAGATAAGTATTACGCAACACTGATGTACCGGTGCATTGCGACGCTGAGTACGAGCTGGCGGCGGTCTCGTGGTTAGCGTTCAAATTCCGTAATCGGTGGATCGATTTGCCCCATATTATTAATTTTTCTTTTATATTACTTTAATACTAGTGATATTATTTCGTTCATATTACGTCTGAAAGGTAATATAATGAAATGAAATGTATATTTGCATTACCTTTTACTGAATTTCCAATATTATTGATTTGTTTACTAATTTTCATTATTGCGACAAATATTATGTGGCTTTGATTTCTATAGGCAACTTGAAATCTTTATCTGGTTTCTTTAAACTTGTTCATATTTGATTGAGAACGAACTAGAAATTGCTTCCCGTGCGGATGCTACTAAAATACATTCCGTCCTACATCGGCGATTTTCGGTTCAGTTATTTATGAAAATGGTGAGTTATGCACGGTTTGCATCCACACTGTCAGAAGAAAGAGAAGTTTTTCAAAATGCCAACGAGCTTTGTTTTTCATTAGAAACTCTGATTCCTTGTACATTCAATCGATATAGCAGATGGAGTTTTAATTTATGTTTTCCGTGACTGTATGAAAATATCATCCTGTTACTTGCAATGTCGAAAGCGCATCCGACGATTAAGCGTACATTACCTTCATACTCCGACATATTTCAACTCGTTGTATTACTGAAAAAAGTTATTTGCATATTTATGGGTGTCTGACTTCGGACTTCCCAGCCTATCTCCGGATCGAAGCGTCCAGGTGCAAAGTTCTCGGTCCTTACCGGATTGCGGGTTTAAGGGATTACGACAGGCATACATTTTCAGGAAGACTTCATCCGTTTCATTGTTTAATTGTCGATTAGTATAAACATAATATTTGTTGTAATAATAAAAATTAGCAACCAACAAAATAATATTGCAAATTCAATAAAAGATCGTACAAATACTTGTGTTTTTTCATCATATTACCTTCCAAATGTGTATGAAATAATAGGACTACTGTTGTAAAAAATACAAATAAAAAAAAAGATAAAATGACGGTGACTTCAACCAGCGATCCCTTGATTACGGAGCTTGAACGCTAACCACATGACCGCCACCAGCTCGTGCCCAGGGTCTCTGAAAACAGACTGCAGTCATACATAACAATCGAAGACATGAATGGGAACCGCTTGAAAAGAGAGTAAGACAAGGTTGTAGCCTTCCCCAGGTTTATCGTCTGCACATTGAACTCACAGTAAAGGAAACCAAGAAAAAATTGTGATAGAAGGTTAAAATTTAGCTTGAAGAAACTAAAACTTTGAAGTTTTCTCATTACATTGTAATTCTGTCAGAAATGACAAAGAACTTGGAACAAAAAATGAACACAGTCGTTAGTGTCTTGGAACGAGTTTATAAAGCGAATAGCAACAAAAGAAAAACAGTGACAATGTAGTAGAATTACATCAGTCTGAAGAAATCAGGTTGGCGTGTGAGACACTAAAAGTAGTAGATGTGCTTTACTACTCTGGCAGCAAAGTAACTGCTGATCATCGAAACAGAGAAATATAAAATGGTTCTGTCTACAGCAAGAAATAAATTTCTCAAGAAGAATAATTATTTAACATCTGATCTCAGTTTAATTCTATATACAGATTTTTCTGTTACTTTTTGGTAGAACAATTTCATGTTGAAGGTTAAATAACAAGGACTGTTTTTTTGTGCTGATTGTTGTTTATTTATAACTAGTTTTCTGCATACAGGGCATCTTCAGAAAACAATTGACTAGCATCTGCAAGGGACACTATTCTTAGGTAACATTATAAGTGAAGATACGAGCCAACTGCACCGAATGTAGTGCACAAACTTGTTTTTTAACGTTGGAATTATGCTTTACGCAATGGACAATATTAAGCACAACAAACAATTAAACTGCACAGTATTACACATTATATAGTTATAGTGCTAAAGTTTGTGACATCTTGACATTTGTTGAAAAACTGTCAAACTGAACACCCTTCATTTATGTTGTGTACCAAACATGTTTTTTAATATTGTAAATTGCACTATTCATAATGGACAATAGAAAACACAATAATTGAAAAACGCAATATTGCAGCATTACAGATTATATGGACATAATTCCATAGTTTGTGAAGTCATGACATTTGTTGAAAACCGTCCAACTAAGCACTAATTACTTATGTTATGCAGCAAATATTTTTTCATTGTAAATCACAGTTTATGCAATGGACAATATTAAACACACTACATGATTAAAGTACACAGTATGTAGTATTAGAAATTACATTGATATAATGTTGAAGTGTATGCAGTAATCAAGGTAAGGAATTTAAATTTCTATTGTGTTTTAATTTTGTGTAGCAGTGCGTGTCATGTCACGGTCTGAGGGTATGTAGCTGGCTGGTTGCACCATGTGAAGCTTAAAAGTGTGGATGTCCTTAGCTTTAATTCATCATTAAAAACCAGTGGGGTATTTTGAGCTAAATGTTAGTTTACTTCAAGTGTTTCTCATACACTTAGTTTTCTTTCTTTGGTCGCTATATGTAGTACTTCTGTGTACTTGATACCCGTGTCCTTCCTTCAGCACATGTTTTGCAAAGGTGGAGTCTGACTTTCGTAATTTCCAGCTGCATTAACGTTGAGTCAGCCTAGTTGCTATACCGCTGCCTGACCGACCAGTATAAGTTTACTGCAGTTACTTCAACAGATTTTATAAATACCACTGTTACTTAATAAACCTGTTTTGTCCTTGCTATTGAATAATAATTGCAGGATTTGCAACTTTCAGCTATTTTTTCTAATAGCTTTCCCAGATCTGGGATTGTACAACAGTTGGTTTTAGACATGTTGCAGCAGAGGGGGCATACACGTAGGGTAACATTTTTCTACCTTGTTTCCTGTGTCAAATATTGTGAATTAAATATGGGCTATAGCCACTGCTAGGTGCATTACAATTAATTGTGTCTAATTTTGTCTGAAAATTCGGTTTTGACATTGGTATAGATGTAAGGCAATACCAAATGGATTGGAAGGCAGCATTATTCGGTGTTGAGCACATGAAAGTATTACAGTGTCTCCTACTTTAATTTTTCTGTAAATTCTGAAACTATATATATTTACAGGCTATGTTGCTGTTCATATAGAGTACCTTCAAACTGAAAATAATTCTGTTGTAAACATGTCTGTGTGACCAGTTTTATACATTAATAACTTTAAGACTTATAGAATAAATAAGTTAATATTTATATTTAAAAAATTGAGTATAAACATATTAACTTTAAAAAATTAAATTTTTCTTACTTGTATAGCGTTGACACCTGTTCTGTAAAGTACTTCTGTCAAAATTTAGAGGCATTCTTTGACTGCTATGTTAGTAAATGAATGCTAATAAAAAATACTAGTTTTGCACTATTTGTAATAGAAAGGTCCTTAAATTTGTTAATAAGGCCTATTGAATTTGCAATTCCAAACTTAGATTTAAATTATGTCATAATTTTGATGTTGATCTAATATGTAGGTTCATATTCAGGTATTTTGTTTTTGTAGGTCTTGGTTAAGTTCCTAATTTCTTCATTAAAGGTTTTGATTGGATCTCTGGAGAGGATATGGTAGGAAGGAATTGTTTCACTTTCTCAACGTAATCACTTTCGTTCATGAAAACCAAAATACTACTTTTATCTGCCCTTCCTAACAATGTTGTTATTTTGAGTAATTTTCATCTTTAGGTTAATCAGTGTTTTCTTTTCCATAAATTTTGCTGTAGGAGTGTATAACTCAAGACATTTTTATTCATCATGCCTTACTGTGTGTTTGGTTTCAATGTCTTTGCTTACCCTGTATTCTATATAAACTTCTAATACATCTAAAAGTTTTTGGAAGTTTTTAGTGTAGAGCATATTTGAAACCTTTTACTAGCACTTCCGTCCCTTTCTGGAAAGAATAATTTCAGACAGACGTATTAAGCATTCTAGAAAGTTTTGTTTAGGTGTTGTGGGGGAATTCAAAATAACAAGATTCTCACAGGAGCAGAAAAAGTAGTATTGTGGAGCTCATGGACAAAAGTGATTACGTTGAGCAAGTGGAACAACTCCTCACGTCCAATTACTATCATATCCACACGAAAGATCCTACCAGACACTTTAACGAGAAACTGAAAGCTTAACCAAGACCTGCAGAACATAATACCCAAATATGAGGCTAAGTATTTGACCGACATGAACCCAGTAGCTCCTAAACTATGTGGACTTTCTAAACTATACAAGGAAAGCCTAGCTTTACGATCTCTTGTGCCAACCTACACAGCACCAAACTACAACATTACTTCAGAATTACATTTCAGCATCGAAACCAAGACAAAATTTAAATCTAAGTTTGGAATTGTGAAGTCAACGGACGTCGTTAACAAATTTAAGGACCTTCCTATTCCACATAGTGCAAAACTAGTATCCTTTGATGTTAGCAGATTATTTACAAACATACCAGTCAAAGAATGCCTCGATATTTTGACATAACTATAATAGAAAGCAGGTGTCAACCCTGTACAAGTAGAAGGCATAAAATTGGCCACACATACATGTTTACAACAAAATTATTTCCAATTTGAAGGTATTCTATGCAAACGTGTCTCCCCTGAGTCCTCTTTTAGCAGAGACCTTCTGGGACCATTTTGAAAAACAGTTGCTACAGAATGGACTTCTCAGTAATAATATCAAATAGTGGTACAGATATGTAGATGATGTACTGTGTCTGTGGTCTGGTGCCAAAAGACAACTGAACACACTTCTAGAACATCTAAATTTACAACACAAAAACGTATACTTCGCCGTGTTTATTGGTGAAAAATCAATTAATGTCTTAGATCTCATCATAGATATCACTACAAATACCCATAGTTTCAAAATTTACAGAAAACTCATATTAACAGACACTGTAATACCCTCATATTCACACCACCAAACGCACGAATACGCTGCCTTCCTTTCCATTTGGCATCGTCTTACGTCTGTACCAATGTCAAAACATAATCTTCACAGATAATTAGACACAATTAAATGTATTGCACCTAACAGTGGCTATACCCTTGACTAAACATTCACAAAATTCACAGCATTCTACACAAGAAACAAAGAAGAAAAATGCTGTCCAACGTGGAAGCCTCCCCTGCTGCAACATATCTTAAACCAACATGTACAATCCCATATCGAGGAAAGCCATCAGACAAATTAGCCAAAGCTCTCAAATCCTGCAGTTACAAAACTTCATATTATGTAAGAGGCACTACAGTTCACACCTTATTCAGAAGCAAGGACAAAACAGATTTATTATGAAACTGTGGAATATATAAAATCACTTGATATGACTGCAATAAACTGTATACTGGCAAAACATGGTGGGCTGTAGCAATTATGGTGATTTTACGTGAACGCAGCAGGAAATTATGTAAGGCAGACTCCTCCTTGCCGAACACGTGCTGCAGGAAGCACACAGATACCAAGTCCACGCAGAACTACATACAGTCGACAAAGAAAGAAAACTAAGCATGTTAGAAGCACTTGAGGTAAACAAACATTTAGCTCAAAATGCCCTGCTTTTCTAAATGATGAATTACAGCTGAGCACATCCACACTTTTACGCTTCACATAATGCAATAAACCAGCCACATATCGACAGACTGTCACTATGACACACACTGCTACTCAAAATTAAAACACATAGAAATTCATATTCCTTACCTTGGTTACAAAAAAAAGTTCAAAATATAACAATATAACTTGTAATAGTACAATACCTGTACGTCCATTGTGTACTGTGTTTAATAATGTCCATTGCGTAAATTGTACTTTACACTGCAAAACATGTTTGTCGTACAACATAAGTAACTAGTATTCAGTTAGACATTTATCAGTCAAAGTCACGACCTCACAAAGTATGACATCATAACCATATAACCTGAAGTACTATAATATTGTGTATTTCAGTTACTGTGTTTTATATTGCCCCTTGCGTAAAATGTAATATACAATGTTAAAAGAAATATTTCATGCACAACACAAATGAAGAGTGCTCAGTTTCACAGTGTCAATACCTCAAAAACTTCAGTATTATAACCGCGTAACCATATAACTGTAATGTTGTGTAGTTTAATTAATTATTGTGAGTAATATTGTCCATTGTGTAAAGTGTTATTTCGACGTTAAAAAACAAGTTTGTTACACAACATTCAGTGCAATTGGTTTGTATCTTTCCATATAATATTTGGTACCTAAGAACTAATGTCCCTTGCAGACTCTAGTCAGTTGTTTCCTGAAGATGGTCAAATAATCCGACAACTAGTTAGAAATAAACAAAAATAAGTAGAACAAAAACGGTGTACTTGTTATTCAGCCTTAAATAATTTCTGTTGTTCAAAAGTCTTTTTTTTATGGTATTTGTGGTGGAGTGTACACTTGCACAGACCTGAAAAGTGGACGATAAGCAGTTCAGATGAGAAGAGGACAGAAACATTTGAAAAGCAGTGCTACAGCACAACGTTGAGCATCGGAAACGCTTAACTGATGAGAAGATGCTGAATCGAATTGGGAACGAAAGAAATTTGTGTCACAATATGGTATAAGAGGAGATCGATTCATACGATACAACTGCGAGGGTTTAGCCGAGCGGTCTCAGGTGCTGCAATCACGGACTGTGCGGCTGGTCCCGGCGGAGGTTCGAGTCCTCCCTCGGGCATGGGTGTGTGTGTTTGTCCTTAGGATAATTTAGGTTAAGTAGTGTGTAAGCTTAGGGACTGATGACCTTAGCAGTTAAGTTCCATAAGATTTCACACACATTTTTGAACATGCGACACAACAAGAAACCGTCAGTTTAGTAATGGAGGGAAGTGATGTTAAAATCTGTAAAGGGAGACCAAGACGAAGAACACGGTAAGCAGTTGCAGATGGATGCAGGCAGCAGTAAGAACTTGTATAGAACAGGTTAGCGTATAAAACTGCTTCTAACCAGTCTTTGGGCAGAGGACCACAACAACAAAAACAATGTAACAGATATTCAAGATTTATGTCTTTACAACAATTCTGAAAACTGTATTGCTTATTTTTATCGTTACTGGGCAGCTGAGGAAATACAGCCTATGACAAAAAAAAAGGACGCACCACGAAGGAGTTATCCGAGGGGGACGGAATCGCTAGATGTGATGTACATCTAGGAACAGACAAATGACACAGTTCCAGAAATATTGGTTGATTTATTCGGGAGAAATAGCTTCACGAATTGAGGAAGTCAATTACGCGTTGGACAACCTCTGGCCCTTATGCAAGCACTTATTCGGCTTGGAACTGATAGATAGAGTTTTTGGATATGGTCCTGAGGGATACCACGTCAAATTCTGTCCAATTGGCCCGTTATATCGTCAAAATCCCGAGCTGGTTGGAGTGACCTGCCCATAATGCACCGAATGTTCTCAGCTGCCGGCCGTGGTGGCCGAGCGGTTCCAGGCGCTTCAGTCTGGAACCGCGCGACCGCTACGGTCGCAGGTTCGAATCCTGCCTCGGGCATGGATGTGTGTGATGTCCTTAGGTTAGTTAGGTTTAAGTAGTTCTAAGTTCTAGGGGACTGATGACCTCAGATGTTAAGTCCTATAGTGCTCAGAGCCATTTGAACCATTTTTTTTGTTCTCAGCTGCGGAGAGATCCGGCGAATTCGCTGGCCACGTTAGGGTTTGACGAGTACGGAGACAAG
This sequence comes from Schistocerca nitens, assembly GCF_023898315.1. Taxonomy (NCBI): domain Eukaryota; kingdom Metazoa; phylum Arthropoda; class Insecta; order Orthoptera; family Acrididae; genus Schistocerca; species Schistocerca nitens. Next base: position 273,685,878 of record NC_064620.1, read on the forward strand.
CAACAGGAACTCTCGCCGTATGTAAGTGGGCATTATCTCGCTGAAATGTAAGCGCAGGATGAAGGGCAACAAAACGGAGCGTAGAACATGTCGACATAGCGCTGTGCTAGAAGGGTGCAGCTTATGACTACCGAAAGGGTCCTGCTATGAAAAGAACCAGACCATCATTCGTAGTTGTCGGACCGCATGGCAAGCGACAATCAGGTTGGTATCCCAACACTGTCTGAGGCGTCTGCAGACATGTCCTCAGCCTGGAATCTCGTTGACTGGAGTAAAATTGTCTTCTGCGATGAGTCCCGCTTCGAAATGAGCGCCGATGGTAATTGGAGATGTGTTGGAAACGCCCCAGATAGCGATGGGGTACCAACCTGATTGTCGCCATACGTCCCGACAACGAGAAATGATGGTCTGGGGTGCCATTTCATTTCATAACACAACCACTTGCGTTGTCATCAGCGATACCATTACAGAACAGCGGTACGTCGACGATATTCTACCTTTTGTTGCCCTTCATGACGAACCATTCTGGGCATGTCTTTTAGGAAGATAATGCTGGCCCGCACGCGAGAGATTTTCTACTGTTTGGTTCAAATGGCTCTGAGCATTATGGGACTTAATATCTGAGATCATCAGTCCCCTAGAACTTAGAACTACTGAAACCTAACTAACCTAAGGACATCAGAGACATCCATGCCCGAGGCAGGATTCGGACCTGCGACCGTAGCGGGGGCGCGGTTCCAGACTGAAGCGCCTAGAACCGCTCCTGTTTGTCTTCGTGCTTGTCAAACACTACCTTGGCCAATGAGGTCGCCGAATCTCTCCCCAGTTCAGAACGTTCGTAGCATTCTGGAGAGGGCCCTCCAGCCAGCTCGAGATTTTGACGCTCTAACGCTCCAATTGGACAGAATGTGGCACGATATCTCTCAGGTTTATCAACTGCTTGCATGAGGCCGGCGGCTGTGGCCCAGCGGTTCTAGGCGCTTCAGTCCGGATCCACGCGGCTGCTACGGTCGTAGGTTCGAATCCTGCCTCGGGCATGGATGTGTGTGATGTCCTTAGGTTAGTTAGGGTTTTTTTTTTTTTCAGGGTAAATGATGACAGCCAAGACAGTTGCAGGATAAAGATTTATTAAAATTCTTGACCACGATTTCGGTATATATAAATATACCTTCATGAGAAGTAAAATACTATTTTTCACTTCTGATGAAGGTATATTTATATATACCGAAACCGTGGTGAAGAATTTTAATAGATCTTTATCCTGCAACTGTTTTGGCTGTCATCATTTACCGTGAAGAATTTCAACAGTTGCTGTTTCAGCAATGTTTAAAATTTTGAAATTAGTTAGGTTTAAGTAGTTCTAAGTGTAGGGGGCTGATGGCCTCAGATGTTAACTCCCCTAGTGCTTAGAGCCATTTGAACCATTTGAGCTTGCAAGAGGGCCAGAGGTCGACCATCGCGTTACTGAATCACTCAATTTGTGAAACTCTTTCTCCTGAATAAACCAGCTAACGTTTCTAGAACTGTAACCATTTGTTCGTCTGTACATGTACACCACACCTACCGATTTCCGTCCCATTCGGATAATTCCTTCGTGCCGTCGTATTTTTTGTTTTCTAAGTGTGTACGTATGTATTTGTGTTTTTTTATCATTTTTTTCAAATTGGTATAATTGCCTTCCTATTTTCCGCATTATGGGATATATTTCGTACTTTCCTGTTGTGTTAGCTTTCCTCCTATTCCGCCAAAGCTGTAGGAATGCAGTGGAAAGAGGGTAACTGACGGAGTACTACTGGGGACTGTTTTCCGGGTGTCACGTGCACGTTTTACGGGACTCGTGGGATGAGCGGGAAGGCCTCGCCAGAGCACACATCCTCAGAGCCCGCCAACAGGGTCGCTGCACGCCTGCTCGCCTGGCTGCTTGCTCGCCCACGACCGTGCGCCATTGCAGGGCTTCGCGGAAGTGTGTTAAGCGGATCTGCGCACCCTCCCCCTCCCCACACGCAGCCCGTGAAGTGACGCACTGCGTGTCGCGTCGTCCGCTGTTACTCGCTTAATCCTGTCTTCCCTTGTGTGGTTCTGATAAATGCCCAAAACACATCCGTAACAATGACCGAATTTGTCTCATGACTTAAATACGAGTGGCTTGGCGTGGCAGGTTGGATTTATTCAGCATTCCAGTACACCATATTATTTCCCACTTTTTTGGCTACAAAACCTTATTTTTCAACACACTGAATGCGGCGGCCTTCCGCCAACTTACTTGGATGGCCTCTATCCTGGCATAGCACCACTCTACCAGTCGGCGTAGGATGCAACGTCTTGCTGCATCAGTAACCCCCACATGAACCACGTGCCGCTTCCACCGGAGTGCGTCCGTCATTATGCCATACAGGTCGGAAGGTGTGAGATGCGGGCTGTAGGGTCGATGAGGAAGAACAGTCCAATGAAGTACTGTGAGCTCCTCTCTCGTGTGTAGACTTTGTGAGGTCTTGCGTTGTCATGGAGAAGGACAAGTTCGTTTGCTCCTTCGTCGCGACGAATAGGCGGAACGTACGTGTTCAGTTTCCTGTGGGTAGAACAACACACTTCAGAATTGATCGTTGCACCATGAGGGAGTGCTTCAAACAGATGTCCCAGAAGATCGCCGCCATGGCTTTACCAGCTGAGGTTGCGGCGTTGAATTTTTTCTTTTGAGGAGAGATGGTGTGGCGCCACCGCATGGATTGCAGTTTTTTTCCGGTACGAAGTGACGAGTCCATGTTTCATCACCTGTAATGCTGTTCGGCAAAAATTGTCAGGATCAGCCTCGTAACGCACAAACGTTTCCGCGCAGATGATCTTTCGTTTAGTCTTCTGTTAGGAGGCAAGGAACCCATCAGGCATACACCTTTAAGCATCCCAACTAGGGGAAGGATGTGTCCGCACTACCAACAGAAATGACAAGTTGAAGAGCGAGGTGATTGATCCGTCGATCACCTCGAATGAGAGTGTCCGCACGTTGCAACGTTAAAACGGTCACAGCTGCGTGTGGCCGGCCAGCAGGTGGGGGATCGCACAGGTTTGCGCGGCGGTGTCGGGATGATGACAGATGCCTCGCCCAACGACTCAGCGTGCTTTTGTTCACTGCCAGGTCTCCGCAGGCATTCTGCAAAAGCCTGTGTATATGTGTGGCGGCCGCCCGATGTGGTCGAGCGGTTCAAGGCGTTACAGTCTGGAACCGCGCGTCCGCTCCGACCGCAGGTTCGAATCCTGCCTCGGGCATGGATGTTGTGATGTCCTTAGGTTAGTTGGGTTTAAGTAGTTCTAAGGTCTAGGGGACTGATGATCTCAGATGTTAAGTCCCATAGTGCTCAGAGCCATTTTTGAACCATCTGTGATGCTCCGGTTTTTCGCCAAAAGAAATTCAGTAGCGCCTCTCTGTCAGGAACGCATCCGTAACAGACGCCATTTTGAAGGCTACGTATAGCGCCGATACCTATTGGAACTTCATGACACTGGAAGACCTGAACTGGGAATATTCTACGACGTCCCACAAAAAATTCCGCATTTCTTCAATCGAAATCGGCCGAGGAAAAGATGTATTGCATTATTATCTAACGCCACCCGTATTTTATCCGTGGTAACTGTAGAAGAACAGAAAGTAAGTGCGAGAACTATCGTACAATGAGCTTAGCTCATGCATCCAAGCTGTAGAGGACAATAATATACTGAAGAATGGAAAAGGTTCAAATGGTTCAAATGGCTCTGAGCACTATGCGACTTAACTTCTGAGGTCATCAGTCGCCTAGAACTTAGAACTACTTAAACCTAACTAACCTAAGGACATCACACACATCCATGCCCGAGGCAGGATTCGAACCTGCGACCGTAGCGGTCGCTCGGCTCCAGACTGTAGCGCCTAGAACCGCACGGCCACTCCAGCCGGCAATGGAAAAGAAAGTTAAGGCTCTGATAGATACCGATCACTGTGGCTTTATTAAAGGTAAAATCGCCACGAACGAAGTGCGCGTATTGGAAAGGTTGTGAGACACGGATGCAGTCTTTCGCCCCTCCTGTTCAGTCTACACATGGAAGAAGCAATGACGGGAATAAAAGAGAGGTTCAAGAGTGGAATCAAAATTCAAGGTGAAAGGATAAGAATGATAAGATTCGCTGATGACATTTCTGTCCTCAGTGAATGTGATGAAGAATTACGGGGTTTGTTGAATGAAATGAACAGTCTAATTAGTGCAGAATATTGGATTGAGAGGAAACCGTAAAAAGACAAACGCAACAAGAAATAGCAGAAATAAAGCTAGCGAGAAATTGGTTATCACGAAGAAGACAGAGAATTTCTGATACCAAGGAAGCAAATAACCATGATGGACGAAAGAAGGATATGAAAAGCTGATTATCAGATGCAAGGAGGGAATTACTGGCCAAGAGATTCCTCTGGTATGGAACACAGGCCGTCATTTGAGGAAGATATTTCCGAGAACGTACGTTTGGAACACAGTGGACAGTGTGAATCGAAGCGTTTGGGATGTGGTGCTACAGAAAAGTATTGAAAATTAAGTAGACTGGTAAGATAAGGAATGAAGAGATGGTCCGCAGAATCGGCGAAGAAAGGAATACATGGAAAACATTGGCAAAGGAAGGAACAGGATAACAGGACTGCGCTAAGACATCAGGGACTAATCTTCATGGTACTAGAGGGAGATTTTGGGGGGTAGTAACTGTAGGGGAAGACGGAGACTGGCGTACTTCCAGCAAATAATAATGAATACTCTGTTATACAGAGTGTTTGGAAATTCTCTTTACAAATTTCTAGAACTTGTAGAGGTGAGTGCGTACAAAATATTTTGAATAGTCCGGAGACGGACTATTTTCCCTTCTAGGACGGGTTCAGTTCAGATTTTTAACTCATCCATTTCCGTCTGAGGAACCGAATTAGGCTCGACGCAGTACAGTTATTATTAGGGAACAATTCTGAAGGAAACACAACGAAATATCTATTTATCACTTAGGCACATTTGTTTGAATTAACATTTAAACATTATTCTAAAACAAAAAAGAACCCAGAAATCTGTATGTACAGAACATTACTGAAGCATTACAACAGCGCCTCGATGTGGCGACCACCAACGTTGTTACAGACGCTGTACCTACGAAGCATGTTCTGGTACATACTCCATCCCACCTGCTGCCTCTTCAGTTTCTTGTGTAGCTGTCAGAAGTCGTGCCAGCAAACCTCCCTCTGTCTCTACAGGAGTCTCATAAAACTTTGCATACGACCCCAGAAGCAGTAGTCCATAGGAGCCAAATCCGGCAATCGCGACGGCCACTCTGTTGGACCACTTCGGCCTATCTTTCACCATATCGTCTCCGAACAGCACATGAGAAGTGAGATGATGCACCACCATACCGAAACCACGTTTCCTGACGCATATTCAGTGGCACAGTTTCCAAGAACGGGTCCAATAAGTTTTGCAGGAAGATCAAGTATGCTGGATCAGTTAGGTTGAGTGGAAGGAGGTATGTCCCAGTCACATGACCGTCCAGAATAACTGCCCAATACCAAACCGATGCTGAAATCACTGAATGTGCGTGACACGTTGGTTTTCGTATGTCACGAATTCAGAACACAGTCCCTAGTGAACCTACATTTACCTGTGAACAGACCTCGACGCGGGAACAGGGGTGTTTCTGTGTTGCCGAGCAGGAACCACGTGCAGTTGCGGAAAATCGAATGGACTCATAGCGTTTACCCTTTGTAAGTGATACGGATGTAATTGTTGTTCCCGCAGAACGTCCCAGACAATAATGTGATTAACACCCCTTGCACACGCAATTGTTCGAGTACTCGTTGACGGGTTCTCTTCAGCGCGGTGCAGAACATCTTCAAATGCGAGCGTGCAGCGTTGCCGTGGAACACAGCTATCCTGCTACCTCAAGGTGCCGGCCGCGGTGGTCTAGCGGTTCTAGGCGCGCAGTCGGGAACCGCGCAACTGCTACGGTCGCAGGTTCGAATCCTGCCTCGGTCATGGATGTGTGTGATGTCCTTAGGTTAGTTAGGTTTAAGTAGTTCTAAGTTCTTGGGGACTGATGACCACAGATGTTAAGTCCCATAGTGCTCAGAACCATTTTTTCCTCAAGGTGAAGGTACGTATTCCGCGGAGCTGCTGCGTAACTTGGGCAAAGAGTTTGTTAAGATGGCGTGCTACGTTGCGGAAAACGTTCGTGATACAACCAACTAGCGGCTCCTCCGTTCCCTGGAGCTTCGCCATACACAAGGAGCTAGTCTGTTTATTTCCAAAACGTTTACCGAACGATGTTTATTTTATCGGAGACGTACAGGCATTGAAGAAGTCTCGCAACAACGCAGGCGTTAAAAGTGACATCAAGGGAACGTCCGACGTAGTACACGTCATCCTGCATACCAGGAAAAGCAAACCTAAGACCTTTGTCTTTTCCTCAACAGACGTGGAAGCTTTACACATCTGAACTAAAACCGTCGGGAATGCAAACGATACGTTTTCAGCCTATTTCCTGTTCACAATATTATGTACTCACTGCCCGCTACAAGTCCTAGAAGTTTGTAAGGAATTTCCGAATAAGCTTTAATACAGGACAAAAACGTGAAATTTGTATGAGGAATCCTCTCTGCCACCTGAGGATGGTCTCAGGCCTGAAACTAATTACAGCAAAATAAATCATTCATTTTTAAAAGAGTGCCTGGTCGTAGTTTTTTCTGCAGTGATATCTACGAAAACAGACATCATGAATCGTGCGGTTGAAGGCGCTGCAGTCTGGAACCGCAAGACCGCTACGGTCGCAGGTTCGAATCCTGCCTCGGGCATGGATGTTTGTGATGTCCTTAGGTTAGTTAGGTTTAACTAGTTCTAAGTTCTAGGGGACTAATGACCTCAGCAGTTGAGTCCCATAGTGCTCAGAGCCATTTTAGACATCATGAATAAATTAAATAAATCGATCTGAGAAATAGTTTTTCATCATAAGAAATTTGTGTGAAAAAGTAATATGTAAAACGCAAGATTACTAGTGAATACCGCCATGTAAGTGCAAACCATGAGTAATTTCCTGAGTTAGTCGACTTTTGGAAGCACGATTAGTAGAACGCGAAATGAGAAGTCAGACGTGTTCTGTGTAGTTGACAACTGGCCATAGTTGGCAATATTACACTGAAACTGGTATAGGTATGAGCATTCAAATACAGAGATATGTAAACAGGCAGAATACGGCGCTGCGGTCTGCAACGCCTTTTTTTTCTATGGGACTTAACATAAAAGGTCATCAGTCCCCTAGACTTAGAACTACTTAAACCTAACAAACCTAAGGACATCATACACATCCCTCCCCGAGGCAGGATTCGAAACTGCGACCGTAGCAATGACGCGGTTCAGGACTGAAGCACTTATAGCTCCTCGGCTACAGCGGCCGGCAACGCCTATATAAGACAACAAGTGTCCGGCCAGTTGTTAGATCTAACCGATCTGCTGCCACAATGGCAGGTTATCAAGATTTAAGTGAGTTTCAACGTGCTGTTACAGTCGGCGCACGAGCGATGGGACACAGCATCTCCGAGGTAGTGATAAAATGGAGATTTTCCCGTACGACCATTTCACGAGTATACCGCGAATATCAGGAATCCGGTGAAACATCAAGTATCCGACATCGCTGCGGCTGGAAAAAGATCCTCCAAGAACGGGACCAACGACGACTGAAGACAATCGTTCAGCGTGACAGAGGTGCAACCCTTCCGCAAATCTCTGCAGATTTCAATGCTGGGCCACCAACAAGTGTTAGCGTGCGAACCATTCAACGTAACAGCATCGATACGAGCTTTCGGAGCCGAAGGCCCCATCGTGTACCCTTGATCACTGCACGGCACAAAGCTTTTCGCCTCGCCTGCGCCCGTCAACACCAACATTGTGCTGTTGATGACTGGAAACACGTTGCCTGGTCGGACGAGTCTCGTTTCAAATTGTATCGAATGGATGGACGTGTACGGGTATAGAGACAGCCTCATGAATCCATGGACCCTGCATATCAACAAGGGACTGTTCAAGCTCTGTTCAAGCTGGTGGAGGCTCTGTAATGGTGTGGGGTGCGTGCAGTTGGAGTGATACGATTCTGACAGGTGACATGCACGTATTCAGCCTGTGTGATCACCTGCATCCATTCATGTACATTGTGCATTCCGACGGACTTGGGCAATTCCAGCAGGACAATGTGACACCCCACACATCCAGAATAGCTACAGAGTGGCTCCAGGAACACTTTCGCTGGCCACCAAACTCCCCAGACATGAACATTATTGAGCATATCAGGGATGCGTTGCAACGTGCTGTTCAGAAGAGTTCTCCTCCCGCTCGAACTCTTGCGCTGCAGGATTCATGGTGTCAGTTCCCTCCAGTGTTACTTCACACATTACTCGAGTCCCTGCTACGTCGTCTTCGGCACGTCCGCTTGCTCGTGGGAGAGCTACACGATAATAGGCAGGTCTACCAGTTTCTTTGGCTCTTTAGTGTATATTGTTCTTACGTCCGGGACGGAATCCACAACAGAAAAAAATAGTCTGTAGCAGAAAACATGATTTATTAATGAATGAGTGTAGAACACCGAGGAACCCTGGGAAAATTTACCGGAAGTGTTCTCTAGACATCGTCAGAAAACATTATACAGAAGAAGAAAAGTAGATTTACAAATTATTTCGCGAAAGTTATACATCTTTTAAATACACAGGCAACTTAGGATCGTAGCAACAAAGCCCTAATATCTTAGTTAATCTAAGATTTCATTTTGAAGCAGCCGAAAGAAAAGTTTAATTAAAATTGTTTTCATTCTGTGCCAGAAGCTCACACATTATCATCTACCAAGAGATTTGTTAGACCTAACACTCACGGAAGAAATATATTCTTTCGAGAACGAATACTGCTGTGCACCGTGAATCGTACCAGTTAGAATTCTGCCCTGCATAGAGCTTTAAGCTGTCAGTACGTTTCACAATAGCATACACTCAACACTGGAATGAAACAATCCTTGTGGACTGGGGGCTACTTACTTATGCACCACCAGTCAGATATTACTGTCTCTTCAGTTTCATCATTCATCAAAGTATGCGTTATCTAGCAAACTTCACACATATTTCTATCATGATACAAAGATTTTTCTGCATGCTATTGAACAGCATTAAAAAAAAGGTTCACGCTTCGTAAGGTACATATATTCATCTCCGATCAGCAGTAAAGTGATTCACATCATTTAGCTGACGAAAAACAACGTATGAAAAAACACAAAACCAAAAGATCTCGACCTGAATATGCCCCAGTTTTTCATAAGTCTAATGGAAGTGCGCTCTTTAACCGATTGCCAGATGAGAGGAATAGCAGATTTTGGCAACAAACAGAAGTAATTGTACAAGTATTATTCACGTATAAATTATAGTGTGAAGTGTTTCGAATCTATAAATATCGCATGTAAAAGCAGAACTGCATTAATCCGTCTTGAGACTGATGCTCACTCTTGTGCCTGTAATAGCTTCCACACAAATTTTTTAATAGGTTCCGCGTTGAGAATACATAATTTTTCTTATTTTTTACAGAGACAAGTTTCGCTGAAGTTACAGCATCAACAGTAGGTTTTTATTTGCTTTTTTTGCAAGTGATTGCAGGAAAGCAAATAGAAGAACACTCATGTTGGGGTAAAAAAGAAGAACCAGTTGTGTTTGCTGACGACAAAACCGGTCCAAAAACAAAAACTGTATTATTCCACATTAAACCACTGAAGGTGCCTTCAACATAAAAGTCGAAACGAATCTGGAACGCAAATAAACATTCCATTGCAGCAAAAAAAAGACGTTTTGAAGTTGTAAAACCAAAATTATGTACTTCCTGCAGAAAATTATCACACAAACAAACCTGACAGATTGTTATTGTTATTTGACCTTCTCCGGTATAAATTTACGCTCATGGGTATTAAGGGAACTGAATGTTGTGCCACTCACATAATTTTTGTTTAATTGGGAATGGTTATTCGGAAACCAATGTAAGTGACATGCAATGTTATCAAGGATGATAATGATTCTTCGCGACAACCGTGGAATAAGTTGAATTATTTGCAATTGAAAAGCTGAGGCTTTTCTTTTCGTGTCATGAATGACGAAATCACAATGAAGCCGCATAGATGTTGACGGGCAAGTGGCCAACTCTCAGTGAACGCGTACTGTCAGTGAAAAATCTAAATAAAGCACCATTATCTTCTGGCCACTCATCGATTCTAATACCTAAGGGAGAATAACTTTGCAAGTTTCTTTCCTATCACCAATGTACAGCGGCCTTGCGATTCTGCGAACTTGTGTACTGTTCACAGCATCAAACGGATGCTCATAGCAATTTTATGGATGCCATTACTTAAACACGCAAAATAAACACTTTTATTTTTACATTATGTGGGGAAATTCCATTTCCAGTCATCACCCCATCAGTCCTTCCTCACATAACTCGCAAATTGTTCCACCTTCAACCCATTAGAAAAACACTGCCTTTTTTATCAGTACATAGTTTACTAGTAGCTAATAAAATTATAGATGAAATAAAAACTGTAGTACCTAGCGACGAAGGAAACTTTTGTTAGCTCTTTGTGTAGTTAAATTGTTAAAAAATAAAAGAAAAAGGAAAACGCTGCTCTTGGTACTCCGTGGACTGCAATGGGCCTTATGAAGTAGAAAATGTAAAGTGAAGTCAGAGAACATTAATCTGAATTACGTCCTGAAAACGTACTTAAATGAATGTTTCTTGACTCTGAGCTACACTCTACTGAATGTTTGCAGCTTCACAGTCAGGGATAATACGTCTTCCGCTTCTCGCCTTTCGGCTTCAATCTCGTAAAAGAGGGACTTCAACAGTGCGTGACGTAGCCACGGGCGCCGCGCGGTCGCCGAGGTAATTAGCGAGAGTTTATTCCGCTGTTCGCTTGTCGCGGCGCTCCGAAGCAGAGGGCGTTCTCGCCGCCTGTGACACGGCTCACACAGCAGGCGAGGGCGAAGCTGTCTGTCTCGTTTCTAAAGCCACCGCAGCCACGACTCTGCTAAGCCGTGCTCCAGCACAAGCAAGTAATCAACACGTACAGCTGCTCTACAGATGCTCTTGAGGAGTGTGTGTGTGTGTGTGTGTGTTCCTTCACATCTGCCTCTCCAACTCCCCTTATATGCTGTAATAAACTTGACAAGATGAGCAATAAAATTCTTAAACTGACTCTGCGAGGCGTCGTGTGAGAGAAAAAAAAGCTGCACCTCTAGGAGTACGTCTTGCGCAGATAAGGTAAAACTTATGCTTATCCTTGTCAAGCCGGATCAACTGCTATAGAGAGCCTCCATCAAACTAGCAATTACCTTGGAAACCAAACTGCTGTGCATAAAGGAAATGCCTGTTGCTCTACTCATCTACTGGATGTAATCTTGGCCGTAATCACTAGCTTGTGGTGGAAGAACCAAACAGAATGAAAACCAAAGGTTTACCGAGTAACTACTGTAACACCCCAATTACAGAAACCCTAATAAACAACCCTTTGTTGTAAAAGAAGTAGAAAATCAGCCATCCTGACAGTGACGGCAGCTACTGGCGACAAAATTTACACTTGTGATAATTTGATCAACAGGAATGTCATGTGAATAATAATGTTTATCATTGAATAGAGACTGAATGAAAGAATACAATAGGATACGCAACAAAAACATCAAAGAAAGAACTGAAAAGTAATTACTAACGAAAGTTAAAGCCCAGTGGTAAACTGGTTGAAGATAACATTTACCATAGAAGAGAGTTGTAGCCGCATCGAAAAGGAAGTTCGATGTGACAACAATGTAACTCAGAAATGGAAGTGTTAGCTTCAGTTGCTACCTAGTCGCTCTCTAGTAGTATTGCGGTCGTAGAATGCATGTAAGCGCTACTATATTGTTTTAAGCTAATCGGAAGTTTCAACGTTTTGCGATATAGACTGAAGCATTATTCAGAAGTCATACTAAAGGAAAGTCAGCTTTACCGTCGGCAAGATAACGTGATACGGAGATTCGCGACGAAGTTAAATCGCGTGAGATTAGTGACACTGAATAAGCACGAACATTCAAGGACATTGAAAAATAATGATCGCCGACAGAAAAACAATTATTAGTCTCGAGTAGGTAACATACAAAGGCCAACACGAAGAACGTACAATTGAGCCAAGTTGTCAGAAGTTGTCGTCAACGACAGGATTACTGATGCAAACGAAAGCAATTCCCTGAGTGAGAAATCGGTGTACGTGCTCAGTGTAGGAGCAATTAATTACAAGGAACAATGAAATTGAATTCAAACTTTAATTCTTGGTGTCGCCCACATAACTTAATAGAGATTATCAGGTGTATTAGTGAAAATTAATTGACTATTAGAATATTATGAAGTGGAATGTGAATTCATGGTTATTTAACAGTGAACAGTCATCGATTTGTCGCATTCTGAACATTGCTGAAGTATTTGTTATCTCTGGAATTACGTCGTGTAGTTATTGAACACGCGACGTAGCGACGTCTTCACGACAGAATAAAAATTTATTAACTTAACATCCTCGCAATTCCATAATATGGCCACGACCTGGGTGATGGATTGAAGATTCAAGACCTTATATCATTAATATTCCAAAAAAAGTTTAAATGTGTGTGAAATCTTATGGGGCTTAACTGCTAAGGTCATCAGACCCTAAGCTTACACACTACTTAACCTAAATTATCCTAAGGACAAACACACACACCCATGCCCGAGGGAGGACTCGAACCTCCGCCGGGACCAGTCCATGACTGCAGCGCCTAAACCGCTCGGCTAATCCCGCGCGGCTATTAATATTCAACAACCATTATCTAACCGGGCATTATAAAAAGAAGAACTACAGTTAGCCAGTTCGCGCAACCGTAAAAGTCTGTCGCGCACTCACAACAAAAGAAAACCACGCGAGGAGTTTGTGTTTTTCTACTAGTTACAGGGAGGCGTTGTCGTTAGAGACGGATGCCGTTCCACGTCATACCGACTGGGACAACCATCACCGCCGAGTCGTGTCAACTCTAAGGAGACGCAGACGCCACACTACCGACTAAAATTCATGGATCCAGCAAAATTCACAATTTATCCAGTTAAAAATAATGAATCGGCAGTAAATTGACACAATAAAATGAAATAGCGTCACTGCTAGAGGAATTTGCTGCAAAATTAAGATCAAAAATTTGCCAAATGAAGATATTACACAACATTAATAGACAGTAATTTATCAGTGAACATTGATTTAAATACCGGAGTACAAGCCCTCAATGAAAATGGTGGTAACAGAAAGATTCTAACACTCTGCATCATTAAAACGTCATGGCTGTCCTCAACATCAGTTAATGATATGAGTGATCTCTTGGAACAGCCACCAAAAAGATAAGAAAGTAGAGTAAAATGTCATGTTACATCTCCGAACTTTGAGCACTGATGAATACTTAAACACTCGTAAATTTAGCCTACTTTCAGGAATAAAATCCCAGCCAAACTACTCTACAATACTGTATCAATCTCCTGTGTCACACAGCAATATCTTACCATCGTTGGATCGATATTCTAGCAGCAAAGAGCTCAGTGTGCGTTCTCATATGCAATAACTTTAGTTGAAACGTTGCAGTGAAATATAGTTAAACAAAATAGAAACAAAGCAGAGCTAACTAAAGCATCCACTACTTGCGAATCTCGTAATCATTCACGTTTTCATTACTTAATTAATTGGAATGCAAGTTAATTTAAACACATGCGGTATGATTGTACATTGATAAAAAAGAAAGGAGGCGGCTCAATCGAGGTTGACGCCTATAAGATTTTCCTTTTTTTCCAGTAATGTTCATACGATCCTGTGAAATACTTATCTGGTAGACATCATTGGTTCGTATCCCCTCACAACTTGCTTGTATTTAGTCATTCATTAAGAGAAATTTATCCAAACAGCACAGTAGTATTCTTGACACAATTTTTTTTTATTATTATTATTTTTTAATTTGCGAATCGTGATCATTGATCTCCGTAAAATATACTTGTCAGACACAATCGTGGCAGTTAGCTACATGTTGCATAAATAATTTGAACGACTGTTTGTTCGTAATGATTTGTAACGAGTCAGTTTGCAGGCTACGCATACATGATATATTTCAGTGGATGGATACATCCTGGCCATTTACAAGTTCCTAAATGCAATTTATTTACTGTTAATCTGCATCTCAGAGTCAATGAATTATGATTAGAGTCCACATCTGCCCCTGGAAATCTCTTATAATTTAAAATAGGGTTTCTAAATCTCTATCGTACCATCTCGTAGCTGCTTTGAAACTTTCCAATGTCCCAAGGTATTTTCCGCATGTACAACTTTCTTTCATGAGTCTTAAACCAAGAGTTAGCGACAATTAAATTGTGCTCTCTGTAAAAGTCCACTAGGCAGATTCCTCTCTCATTCCTTCCACCCAGACCACATTGCCCTATTATTTTCCCTGCTACAGAACTCTAATCATCTATCACAACAAATTTTCGTCTCCATTAAGTATCTGACAATTTTCCTTATTTAAGCTTGCTTCCTTTCTATCTCTACAGAATCTAGTTGGCCTGTAAACTTCTACTACTGGGTTTTAGCTTAGTGTGTATCTTGGTTACGATAATACTTTCACTACATTGTTCATAGTAACTTACCCGCATTTCTACCTTCTTATTCACGGATCTTGACAAGGTGGGGTGGCATATGTGGCTCAGTCATACAGACAGCCATACGGTAAGTGTAACCACAATGGACGAGGACGTGGGAGGGAGACTTATTTGTGGAGAGACCAGACAAACCTGGCGTTCCTGAAGAGGGGGAGCAGGTATTTCTGTAGTTTCAGGATCAATAGTCTGGATAATTGACTGATATGCATTGAAAAATTATTCAACATGGTCTTGCTGTGTTGGTACTGTGAACGGCTGAAAGCGAGAGTAAACTACAGACGTCTTCCCAAAGAGCGTACGCCTCTACTGTATGTTTTAATAATTGCATCGTGTTGGGTAAAATATGCTGGTGATAAAATAGTACCTCATTTGGACTTCCTGGAGGGGATTACCCAGTAGGATGTCGTCTGCAGGAAAAACAAAACAGGCAACCAACAGATCGGAGCATGGAATGTTAGATCCCTTAGTGGCCACGAAAGATAGAAAATTTAAAAATGGAAGTTCACAGGCTAACGTTAAATACAATGTGTAGTAATGAAGTTCGGTGCCAGGAAGAATAGGCTATCAACACATAATCAAGTATGCGTAATTCAGGAGTAGGTCTAGTAATGAATAAGAAGTATTTGCTAACTTTTTGAAATTCTGAGAAATTTATAATCGATTACGGAAAACTAAGATAGTCTTCGCCTAAGTTCTCAAATTTGTTCATAAGGTTTGGAAGCTCTTAATTTTTAACACTTCCTTCTGGATGATTAACACCAGTTTGTACACAAGACAGAGTATCAAATGTCCAGCAAAATCTACAGAACGCATCTGCCAGTCGCTTGCCTTTGGTAAGTGAACAAAGATGGCACAAGCCAAGTTTGTGTCATTATAATGATATTGTTATAGGGGAAGGCAGTGATATTCAAACCAAATAAGTCCATATTGGCTTATCGTTGATACTTGCACATTTATCTTAAGAAGAATACTTTTTTTCCGCACGCTATTCGACTAAAAACAAACAATATACTTACGCAACTCCATAGAAGGGGCAATATTTCACGAAACTCTCACGTTGTGCTGATAAAAATAACCCTACAATAAAGTTCATTTGACACAGTCACTTTTTATGAGAATTATAATCTGTTTCCGTCCACAATGGCCATCTACAGATGCTATGTACGACATGTGTTGAACAAATGTTCATGCGTTGTCAAACATTTGTTCACAAAATGTGAAAATGGCCATTGGGGGGCGAAACTGGTTGCGATTGTGTCATAAGAAGTGATTGTGACTAAAATAAACAAAACTCTACTATGAGTCAATCGCTGTCTATTAAACATAATATTGCTTTTTTTCTAATAAGTACACCTTTTCTATTTTTATGTTGCTTTCAGTTCAATATCAATAGCTCGTACAATTGGCTTTAGTAGCGTATTGCGACAATGTAGTGCCATGTAATTTTAAAGCCTTTTCTCACTCCTGGTCTGAATACGTGTTAGTACTCTCTATTCCCAAATTAACTGCAGACCCGCCACCAAATTTCAGGGTGCTTCTATTTCTCGTGGCAGCGGTAGACCATCTGCATGTTGGTATTGTTTCAGGAATGAAAACAATATACGATTCTTCGCATTAGACTTTAGAAAATGTTTTGAGGAGAATTAACTGAAGTCGTTATGAAATCGGCAATGAATTTCAAATGAGTTTTAGATCAATAACTTCCATCTAGTTCGCATACATTTATTCTATCTTTAGAGTCATTATAAAACAAGAATGAAGTGAGAAGTAAGTTTTACACTCTATTACATACGGTATATTTCTAACAAAGAAAATAAATTTCCTCTACGAGTCTATATCATTGTGCATATTTTGTGAATAAAACCTTCACTTGGTGTACTTATTTACAACATCTTTTCGTCTACTGTCATCATCACATCAAAAGTTAGAATGTGTAAAAGAACATTCAGTGTCTTTATTAATTAAGCTTATGCCTTGCTTAGGCGAAGATTTTATTGATAAAGTCACTAAAAATTGCTTTACACAGTGTAAATTTTGATGTTATGGCAGTAACCTAAGCGATGTTCTAAATAAAGTGATGTTTAAGCGATCTAGACGGCTGCATTCACAAAACAGTAAAGACTCAAATTACAAATTGTGGAAACTCTCAGAACAATGTTTCCTGTTAGAGCATGTACATAACTCATAGCAGAGTGCCGCCAGAATAGCTCTTAAATTTGAGCAATGTAACATCAGTGGCCATCAGACGACGCTCATTTCCATGAGTTCATTTTTATTTGCTTGTGCAAGTTAATTACCGGATAAAATTTCGATTTATAAATTCTGCGCATATACAGCAAGACATGCTTAAAAAGTTAGTAAAAGAATACACCACATACGGCTGATTAAAGTATGGGGATAGAAACTAAATAGGTTATGGATTTTGTCAAATAAGCCAGTTCTTAAATTTGGCCGACCTAAAAAAGATGGCCTTCAACGACGCTGATTTCCATGCGTTCATTTTCATCACAATGTGCAAATTAATTATTAGATAAAATTTTAACTTATGAAATCAACAAAATTACAGCGTGACATGCTTAAAAAGTTAGTAAGATAATGCATTAAATAAGTCAGATCAAAGTATGGCGATAAAGACCAGTTATACATTTTCTCAAATACTTTTCCTAACTGATTAATACCTGTCGTGACATTTGTTTGAAAATCAGTTATCCATAATCATATGATGTGACGAGTAGCCGCTGTTTGCGTATCATCCATTCTTACTATGGGCGCATTAAAAAAAATAAATAAATAAAAATAAAAAAAACGAGTCGTGGGCTGTAAATTGAAAACTGCGGAAGGGATCGTAATTCTATTGCCTATGAAAGATAGTGTAGTCCCTGTGAGAGCACTGAGGCCCCAAATTCGACGCTAGAGTGGATGAGCACATCCCCATTTGATTGTAGACCGATCATGTGCACGACTCGACCATCCACTGCACGCACTGGCACTGAAAACACGAGATATGGGGGTTTCAAACGACGAGCAAGTGTGCTTCCTGACAGCGGAAGGAATGCGGGGAACGGAAAACCATCAAAAGATGACGTAACTGTACAGAGATTACTGCATGTCCGTTGCAAAGGTCAAGGCGTGGCACAAGCTATTCAAAAAATGGTTCAAATGGCTCTGAGCACTATGGGACTTAACTACTGAGGTCAGCAGTCCCCTAGAACTTAGAACTACTTAAACCTAACTAACCTAAGGACATCACACACATCCATGCCCGAGGCATGATTCGAACCTGCGACCGTAGCGATCATGCGGTTCCAAACTGAAGCGCTTAGAACAGCACGGCCACACCGGCCGGCCAAGCTATTCAAGGAATGATGGATGTCATTTGCCGATGACGCACGATCTGGAATGTCATACCGCATTACCGATACTATTTTCCAGCAGGTTACTGAAGACCGGCGAGTTATGGTGGCAGCCATTGCCCCAGAAGTCGGACAGCGTCCGGATTGCAACCGATGCGCAGTGGCCTCCTTACACTTGTGCCGGTCTGTGCTGAATTTCCGTTCCCGGCACTCGTTTAACTATCGAAAAACGCACTACACCAACTTGTTCTTCCTCTCAAACGTCTATTTCCCTTTTTATAGCACGACAGACTTTATGTCTTCAATTGACGACGGAATGCAGAGGACGGTCGACGCGTGCACGCGCTCTCTCTATATAATAACGTGGGTGAGCGCCCATATCCCTCTAGCTTTGAGTCTGGGATCTCAGCGCTCTTACGGGAATCACGTCTTCTTCCGTTGGCAGTGGCATTACGATCCCTTCAGCAGTATTCATTTTATAGCCTCATTTCTTTTTGAGTGCACCTTACGTAAGTTTACGAGCTTATTGATACTGTACACCACGTTTACAGGTTTAAAGCGTCTTGTTCAGATGCAGTGGTTGCCATTTGCTTTGACGGTAAATTTGTGCCCAACTGGAATTTGCAGTTTTTCGCTATCTGTCGCCTTAACTATTAAGCTTCAAGAAATAACTTTTATTGTCAGTGATGTTACGGGCTGTCATTTCCAAACAATATTAATTCGGCAGTGGCATTATGATCCCTTCAGCGATATTCATTTTATATCTTCATTTCTTTTTGAATGCACCTTATAAAAGTTTACGAGCTTATCGATATTATACACCACGTTTACATGTTTAAAGCGTCATGTTCAGATACAGTGGTCGCTATTTGCTTTGACGGTAAATTAGTGCCCAACCGGAATTCGCAGTTTTTCGCTGTCGCCTTCATCATTACTCTTCACGAAATAACTTTCACTGCCAGTGATGTTATGGCCTGTCATTTCCAACCAATACTAATTCAATTCGAATGGGTACGTAGATGATAATATCGCAATATCCCGATAAACCTCATTAATATTACGTCAAGGCGGTATAGTATCAATTAATAACCTGAATTATCGCTTTCGCCTGCGAGAGCGCAGCGTAGTAAATAATATCGTTGTCTTTTTAGCGTTACGTGTTTTTAACACACTTGTGTATTCCGTGACTATACTAATGATTTTTCTTCTGATAGTAGACTTGGATACGTAAGGACGTATTTTCAAAGGAGGTATACTTCTGTTGTTAAAAAAAGAAACGACAGCCCCCATTGCTGCGAGATATAAGAAAATATTAATTTTTGTCAGTATACGCTCTCGTTAGAAGATGTATGTATGCTGTAATAGTTGAGCACTGAGAAGAACTTTTATGAAATAATAATTATTATTTTTTTAAGGTAAAATTTTTCTCATTTTTGAAGTGAATATTATGCTCATGTTTCCTCTCCTAGTAATTACGATACAAAGTGCAAGCAAGCAGAAGACTTTGAATTTTCAAAGCTAGGTAGTACTATGCGATTCCTGTTTAATATCCCGGTCTTTTGGAATGAATAGATTCTCTTTTGTGACAAGCGAAAATTTGTAGAACTTGCCCTACCGACACAGACTATCATAGTTGTTCAGAATCGTATGACTTGCTCTTCAATAACAGCGTCAAGAATTTTTCGGAGTTACCTTACGACGAAGATATTGAAAAGCTGTTTCTTACGCTGGCTGCTGAGAAGAACTTCAACCATGAGTGCGCTCGACTACACTCCGGAGACGCCACGCATTATGGAAAAATTAATAATTTACTCTTTTCAGCCAAGAAGACAGTAATTGAGATCCACAACTCTAAATATTTTATTTTTGATGAAAAGGACAGATTTACTTAAATCATTTAATGCTAGGAAGGAAAGAGGACCTGGTAAGATTAGGGAACAGTAGTCAATTTTGCAGCGGAAAGCCGGCCTGGGTGGCCGAGAGGTTCTAGGCGCTACAGTCTGGATCCGCGCGACAGCTACGGTCGCAGGTTCGAATCCTGCCTCGGGCATGGATGTTTGTGATGTCCTTAGGTTAGTTAGGTTTAAGTAGTTCGAAGTTCTGGGGGACTGATGACCTCAGAAGTTAAGTCCCATAGTGCTCAGAGCCATATGAACCATTTTGCAGCGGAAAGTTTGGAGGTTGCCTGTCTATTCTTCTAGCTCTTATCAGGAATGCTTAATAAGTTCCTAGTGACCTAGGGAGGGTCATTAGAGAGTGTACTCATTTTCAGTGATTTAGGGAAACAACAGAAACATTAAGAAAGATGGACAGATAAATCAATTATTTTTGCATTATCTTACCAGCGATATTAGAACCTCTACTTGACAAAGACGTTCAATATGCACTATGTTCGATTAGGGGCATCCAAGTTGCCTCTTCGTGTTTTCCCACGCCTTCTTCCCACTTTCCGTTACATCGTCGATTCGTTGGAGAAACGACGAAGTTTTTAAATGATTTTAGCTTTAAAAATCAGTGTTTAACTGCCATGTCCCATCTGCCCAATCGAAACCAATATAAAGGACCGGCGGTATTTGGTGGCAACTGAAAAGACTAGACTTTTTAAAAATTATTTACTGTTTGATACGTACAGCTGCGTCAATTATTTAACTCTCCAAAATGATTTTATACCTCGAAGTATAGAGATGGGTTGTTTTCAAAAGGGAGCCCCATAAACAGAAAATCGCCGCCAGAATTCACAGTCAGTATGAAAATTTCTGAGTGCCTTTTCAGAAATACTACATCTACAGCACATGCCGTTGTCAGCCTTTTCTAACCTGCGTATGACAGCTGCATCAATGACTTTCGTAATACAGGCGATTTATGTCCTCTGCGTCAATTCAGAAGCGACTGACCCATTCTGCTGAATTGGTCTCCTGGCGGTTTGGTTAATGTCTCTCTCCTCCCTCACCCTTTTAAAGCTCCCCGTCAGTTGAACACACATTCCATGTTAACAAAATTTCTCTTTTTCAGTAACATTTCTGCTGCTATTGCGTTTGAATTTATTATTCTCTTTACTTCGGTCATCATAAACAGTACTTAATGTTGAATTTATAGGTGGAAAGTTTACCTTACGCCCACGGTTTACAGAACCGAAAAAATTTCTAAACTTAATTCAGTCTGCATTTTATGTTTTTCACTCACATTTTCATAAGTAAGAATACGCTACGGAAATATTTTGTACGTGAGCTACACTCCAATTTCTGATTACATATAATTAACGTCACACAAAAAATACCCTTGTTTTTCGTATGAAATAGTTGCTCCCCAATTAGACCGTCATCAGTTCTACTAAACAGATTTGAATAGTTTGTGAAATGACAACATTTTCCTCCTTCGACTGCAATTATCTATTCCATTATTGACCAGCTTCGGCTTGTATGCCATTTTCAAGTGGTAGCTGCAAAGAATGGATCGCTGTTACATGCAGTATTGCCAAAGGAAAAAAATTAGAAACTAACAAAATTATAATTATAGTAGCACACTGAATCAATAAAACTTAGTTGAGAACTAACACACCTCTAGCCAGCTACTAGCATGTGGCAGGCAAAAAATAAAACTATATCAAGTGGTCGTGCATATAATGGGTATAAAAATTCTTAAAAATTAGTAGCTGGAACGAAAACACCACAAATGGCAGTCAACCGTCTTGAAACAAGCAATGTGTAGATCCTTATCAGGAAAGTATATAGACGTTTTTGTGAATAATTTGTAGCGTATTTTTTCGGAAAATTAAAAGCTAACCACCGAATAAATCATGTATTACACGTCTTTTTGGCGACACAATTAAACTCTCAGCTTTATCCGACCACAAAAAGGATTCTGGCAATTAATCGGCGCAGTGTATACGAAGAGGAAAAGAGGTGATAAAACTAATTCATGTCGCACGCGGGTTGCGCTAAACAACGTCTTGCTCGTGCAGTTGCTATGCCACAACTTTACTGCCTGTCATTATATCTGCTTAGTTTTTCTCCTACATCGTTCTGTTTGTGTTACGAATTTGCCTGTTAACGCCCTCTTGGTTGAAATTATTATTCTAACTTTTCCTCAGTCTTCCTAAACATCTTCTGACCATTGGTAATAATTCACCATTAATCTTGGTGTTTCGTTATCTTCCAGTCTTGGCATGATCATTGAAGTTGTTCATGCATTTTCTGATCCGCTCATTTGAACTTTTCACTCCAAGTCCTTCTCTGATGCCAGCACTCTTTCACTGCCGGATTCTTCTTAAGAGTCTCATCACCCATGCTTGTATTCTTTGTTTATTCTTTGTATTTTTTTTTTCAGGATTCTTTCCCTTACATCATGGTTGGATATGGAGACGAAAGGCTGAGTGATTGCAGGGCAATCTCACTTCTGATATGGTGTCATGCTACTTAATGTTCTTAGGGAAGATGATCTTTATTACTTGGTTGCTATATCTGATACGACCTGATTTCATTCATATGATGAAATGGTTGGCAATCGTTAAAACTCTTGCTTGTGTGCTCTAGTGAAGACATAGTGATAAGCTTTACCTGCATTCCAAGGAAAAGTGTAGGACGGCTGAGAGCCCAGGGGTGTTTTTGTTTTCTGTGTAACCTGGGTGCAAACGTTTGGCGACAGCTAAGTCCGCCGGTCTCATTGTGCAGACACTTTGGGGTGGCGCCAGTCGGTCGGCGGCTGCGTCCAGGTAGGCTGACTAGCGCCGAGGGATCGCTGCAGCTATGAGCAGAGCCTTGATGACTGACAATAAAGCAGGGGATTGGCCTTTGTTAGGTAGGAAGCCAATGACATGGCTGTGAATTTCTGCGAATTTCCATGGGACGGGCAGTAGCACCCAGGCGTCCAGATTCTGCTACAAAACATATTTGTGAAGGCATGAGGCTTTTAGAAAGTTTATGACCATTCTTTGGAAAGTTCGAAATGGACGCAACAGGAGAGATAACGATCTTTTTATGGAGGGCTGTGGCTCCGACCAAGTCATGCTTTTAGCGAAGACACAGCATAAACGCGTGGGAAAGAGGCCGAGAAGCTGAATCTTTATTTCTTTTCTCCCAGTTAATTTTTAAAGTCGCTGGTTGGTCAAATCTGTGTGTGCAGAGCAGGGGGGCGGTCTCCCAGTTTCGAATACTGAGCTCCAGCTCGTGATCGGCTTGTGCCGAAGTGGGTGTAGACTAACCACGTAAAAGTGCTATGCCACCGAGCTGGGGACGTAGGCTAAAGAGAAGGAGAAGAACTCACTCTTGTACTGGCGCTTCACTCGTAAAGAAAGGTCTTTACCTAGACGGGGAGATTTGTGTCCTTTGCTAGCGTGCCACTTAGAGCCTGTTCCAGTCACCATCTGACTCATCAGAGGTACTGCTTCTTGCATCGCACACACAATGAGTTATGCGTGGGTGCACTTATTTGTTTTGAGTCAGCCGTCTAAACATTTCACATATTCTGTCACGCATAGTCGTGTCACGGAGTGAAATTTATTTGGCAGACCAGCAAATGGGTCCACCTGCACAGTGGGATCCACTGGAGTTTCAGAGGCTCATAGGGAAGTATCTGCATTCCGAAAGAGCCGAACGTGAGACCACGTAGTTGCATATTTCTGGACACGCGACGTTATTAACAGATTGCCGCCGCCCATGACTGCAGTCGCCCAGCGCATTGTGGTGTGCAGCCCTTACCTGCAGGTGGGTAAAGCATTCGCTGCTACGGCGTAGGGCTCCAATATATGCGTCTCAGAACCCTGTTCTTTGGAACCATATTTTTCTTTATGGAGTAGTAGAGTGTGTATGCTTGATTGTAGCGTAGTTCTTGGGCCATACCAAGGGTTCACATTTATCAAGTCAGATAAAGCGATTGGTTCTGGTAAGTGTGGTGTGTTGATCCCCAGCTGATCACTTTATTAACCATAGACCGCATATTATTTAAAGCGTTTGTCAAACGAAAATGTTTGTGTGGCATTTCTTTAGCCATGTAATGTTAAGAATGAATAAGTCTATTGTTATTTAGACCACAACTCTTCCCAGTGTTCTGATTAACATTACGTTTGTCATTTTATTAAAGTCTTGATTGCAACTGAAAGAGTCGGAAGGTTGCAAGGCTCAGGACCCTAAAGCTTGTGCAGGCGACGTTATTGTCTGACACACAACACGAGGAAAATCTGAGGAACTCGCTTTGGAACCTGTTACTGAACGAGGATACATGGAAGGACTGCGAATGAGGGCACAGGGCGAAATTGTGCTCTGTGTCTATTCGAATAGGCCTCCCCTCCCCTACAGACATTCAGTAACTTACAGTACCTTCGAACGAATGTGACATTCAAGTTGCCAGAATTATCTGAAGCCGTCTGTACCACATTATTTTCACTTGTAGGACATTTTTTTAACTAGGGTGTTTAGCATGGTTTCAGTTTCTCAGAAGATTATGAAATGTCACTACATTATTAGTCTTTATTTCTTTCAGCTCACGTTGTGTTACAATTTCTTCTCCCTCTTGGGTAAATTACAAAATGTTATTTGTTCCATATGATTAGCAAAAAGAGAGAAGATGGAATTATCTTATGACGGGAACGAATTTATGGATCAGTACAGTCTATAATTGTTGATCTGCTATTAATAGAGTGATGGGTGACCGTGAAGAGAAATGTAAGCTTTTCAATGCTAGTATTAGCATAGAAGAAACAACGTTCCTCTAAATGGATCGGACTTCGAAAACCTGGTTCTGGGAAAAACGCATGTTCTTTTATTGAACATGCAGTATGTGTTTAAGCCTGCAGCAATGGCTGCCGATCAGTAGTATTACAATATTGTTGAAACACCAACGTCGTTTTTGGCCTCGATCACAATTCTGTAAAATACATTCAAAAACAAGTTTAGGACAGGAAATATTAATAACATTATACGACGTTAACACATGTTTATATCAAATGTAATTAGTCTAAATTATACAAAAGAATCGCCTTCTGCTATGTGTGCAAACAGATAAGGCGTCAAGAGACAAGTGATACAAGTAAGTCGGGAGTATCAAATTTTTACAGATAAAAACGTAACGAAAAAATCATATGTGTCTGAGATTTTGGGAGGCTGTGGATTCATTTTTCTTAACGATTAATCCTATCACACCTCTACATTTCTGTGCCAAATTCAAATGAGCGACTGTCTTACCATGCGAGCAACGTAATTGTTTATTCCGTCAACAGTTTCGACTCCTCACGCGCAAAAGGAGAAAGAGAGTTGAATAAATCTTTCATACTAAATTAATTTTGTGTAGTGTCAAGCAACAGAAACCGAAGCGTTCTAGTCCCACTACCTATTTTTTTAAGGACATCTACAAATTTAAATGAAGCAAGTGGTTTAACATGGGTTACAAATAAAGCTTTGTTGTTGTGTGGAAAGTACTGTTTGTACTTTAAACAGCTAAGAGTTGTTATAAAAAAAAGGAGAGTGCACGGGGAGTAAAGTCAGTAGCGTCACGCCTAAGAACTGTGACGGCAGAATAAGAACGGGCCACCAAATAACGAGTGTTGTAAGCATCTGGCGCCAGAGTTAAATTGTGAGCTGAAAAAAAGGAAGTTCAGGAGGCAGTGTGGCGTGTACGTGGCTCGTATTACCACCAGTCTAGAGTTACGGCTGCTGATGCGCTTCACATTTCTTGCCACTAACGGAAACGAGGACGTCTGTACACAATTATAAGTTCCCTTGGCGTCTGCAGCATGGCATGGTAACACGTTGGTATGCCCAAAGAATATTTTTAGCTCTGCTCTGAAATACGCCTAAGTGCAGTTTTAAATCGGTTATCTCTTGTAATAAGGTAATGCGGTACTAATCCCTATAGCATGTTGTTTAAGGTAATTTACATCCTCAACCTCACTTAGCTGTTCCACAGATTTCGATTCCGTAGTTCATAGGTTTGCTCTAATCCACTGATTTGCAGCTGACTATGCGGATGTACACATACGGTTTGAAGGTGCAGCTTTATAGATTTTTTATGGCTTTGGGAAGTAGGTGTGGTGAGCTTTACTTAATACTTAAATTGTCCCATTTTATGGACTCACAATGCTGTAGAATTGTCTAAGTGATAATTATTTCTCTACTGCACTGCTCCTTGCTTTCCTTTTAGACACAACTGCAGTTTTGGCTCTGTAACCATTCTCGAATGATTCGTTTTTATCCTGTGCTAATTAAACACACTTCATACCGCAGAACACGTGAAGAACATTATTTTCAACCTTTAACGACACAGCGGACATCATATCAACGTCACTTATGTGAAATGTCAAACCAACATTATCTCCCTATTTAACGCTAGTCCAACTAGCGGCCCAATAGAAATAGAACGATTCATGTCTGTATAAGCGGTAGTCAAATGAAAACGACACACATGGAAAAAAAAGTAAACTCTTTATTATTTCAAAAGAATCGCCATTAATGTTAATATATTTACACCCTTGTGAGGCGAGACAAAAAAGGAAAAATGTTTGCGGTTGCCTATGGAACCATGATTGTACCCAGGTGCGCACATCTTCGTTCGCAGCAAATCAGTGGCAACAAATGTCTTTCTTCATGGCTCCGAAAGTGTTGCAGAAGTTTCGCTGGCAGCCCTTCTTTGAGAAGCCTTTGCATGTCTCCCATACAGTCCCGATCCCTCCCCAATCGATTTCAATATTTTTGGAACCCTGAAGAAAGGTATTTGTTCCCATTACTTGCTTCAGACGAAGACGTGCACGCCTGGGTACAATCATGGTTCCACAGGCAACCGAAAACATTTTTCCATGAAGGCACTGACCGTCTTGTCTCACAGTGGGATACATGTATTAACAGCTGTAATAGTGATTACTTTTGAAATAAAGAGCTTGTTGTTGTTGTGGTCTTCAGTAAACAGCTTGCCTCCTTTTTTTGGATATGTCTCGCTTTCATTTTACTGCGCCTTATACACTAGAATATTGTATACCGGTGCCTGTCGTGTACACATACCTGACTTGCCACGTCACCCTCAATCACGTGTTTTTGTTCCACCTGTGACGTGCATTCCTGTAATTAATTAGTGTTTGCTAAGCTGGGGAAAGGGTAATTTTTGAGACCAGGAACAACAAATGAAAATGTAGTCTGCTCTGTTCAGTCTATGACTACTCGTATTTTAATTATTCATAGATAGTCCTGCAATAAAAACTTTTTTCGTCCTGATATCACAGATTATAATTGTTGTGCAAAATATATTATAGTTCGTGTTCTCGAGGACCCAGTGTGACACGGATGAATACAATCTCTAAGGCACGATAATGAACGGAATGTTCTGACACTCGTGAAATATTCTTGTTTAGCGTACTCTATCCTTTGCACTGATATTTCTCACCAAACTATCAATTTCGCGCGTGCTCGAATCTCTCAAAAACCGTCTCCACAACATGACACCTAATTCGAATACCAATAATACTTATGTAACTTCCAAAATGAATTTTCACTCTGTAGTCGGTATAGCGTTTGCCCACAAAATACAAAGGTTTTGGGTTCGAGTCCCAGCCCAGCAGACAGAAAGTTTCTTGTAAACAGGGTTATTGATAAGCAACTCTAGGATTTCAGAAGATGACTGCATGAAAACTACGAGACGCACAGAAATTAGACACATGACAGTGGAGACAGCATCTCTCCAAGTTTTTAACTCACATTGCGGATGTGCATCTCTGACGAGCCGAACGCCAGTGCGGATGTACGAGCAAGTACATGCAATTGTGCAGCACAACAAAATCTGCCCGCTTTGGAATTTCGTTCATTGTGTTGCTTATCTTCAGGCACGAAGTAGTACGAAGCGATAATAGGGGAACGGATGGTTAGTCTACATGTTTGTGACACGCCTGCCCCCTTGTGGTGCGCTCTGCAACAAAACCACGGAGGTCTTACAAATCGAAAGTTGAAGAGACGCTCTATCCACTGATACGTGTTATTTCTCTGTACGTTTTGCAGTTTTCGCGTAGTCCTTCTGAAACCCCAGAGATATTTATAAATCATTCAGTATAACTGTTATTAAAGATGGAGAGCAATTATCTGATATCTCAATATGACATCCTTAAGTATATCTGTAACCGTGTGTGCCGCGCGGGGTAACCGAGCGGTCTAGGGCGTCTTGTCACGGTCCACGCGGTTTCCCCCGTCAGAGGTTCGAGTCCTCCCTCGGGCATGGGGTGTGTGTGTGTCTTCCTTAGAGTAAGTTAGTTAAAGGTTGATTAAGTTGTGTGTAAGCTTAGGGACCGATAACCTCAGCAGTTTGGTCCCATAAGACCTTACCACAAATTTCCAATTTGTAATCGTGTGGTAGCAATTTTATTATGATGCACTGCCAGTTAATATGTCCAGTCACGAACACACTTAACACTCGCTAGTAACTTTCAGCGCTGCCTGAAACTATTCGTCCTCGCTTCCAGAGGGAGCACGTTATCCATATAATGATATATGATAATACTGAATCACTTCAGAATTGCAGTCGTGGTCAAAAGGAAATAAGAAAACATTAAAATGGTTATCATTTAGACGACGAAAAGTAAACTTTTTCTCTTCTAGTTATAAAATTCACTGTTATCGCACATAGTTCGAGCATACGTTTCCTGGTGTACTCGTACATTTTGTAAACTGTGAGAAGATACTGTGAATGCGCGGTGAATAATTTCACTCTGGACATCGTGCAAAGTGTTACGTTCTCTAAAGGAACCATATTCAAAAATTATTGTGCTCTGAACTGCTATAATATTGCAAGTTTACTATCCATACTAGAATCTTTGATTTAAAAGTTGGCAGGAGCCTCCGAATGCAAGGTCGTTGCTTTGTTTGTAATATGGTAAGAGAAATGAAATACAGACCCAGTATTACTGGCGATTAACTCTGACCTCACCCCACTTGAAGTAAATAACCCAGGAGGATTGCTTACTGTTATGCATGAGCAGTAACGGAAGCTGCTTCGATGCTTACCCTGAAATATCCATATGTAGGCTCAGGTAACTAACGTAACTTTCATTTTACTCTTAGCCACCACGCCTGCAATGTCGACTGCATGGAATAGTTTTCAAGGCCTTAGTATGAAACTGCGCGACCGTTAAACCCCGGCAATACGGCTCGACTCCACGGCTATGAAATGTCCTTCTCATACACCTTCATTATGCATAGAATCTGATTAGGAATTGACTTCCAGGGGAATATTTAGAGGCTTTGTGGATACATGCGGGAGGAGACATTTGAAAGGCAACTTGTATTGAGGCTGTGAATTTATTACCATGATTAATGAGCTGCATGGAATACAAGACAAACAATAAAATCTTTATAGTCCCTCACATGTAGAGGTTGGGCTTACATGAAGTGTAAGCGCGAATGATCCTACAGATAATGATATGAAAGTTTAGAATCCACGCAATAGGGAAGAATATCATACATTAATGTTACACTAGAAACACGCAACGGAAAGTAATAGAACTTTGTCCACCACTATTTAACCGCACCAGAGCAAAAGGTCGTGCTGCAAAGGCGCTTAAGTCGAAGTCAAAGCCTTCCAACCAAATTCGATAATTTCCGTGATATTTCAAAACCTTTGCGTAAATCAGGTTTCTTTCTGCACAGAGTTACTTGTCCCATTTTTAATGGGTAATTTATACCCTGTATCTTCACTTTGCGCATAAGTGGCGGTCGATCTAAGCAAAAATCCCTACTCCGGTAATACAAACAAACACCGTCTGAACAGGCCTTGAAGGCCAAACAGTACTGACCTGCCGCCGTGTCATCCTCAGCCCTTAGGCATTATCGGATGTGGATACAGAGAAGCACGTGGTCAACACACTGCTTTCTAGGCCGTTGTCAGTTTTCGTGACCGGTGCAGATACTTCTCAATCAAGTAGCTCCTCAGTTGGCATCACAAGGGCTGAGTGCAGCCCGCTCGCCAGTAGTACTCGGTAGCCCCAGGCAGTGACCCATCCAAATGCTAGCCAAGCCAGACAGCGCTTAACTTCGGTCATCTGACGGGAACCGGTGTTATCTCTGCGTCGAGGTCCGCCTGCTTAGCTGGGTGGTAGCGTGCTTGCCTCCCACGCACTGGGCCCGTTTCGATTCCCGACGGGGTTGGAGATTTTCTCCGCTCGTGGAGCGGGGGTTGTGTTGTCATCATCATTTCATCCTCATCATCGGCCGCAAGTCGCCCAGTGTGGCGTCAGCTGAAATAAAACTTGCACTCGGCGGCCGAACCCAAATGGGACCTCCTGGCCAACAACGCCATACGATCATTTTATTTACTGCGGCAATGCCGTTGGCTCTACTCCAGTAATAAAGGAACACGATTAAAACCTCGCGTTGGAAGCGCGTAAATCTCTTCAAGATTAAGAGCTAGTCACTGAATGCTCTAGCTGTGATCGTGTTGTAAACTTCAGTTAGGTTCCACACGAACCACGTTATTCGAAATAACCTACATACTTATACCAAGGGATTAATTAATGTCAAAATCGTCATGGTCTCAAATAGAAGAAAACACTGCTTTTACATCAATGCGAGGTGATCCTCAAGTGAAGAGGCACCAATGCTGAAAGCACGTGGGACTGGTATGAACAATGGGACAATTCAAATATAGCAATCACTCGCGAGAATTACTCGAACAAACTCCTCGCTGCAAAATGAAAAATACCCCCGAACTCTTAGCAAAATTAAGGAAGCAGATATCTAATTATAAAAAAGGACAAATGTCTGTCCTCATTAAGCGAAGTACAAAATCTACCAAATCGTTTCCGAAGAACATCCATGCCTACCGCAACGGTGTCCCGTCCAACATTGAGCTTTCCAAGAAGTCAGCCAGAGGCCGTTGCGCTGAGGATCCCTTTGTTTTAAGAGGATGAGTGTAGATAACCGACGGTTCGGGGAGTCGGAAGAGCGGGAAAAGCTCTCGGTCAACGAAAAGTAACTTCGACAACCGCTCAAACAGGCTATCCAACGGCGGTTGCCTGAAGATCCTCCTTTACTTAAGGGAGTGGGGATGGCCATCAGTACCAATATTTCGGAGAGCGACAAACGGGGACACTTTGATTCGAAATTAAGCCCTTTGCTTAGCCTCACTAGAGAAGTTTAGCAGGGTCGGTACTACATCGACACGAAGCACAAGGAAGTCTCCGTCTGCCGGCCGGAGTGGCCGAGCGGTTCTAGGCGCTACAGTCTGGAACTGCGCGACCGCTGCGGTCGCAGGTTCGAATCCTGCCTCGGGCATAGATGTGTATGATGCCCTTAGGTAAGTTAGGTTTAAGTAGTTCTAAGTTCTAGAGGGCTGATGACCTTAGAAGTTAAGTCCCACAGTGCTCACAGCCATTTTAACCATTTTTTTTTAGTCTCTGTTTCTCTCACTAGCAGATTTGAGCTAAATTCACCCCCATATTCATACCTGCAGAGATTATTGTTTGATAACGAGTGGATAAAAAGAGGAAAGTAGGTTTTGCACATACACTCAAACAAAATGCCGCAACATGCTTATTCTCTTCCCAACGGCCCGTCTGTCAATATGCATAGAAAATGCTAGACGTTTATGTCATGTCGAAAGTCTGGGGAGCTGGTCCATTAATGTGTGGTGTGAAGTCGTTGGAAATCATCGGTCCACACTACTACGTAGATATCCTGACAGGTAAGATATATCCATCTTACATCGTCAACAATTTAGGTACCCTTCTAGAAAACGTCAGTGTATATTAGAGGCCGTATACGTCATCCAGTCCAGTTCCCACGTGATATTGTGCAAAAAATGAACGACGTATTTCCGGGAAGATGGCTAGGATACCGTTCTGAGACCGAGATAACAGGAAGTCAAAGGAATATTCACAAGTTAATCAAATTAACAGTTCTGCTCTTGTTCTTACCAGAGCCTTGAATGAAAGGTGGAACTCAAAATTGAATGGATTTGTAAAACAGGGAATTGAGATATAAAAATTCCAAAATGATAAATGTGTGTTATGGATTTAACGTCAAGATGCACACTTTTGTTGCAATATTACATCAGCTTCAGCAACAAAAAGAAAATCACAAAAGATGTGGTCATAAGTACATTCTTAATATTCTATTTTTGTCATCAAGTTATCGATATATCCACTGCGCACTGCGACACAAGTGAAATTTCTGGTGCAAGAAACTCTGAACGGACTCCAGAACTTCTGAACGTTGTGTGTATTAGTTAGAAGAAGCTTAGATCAGTCTCACAGACTGAGATAAGCAAGTCCTGTTATTTTAAAGATACGCAGAGTGGAATTTGTAAAACCCAGACAAAGAGTCACTAACGCTGTCTCGGAAAACATCAATGAGGTAATCACACAGCACTTACTTTGAAAAAACCTATGCAACGAACAGAGTAAAAGGACATGCATATCCTAAAACAGTTCTTAATCCCTGAGTGAACAGTTTCGTGAAAGCAACACGTTGCATCACTATGTGTTAGCTTTTTACTACAGCATCTAGCAGTTTCCCCTGTTGTGTATACACGTCGGGTAACACAGGATCATATGTGTCTTACCTTACACAATCCCTGTAAGCTAGCAAGCATGCACAGAGATTGTACACAGCATTAGTGATCAGTGTCCATTCTGCATTTGAATATAGTTTGTTGAAATGGAATAAGAATGGCACACATAAACATCATCGCAACACAAGATAGTACTTCGATACTGTGGCACATTTCGGTAAAGTATGTATGAGGAAATTGAAATCTGGTGGTGAATGGTAGGCAGAATTCGGTTACGAATGTGGACGGGGCCGTAATCAGTTACTATTGACTGCCTTTTACAGTCACACACATTTATTTTTAAAACAGTAATTGCAGACACGACAATAAATAAAAAAAATACCACACGTTATTAATGAAGGAATAAACAAATGTGTAAATAATAGTGTTCTCAGTGCATTACAATTTAGCAAATCATCATAAAACACAGATACAAATAATGTAAAAAAAAAACCAAGCGACTGTGATCACGGTGAAGGCCTTACACGACAAGAATGGCAATAAATTAAGAATGTTGAACTCGATGCAATTTACAACTTACAGGTATTGAAATAGTAAAAGGTAAGTGGCCACAAACACAGCAGAAGGTATCATGCTGGGCTTACTGTTAAAATACAAATACCAAATTATTTTTTAAAGCAAATGACCACAATCACAGCTGAAGGTCTTACACGCCAGGAATGGCAATTATATAAAAAATTTAGAAACGTGCTGTAAAACAGCAAATACAAGCAAAGCTTAATTAAAAGAAACAAGCAACTGACCACCAAACGGGTGAAATAAGATAATGGTAAACCCTGTAACACAACCCTTACACTGCTAGACTTATTCCAGAAGGTGATCAGAGCTATTAACTAGACATACATAACCTTTAATGTAGGCATTACAAGGTATGGTAATAAATAATACAATAATAAAACACAAGGACCAGTCACAGACGGTGCTCCAGAAATCGACCTCTGAGAAGGTCCGGCAACAAACACTTTCGCGAGCGATGAGATAGGCAGCCAAGAGTTGCATTCACTTCACAAGATGGTAACTCAGACTAGTGACAGCCTAACGAATGACTAATGATAATCTTGCTGAAGCTGCCTGACGTCCAATAAACCAAATGCAATAATGGAACAACACGCCAAAGCCGGATCCGGCGGACTGCACTACGCCCAAGATACTGTGCTTAGAGCGCCAGGAACGAGAAAGGAATCACTACCACCAGAGTAGAAGAATCATAAACGGCCTACAATCAAGAAAACTGTCAAAACTACACACCTTGCCGGACAGCAGCAGCAAGGCGAGGAAATGTACACTGCCGTTACATACACTAACTCCCAGGGCAGGTAACTGGGGCGTTAGCGGCCACCAGGCAGGAAAAATACCGCTGGTTGAACTTAACAAATTGGAACAAGCTGAAAGCAGTAAATAGTAATGAGAAGTCGAGGAAAGGTAATGAGATCCGCTTTACTCAAGCACTCCACTCGCTGCTCTTCACCTCGGTGACACACCGAGCAGCCACACGAACCCAAATCACTGCAGAATAGCGAGATGTCACAATGGTGGAGGTTCCTCTACTTGAATTGAAATGCACTCATCTTAAAGCCTGCAGGATCTGGTTTACGACGAGGTCGTGCACCCTCATGCCCACAGTCCTTCTATCCGGCAGTCCATGCGCGCTGCCAGTGATCCCGGCGTGTTCGCGCACTGTGCGGACCCGGCTCCTCCTGAGTCCCCAACCGAACTTCCACACTAACACGACACAGAAAAACAACGACGTCGCCCCAAAGATAGGGCAACAGTTACTACATATCGATAACCGCCGTTGCTGTCACTAGCGGACAGGCAACACTTGTGAAACCAAGTGGAGCGAGTCAAGACGAGAAGAAGACAAACAACCGCAACCATGCCAACTAAAGGATACCGTCTGACCTCCAACAGAGGGCGGAATCCTACAAACCACACAAACGCGAGCCGCAGCACAGCTCAGAAATTTTTTGGGTAAATAATTTTGCAACGCTTGCTTTCATTACTAATTGTTGTCCATTAAGGACAAAACATACAGTTTACAACTTCGTGGGGGGTAATTCAACCCACACTACTTGTTAAGCAGACAAGATATTATCACCACAAAGATAACTCAGAAACGTTCCATGAACACTTAAGACTGAAGAATTCAGAAATGTACAGAATAAAATGAAGTTATAAACGAGGCAGTAACCAGCCTCTAAGGACTTGATAATTAACGAACTTTTAACGCGGAACGTAGGTCGCGCTAGACGCATGGGACATTCCATTGCGCAAATCGTTAGAGAATTCAATATTCCAAGATCCACAACGTCAAGAGTGTGCCGAGAATACCAAAATTCAGGCATAACCTCTCACCACGGACAACGCGGTGGCCGAAAACAGCGGCGGTTGCATCGAGTTGACAGTGGTAACAGACAAAAAAACCTGCGTGAAATAACCACAGAAATCGCTATGTGACGTGCGACGACCGTATTTGTTAGGATAGTTCGGCGAAATTTGGCGTTAATGGGCTGTGGCAGTAGACGATGGACGCGAGTGCCTTTGCTAACAGCACGTCGCCTGCCGCGCGGTTCCTGGGCTCGTGACCACATCGGTAGGACCCTAGACGACTGGGAAACCGTGACCTGTTCAGTTTAGTCTCGGTGTCAGTTGGTAAGAACTGATGGTAGCGTTCGAGTGTGGCGCAGATACCACGAAGCCATGACTCAAGTTGTCAACAAGGCACTGTGCAAGCTGGTGGCGGCTAGATTAATGGTGTGGGTTGTGTTTACATGGAAAGGAATGGGCCCTCTGGCCCATCTGAACCGATTAGGGCCATTTGCAGCCATTCGGAACATCATGTTCCCAAACAACGATGGAATTTTTATGGATGACAATACGCCATATCACCGGGCCACAACGGTTCGCGACTGGCCTGAAGAGCATTCTGGCCACCCACACCCAGATCGCTCGAACATGAATCCCATCGAACATTTATAGGACGTAATTTACAAATTCTTACACGGGAATATTTTCGCTATTATGACAGCTATAGAGACAGCATGACTCCATATTTATGCAGGGGACTTCCAACGATTTGTTGAGTCCGTCCTAAATCGTGTTGGTGCACTACGCTGGAAGAATGGAGGTCCGACTCGATATTAGAGATATTCCATGACTTTTGTCACATCATTCTATTTTACGTTTCACAGAAATGCTCATAGAACATGCACCTTTCCTTTAAATTTTATCGGAGCTGGTAATCTAACCCAGCCCACCCACTTGGTAAGCTATCATTCTACCACAGCACCACACAACTCGTCGAAAAAACCGTCTGAAAACTCCAAAGTCGCCTTCCCCGAGATTTTGGAGTGTTGCATCGAACTGCGTTGGGATACTGACATATGAGTTCTGAGTTTCATGTATCTGGACAGCTCTGCGAAATGCGAAATTGACCACCAGATGTCATGAGAGGCAGACCAGGCAGTATGAAAGGAGGCGTTGAGTACTGTGTTGTTAGCAGAGAAGCAGTAACAGAGTGGAAAGTGTATAGATACATAAGGAAAAGCCCCAACACGCTATGACAAAAGTTAAAAAGCAATTATAATAAGCACTAGCGCGACCGCTGTAAGCGTCGGAAAATATGTATTTTGCTATGCCGCAAGGCGAATGATAAATGACGGAAATTTCATTCAAATATTTTGTCAATTATTTAATAGACTCTGTCTTTAGTTCTCGTAGGGTGAAGACGTATTCTTGTGAGAAGTGTGTAGTAGACAGTGTATTATCTGAGTGCCAATTTTTATGAAAATATGAAATGTGACGATTCTTATTAGTGCAAAACCACGAAAGTTTTCATTTTCTTCCGCACATAATGCTAACGTCATGTCACTATAGCTGCCTGCATCTGAAGAGGAAGTTCGATAAAAATCAGCATTGTATTCACGGTCAAAATTGAGAAGTACTTATGGCGGAAGACGGAAATCTCAACGGCGTAGAGAACGCAAAAATCGACGTAAGTTCACACTAATACTGACTTACGGTTTACAAGAGTTTTAAATTGAGACCGAAAGATAACGAAAGATAATCCATCGATTCATTTCATTCACTTCAAATTTGGTATGAATGTCATTAATTTATATATATATATATATATATATATATATATATATATATATATATATATATATACAAAAAGCAAATATTGAACTTAAAGATGTCAAAGATAGAAAAACTTTTAGAAATAAGGTGGAAAAGTGGAATGTATTGTCGGAGAAGGAAGCACTAAAGAGACCAGGAACAAAATGGACAGAAGAAAGAAAAAGAAAACATGGAGAACGAATGAAAGAAGTATGGAAGAAACGACGTCAGAAAGCTTTGCGTGATCCTTCTGGGTCCATTCGCGATAAAACTAAATATATATATATATATACAAAGGCCAGAAGAGTTCAGTGACTTCGAATATACATTAGTGACCATTAAAATTGCTACACCAAGAAGAAATGCAGATGATAATCGGGTATTCATAGGAGAAATATATTATACTACAACTGACATGTGATTACATTTTCTCCCAATTTGGGTGCATAGATACTGAGAAATCAGTACCCATAACAACCACCTCTGGCCGTAATAACGGCCTTGATACGCCTGGGCATTGAGTGAAACAGAGCTTGGATGGCGTGTACAGGTACAGCTGCCCATGCAGCTTCAACACAATACCACAGTTCATCAAGAGTAGTGACTGGCGTATTGTGACGAGCCAGTTGCTCGGCCACCATTGACCAGACTTTTTCAGTTGGTGAGAGATATGGGGAATGTGCTGGCCAGGGCAGCAGTCGAACATTTTCTGTATCCAGAAAGGCCCGTACAGGACCTGCAACATGCGGTCGTGCATTATCCTGCTGAAATGTAGGGTTTCGCAGGGATCGAATGAAGGGTAGAGCCACGGGTCAAAGTGCCGTCAATGCAAACAAAGAGGTGACCGAGACGTGTAACCAACGGCATCCCATACCATAAAGTCGGGTGATACGCCAGTATGGCGATGACGAATACACGCTTCCAATGTGCGTGCACCGCGATGTCACCGAACACGGATGCGACCATGATGATGCTGTAAACATAACCTGGATTCATCAGAAAAAATGACGTTTTGCCATTCGTGCACCCAGGTTCGTCGTTGAGTACACCATCGCAGGCGCTCTGGTCTGTGATGCAGCGTCGAGGGTAACTGCAGCCATGGTCTCCGAGCTGATAGTTCATGCTGCTGCAAACGTCGTCGAACTGTTCGTGCAGATGGTTGTTGTCTTGCAAACGTCCCCATCTGTTGACTCATGGATCGAGACGTGGCTGTACGATCAAGTAACCGTGGTGCCTGTACTCCAGCTACCGGCAAACATTGCTAGGGATTTATTTTTGGAAGGTGTGACTCAGTTTCCTGCTGTCCACGAGTGCCTACGCGGTTGTTACAGCACCGACAGTTCAATTAAGAGAAGGGAGTAGAACAGATGTTACAAGCGTAAAATCATGGATTGTGAAATGCATAGTTACTACTTCGAAACTGTAGAACAAAGGGGTTAATACACCCAGAACAATATTTGAGGAGAGAGGAATAATAGTACTGACCCTTCTGTCGTTTTGCTGCTGTTACTGACAGTACTCTTCACCACTGATTCTGCTGTTGTTGGATTTTGACAGATGGATCTCAGTGTAGAGGAACTGAACTTAGGTGGCCGGAGCAGCTCAGTTGATTATTGGCGGCAAGTCGTTTCGCCGTTACTCATGGATGTTTCAGAGAGACAGAGAGAGAGAGCAGTAGTGTATTTTGACAAGGATGTTAAGTCTTTCTCTCCTATTAAATAAGTGAACGGGAAGAAATGTACCTGCCGTAACGCATCACTTCGTCAGACATAATAATCACGCAAGTTGTAGCTTGTGAAAGCTTACAGTTGTGGAGGGCTACGTTGAATGATCCACAAAGGTAAATTCTGGTACATTTCCCTTGATTCTTCGCTAAATCTCGCGAGGAGGCTTGCTTACCACAACTGTTCTAAAGCTGTTTCGAAGACAGATCTTCTCCTCTGGCCGCAGAGCCTAACAAGTGATCTAAGCACAGTAAATCTTGTAGTGGCTTTCGAAAATTTTACTACAGTGCTACAGTAAAGTCTCTACACAGGGAATGCCACTTTGTATATTAATTCAAACCATAATGAGGAAAATGGTTTTCAAAATCAACGTAATCTGAGAACCAGCATGAAATCAGTAATCACTCTAATACAGTCTGATTATAACCTTTAGAGTAGAATAATGTTCACAAACAAACAGTATCTGTTTCCGTTGTATTCATAGCACTAGTCAGCATAAAACTTGAAACTGTTTTCTTAAGTGAGGAGGAACACTCGCGATTTATACGTGCTCACAATCTTCATGGCAGGATTAGACTGGCAGAAACTTTTCCCGAGGCAAAATTACACATTAACTCAGTTTTAGTTAAACGAAATAAGCACTCGTAGTATACACACATTGGCTGCATGAGAGCCAGTGATTCGGTACTGGGCTATCCTAACTCCTTCATTCGTTCCCGTACAGGGCGCTTTCGTGATTAGTCGGTGAAATCTGTCAACACTCGTAACATTAAATTAGTTCTTTAGTCGGTCTTTGCAGATCAATTTTTAATAACTGAAATTGTCCGAGGACTACTTTTTTTTCTTTTCAACGTTCTATCGGTCGCGGAATGGAAACCACAGTGTAAATGAAAAACCTTTTATTTGTAACATTTGGTCACACCTTCCAGCTACTTATCTGCAGAGTCACTGCTCCGACTTTGACGTTCGTTGTAGCATGGTACCAGCTTTCCAATACACTCGTCATAGAAGACAGTCACCTGTACTTTCCTCCAGTCCCTTACGCTGGTCTGCAGCTCACAGTCTGTGGCCATATTCTGTTCTCATAGCCAGCTGCTCATGTGAGCAAAGAGATGAAAATCAGAGGGAGCAAAGTCCTGGCTGAATGGTGGATGATCAAATATCTCCCACTGAAAACGCTGCAGAAGCGTTGTTGTTGCACTGCGAAGTGCGACCAAGTATTGTCATGAACAAGAACACCCATGGCAGCTGTTTTATGTGGGCTGCATTGAATCAGGCGGAACCCCTCAGTAGGCATTATACTCTTGTTGCGAGATTCTATTGTTTTAAGCACCTTTATGTGCTCATTGTGCGCTCAGAACTGAAAAGTGCGACTGAACGCGATCGATGGGCACGCTAGGGACACTTCATGATACATCTGCACAAAGATTCATCGGATTTTAATTTGCGACCGATCGGAGACAGAAAAAAAAATAGCCTTCGTAGTTATATAGACATCAGCGTGGATAGCGTCTTCAGCGTTGTCAGGATAGTTTCTTAATCATTTAAAAATTACATATTGAGAATAGTTATTATTCATCTTAGTGTCATATCTAACACGAGATTCCCTATTATCTGTTGATGCTCGAGGACAACGTAGCCTTTCAACATTCCCTGACCGTGCTGCATGACCACCTGTTACGTGTGAAAGGGGAAATCTCTATGTTCAAATAGTTCAAATGGCTCTGAGCACTATGGGACTTAACATCTGAGGTCATCAGTCCCCTAGACTTAGCACTACTTAAACCGAACTAACCTAAGGACACCACACACATCGATGCCCGAGGCAGGATTCGAACCTGCGACCGTTCCGGACTGAAGCACCTAGATACCGCTCGGCCGCAACGGCCGGTATTCTCTAGGTCCTACTGGCTCGCATACCTACAGCAGTGAAAGCAGCTAGACGCAATATAATTAATCATGGCCCGCAATGTGACATAAACACTGTAACTGGAATAGAAATGGATCGTCTGAAATGATGTAATGGTGGATGTGCAGTCGGTCGGATATCTGAAGCCCCTTTTTATTGATATTATACCGCAAATGACACTGTCAAGAAGAACTACGGAACTCCGAGCAGAATTCAGGTCGTTGAGTCCTTGTGAATGGCTTTACTCGTTACTGCAGATGCAGGGAGTCTCCCGCAAGGGGGGAGGTTGTTGATCACCAAAAACATTTTAGCAAAAGCGCTTATATTTTTGCACGTATATATTACAAATCTCTCGCCTAATTTTCGGAGATTAAACTAGTATCAAAAATAGGTCTCGAAAATGGCAACCAATTCTATAAAATTACGAACAATTTTTCTGAAATGGCAGATACTATGGATCTGAGCGTGGTAAGGTGGTGAACTCAACATGATCAGACGAAGAAAGACTTTTTACAACAATTATTCGCCTCAGCAGCATTTGAACAATGTTGATAGTAATGTATGGGAAAGGTAATGTCTCAGATAACACAATTTTTTTTCCACCTTCCAAAAATATGCATTATGAGAGTCGG
Organism: Schistocerca nitens; assembly: GCF_023898315.1. Classification (NCBI taxonomy): domain Eukaryota; kingdom Metazoa; phylum Arthropoda; class Insecta; order Orthoptera; family Acrididae; genus Schistocerca; species Schistocerca nitens. The sequence continues at coordinate 273,726,897 of NC_064620.1, forward strand.
AATAAAGTTATTAATGAATCACAAAATCCGGATGACATTTGAACCCATTCTTTTAAACATTTAAGTAAAACTTTAATATTTTGTGCATATCAGTTTTAAATCTGACAGACTGTGAGAGAATCAGTATTAACGTAACGTACAAGTCTCTCTATTTTCCGGTATTCAGTAGATGAGTTTATAAAATACACAATACATACGTGAAAAATAAAATTATTAATAGTATTAACTCACAATTCAGAGATCTGAAAATAATTATATTTGGTTAATAATCAGGCGTTGACATAAGGCGACCTGCTTCAGGTGAGGCCAGACATCGCTCGGTCCCTTCATTCAGCTCGTATCAGGTACTACTCCAAAACACATACAGGGCAAACATTAAAATCGCATGGCTACAAATTGACAACAACAGAAATGAATTACAGATCATTCGCTGAAAGATCTCGTAAGGTCCTCTCAGGACTTAACTGTGAACAACATAAATTTTTATATTTTGGCTCCATACCCTTGACTCAAAAAAAATAACTTTGGCAATTTGACACGTGTGTTTAAAAGAAACAAACATTTTAAAATATCAATCTTTCATAACAGTTTTGACACAGGAGCCTTTAAAAATTAAACACACTAGTTAAAATGATTACTTCTTTTTGTACCCAGCCATTATTGCACTAAAACGTAAGAGAGTTTCAGTTTCGCAAGGAACTGCACAGGAATAACTGGGGCACGTTCTGATAATGCGGAATACGGATTCACATTGAGGACATAGACAAATATAACAGTCACTAATGAAAAACTAGAGAGTATTGCAAACGAGAAATCAAATTAAGTTTCTACAACAAGGTCTCGCTCAAGGAGCAGGAGTTTTCGCGAATCATAGTTAATACTTTAATCTCATGTATCAAAAGGTGTTCACCACTCCCTTTCTAATCTGGTCCTTGGCTGCATAGTAAATATTGACAGCTCGACATACTCAAACAGAAGCAGTAGAAATGGGAAACATGACGACTCTGAAGACGCGAAGTCGCGATCTCTAAGGCGGCGGGAAGCAGTAATTCTCTGATTGTGTTACGCATTCTTTTCACAGTTACGAATCACCATCCACTCTTTGTCTATCGTTGCACAAGCTTCCTGATGCCCTCAGAAAAAAACGGTTTTCGGCTGAGCAGCGAGCCACTCATGCAGCACGTCCTTCGCTTCTCGGGGTCTGAGGTGAATCGACGGCTCGTCAAGACCTCTTCGAGTGTCCCAAACACATGGTAGTCGGAAGAGGCAAGATCAGGACTATAGGGAGGATGAGTCATTACTTTAAACTTGAGTTACCGGGGCGTTTCAGCAGCGTGGAGAGCGGTGTGTGGACGGGTCATGTCGTGCAACAATACAACATTTTTCGGCCGTAGTCCCCGGCGTCTGCTTCGAATTGTAGGCATTAACCTGTCAGTAAGCATCTCACTGTAACTCGCACTGTTTATTGTTGTGCTAGTCTTCTCGTAACCTTCCAATATTGGGCCTTATGCGTACCGAAAAAGGTAAGCATCAGTTTTACTGCGGATAGGTGGGTTTTGAACTTTTTCATTCTGGGGGATTGTGGACGCTTCCATTCCATACTCTGGCGTCTACTCTCTAGCTTGTGGTGGTGGATCCATGTTTCGTCATCAGTGATGATTCTGTCTAAGAAGCCGTCACGCCCGGTTACCATAGAGATCCAAATATTTCTGGCAGATGTCCAAGCACGTCTGTTTATGCACCACTATGAGCTGTTTCGGGACCCATCTTGCACAGCCATTACGATACTCAAGTCTCTTGCGGACGATTTCGTAGGCAGAATCATGACTAATTTGCAGACGATGTACCACTTCATCTAGAGTCACTCGTCTGTCTATCAAAGCCATGTCACGCGCTCGCTCGCCCCATCATTTGTGCCCGTGGATTCGTAACACTTCTGCGACCATTTGTTAATTTTGCAATCCATTCCGTTGCGACAAAATACTGTTCTCCTATTGTCCCGAAAGTCTTTAATGGATTGCGGCAGCCGGTGCACCTTCAGACCACAAAAGTCGGATAACCGCTCGTTGTTCCTCTGTGGTGCAAACTTCTAATGTAGCGGCCAAGGTCTACGCGCAACAAAAGGAAGACCAAAGGAGGAATTAGGATCAGACTTTCATAGCAGGACCACAACAGCATAACAATAAAGTAAACGAGGACAGAGGTCAGTATGCATAATATAAGAAGAGTTATGTCAACACTGCGGGTAAGTTTGGACTTATCCTAGTCTATTATGACAAACTAGGAACAATCCTAGTCATCATGTGGAACACCAACCAAAACCTGTCCCAGCAGAGAGTGCGCGAGTAGTGAATTCCGCTTGGCGAGTAGCTACACTGCCTTTGGTGTGAATCCAGTGAATGTGTCGCTATGATACGAGGTACAGAGAAGTTGAATGAGCAACAGGTACAAATGCTAACACACGCATGGCTCATTTTCAGTTCTTTGCCCATATGGTTGGGCTTGCAACCTGACACCCTGCAGAGAACATTGCCAGGTAAAGGCACCCATTCACTGCCTGAATGTGCCTACTGGCCACAGCCACGATTGGAGAGTCCACAGGAAGTTAAGCTGAGACAGAAAGGGAAAGAAGCCCTAACCTTCTGAGAAAAAAATCACGGGAAGAGCGACATCTGGAACATAGTTGGAAATGACTGAAAGAAACAACATTAACACATTCATTTCAGTTACATGCTAACAAGCCAAATTCTGCAGACCTGTGTTCACAACCATAGCGTTAAATGTAACATTGATAATGGTGAGCGCACATTTCGATTTTATATTCTGTAAACCTCGGAGTTGTCAAAACTGTGTGAGTTCTTTCTATTACAGTTCTTAAATAAATTGTGTGGCGCACCTAGCTCAGAAATTCTTAGATTGATGCTTTTCAGCCGGCTGGTGTGGCCGTGCGGTTCTAGGCGCTTCAGTCTGAAACCGCGTGACCGCTATGGTCGCAGGTTCGAATCCTGCCTCGGGCATGGATGTGTGTGATGTCCTTAGGTTAGTTAGGTTTAAGTAGTTCTAAGTTCTAGGGGACTGATGACCACAGATGTTAAGTCCCATAGTGCTCAGAGCCATTTGAACCATTTTTTTGATGCTTTTCAAATGCTGTAATTCTTCAAAATGATATTTCTAGGAAGTTATCCTTAGTCAATGTACTCACTTATATAAATAGTTAGTATTGCATTAAAATATTTTATTGATATTCGTATTACAACCATTGGCATCTGTGGCATGACACTACCCAACCCTTTTCACAGAATCGAACCGTGGATCGTACTCTCGGTGGCTCAGATGGATAGAGCGTCTGCCTTGTAAGCAGGAGCCATTTTTTTTTAACCCTGGATCCGCGAAGGCGAGTAGGGCCGAATTAGCGACTTCCCCATGGTCTGCTCCATCAAATTCTTCTCCTCAGTTTGTGCATACTTATGAACACAACGACTGTGTCCCACGAATTCTCACGTCTTTCTTAATCCTAATGCCAATTGAGCGTTAAAATATGGCCTTCATTCACATGTTTTCTTCACATTATTCTTTAAAATAATGGGCACACCTTTTTCTCACCCTAGCTTGAGAGACAGTTGCAATATTCGTGTAAGGTATATACAGGGCGTCCAATTTTAAACTTTGCAGAAGAATGTCTTGATAAATATGTGTCCTACGTGAGACATGATTCAATTAAAAATTATCTGTTGTGAAGCCACCGTACAACCATCTCATGAATTAGTACTAAGAATGTTACACACCAGTTGTGATATATTGACTACACCATATTTCGGACTGCATTGCACCATTAAGGTATGTAATATTGCAAGCTTCCGACTCTTTCAGTTGCAATCAAGACTTTGATAAAATGGCAAAGATAATGTTAATCAGAACACTGGGAGGAGCTGTGGTCTAAATAACAATAGATTTGTTCATTCTTAACATCACATGACAAAAGATGGCTAAAGAAACACCATATAGCCGCGCGGGATTAGCCGAGCGGTCTAGGTACTGCAGTCGTGGACTGTGAGCTGGTCCCGGTGGAGGTTCGAGCCCTCCCTCGGGCATGGGCGTGTGTGTTTGTGCTTAGGATAATTTAGGTTAAGTAGTGTGTAAACTTAGGGACTGATGACCTTAGCAGTTAAGTCCCATAAGATTTCACACACATTTGAACAAACACCACAAACATTTTTATTCGACAAACGCTTTCAATAATATGCGGTCTATGGTTAACAAAATGATCAGCTGGGGATCAGCACTAACCAGAACCAATCGCTTTATCCCACTTCATAAATGTGAATCCGTGGTATGGCCCAAAAACTACGCTACTATCAAGCATCTATACTCTATACTCCATAAAGAGCCCCCCCCCCCCCCCCCCAACCTACTCTGTACAGTGCATACACATATTTGACCAACCAGGGACTTTAAAAATTGGGAGAAAAGGAAAAAAAGGATGGTTCCAAAGAACAGGGCGCTGAGAAGAATCTATTGGAGCCATACACCGTAGCAGCGAATACTTTACCCTCCTTCTGCAGGTGAGGACGGCACAGCAAGACGCGGTCGCCGACTGGAATCTTGCGTTCGGCTGATTCGGAACGCAGATACTTCCCTATGAGCCTCTGAAACCCCGGTGGGTTCCAGTGTGCTGGTGGACCCATTTGCTGGTCTGCCAAACCAATCTGACTCCGTGACACGACTAAGCGTGACGGAATATGTCAGACGTTTAGACGGTCGACTCAAAACAAATAAGTAGATCCAAGCATCACTCGTTGTGTGTGTGATGCTAGAAGCAGTACCTCTGACGGTTCAGATGATGACTGGCACATGCTCTAAGTGGCACACTAGCAAAGGACAAGTCTCACCGTTTAGGTAAAGACCTGCCGTTCTTTACTAGTGAAGCGCCAGTACAAGAGTGTGATCTCTTTATCTACAGCTTTTCTCCACAGCTGGTAGCAAAGCACATTTGTATGCTTAAACTATACCTTCTTTAGCACAAGTCAGTCATGAGCTGGAGCGCGTCAGGCGAAGCTGGGAGCCCCCCCCCCCCCCCAAACCTACTCTGTACAGTGCACACACATATTTGACCAACCAGGGACTTTAAAAATTGGGAGAAAAGGAAAAAAGGATTCAGCTTCGTGCCCTCTTTCCCACGCGTTTACGCTATGTCTGTCCGTCTTATATTGCACCCCTCTTGTCCATCTGTTACTACCCACCATCTTTCTACGTTCATCTCCTTCTCCCCACTTTCAATGTCCATATCTTCCTAACCTCTCTTTACGTCCATATCTTTCTAACCCCTCTTTACATCCATATCTTCCTAATCTCACTTTATGTCCATATCTTCCTAACCTCTCTTTACGTCCATATCTTCCTCTCTCCTGTTGCTGTATATCTCCTCCTCTCCTTCCCTCTGTCCTTCTCCTCTTCCCCATCTCTTTCCATCTCCTCCGACTTCTCTCTGTCCATTACCACCTTCCCTCTCTCTCTCGCCATTTCCTCTTTCCCACTCTCTTATCTATATCCTCCATCTCCCTCTCTGTGCCCATATTCTCTGCCTTTATCTGTACATCATCTCCTCTTCCCCTTCTGTGCCCATTTCATCCTTCACCTTGCTCTACCTCCTTCTTCCCCCTCCTTGTCTGTCCATCTATTCCTCCCCCCTTCTCACTCCACGTTATCACCCCAACCACAACAGACAGTTGCTGGTTTTCACCCCTTTGGTATTACTTTCCAGATAGTAAGTAATATGCGCATCAAGTTTAGATGAAATCGATCCATAAGTTTAGAAGGGGATTTTTAACCACGATGATGGTTCAAATGGCTCTGAGCATTATGGGACTCAACTTCTGAGGTCATCAGTCCCCTAGAACTTAGAACTACTTAAACCTAACTAACCTAAGGACAACACACACATCCATGCCCGAGGCAGGATTCGAACCTGCGACCGGAGCGGTCGCGCGGTTACAGACTGTAGCGACTAGAACCGCTCGGCCACCGCGGCCGGCTTTAACCACGGATTTGCACGAATACTCACAAGTAATATCTACACTAAGCGCCACAGAAACTGGTATAGGCAGGCATATGCGAGATATGTAAACAGGCAGAATATGGCGCTACGGTCGGCAACGCCTATATGAGACATCAAGTATCTGGCGCAGTTGTTAGATAGGTTACTGCTGCTTCAATGGTAGGTTATCACGATTTAAGTATATTTGAACGTAGTAGTGATGAAGTGTACTGTGAATATCAGGAATCCGGTAAAACATATCTCCGACATGGAGATGAGTGAAAAATGGCCGCACTGGGCATGAGGTTTAAATTTATTACTTCTTTGCTAATAACTCTAATCAGTATCCACATACGCAGCTGAATGTACCTACAAAATTATATCATTGTGTGACACATAGATCAGGGGGTGTGACGTCATAAACACCAGAAGAGTGAAAAAGTGCCGTATCACCCATGATGTTTATGTTTATTACTTCTTTACTTCTAACTCTATTTGCAACATATTTCGCTACAGTATCTCAAAATGTACCTATGCTAATACACTGAAGCGCCAGAGAAACTGGTAGGCATGCTTATTCAAATACAGAGATATGCAAACAGGCAGAATACGGCGCTGCGGTTGGCAGCGCCTATATAAGACAACTCTCGAGCGCAGTTGTTAGATAGGTTACTGCTGCAACAATGGCAGGTTATCAGTTATCAACATTTAAGTGAGTTTGAACGTGGCGTTATAGTTGGCGCACGAGCGATGGGACACAGCATCTCCGAGGTAGCGATGAAGTGGGGATTTTCCCGTAAGACCATATCACGAGTGTACCGTGAATATCAGAATCCGGTAAAACATCACATATCCGACATCGCTGCGGCCGGAAAAAGATCCTCCAAGAATGGGACCAACGACGACTGAAAAGAATCGTTGAGCCTGACAGATGTACAACCCTTCCGCAGATTGCTGCAGATTTCAGTGCTGCGCCTTCAAAAAGTGTCAGCGTGTGAACCATTCAACGAATCATCATAGATATGGGCTATCGGAGCCGAAGGCCCACTCGTGTACCCTTGATGACTGCACGACGCAAAGCTTTACGCCTCGCCTGGGCCTGTCAACACCGACACTGGACTGTTGATGATTGGAAACATGTTGCCTGGTCGGTCGAATGAGTCCCGTTTGAAATTGTATCGAGCGGATGGACGTGTACGAATAAGGATAAAAGCTTCTGAATCCATGGACCCTGCATGTCAGCAAGGGACTGTTCAAGCTGGTGGAGGCTCTAATGTTGTGTGGGGCGTGTTCAGTTGGAGTGATACGGAACCCTGATATGTCTAGATACGACATGTACGTAAGCATACTGTCTGATCACCTGCAGCCATTCATCTCCAGTGTGCATTCATACGGACTTGGGCAAGTCCGGAAGGGCTATGCGACACCCCACAAGAACCAGAATTGCTACAGAGTGGCTCCAGAAACTCTCATCTGAGTTTAAACACTTCAGTTGACCACGAAACTCCCCAGACATGAACATTACTGAGCACATCAGGGATGCCTTGCAACGTGCTGTTCAGGGGAGATATCCTCCCCCTCGTACTTTTTAAGGATTTATGTACAGCACCGCAAGATTCATGGTGTCAGTTCCCTCCAGCACTACTTCAGACATTATTTGAGTCCATGCCACGTCGTGTTGCGGTACTTCGGCGTCCTCGTGGGGGCCCTACCCCGATATTAGGCAGGTGTACCAGCTTCTTTGGCTCTTCAGTGTATTTCACATTATTTAACACATTTTACACATATTTGTAAACATGTTTCACCCGTAACTCTAGCGAATGTCGGCCTGCGGTTCAGTGTTTATGACACATCTGCTGAATTACGTGTCGTAGAATGTTACAATTTTTCAAATACATCCAGTGATATATAGTAACACTGTCTGCAAAATGTGATGCGAATAGAGCTAGTGGTAAACAAGAAATAAATTAAAACCCCAGGCAAGATGCGGCAGTTTTTTAGGCAGTTTAATGTTTATGACATCATATCTCCTGAACCACGTGTCGTGCGATGATATATTTTTGCCCTGTACGTTCACTGGTGTATATGAATACTGTCCTCAAAACGTGTTGCGGTTACAGTTACTATAAAGAAGCAATAATTTCAAAGATCATGCCTGATGCGGAAGTTTTACTGCACGAGCAGAGAAAATGTAATGAGCAATAAACTTTTCCCGATCATCGTTTTGTGGGGGGTGTGATCGAGAAAAAGTCTCGTAAAAGTTTGTTGCTAGTTAGTAAGTGCTTTCATTCTCAAATACTGGATGAATATAGCTATGGCTATTTGCACGTCGTGAGCTACGCTCCTTTGTCAGCCCGACACTCATCCCCATTGAGAGGTAGGTGGCTCTTACCCCCACAGTGGTTTGTCCTAGAGCTTGAGTGCTATGTGTACCAAGTTTGGTTGAAATCTATTCGGTGGTTTAGGAGGATATAAGGAATATATATGCATACACATTTACAATACACTGATTAACCAGAAAATTATGACCACCTACCTGATAACCGGTATATCCACCTTCGGTATGGAAAACAACGACGACGAGTCGAGGCATGAAAGCAATAAGGCCATCGTCGGTCTCTGGATGGAGCTGGCACCACATCTGCACACACAAGTCAAGCAATTCCCGTAAATTCTGGAGCTCTGACGCCAAGTTCAACCTTAGATGTGTTCGATCGGGTTCAGGTCTGGTGAGTTGGAGGACCAGCACATCAGTTGGAACTCGCCACTGTGTTCCTCGAATCACTTCATCACACTCCTAGCCTTGTGACATGGCACATTATCTTCTTGAAAATCGCCACTGCAATTGGGAAACATGGTCGTCATGAAGGGGCGCACGTTGTCTGCAACCAGTGTGCGATACTCCTTGGCTGTCACTGTGCCAAGCGAAAGCTCCACAGGATGCATGGAAGCCCACGTCAATGCTTCCCAGAGCATAATGCAGTCGCCGCTAGCTTGTCTCCGTCCCGAGATACAGCTGTTCCCTTGGAAGACGTCGAATTCGCGTCCTCCCATCGGCAAGATGAAGAAGGTATCGGGAGTCATCAGACGATGCAGCACTCTGGCACTGTGCCAACGTCCAGTGCCGATGGTCACGTGCCTATTTCAGTAGTAGTTGCCGATGTCGTGGTCTTTACATTGGCACGTGCGTGGGTCGTCGGCTAAGGAGGCCCATCGTTAGGAGTGTTTGGTGCACTGTGTGTTCAGTTACGCTTGTTCTCTGCCCAGCATTAAAATCTGCCATAGTTCCCCGACTGTCCTGTTTTACCAGTCTGCCCAGCCTAAGATGATTGACATCTGTAACGAGGTGTGGCAGGAGGTTCTTGCAGGATCTTTTTTCCGGCCACAGCGATTTGACGTTTTACCAGATTCCTGATATTCACGGAACACTCGTGAAATGGTCGTAAGGGAAAATCACTTCATTGCAATCTCGGAAATGCTGTTCCCATCGCTCGTGCGCCGACTATAATGCCACCTTCAAACTCACTTAAATGTTGATAACCTGCCATTGTTGCAGCAGTAACCGATCTTACAATATATGTATCAAGTTTGAATGAAATCGGTACAGTGGTTTACTAGTGAAATCGAGACCGAGACACACACACACACAAATATTTTTATAACAAGTATAGATTATGATTCCATACGAAAAACTGAGTAACGTTTATCTGAAACTTGTCACCATAACCTAACTATATGATGCTATGATCGGTAATGTTTTAACTGGAGCACCTACCTTCATCGTATGAGATAATTCTAGAGTAAAATACATGCGATCATTCTACACTTAAATACATAAAAACAATCTTTTGCGCAATTACAATATTTTTATAATTATTGAGTGTGCTCGGCCTGAAGAGCTTTGTGAGTGGACTTACCGCATTAATTTTTTAATTATTTGTTGTGTGAGTTTTCATCCCCACACGTGCTTCAAGTTACCATCGTTTTACTGTCGACAAACTACATTCCGTAAGTGAAGTTCATTACAGTTTCTTCAACACTGCACGTGTTATTGTAGCACATACTGTTCGTAATAAGCTGTTTCATATCATCGCGTGCTGCAGAAAATAGCGAAGGTTCACATGGTCAAGAAACAATAGCTTTTATTGACACAAGTCACGCAATCTGCTCGTTCCGCCGTTCTCCATTAAAAAAGGTGCAGTGCACTCTAATTTTACCGACTTCTGAGCAATACAGTACAAATAACTCTGAGACAAAAACTGCTTATCTTTCAGTATAGAATTATATTGTGCAATAAAATGTGGGTGGTCCAGGTAAAAACTAAAGTTGAGACTTTTTTTCCGATTGCAGCTATATCTAGGATGAAACTAATATGGTTCCCTTATGACCAGTTACGTCCACAATGAGCTTTATTTTAATGTGTGCTGAGAATATTACGCACGCGTTATCGCAAACGTGTGACATATTTTTCTCAGCATGTTTCGGGGCAACATTATTCCGTCATCAAGTGCTATAAAACAAGGAAACACAACACGCACTGACAATCCATACATAAACTGATCAGCCAGAACATTATGGCCACCAACCCACTATCGATATAAACCCGCATAGGCGATAGGAGGGTCACCTGGCGAGAAATGACTGCCAGTCAGGCTCACGCACGATGCCTGTGGAATCAGTGAGCGTGTTGTCAGTGTGTAGGACGGGGAAGGCGCGCGATCTATCTGAGTGTGAGTGAGGGCAGACTACGACGGCCCGGAGGCTCGGCACGAGCATTTCGAAAACTGCACGACTTGTCCGGTGTTCTAGATGCGCTGTGGCCAGTGTCTTCAATACGTGGCGAAACCAAGGTGAAACCGCATCCAGACGTCGTGGCGTTGGGCAGCCATCCCTCATTAGAGATGTCAGACAATGTAGGCTGGGTAAAACAGGACAGGCGGCGAAGTGTGGCAGAAATAACATCAGACCTTAATGTTGGGCAGAGTAGAAGAGCGTCTGAACACACAGTCCACCGAACGCTCCTAATGAAACGCCTCGAAAGGTGGCGACCCATTGTAACACCTCCGTTTATTTATCCCGACCTGATCTGATCGAATAGCAGCCCAATAATTATTATTAATGTGACCGTGTACCTAAAGGGGCTGGCAATCGGAATTGACTGCTACGGAAGTTGTTACTTTCCAGTTCGCCCTTCTCAATACTGTAATAATGAAATGTCTGGTAACAAGAAAAAACAGCAACACAGTTTCACTAATTACGAACCTATATTCGTCTCAAAAACACAAAAAGGAGGAGACAGCCACTGCCTTCGTCATACATATCTAATTACGGCTAATCTCAGCACAGGCTTCTTCATTTTCCATTATCATCACACGCTAATCCATCACTGCATCCAACACTGCAATCCAACACTGCAATCCAAGGTGATGCCGGCGCGGTAGACGCGAAACCAAAATATCGGCACTAGAAATGTCACTGACCACTTCCGTAATGATACTTCTTCACTTTCCCAGTTATTTCTAGTACAAAGGGGTCTAACCACGGCGATGGCGACTCCCTTCTCCGTTAAAGCCTTGCATTACAACAACTGCTCCACACACCTCTACCCGCAACATGGCACTCGCAACTCCACACTCGCTCTCGCAACACGACACAATCGATTGCTCGCCCTATCGACCTGTGCCGAGTGCAAATTTATAGTAAGGGCCTACAGACCCCTTACACCATGCATGTGTCACGTTAACACATACGACATCGTCAACTATGACTGAAATGAGCACGTTACCATCGGTACTGGACGTTGGTGCAGTGGCAGAGCGTTACATGGTCTGATGAATCCTGATATCTTCTTCATCATGCCTATGGGAAGGCTCGAACGATTCTTCAGGGGAACAGCTCGTAGCGTGGCTCCATTATACTCTGGGGAACATACACATGGGGACCTTGATGCCAAGGACTATGGAGACAACATCATGAACCCATGGATCCTGAATGTCAGCTGGGAACTGTTCAAGCTGGTGGAGGCTGTGTAATAGTGTGGGGCATGTGTAGGTGGAGTATACGAGACCCTTGGTATGGGTAGATGAGAATCTGACACGTGACACGTATGTAAGCATCCTGTCCGATCACCTGCATCGATTCATATCCATTTTACGTTCCGACGGACTTGGGCAACTCCAGGAGAACAATGCGACACCCTACACGTCCAGAATTGCTACAGATTGGCTCCAGGAACACTCGTCTGAGTTTAAAGACTTCCGCTGGCGACCAAACTCCATTAACATTATTTGGCATATCTGGGACGCCTTGCAACGTGCAGTTCAGAAGAGATCTCCACCCCCTCAGACTCTTACGGATTTATGGACAGCCCTGCAGGATTCATGGCGTCAGTTCCCTTCAGTACTACTTCAGAAATTAGTCTAGTCCATGCCACCTCGTGTCGCGGCACTTCTGCGCGCTCGCGGGGGCCCTACAGGATGTTAGACAGGTGTACCAGTATCTTTGGCTCTTCAGTGTACATCATTGAATGGAAAATAGTTCAAGAATTATGTTGTCATAACCACTGAGATACTGTAAATCTCCCCACAAAAATAATGAAATGAACTTAAATATACATAAAATGAATGTGATTCTAATTTAGTGTAACCTCTGAACAAAATTGGTTCCCATTCATAATCCCTGTGCAGAAATGCATTCACATTTAATGTACCCACAAAATTCTTTTCTCATTTAATGTTAAGTTCGAAACAGAAAAATTCCTAAACCCCGAAATAAAAAAAAGAAATTCAGTAACCTGGTAAATTTAAGGACGACAGCAGCGCTGCGCCACGGCCCTGTATTCTGAATAAAAAAAGCATTAATTCTTACCTCAAAAAAACGGCGAATATATCTACTCTTACCTAAAAAATTTTCGGCACAGCTCCGTGCAATGCTGGCCTATACATTAGTGATTCGTGAAAGGAATGATCATGCATTGGATAAATTCTTTAAATTGAAATGAATGCTTTTTTTAAAAAATTACTTTATATTATGAAAATTATTATTACGGCATTCTTTAAGAGAAATTGGATGACAGTTCACATACATTATTAGATATGCGCAAGGCTGCTTCTTTACCTTATACAATAATACTCATCCTCCAGAGTCCCGACCAGAGCAGACTGCACACAAGCGCAGACACGCGTTGACTACCGCAGACTACTGCATACTAGGGCACACACGCGCAGACTACCGCAGACTACTGTCGACCACTGCAGACTACTGCCGACTAGCAACAAGCGATAACTAACTACATACTGCTCTCTGGTCAGAGACTCTCCTATGCTTTGCCTATTGCAGGCAGCACATACAGCGCATACCCCTTACATAACCATCCACTGGGGGGGGGGGGGGGGGCAAAAATTTGGCAACGATGCTGAGTCAATTGGACTTGCCATGAGCAACAAATTAAGTTTACAATCACAGAACAAATTAAGTTTACAATCACAGAATATATATATATATATATATATATATATATATATATATATATATATATATATATATATATATAAGTGCAGAACATAAAATATAGTGCACATGCACTGAGTACAGAACATATCAAGCAATGACAAAATGTATACGCAATGAGTACAAAACATATTAACAAATGACATAAGTGCAACGCACTGTAGTACAGAACATATCAGGAAATCACAAAATGTATACGCAATGAGTACAAATCATATTAACAAATGACATAAAGTGCACACACACTGTAGTACAGAACATATCAGGAAATCACAAAATTTATACGCAATGAGTACAAATCATATTAACAAATGACATAAGTGCACACACACTGTAGTACAGAACATACCAGGAAATCACAAAATGTATACGCAATGAGTACAAATCATATTAACAAATGACATAAAGTGCACACGCACTGTAGTACAGAACATATCAGGAAATCACAGAATGTATACGCAATGAGTACAAATCATATTAACAAATGACAAAAGTGCACACGCACTGTAGTTTTTTTTTACTATTTTACAAGAACTAGGATAGGAAAGGGAAGGATTGCATCATGGTTGTAGCACATTAGGTTGCACGCAGCTGCACTGAAAGTCCATATATTTCTACAGAAGCACAACACCAAGTGAGACAATCTGAAGTTCTTTTCCCTGAAGTATTAATCAGTGTAGCCAAGACACTGAAATGTCGTATTAATATTCCATGTTATCATTTTGGTAGTACATTAGGTACACCAAACAGTGGGACCATAATAACATCTCCATCGCTCAAGGTGGTGGACAGCATGTCGTGTCAACACCACGTTCTTGTAAGGTACACCAACGTATAATTAGTGCAAAAATCAAATATAGTGCTCCATGATCATGAGGATAGACAGGACAAACGGATATTGTAGTAATTTCTGGTAATTAGGTCAGAAGGTGAAGGACATTAAGTCTTATGCCAGTCATCATTGATAATTACACTAATCTATCAACTGGTTTAATTAATTCGTGGCACTCATCGCCCAGTTACTGAACATTTCTGTACCATGTATGAAGTATTACAGAATAATGTTCATAAGTCATATTTTTACAGAGAACATTGGCACTCATAGACCAGTTACAAACCATCAGAAGTCATCAGTCAAAACAGGAGCTAATGAGTATAGAGCATGTATGCTTTATTACAAAATATCGTTAACTATTACTCAGAACTCATCATTCAAGTGACATATGACATATTTAAAAATGTAACACTCTGTAACTATTACTCAAAGTCTGTGATTAGAAAACATCATTCAGTATTACTCATAACTCTCTTAAACTGGTAGCATTATTTGGAACTGGTAATACATTTTTTTGTGCTAGCAATGCATTGTGTTGGGATCGATAATTAATTGCTGGGGCATAACAATATTTGCTTTTGACTTATTGCTGTAAATGAACATGGGTAACGTCATTCGTCATGAGTCAGCTGTAGCAAGGTTATGAAACAAATAGAGTATATGTGATCACATTCATGAATGACACACACAAATGGAAAAAAATGCAAGTACTAGAACAGGTTTAATGACCAATTGCTTATAGCACATTAATTTCATGAATACTTTCTCCTGCAAAAAATACAAAATGGATTATTAAGCTGAAAGAAGAAACACATATTATGCTGAAAAGTAGTGAACTTCGAATTAACAGGTAATGAAATGGGTATTAAATATATATGTTCTCTAGCTGTCCTTTCCAAAACCTTCAGTCATCATACCATGCGACATAAGACATACGGTCAAAACGAACTGCAACAAATACTTAAATAACTACATAGCATAAATATATAAACTTCAACATTATCCCCATCTGGAAAGAAAAACTTCATTATCATTACTATCATCACCTGCAAAGAAAAACTTCATTGTTCATATTACTATATTCTTCATCACCATTCATTATCATCTGCAAAAAGACACTTCATCATACAACTATTCATAGTATAGAGTTCCTTATTTCTAGCATATTTCATCACTAAAACTAAGATGTGTAGTTCTGACAGCCTGCATCAATCGTCTCGTATTCTGAAAGAAAAAAATTTGTTAAGACCGCTATCATACGATATGTATAGTATATTCTTGTTAATGCTTGTTAATTCTGATCCATTTACTCTTCGTGACGAGGTATTGCATCTTCTTTCGTTCATTCCGAAGGTGAAATTCCCATTTCATAGTAATCCACTGTGGTTTGTTTAATTTATTTCTTTGACACGTTATTCCTTTCTGAAAATGATGAACAATGATTAATGTCTTGCATTTAAATCATATACCCATTAAATAAAAACTGGTTTCTAGTGATATAATTAAGCATACAGCATAGCATGACAGAAAACGTAATATGTCAAAAACATAGACTGTGTGCAGGTGCAAAAATGTACACAGAGTATCACAATGTAGCAGCAAAAAAAAAAAAAAGTAAAATAGTCACGATGTTGAGATATCACAAGGCAAAATGTCAAAGTAACCTGGTATATACAAACAAAACAGTAAAACAATCATACATATATGAAAAATGGAAAATGTGCACCGTCTGATGTGTAACGACAAGAAAAGCGACCTGTTAAACTTACCTTGCCGGGCACTAGCCAAGAAAAAAATACGATAATCATCAGTAAGTAATCACATAAATATAATTGCATAAGTGGTCATAAAATGTGTAAGTTCATCTGGAAAAATGTGCACGGTCTGATGCGTAACGACAAGAAGAGCGACCTGCTAACCTTACCTTGCCGGGCACTTGCCAAGAATATAACTGCATAAGTGGTCATAAAAAAAATCAGGAAATGGCATTACAGTGTGATAAATCATAAACTATGTTCATTCAATAAAGGGTTTGATGTTCGAGACATGGTGAATGCCTTTGGTTTTTCTGGTTTTCAGAGTTTCGACGTGTACTACATTGGGGTGAGGAATGCTGCGAATTCGATATGGACCTGCATATAGAAGCTCAAATTTACTACATCTACTTTTTCCTCTATTAGATAAATAATGTGTGCGTACTAATATCTTCTGTCCAATGTGAAAGTCACGGCGTGTACAAACCTGTTTTTGCTGTCTTCTCCGGCGCTCTGACGTTTGATGTTGTTCAGCGCAATGTCAATTATTTCATGGTGTCGTAGTCGACGAGATGTAGGAAAGGTTACTAATTCTTTAATTTTGTTAGGTGGTTCAACATTTTTCAGTATAACAGACGGAGATAGCATAGTAGATTCATTTGGTATGGAATTAATTACATCCTGGAATGAGAGTATGTGTGTGTCCCAATCAATATGTTGTGTGTCCCAATCAATATGTTTTTTATGGCAGTATATTCTACATAGTTTACCAATTTCTTTCGTTAATCGTTCACAAGGGTTCGAAGAAGCATGGTACCTATATACACTCCTGGAAATGGAAAAAAGAACACATTGACACCGGTGTGTCAGACCCACCATACTTGCTCCGGACACTGCGAGAGGGCTGTACAAGCAATGATCACACGCACGGCACAGCGGACACACCAGGAACCGCGGTGTTGGCCGTCGAATGGCGCTAGCTGCGCAGCATTTGTGCACCGCCGCCGTCAGTGAAAGCCAGTTTGCCGTGGCATACGGAGCTCCATCGCAGTCTTTAACACTGGTAGCATGCCGCGACAGCGTGGACGTGAACCGTATGTGCAGTTGACGGACTTTGAGCGAGGGCGTATAGTGGGCATGCGGGAGGCCGGGTGGACGTACCGCCGAATTGCTCAACACGTGGGGCGTGAGGTCTCCACAGTACATCGATGTTGTCGCCAGTGGTCGGCGGAAGGTGCACGTGCCCGTCGACCTGGGACCGGACCGCAGCGACGCACGGATGCACGCCAAGACCGTAGGATCCTACGCAGTGCCGTAGAGGACCGCACCGCCACTTCCCAGCAAATTAGGGACACTGTTGCTCCTGGGGTATCGGCGAGGACCATTCGCAACCGTCTCCATGAAGCTGGGCTACGGTCCCGCACACCGTTAGGCCGTCTTCCGCTCACGCCCCAACATCGTGCAGCCCGCCTCCAGTGGTGTCGCCACAGGCGTGAATGGAGGGACGAATGGAGACGTGTCGTCTTCAGCGATGAGAGTCGCTTCTGCCTTGGTGCCAATGATGGTCGTATGCGTGTTTGGCGCCGTGCAGGTGAGCGCCACAATCAGGACTGCATACGACCGAGGCACACAGGGCCAACACCCGGCATCATGGTGTGGGGAGCGATCTCCTACACTGGCCGTACACCACTGGTGATCGTCGAGGGGACACTGAATAGTGCACGGTACATCCAAACCGTCATCGAACCCATCGTTCTACCATTCCTAGACCGGCAAGGGAACTTGCTGTTCCAACAGGACAATGCACGTCCGCATGTATCCCGTGCCACCCAACGTGCTCTAGAAGGTGTAAGTCAACTACCCTGGCCAGCAAGATCTCCGGATCTGTCCCCCATTGAGCATGTTTGGGACTGGATGAAGCGTCGTCTCACGCGGTCTGCACGTCCAGCACGAACGCTGGTCCAACTGAGGCGCCAAGTGGAAATGGCATGGTAAGCCGTTCCACAGGACTACATCCAGCATCTCTACGATCGTCTCCATGGGAGAATAGCAGCCTGCATTGCTGCGAAAAGTGGATATACACTGTACTAGTGCCGACATTGTGCATGCTCTGTTGCCTGTGTCTATGTGCCTGTGGTTCTGTCAGTGTGATCATGTGATGTATCTGACCCCAGGAATGTGTCAATAAAGTTTCCCCTTCCTGGGACAATGAATTCACGGTGTTCTTATTTCAATTTCCAGGAGTGTATATAGATCAGAGAAATATTTCTAGCTCGTAACATACGTGTCCATGTAGCAGATCGAAACTGTGATCCATTGTCGGAAATTACTTTCAATACATGCCCTCCTTGAAATAGAAAATGTTTTACAAATGCTTTCGAAACACTTTTAGCAGTAGCTTTGCGTAACGGAGTGAAGGTAACAAATTTCGAAGTGAGTTCAACAGCGACAAAGATGTAGCAAAAACCTCTATTAGTTCTGGGAATCGGACCAAAAATGTCTACAGCGGCTATGTGTCTCAATTTAACAGGTACAATGGGATGTAATGGAGGAATATGTGAAGTCGTATCTGACTTAGCTTTCTGGCAGATTTTTCATGACGCTAAAACTCATCGAATACGTTTCTCCATGTTGGTAAAATAACAGTTCTGTCTCAGTATAAGAAAACATTTTCTGGCTCCGTAATGTGCGTAACTTAAATGAGTATACCAAATTAATTTGTTAACAAGTTCGTCAGGAACGCATAATAACCAATTGTTGCTGTCAGGGTGAGAGCGGCGAAACAGAATATTATTGCGTACAGTGTAATGGTTTCTAATGGTAACATTATTCCTATTTTGCCAAAGGTGTTTCATTTCTTTCCATAAGTTGTCTTTACTCTGCTCTTGTGATATGTCTCGTAATGACGACGAAATGAAATTTTCAAATGCAACTTGTTAAATGTACATGACGCTGAAATTTGCTTTGCAGAAGTTGGTTGCGATGTCTTGCTGATTGTTGCTGAGAGAACGCGATAGTGCGTCTGCTACAATATTTTGTGTACCGGGAATGTGAACAATTGTAAAATAAATTCCTGCAAATAAAGTTTCCATCTACTTAATCTGTCGTGTGTAAATTTAGCGGAAAGTAAAAACTGTATCGCTCTATGATCTGTGTAAACGGTCGTATGTCTTCCATAAAGAAAATGCCGAAATATCGTAAATGCCCATACAACACACAATGTTTCAAGTTCTGTAACAGAATAATTGCGTTCAGCAGGTGACAGAATGCGACTCGCAAAGGCTATGTTTTTAATTACTATACAACCATCTTCTTCAATTTCCTGAAACATGTGTACGCCTAAAGCGGTGTTACAACTGTCGGTGACAATTGAAAAATTTCTAGTAAGATCTGGGTATGATAAAAGAGGTGCATTAAACAAAGCGTGTTTCAAATAACATTTCCGTTAACAAGGTTCTGCGTGTCAAAAGTATTGCTTGCGTTACTGGAAGATGCAACCTGTACTGTATCTAGTCAAATTCTATCTGACGTGCTATTATTTTCGGGAGGATGCTGTGGCATTTCAACTATTTGAACTGTTCTATTATTTCTTCCTGACGTATTACGTTCGGGATGATATCTACTGTCTGGTTCATTCATGATAATATGTTGTTGCGGATGATTTTGCTGCTGGTAAGACCGACTGTTATTAAACGTACGCTGAAAATTGTGCTCATTACTTTTACGTCTGTCATGGTAGTCATTTCTATACGGTGCATTGCGATATGAGCTGAAATAGTGTGTTTTCTGTACGTAGTTATTTCTTTGTTGCTGTGCGTTACTATTTGTTGGAGCTGATGCTATACGTGCAGGCGGCGAAACATTAAAGCTTGGTTGACCTTGTACGTTACATTGTTGGTTAGGTATGCTAACCGGCTGGTTTTGATGCTGTTGCGGTGAAAACCTCTATTGTTACCAAAATGCGTTCGCTGTTGCTGATAATTTTGACGATTGCTGAAAATGCTGTACATACTGATGATTACAATTTTATCTGTTATTAAAATTACGGCGGTAGTTGTCATTCCGGGAGTGTCTAAAGAGAACTGTCACTTTCGGTAAAATTTGTCATATTTTCTTTACACGTTTCTAATACTACATAGATCGATAGTTGAAGAGCTGTTCTGATAGATATAAAGGATAGTAGAAGTGAAGGCAGCAGTGCAGAAAACTAAAGATGAAATAGCACTACTACGGCTCGGGGCCCTGTGCACGCTACGGCACATATTCATCAAAGTGTAATGAATCCCCTGAGGTCAATTACGCGTTGCAAATAAATTTTAGCTTCTCCTTCAAAAGCAAATTGCTGTATCCATGCCAATTCTAGTTTCTGCATTACAGGCAATGGCGGTGAAAGTACAAAAATAAATTGACGTGTCCAGTTCAAAGCGTGTATCTGTGCTCTGTTATTTTTAAATCCCTTAGTTTTTTTTACGGATAAAAATTGCTTATAATCAACGTTATCGTCTCTGAATTTGTGAACAGGTTCAGGTTTGTATGAGAATCTGTTTGTCTGTGTCTCTTCGTATTCTAAGTCGCATGGTCTCTGTAAATTACTTAAGTTATACTGGCTGTGTGAGTGTGACAAATGTTCGGAATGTCCCGTATGCTGTGACGTGTTATTGACCGAAACATTTTTCATTTCTGTCACTTTAAAACGTTCGTCAATTTGGCTGTTCTGTTGTTCACATTTCTTATCGACTTCCGTATCCAGAGTGTGTGAAAGTCCTGGTGACTTTAAATTAAACTCGTCGCGTAACTGTGTCGCATTTTCAGAACATTGTTCAGCGACTGCACTACTTTCATCTCTAAGTACTTTAGTTGTGGCTGCATGTATATTACTTAATTCTTGAGCAACATATCTAGTTTCTTCACTACTGTTACTAGCACAAGCCTTAATTTCCTCACATAATTGTTCTTTAGTATCATGGCGTTGCACGGTAACGGCTGTAATCTGTTCACTAAGTTGTTTGTTCCGCTTATTAAGGTTGTTGTGTTTTTCATTTGACTGTTTGAAACTTTCATTCAACTGTTTGGAATTGTTGTCTAGTTTTTCAATCCACTGTTCGAGATTTTTGTTATGTTGTTTGTACGATTCATTAATTTGTAGCAATAATGCCATAACTTGATCCCAGCCAAAATTAGCGGCTCTATTCTCTGTGCTGTTTGATGGCGTACCTGCAATTGTCACGTTTTGTGTAACCATTTGGTCATTCTGTGATTCTCGAAAAGGTTTGCCAATCGGATGTGCACTGTTGGTCACTACACCGGAATTAAATAAATCTGACGTACTTTGAGTACATTGTTCATTTTCATTAGAAACATTTATCTGTTCATTACGTAAATTTTGCAAACCGGGTGTGTCAAGCTGGGCAGCGTTCATTGTAACAGAACGTGCCGCGTCATCAATTGTCGTTAAATTAACAGAGGACACAATTGAATTTGTTTGCTCATCATTAGGATCAAAATCAATGTTAGTGATCGGTACACATTGATTGTCTGTCAATGGAGGACTATCATTAAGACACTGAGTGTCACAAGTATTATCGATCAGATTATTATAGTCGGCTATTTCACTCATTGCACATCGCGATATACTGTTAACAGTTTCTCATGACATTTCCACTAATCAAAATTAAGCACAAATGAAACAAGAACAAGGCAAAAATGCAACAAACACAATTACAATAAAGAGCAACCAATTGTTGATGATCTGTGAAACAAAGAGTGACAAATTAGTAAATGCGTTGCGCCAGATGCAAACTACGTTTAAATAAATAAGAGCAGATATATGACTACTTATCAGAAGATTCACAAAGAAATACGATCCTGGCAGGGTCACCAAGTGTAACCTCTCCACAAAAAAAATAAAATGAACTTAAATATAAATAATCTGAATGTGATTCTAATTTAGTGTAACCTCTGAACAAAATTGGTTCCCATTCATAATCTCTGTGCAGAAATGCATTCACATTTAATGTACCCACAAAATTCTTTTCTCATTTAATGTTAAGTTCGAAACAGAAAAATTCCTAAACCCCGAAATAAAAAAAGAAATTCAGTAACCTGGTAAATTTTAGGACGACAGCAGCGCTGCGCCACGGCCCTGTATTCTGAATAAAAAAAGCATTAATTCTTACCTCAATAAAAACGGCGAATATATCTGCTCTTACCTAAAAAATTTTCGGCACAGTTCCGTGCAATGCTGGCCTATACATTAGTGATTCGTGAAAGGAATGATCATGCATTGGATAAATTCTTTAAATTGAAATGAATGCTTTTTTTAAAAAATTACTTTATATTATGAAAATTATTATTACGGCATTCTTTAAAAGAAATTGGATGACAGTTCACATACATTATTAGATATGCGCAAGGCTGCTTCTTTACCTTATACAATAATACTCATCCTCCAGAGTCCCGACCAGAGTAGACTGCACACAAGTGCAGACACGCGCAGACTACCGCAGACTACTGCATACTAGCGCACACACGCGCAGACTACCGCAGACTACTGTCGACTACTGCAGACTACTGCCGACTAGCAACAAGCGACAACTAACTACATACTGCTCTCTGGTCAGAGACTCTCCTATGCTTTGCCTATTGCAGGCAGCACATACAGCGCACACCCCTTACAATACTTTACTACTGAGACACTTGCACAGTCAAGTCAACATAAGAAAATCCCTGCACCTGGAAGCGCTTTTGACAGCTTTCGGCTCCGAAGCGCTAACAGCTGCAAGTGAAAAAAACAGCCGTCTATAGTGCTATTAAGGGACGTTGCCATAGAGACGTTTATAAAATCGCCTTATAGAGACGCGAAGCAGCTGTACTGTACATTACATATATATTTCTTTATACAACTGTTTCATAATTTCAAAGAAGTTTTTTCGATAAGACACTACAAACACAATTCAGTTTTTCCGTTTGTAGCAGAAAATTGGCAGAACGAATACCCGGGCAATGCTGACTTTGTCAGTTAGTATCCAATAAAGGTATAAGTCCTCACTAAAAAAAGTAAGATTCATTGAATTTTCACCGTTTTGCTGCTCAATCTGCAATCATCCTTTAACAAATATACGTTTGCGGTATCTCATACGAAGACAAAAAATTTAAAACGTGCTGTTTTACGAAACAAGAGATGCTTATTCTCCTAACAGCACTTCAGTGTCTCTTCGAGACCCCGTTTCGAGGGTCAGTCCTTGGCCTGTGTGGTCGTCAGGACAGCTCAGTTCTGGAGTTAAGTAAAGACAGTATCTTTTACACGTGAAACGTGTTTACAACGGCGACACCGTGCCTATACTTTTAAACTTGAACGAGCATAATACTGCGTAACGAGTTACTAAATTTAGTATCGATTATAAATTTTAATAGTCTTGAGTGCAATATTATGTAATAAGAACTTCAAAAATGGTTCAAATGGCTCTGAGCACTATGGGACTTAACATCTTAGGTCATCAGTCCCCTAGAACTTAGAACTAGTTAAACCTAACTAACCTAAGGACATCACACACATCCATGCCCGAGGCAGGATTCGAACCTGCGACCGTAGCAGTCGCGCTGTTCCGGACTGCGCGCCTAGAACCGCGAGACCACCGCGGCCGGCTAATAAGAACTACACTCATGCTCATAAATTAAGGATAATTTTGATACATGGTGGGCGGTTTGTGTTTGAATCACCTCGGGGTATGAACATGCGGTGCATTTGACCTGGGGTCGTCGCACGGTGGCGCTGGCAGCGGTCCACAAACGCAAAGGTGTGTTGGTGCATGTCAGAATACGGTGCAGCGAGTAAGTGTGCAGACGTTTTCAGATGTGCTAACGGTGACTGTGTGTTGAAAATGGCTCAAAGAACACATATTGATGACGTTATGAAAGGAAGAATACCAGGGCGACTGGAGGCTGGTCAAGCACAGCAGGTCATAGCAGTGTGATCTCAAGATTATGGCAACGTTTCCAGCAGACAGGTAACATGTCCAGGCGCTACGGTACGGGACGTTCTCAGTGTACAACACCACAATAAGACCGATATCTCACCATCAGTACCCGCAGACGGCCACTGAGTGTTGCAGGTAGCCTTGCTCGGGACCTTACCGCAGCCACTAGAACAGCTGTCTTCAGACACACAGTCTACAGACGACTGAGCAGACATGGTTTATTCGCCCAGGGACCTGCAAGGTGTATTCCACTAACCCCTGGTCACAGGAGGGCCAGTAAAGCCTGGTATCAAGAAAGGTCATTGGAACAGTGGTCCCAGGTTATGTTCACGAACGAATCCAGGTATAGTCTTAACAGTGATTCACTCCGGGTTTTCATCTGGCGCTAACAAGGAACCAGATAATAACCCCTTAATGTCCTTGAAAAGGACCTGTATGGAGGTTGTGGTTTGATGGTGAGGGGTGGGATTATGATTGGTGCCCGTACACCCCTGCATGTCTTTGACAGAGGACCTGTAACAGGTCAGGTGTATCGGGACGTCATTTTGCACCAGTATATCCATCTTTTCAGGGGTGCAGTGCGTCCCACCTTCCTCCTGATGGATGATAACGCACGGCCCCAACGAGCTGTCATCGTGGAGGAGTACCTTGAAACAGAAGTTATCAGGCGAATGGAATGGCCTGCCTGTTCTCCAGACATAAACCCCATCGAACACGTCTGGGATGCTCTCGGTCGAAGTATCGCTGCACATCTTCAAAACCCTAGGACACTTCAGGTGCTCCGACAGGCACTGGTGCAAGAATGGGAGGCTATACCATAGCAGATGCTCGACCGCCTGATTCAGAGTATGCCAACCCGTTGTGCGGCCTGTGTACATGTGCATGGTGATCATATCCCATACTGATGTCGGGGTATGTGCGCAGGAAACAGCGGCGTTTTGTAGCACATGTGTTTCGGGACTGTTTTCTTAACTTATCACCGATACCATGGACTTACAGATCTGCGTCGTGTGTGTTCCATATGTGCCTATGCTGTTAGCGCCAGTTTTGTGTAGTGCCTCGTTGTGTGGCACCACTTTCTACAATTATCCTTAATTTATGAGCATGAGTGTAGATGATAACCAGTCTCGGTTGACTAACAACCATTCTCGCATCATGCTTACATACAACTGGTACCTGAGTACGGTTTTAACCGCAATACCACTGTTACTTAAGTGTAAGTTACCAGTATCTAAAGACTGAACAAAACATGACTGGTTTTATATGCTAACCGCTATGCCTTGGCCAGTCCTTGGATACTGACAAGTTTTACAGAAACTTCTGTAACAGGGTACAACGCTGCTGCAGGATCAAGTGTTTCGGAGTAAACAGTTCAGTGCAAATAGTTGAAAATAGGGCTCCGCAGTAGACGAGCCGTACATGTTCACATGCGGATCCTACGACGTCGTCAGTGACGATTGCAGTAGGTGTGGGGTGATCGTTATTGGACCGTGAGTCAAGCGAAATGTGTCGTTTCATCGGACGAATCATGTTACTGTTACAACACGTCGGTGGTCGTGTCTAAACACGTCGTCATCTAGACGAGCGACCGCTCAAAACATGCACTGGGACATGAACGCGGACTACGGGGTCCTTTCACCAGGGCTTCCATGGGACATGTGATAGAAATTACAGACACCATGGCATGTATTATGTGAACATTACTGAGAAACGTTTGCATCGTTTTATTCCTGATGTCCTTCCCAAGGGAGACTGCATGTTACAGGATAATAATCGTGTTACAGTAGTTTGAGGAGCACAGTAAAGAACTGATGTTGATGCCTTGTCTACTAAATTCTGTAAGGTGTCAGGCAAATCCAACACCTTCCATGAAAACCCTGACATGATAGCAAATCCAGCAGTATGTCACATAGCTCTGAATAAATTCTGACATTAAATTAACCAAAGTAATACGATCAACGAGTGAGCAAATGGAATACCACAGACTAACACAAGAACGCCTAAATGCATGTCATACCTTCCCACCATGAAACAGACGCAGCTCCGAGGGGAGAAACGAGAACAGAAGCCAAGAGCAGAACCGTGTCAAGCTAGAAGGCCCTACGATAAGGGACGGACACCCACGTCGACAGCCGACCGCCAAGACCACCCCCAGCCCATGTTAAAAGATAGAGCCCTCCAGAAGAACAGTATAGATCATACGATAACACTAAAAGGGCCACACCAGCTGCAAGTTTTAGCGTGAGACTAACCACGTCTCTGTTACGTAGCAAACATTAAAAACATTGCCCCACCATGAAAAGTATAATGTTTCTCATCGTATAGACAGAATTTTTGTAGGCAGAGCTTAAGGTTAACATTGACACTCTGATTGGTCAGTTGAAAACACAGCCAGATAGCTTTTCTTAAACCAACTTTGGTAAATTGTAGTAAGGAGAAGATAGAAAGAGTTGCTACCGAGACGGCGAGGTGTGTGGTTCAAATGGCTCTGAGCACTATGGGACTCAACTGCTGAGGTCATTAGTCCCCTAGAACTTAGAACTAGTTAAACCTAACTAACCTAAGGACATCACAAACATCCATGCCCGAGGCAGGATTCGAACCTGCGACCGTAGCGGTCTTGCGGTTCCAGACTGCAGCGCCTTTAACCGCACGGCCACTTCGGCCGGCGAGGTGTGTGGAGCTGCGCCGCCCAACGCCCCCTGATGCTGCCTAACCAACGACAAGGTAATGAACGCACGTGATGCTGCATAAGGGCGCATAAGGCTTCACTCAGAACTGTGAAAGTCTCAGCTGTTACACCCCCTTTTTAAGTAATACTAGTGTCGATCGTCAATTAAACTTCGTGGTATTCACATTTGCTATTAGAAGTTAAAAATTTGAAAGGCGATGATTTTTCTGTTATATAATTATTGAGAAGCCACATCAGCCACTGTAATTTATGAAAATTTAAATAAGCAATTAAAGATAATTGAGGGTCACTGTAGACCATTTTGATAGTTTTCTCTTTTGTGAAACTTAACTTAAACCTAGATTATAGATGTGATATGGCATAGGTCATCCTTCGATCCATTATAGAACTTGGAAATCCATTCAGGGAATATTCGTTCACATGTTTGTTGAACACAGTTGGTTTTTATCATCCTGTATTAAAATATTTCCTTTTATCAATAGTGCAATTTACAAACAATGTTTTGTGAGTAGAATAAAATTTCCAATGGTAAACTTAACTGCTTTTTCGACGTTATTTTACCAGCTAACTAAAAATAGGAAAGCCTTGAACCCCTTCCACTAAATTTAGTTAGTATTAAGATTCTTTTACAGGGAGTGCAGTGGAGCTGACGCTGAAATCATTAAGTGTTTGATTATATCATCACTAGTCTCACTGAACTCTTCTGAACGCTATATGTCATGTGTGGTCTGGCGTCTCCTTGCCAGCAACTTGTCCCAGGTTCCCACCAGTCAATTCCCTAAAAAACATGCTCAGAGCGTTGTGCGAAAGTGGTAGGGAGACACGACTTAGAAGAAACAGACACCATGCAGAATGTTAGAGAATGGCGACCCTACCAGGATGGTAAAATACCATGATTGAAGGTCGATCACGTGCCTAACTAGGTCAGAAAAATATGCTCTTTAAAAATTTTCATAACAAATTTTCTGAAAGGCATAAATAGTCGAAAACAGTAGCTGCAGCGATAGATAGTAAGAAAGTATTCAAGAGAAAGTGAGACATTCTAGCAGAGACAATAGCATAATTAATTTATGAATTTTAAATTGTTATAATTAAGTTTTCTCTCCAATGCAAGCGCACAGGTGGCGGATACATTGTTGCTAGTTGGTTCTGACCCAACAAGTATGTGAATGGATTGTCAGTCTTGGGTATAATAAGTGTGAAGTCGTGTGTGCATTAAGTTTATGAAACGCATGAGATCGTATGAGCGCATGTTAACGCGAAGTAGGGCGCGTGAATTGCTTTTAAAACAGAAAATAAGGGAATCGGAAAGATTAGCAATGGCAGATAGAGACCTTGACCGAATTGCGGTAGAGGTTGAGACCCAGCATGAAAACGGACAGAGAATAGAGAACAGTACAACAGACGATGCAGTATCGCGAGAAATAGGACAGATAACGCACCATACCGAGGATAATGTACGCCAAGGCACAGAAAACGTAGGTCAGCATACGACAGAGGAGCAGGAAAGTAGAGATGCAGTCGATGAGAATTGTAACTTGCGTCTTGAATATGTAGAACCCATAGTACAAGTAATCAGAGCTCCCTCACAACAGAGTAAAAGGATTTCGAACAGAAACGTGTCACAGCACAGTTCAATGCAATAGGTTGCAAACCAACACTTGGGCGAAAATACAGAGCGTAGGACGTCGGAAGAAGACGCAATAGGACCCACCAATCTGGCAGAATTATTACAACAAATGAAGGAAACCATGACAAGACAAAATAAAGAAATTGCGAACCAAATTAAAATTCAAAATGCAG
This sequence comes from Schistocerca nitens, assembly GCF_023898315.1. Lineage (NCBI taxonomy): Eukaryota > Metazoa > Arthropoda > Insecta > Orthoptera > Acrididae > Schistocerca > Schistocerca nitens. The sequence continues at coordinate 273,755,500 of NC_064620.1, forward strand.
AAACCACGAGACAAATGCGTGAGATTAAAGAAAAAAACAAAAAAATTCAGTTACACCTAAGTCATATTGAAGACGAGGCAAAAGAATCTCGAGAAGTGATAGGAAACTTAATAACAGGTCACAATCAATTGAGAACAGACATTGAAAAGGTACAAAAGGACGTACAAACATTGCGTAATGACAATCAGGACGAGATCAAAACATTACGTAACAACACCCAGGGAGAAGTTAAGAAACCAGAGAAACAGATAAACGTAATTACTAGACAAGCAGCAGGTACAGCGCGTGAAATTGTTGAAAACAGTGTGTTACACAAACGTATCACAAAAGCAGCGCTGAAAAGATATGGTAATCGCATAGTCAAAATAGAAGCGCAAACGAAGCAACAATTTCAGAAATTGCGAACAGAGTTGTTGCAAACTATTGAAGAGCGTAGTGAACAGGATCGAACAAGCACTGAGTCTGCAACCACATCCGTATCTGTAATAGCACCGGAAAAACAAGCAATTAACGAAGATATCATGCATTTGCGATTCCAATCACAGGCGGAAAGTAACATACGTGAAATCAGACAGCCTGCATAGCAACAAACACGTTTCGCAAATCTTGATGAACAAACGGCACCACAAACACATGAGGAACCACAAATGTATGTTTCAAGACAGTTTGGATTCTACAATGAAGCGGCAAGGTTAGCCAGACAACATGCCAAACCAATACGTGACAATGGAAAGCCAGGTCGCGTAGAGCACAGTGCAATGCATTCAGCTACACGTTCACAACCGATGGAAGAAAATTATTGCGTACCACTTCAACGATACCACGCAAGGGTAGGTGAAAGTTATAGTGGACAATATCCAATGGATCTACCACAACCGGAAAGAACGACGGGAGAAATGATCAGAAACAAAAGTGGCGAAGAATCGCGAATTTCGTATGGAACCATGACGAAGTACGACAACGATCATTTCCTCACAGTCAGAAAATTTCAACACTTTCGAGAAGGAAACTCATTACATCCACGAACTTTTATTGATCAGTTCCGAGTAGGATTACCAGAACACTGGACGCTAGCACACAAATGAGACTTCATATGTGCACACATGTCAGGAACAGTCGCAGAAACCATGCAGAATGTTGCAATGACATGCCGATCGTATGAAGATTTCAGAGAAGTTTCTCTCACGATATTGGTCCAGCGAAGCACAGAACAGAGTGAAGTACGAATTATTATAGAACCTATATTTTCAAAATTCAGGAGAAGTAATGGCAAAGAAAAATCAATGCTTAGTTGTACCATACAGTGACGGAGAGTTGATTAAATTATGCGCGATGAAGTTACCATTGAAATACCAGCAATCATAAGTAAGTCACGGTGGCAATGAAGTCGAAGCATTTAAAGGAATTCTAAGGGAACTAGAGTTTTATATTTTCGGAAGATGACGCAAGAAAAAGACGAAGCACACGTGAAAACGGAAGCAAAAAGCAGTGGAATCCACAAGACACAATACGAAGAAACAATAATTACGAACCACGTGATAACTTCGCACCAAGAAACGACAACAGATTTCAAAAAAGAAACGGTTATGGCAATAACTATAAATCACCCAGGAACGGCAGCAACTATTACAGAGGGAATAACAGCAACCGGAATGGGTATTGGAGCGCCAATATACCGACAAATTATCTACAAAGAAACCAATATCGACAAGCTGAACAAGAAGAGAGAATACAGATAAAGGGGTGGAGGTAAGACCACCAAACCCCGAAAAACGTTCGCATTGACAGCTAAGCGCCCAAGCCAAAGAGAATGACGCACCGACCCATGATAATTGCAGCACCTTGAACAGAGACGTAAATACCTTATCACGAGAAGAGAAGAAGGAAGAAACAAAACCGCAGGGACCAACTGAAAACGAAGACAGGAAAATAACAATATCGTGTTGGGACGAAATTAATTGGGAGAATACTGACGAGGAAGATGAATTACCAGAGACATGCACAACGAATGTAGGAGGAAAGGACGAAGTAATAAGTATTGCAGAGCTATTTGAGATGGAAACCAGGGAAAGCGAATTCAATGAGGATAATGTGCAGTCGACAGAAGTTGAAAATAAGTTACTAGTGGGCACACACCCCAACGTATATAATGAAGGAAGTTATGAAGCGATAATTAGAGCATTTACATGCGATTATGTGGAAGTAGCGACGAAGAAGAAGAAGATAGACGAAGATGAGGAAAAAGTAGAGGATGTTGAAGGAAGTGTAAATGAAAGAAGAAATAGAGAAGAGGAAATAAAAGAGAGAGAAGTAGCAGTCGAAGCTTATCCTACAGAAAGTTCGAATTCACAGGGGAAAGTCCTGAAAAGACTCACGTATGATTCAGTGGAGGATTCGTTGATGCAAGAAGAAGAAGAACAGAACCAACACTTTCAAATTCAACCAATTGTGAGGGTCATGGTAAAACATATCCCAGTCAATATTGCAATTGATAGTGGAAGTGAACTGACTGCAATTTCAGAACATTTATTCATGCAGTGTAATGCCAATGAGGAATTGCCAATTCTGAAAACATGTAAGATTAAAGTACGAGATCCTATTAGAAACAATGCTGCGGAAGTTACGAGGCAAACAAGGTTAACTCTCTCGTGCCAAGGTCAAAAGATCGATGCCAACTTCGTGATTATATCTACACTAACTGTAGATTTGATTATAGGTGCAGATTTTTTAAATGAGAGAAGAGCGATGATAGGTATGGGGAAAGGTAGTGTGACATTCAGGAATGTCACACTTCTCTTTGAGCAAAAGCTAAAATTAGAAGAAATACCAGTTATAAACAAACAATTAAGAATGATGCGAGATAAATTGGATGAAGAATTGGAATGGTATGCACAAAAGGGGGAATCGCCTCAACTCATGTTAGAAGTCCATAAAGAAATTGACAAAAAATTTCAAGAAGTTTAAGTAAACAATTAGCAAAATATTTCAAGTTTATGTTGCAGATAAGATCGTCAGGAGAAAGAAGAATGAAGAGAGAGGGAAGTGGGAAAAAGAAAGTAGTTTCAATAAAAACAAAAACAAAAGTAACACAAATAGTAGCATAGGTTATAGTGAAGGGATAAAGCATAGATAGTCTAACAACATGAAATACTAAAATGCTATACACCACGACACTACACAAAAATAAAAAACGAATTTGAGGATTCTTGTAGAAGTTATGACTCAAAATATCTTAGAGTTATAACATGGAAAGGGCGCCAAAATTTGTAAAGCTTTTTAAAAAGGCGTAAAACAATGTAGGTAGTAGACATATGTTAGATGATTATAGGTAAAACTTTTTGTAACAACCATTGTAAAATCTCCAGCAACAACCAGATGCAACGACCCACAAGTTGCAACAAGAGAAGTATCAAGAAAGAAAAGGATGTAATTAGCAAGACACGATTCCTACAAGGCAGAAGCGTCGAGAGAAGGGAAAGGACAGCGAGATCAACAAAGGGCACCTTTATCCAAAGTCGGCAGTAAATCTAGTGCTAAGGCAAACCCTGCTGGGACAGGACGCGGAAGCCCAAGAGGGTCCCAGGACGCCCCGACTCAGCGGAGCGAGCAAAAAACGGCCCAACGAGAAGACCGCTTGGGCAAGCCAACACTGGCAAAAAATATGTGTAAAAGTCACACTACTGCTATTAAACAGCACGCTGATGCACGAAACTGAAGAAAACTTCCACAAAGTAGAAATGCCACGTCCAAACAATTTATCAAACTGTTACTAAGAGGAGAACTTCAAAGTGACTAGTTATCAATAAATATCCCCATGTCCTGCCCAGAGAAGAGCCAGAATCAAGTAAGAAGCAGAGAAAAAGCAGGCAGAACAGAAGTTGAAGATTCGCAAGATTGAGACCAAGAAAGAAGATGGGTGAAGAATTGACGACATACCTTCCCAAATCCCTGTCCTATTGTAAACTAGTCATCTGCAAAGTATTACAACGAAAAACAACCGCTTTCAGCGACATATAACGATGACTTTCATGCATACAGTAAACCTCGAGATTCCGCACTCACAGCTCAATTCCATCATGGGACCTCCACAACGGCAATTCACCATTGCAAAGCCAACAAGGAATGACGAACGAAGCTGTACATCAAATACTTGCCCACATCCATCTCGCTGAAGTCCATCAATTCGTGCAAAAACATTCGTCAACCTCATGCATGAATATTCATAGGATAATGAAAATGTATGAAATAAAGTGATGTAGGAAATGTGCAAAAGACACGTGTGAAAAACTAAATAAGTAAAGCACACCAGACAGCTAATAAACTACAAAATCACAGTGATTCACTATGGACTTAAGTAAAAATAGACTATCGATAAAAATGAGTCATTAGTTCTGAAATGGCCAGTGTATAAAGAACAAAATTAAGGCATAATAAACACTAAAACTATATGCTACTTATTTCCTCCTCATAAAAATAAAAGAATAACTATATTTTACTTATTTTCTCCTTATAAAAACAAAGAATAAAAAATTATCTTGTTGGATGTTTTCCCTTTTTTTGTCATTTGTACCATTTGTTAGGATAATATCTCAATACTTATGTATGTATATTTCTTTGTCAAAGCAATTCTTGGAAATATTCTTATTTGTTAGAGTAACAATGTTTAAATGAGCGTCTAGGAACAAAAACAGTTTAGTTGTACATGATATTTGGAAAATGTGTTAGAAATAGATTTTACTTAATTACTACATTTATAAAAATAAAAAAAAACGTTTCTAAGATAATCGATGTGAAAGACTCCTCACTTTCAATAACAAACTTCTTAAAAAATAAACTTCACACTTAAATAAAGAAAGAAAATAATTAAAAATTAATAATGATAACAGCATAAAAATATTCTTCTCTTGTCAATATAAACATATTTTGGAGAATAATGTGGAAGAATATAATAATATAAATTAGTATTACGAACTAGCATAGAACTAGAATAACGTGGCTGAACAGTAGGCAACAAAATTTAGAGAACGGAATAATTTTTGAGTGACTTAGACAGCGATTCAATCATTGCCTAACTTCAGTGCAAAAATTAAGTTCATAGGGTGGTGATATGTAAGGTGTCAGGCAAATCCAACGCCATCCATGAAAACCCTGACATGATAGCAAATCCAGCAGTATGTCAAATAGCTCTGAATAAATTCTGACATTAACCAAAGTAATACGATCAACGAGTGAGCAAATGGAATACCACAGACTAACACAAGAACGCCTAAATGCATGTCATACCTTCCCACCATGAAACAGACGCTGTTCCGTGGGGAGAAACGGGAGCAGAAGCCAAGAGCAGAACCGTGTTAAGCTAGAAGGCCCTACGATAAGAGACGGACACCCACGTCGACAGCCGACCGCCAAGACCACCCCCAGCCCATGTTAAAAGATAGAGCCCTCCAGAAGAACAGTATAGATCATACGATAACACTAAAAGGGCCACACCAGCTGCAAGTTTTAGCGTGAGACTAACCACGTCTCTGTTACGTAGCAAACATTAAAAACATTGCCCCACCATGAAAAGTATAATGTTTCTCATCGTATAGACAGAATTTTTGTAGGCGGAGCTTAAGGTTAACATTGACACCCTGATTGGTCAGTTGAAAACACAGCCAGATAGCTTTTCTTAAACCAACTTTGGTAAATTGTAGTAAGGAGAAGATAGAAAGAGTTGCTACTGAGATGGCGAGGTGTGTGGAGCTGCGCCGCCCAACGCCCCCTGATGCTGCCTAACCAACGACAAGGTAATGAACGCATGTGATGCCGCACAAGGGCGCATAAGGCTTCACTCAGAACTGCGAAAGTCTCAGCTGTTACGCCCCCTTTTTAAGTAATACTAGTGTCGATCGTCAATTAAACTTCGTGGTATTCACATTTGCTATTAGAAGTTAAAAATTTGAAACGCGATGATTTTTCTGTTATATAATTATTGAGAAGTCACATCAACCACTGTAATTTATGACAAATTAAATAAGTAATTAAAGATAGTTGAGGGTCACTATAGACCATTTTGATAGTTTTTACTTTTATGAAACTTAACTTAAACCTAGATTATAGATGTGATATGGCATAGGTCATCCTTCGATCCATTATAGAACTTGGAAACCCATTCAGGGAATATTCGTTCACATGTTTGTTGAACGCAGTTGGTTTTTATCATCCTGTATTAAAATATTTCCTTTTATCAATAGTGCAATTTATAAACAATGTTTTGTGAGTAGAATAAAATTTCCAATGGTAAACTTAACTGCTTTTTCGACGTTGTTTTACCAGCTAACTAAAAATGGGAAAGCCTTGAACCCCTTCCACTAAATTTAGTTAGTATTAAGATTCTTTTACAGGGAGTGCAGTGGAGCTGACGCTGAAATCAGTAAGTGTTTGATTATATCATCACTGGTCTCACTGAACTCTTCTGAACTCTACATGTAATCTGTGGTCTGGCGTCTCCTTACCAGCAACATGTCCCAGGTTCAAACTAGTCAATTCCCTAAAAAACACGCTCAGAGCGTCGTTGCGCGAAAGTGGTAGGGAGACACGACTTAGAAGAAACAGACACCACGCAGAATGTTAGAATTCGCCTCATATGAGCCAGACGCAGTCCCTATGGGACGCTGTAGAATTGCACAGGCACGTAATTTACAGATGGGGGTAAGATCCTATGGGACCAAAGTGCTGAGATCCATCGTTCTGTAGGCTTACAAACTGCTTAATGTAACTCAAATTAACTTATGCTAAGGATAACACACACACCCATACCTAAGGGAGAACTCAAACCTCCTACGGGGGAACTGTGTGAACTGTGGCAAGGCGTCCTGTACCACATGGCTACCCCGCGCGGCTGATGTACAGGAATTGCTTGACCTGTGTATAGATATATGGTACCTCGCACCTGGAAACCTGTCATGGTATTGTCGAATGCATGTCATGCAGAATTACTACTGTACCGCGTTTCGTGGTGATCCAGTGATAGCATCTTTCATTAGTAATAAAAATATCCTTGGTCCCGGGATTGAACACCACCTCTGCTTAAATTTGAAATAAAAATCATCAGCAATTGCCGCCGAAGACTTTCGGTATAAGAAGTCTCCTTCGTTCTGCCAACGGCCTTGTCAAAGAGGGCGGAGGAACGGACAGACGTTCAGGGCGCTCTCTTGTCCTTGGGGTGGGAAAGTCCCCCACAGGCGGACGAATCAACAATGATCAACGACATGAGGATGCAGAAGACAATCTAAACCATTGCATTATAGACGCATAATTTCGATATCCACAGAACATTTGGCCTGTAATTAGATAAGTTTCATGATGTCCACTGTCAAAAGATTCCGGACTAGTCCTCCATTCAGATCTCTGGGAGGGGGAGGTGACCTTGAGACAAAGACTGAATACCCAACGAAAGGATAGCGTTCAACGAGTACGAACGTGGAATGTAATGAGTCTGATCGTGATAGGGAAGCTAGAAAATCTACAAAGAGAGATGCTAAGGCTCAATTTAGGGACAGTGGGGCCTAGTGAAGCGAAATGCGAAGTAGCCAAAGATTTCTGGTAGGATGAGTATAAACTAATATCAACAGCAGCAGAAAATGGTATAGCGGGAGTATGAAAAGTTATGAATAGGAAGTAAGGGCAGAGTATGAGCTACTGCAAGCAGTTCAGTGACAGGTTTACTCTCGTCAGAATCGACAGAAAACCGTCACCGGCAATAATAGTTCATGTATACATGCCGACATCAAAGGCAGAAAATAAAGAGACAGAGAAAGTATATGAAGATATTGAACAGGTAATTCAGTACGTAAAGGGAGATGAAAATCTAATAGTTATGGGACACTGGAATGCGGTTGAAGGGAAGGAATGGAAGAGATGGTTACATGGGCTTGATAGGAGAAATAAGAGAGGTGGACTAAATGGGTTCAGCAATAAATTTTAGCTAGTAATAGCGAATACTCTGTTCAAGAAACACAAGAGGGGGAGTTATACTTGGTAAATGCCAGGAAAATTTCAGTTAGATTACGTCATGGCCAGACAGAGATTCCTAAATCAGATAATGGATTTTAAGGCGTACCTAGGAGCAGATATAGACCCAGATCACAATTTAATGACAATGAACAGTAGGTTGAAGTTTAAGTTATGAAAGCGTGGAGTCTGTTCTCTCGCACGCATTCTCATCAAGTACCTCCTGCGGGAATCTGAGTAGCGAGCTTGGAGGAAATGGGCAGGCACTGTGGATAGGTGGCGCTCGGTGGGAATATGGGTCGGCTGTGAGGCGTATCGAGATAGTCCACATATTTGCAATAGCACTGTTTCCCAGATGGCGCAGTGTTAACATAGCTGCCTAGCTGCCTAGGAAGCAGGACATCCTGGGTTGGATCCGAGTCCGGTACACATTTTTCACACGTCACAGCTGATTCCGAACAATTCCTCGATGCAACTAACATCAGTAAATAATTTTCTTTGCTTTCCTTCACCCCCCCCCCTCCACCTTCAATTTATTTACGCATGAAGTTTAAGAAATAGTCAAGAAGAATCATAGCCAAAGAAATGGGATACAGATGCACTAAGCAATAAAATGACACACTTGAAGTTCTATGAGGCTATAGGTATCGCAGTACTGAATACCTCAGTAGGCAGTTCAGTCGAAGAGGAATGGACATCTCTAAAAAGCTTAATCACAGAAGTTGAAAATTAAAAACATAGGTACTAGGATCGCGACTGCGAAGAAACTAGGCTTAACAGAATAAATACTAGTTGATCGATGAAAGAAAAATGGCTCTGAGCACTATGGGACTTAACATTTATGGTCATCAGTCCCCTAGAACTTAGAACTACTTAAACCTAACCAACCTAAGGACATCACACAACAACCAGTGATGAAAGAAGGAAGTAGAGAAGGGTTCAGGGAAAAGCTGAAATACAGAAAAACAAATCACTTGGGAGTAAAATAGATAGGAAATGCAGGGAAGCTAGGCGAAATTGGTGCATGAAAAATGTGAAGAAATCAGAAAAGCATATAGAAGAGTAAAAACAACGTTCGGTAAATTTAAAAACAATGGCAGAGGAGAGAGCGAACAGGTGGAAGGAGTATACCGAAGACCTCTATGAATGGAGCGGGGAGAAAGGGGGGGGGGGTGGAGGGCTCTCATCTGGTCGATTTAGGACCCACTACTAGAATAAGAATTTAAAAGAGATTTGGAAGACTTAAGACCAAATAAGGAAGAAAGGATAGAAACATTACTTAGGAATTTCTTAAATCATTGGGGAAGTGGAAACAAAACGACTATTCATGCTGATGTGCAAAATGTGTTAGACTGATGATGTAGCATCAGGCATTCAGAAAAACGTCATCCACGTAATACCGAAAACTGCAACAGCCGACAAGTGCTACAGTTATCACAAAATCAGATTAAGTGCTTATGTATCCAGGTTGCTGACAAGAGTATACAGAAGAATGAAAAGAAAACTGGAAATCTGTTAGATGACGATCAGTTTGGCTTTAAACCCACCAGAGAGTTGTCGCAAAATGTGTTCTTCGTTTCCTAAAAAACGATGCAAAAATTAGAATTGAGGCGATACTAAAGGTTGAACCCTAGCAGAAGGACGGGCAGTATCGTGCGCTATCATCTGCGCTAGGAGAACAACTCTACGAGAACAACTACCACTAATTGTATCTGGTGGGTCGCTTGAATTTGCTTGCGCAACGGCCTGATTAGCTAACTTCAATGCTAATGAAATCGGAAACGGCACAACGTATCTAATTTTTTTCTTAACAGCTCTCAGCAAAACCTGCAACAACCTTGCAAGCTTTTCAGACTGTTTCTGAGCACCACACCCACACACACACTCACTCACTCACACACACATACACACACACACACACACACACACACACACACACATATATATATATATATATATATATATATATATATATATATATATATATATATATATATATATATATTAAACCCGCCAAAAGATGTAAACAACCATACTTGAGCAGCCCCTATTAGACGGAGGGGGTCCGACAGCTGATCAGTTCCTGTCATTCCCTCCAAGAAGGAAGTACACGGCTCGTGTTGTCTGTAATTCAACGCGTAATGTAACGCGTCCGCATTGTTACTTTGTGCCGGGAAGGGCTCTCAACAAGGGAAGTGTCCAGGCGTCTCGGATTGAACCAAAGCGATTTTGTTCGGACATGGAGGAGGTACAGAGAGACAGAAACTGTCGATGACATGCCCCGCTCAAGCTGCCCAAGGGCTACTACTGCAATGGACGACCGCTACCTACTGATTATGGCTCGGAGGAACCCTGACAGCAACGCCACCATGTTGAATAATGCTTTTCGTGCACCCACATGACGTCGTGTTACGACTCAAACTGCGCGCTATAGGCTGCACGATGCACAACTTCACTCCCGACGTCCACGGCGAGGTCCATTTTTGCAACCACGAAACCATGCATATTGGTACAGATGGGCCCAACAACATGCCGAATGAACCGCTCAGGATTGGCATCACGTTCTCTTCACCGATGAGTGTCGCATATGCCTTCAACCAGACAAGCGTCGGAGACGTGTTTGGAGACACCCCAGTCAAGCTGAACGCCTTAGACACACTGTCCAGCGAGTGCAGCAAGATGGAGATTTTCTGCTGTTTTTTGTTTGGGGAGGGGGGCATTATGTGGGGCCGACGTACGCCGCTGGTAGTCATGGAAGGCGCCGTAACCCCTGTACGATACGTGAAAGCCATCCTCCGACGGATAGCGCAACCATGTCGGCTGTATATTGGCATTCGTCCTCATGGACGACAATTCGCGCCCTATCGTGCACATCTTGTGAATGACTTCCTTCAGGATAACGGCAGCATATTCTCCAGATATGAACTCTATCAAACATGCCTGGTATAGATTGAAAAGGGCTGTTTATGGACGACGTGTCACACCAACCACTCTGACAGAAGTTTGGTGGCAGGAGGAAACGGACTTCTGGTCAACTGAATACGGGGCTATAAACACAAAATAAAATAGGGGTATTGCAGGACTAGGTTTATTAATGAATAAATCAATAGAAATGCGTAGAAGCTACTGTGAACAATATAGTGAACGCATTGTTGTAGCCATGATGGGCGCGAAGTCCACACCCATCACAGTAGTACAAGTTTGTATTCCACCTAGCTCCGCATATGTTGAAGAGTCTGAAGAAATGTATGACGATGTAAAAGAAATTATTCAGATAGTTGACGGAGAAGAAAATTTAATAGTTATAGGGGACTGAAATTCAGTAGTAGGAAGATGAAGAGAAGGAAAAATAGTAGCTGAATATGAAGTGGGGGAAAGGAATGAAAGAGGACGCCGCCTCTTAGAGTTATACACCTCATTTAATCATCGCTAACACTTGATTTAAGAATCATAAAAGAAGGTTGTATACATGGAGGAGGCCTGGGGACACCACGAGGTTCCAGGCTGGTTATGTAATGGCAATACAGAAATTTAGAAACCAAATTTTAAATTGTATGACATTTTCGGGGACAGATGTGGACTCTGGCCACAATTTATTGCTTATGAACTGTAGATTAAAACTGAAGAAACTGGAAAAAGGTAGGAAATTAAGGAGATGGGACCTGGATAAATTGAAAGAACCAGATGTTTCTGAGAGTTTCAGAGCAAGCATTAGGCAACGACTGGCTGGAACAGGCGAAAGGAATACAGTAGAAGGCGAATGGGTAGCTTTCGGAGATGAAATACCGAAGGCATCAGAGGATCCCGTAGGTAAAAAACAAGGCCGAGTAGAAATCCTTCGGTAACACGAAAGATACTGAACTTAATTGACGAAAATCAGCAAATGAAGCAGGCGAAAGGGAACACAAACGTCTAAAAAATGAGACTGACAGGTAGCCCAAAACTGATAAGGAGAAATGGCGAGAAGATGAACATAAGGATTTAGAAGCACATTTCACTAGGGGAAAGATAGATATTGCCTACAAGAAAATTAAGAGGCTTTTGGAGAAAAGAGATGTAGCTGTATGGATATCAAGATCTCAGATGGTAAACCAGTCCTAAGTGAAGAAAGGAAAGCTGAAAGGTTGAAGGAGTATGTAGAGGGTCTATACAATGGAGGTGAACTTGAAAACAATATTATAGAAAGGGAAGTGGACGTAGATAAAGATGAGATGGGAGATATGATACTATGAGAATAATTTGACAAACCTCTGGAAGATAGGGGAGATAGACTGGGGAGATAGACTGGGGAGAGCCAGCCATGACAAAACTCTTCCATCTGGCGTACAAGATATATGAGACAGGCGAAATACTCTCAGACTTCAAGAAGAATATTATAATTCCAATTCCAAACAAATAAGTTGCTAACATGTGTGAAAATTACCGAACTATTTGTTCAATAAGTCGTGGTTGCAAAATACTAACACGAATTATTTACAGAAGAGAGGAAAAACTAGTAGAAGCCGACCTTGGGGAAGATCAGTTTGGATTCCGGAGAAATGAAGGAACACGCGGGGCAATACTGACCCTATGACTTATCTTAGAAGATAGGTTAAGGAAATGCAAACCTTCATTTACAGTATTTGTAGACACAGAGGAAGATTTTCACAATGTTAACTCAAATACTCTCTTTGAAATTCTGAAAGTAACAGGTGTAAAACACAGTGCACGAAAGGCTATTTAAAAATTGTACAGAAACGAGACAGCAGTTATAAGAATGCTGTGGTTTGAAACAGAAGCAGTGGTTGAGAAAGTAGTGAGACATGACTGTAGAATATTCCCGATGTTATTCAATCTATACAATGAACAAGCAGTAAAGAAAACTACAGAAAAATTTGGAAAAGAAATTAAAGTTCAAAGAGAAGAAATAAAAAACTTTTGAGGTTCGCCGATGACACTAATTCTGTCGGAAACAAAAGAAAAAAAACTCTGAGCGCTATGGGACTTAACTTCTGAGGTCATCAGTGCCCTAGAACTTAGAACTACTTAAACCTAACTAACCTAAGGACATCACACACATCCGTGACCGAGGCAGGATTCGAATCTGCGACCGCAGCGGTCGCGCGGCTCCAAAATGTAGCTCCTAGAACCGCTCGGCCACTTCGGGCGGCTGTCAGAGACGGCAAAGGACTTAGAGCAGCTGGACATTGTCTTGAAAAGAGGATAAAAGATGAACATCAACAAAAGCAAAACAAGGGTAATGGAATGTAGTCGAATTAAATCCGGTGATGCTAAGGGAATTATATTAAGAATCGAGGCACTTGAAGTAGTAGATGAGTTCTGCTATTTGGGCAGCAAAATAATTGACGATGGGCGAAGTAGAGAGGTTATAAAATGTAGAGTGGTAATGGCAAGAAAAGCCTTTCTAAAGAAGAGAAATTTGTTTACATCGAACATAGTTTTAAGCGTTAGAAAGTCTTTCCTGAATTTATCTATCTGGACTGTAGCAATATCTGGAAGTGAAACATAGACGATAAACAGTTTAGGCGAAAAGGGAACAGAAGCTTTCGAAATGTGTTGCTACAAAAGAATGTTGAAGATTAGATGGGTATATCACGTAACTAATGACGAGGTACTGAACAACAGCTAGAGAAAAAGAAGGTATCGACTGATAGGGCACTTTCTGATACGTCAGGAATCACCCATTTAATACTGGAAGGAAGTGTAGGGGGTAAAAATCGTAGAGAGAGACCAACAGATGAATACAGTATATAGATTCAATAGGATGTAGGCTGCAGTTGTTATCTGGGGGTGAAGAGGCTCGCACGCGTGAGAGTAGCATGAAGAGCTGCATGAAACCAGTCTTCGGACTGAACTCCACAACAACAACAATAAGGGAAACATAATATTGACTGTATGAAGGCAACAGACACAGAATCTTTGCGTATTTTGAAGTCCACAATTGTTTTGCTTACCAGGGGAACGATTCAGACAAGACCAACCGATTTGACTCATATTTGGCTGGTCGCTTATGTACAACCTAAAATGACACTAAGGCACTTTAGCTCAACCTCCCTCCCGCCGCCCCCCTCTCCACCGTCACTGTTTTTGAGAAAACCACTAGTAAAGTTCATTACTATAATCGATTAAAAATTGACAAGATCAGTAGTTAATTGAAAAAAATGGGCTTTTTTCATCATAACATAAGGGGTCAACAAATGTATGTTGAGCAAAGAAAGCCGGCCGGAGTGGCCGTGCGGTTCTAGGCGCTACAGTCTGGAACCGAGCGACCACTACGGTCGCAGGTTCGAATCCTGCCTCGGGCATGGATGTGTGTGATGTCCTTAGGTTAGTTATGTTTAAGTAGTTCTAAGTTCTAGGCGACTGATGACCTCAGAAGTTAAGTCGCATAGTGCTCAGAGCCATTTGAACCATATTTTTGAGCAAAGAAACTTTTTTGCCTACCGCTTATGTACCCAAAAGGTAAAGGAACTGTAAAAAAAGCGCTGCCATTTGTATTTTCTTCCGTTTCGAAATTTGAAAAAACGGAAGGGTTAATAAATTAAATTAATCAATAAGGAATAACAACAAGAAACGCAAATATATTTATCAAACGATTTGGATCACAAAATAATTAAAATTTTAAGCCTCGTTATATGCAAACAATGCCGAGTACCAGTGCTTCGAAGACAGGCATTCGACGCACTTTATCGCATAAGGGAGAAAAAGGACCCCTTGCCGCAGTTGTCAGTATACGTAAAACAATGCATTTGTGTACGGCGTAATATTCCACCACTGCGCCTGGAAAAATAATGCCTGAAATTCGCCTGTGCTTTCAGGACGAAATTTTCACTCTGCAGCGAAGTGTGTGCTGATATGAAACTTCCTGGCAGATTAAAACTGTGTGCTGTACCGACACTCTAACTCTGGACCTATTTCCTTTCGCGGGCAAGTGCGAGTATCAGTCTGGCACACAGTTTTAATCTGCCAGGAAGTTTTTCTCCTGTATTTATAACGAACGATTCGTTGCTTTAGTCCTTGGGTTATAGAAGGGGTCAGTCGTTTAATCGACTCCTTAAAAGATGCTTACCTCACTTCCTGCAAATCCGGTAAATTTAACAAATTAAATGTACACAACATGTCTTTAGCTCGTTTTAAAACCATATTTTGCTGATAACAAGCGTTGTCTGATACTGGAATCCTGGGGTGGTGAATCTCATAGTCACATACAAATGGCATGGATCGACCGACTTGCACGGTAGAAGTAACAGAGCCAAACTGCACAACCGTGTGAAAGGATTGTGTTAGCATTTTTTATACCCAACTTAACCACTTTATCTCGATGCTTCAAAATACTAATCTGCTTCTGAAAACCCAGCGGGAACCGTACAATCGCGCCGATGCAATATCGATTCAGAGCGTAACTCACGACCAAATTTCAGGACCGATTTTTCAAGCAATTTCAGCGTATGCGTGGTATGCATCAAAATTAATTCCCTAAAAACAAATATTTTTAAATGTAAAATAAGTCTGTTTTACCGACGAATCTTCGAAAGGAATGACGTAACTATGCGAAGACTGCCTTCATTAGATGACCTTAGTGCCGCGAGTGTATATATGCTTCGAATGTTTGTATGACACGTACCACACATATAGTTGTTCGAGAGAGATGAAGGACGTATAACAGACTGAGTTTAAGACCCATTGTAAGGCGACCATTATTAAATTTTTAATTCTTTATTAACCCAAGTCGTTTGAGAAATTTGTTTGCCTACCTTATTATCGGAGCTGGAATGTCAGATCCCTTAAGCGGGCAGGTAGGTTAGAAAATTTAAAAAGGGAAATGGATAGGTTAAAGTTAGATATAGTGGGAATTAGTGAAGTTCGGTGGATGGAGTAACAAGACTTTTGGTCAGGCGAATACAGGGTTATAAATAAAAAATCAAAACGGGGGAATGCAGAGGTAGGTTTAATAATGGATAAAAAAATAGGAGTGCGGGTAAGCTACTACAAACAGCATAGTGAACGCATTATTGTGGCCAAGATAGACACGAAGCCAACGCCTACCAGAGTAGTACAAGTTTATATGCCAACTAGCTCTGCAGATGACGAAGAAATTGAAGAAATGTATGATGAAATAAAAGAAATTATTCAGATAGTGAAGGGAGACGAAACTTTGATAGTCATGAGTGACTGGAATTCGGTAGTAGGAAAAGTAAGAGAAGGAAACGTAGTAGGTGAATATGGATTGGGGGGAAGAAATGAAAGAGGAAGCCGTCTGGTAGAATTTTGCACAGAGCACAACTTAATGATAGCTAACACTTGGTTCAAGAATCATAAAAGAAGGTTGTATACATGGAAGAAGCCTGGAGATACTGACAGGTTTCAGATAGATTATATAATGGTAAGACAGAGATTTAGGAACCAGGTTTTAAATTGTAAGACGTTCCCAGGGGCAGATGTGGACTCTGACCACAATCTATTGGTTATGAACTGTAGATTAAAACTGAAGAAACTGCAAAAAGGTGGGAATTTAAGGAGATGGGACCTGGATAAACTGAAAGAACCAGAGGTTGTACAGAGTTTCAAGGAGAGCATAAGGGAACAATTGACAGGAATGGGGGAAAGAAATACAGAAGAAGAAGAATGGGTAGCTTTGAGGGATGAAGTAGTGAAGGCAGCAGAGGATCAAGTAGGTAAAAAGACGAGGGCTAGCAGAAATCCTTGGGTAACAGAAGAAATATTGAACTTAATTGATCGAAGGAGAAAATAAAAAAATGCAGTAAATGAAGCGGGCAAAAAGGAATACAAACGTCTCAAAAATGAGATCGACAGGAAGTGCAAAATGGCTAAGCAGGGATGGCTAGAGGACAAATGTAAGGATGTAGAGGCTTATCTCACGAGGGGTAAGATAGATACTGCCTATAGGAAAATTAAAGAGACCTTTGGAGAAAAAAGAACCACTTGTATGAATTGTAGTGGACTGTTAAGGCAGCCAGTCCACAGTGAAGTAGCCGAAAGGGCACGCGTCAACTCACGCCGTCTGGCGTTAAGTCTGGAACAGGATTCGTAATGAATGTGATAAAGAAAAGAACGTAGCTACTAGAACACTTAACTTTTATATCGTCCTTTGGTATACAGCATTCTGGATGATACAAGTGAGACTCTATCTTGAGGTACATGCAACGTTACAAATGGTTAATGGCGCCTTGCTAGGTCGAAGCCATTAACTTAGCTGAAGGCTATTCTAACTGTCTCTCGGCAAATGAGAGAAACGCTTCGATCAGTGTAGTCGCTAGCAATGTCGTCGTACAACTGGGCGAGTGCTGGTCCGTCTCTCGAGACCTGCCTTGTGGTGGCGCTCGGTCTGCGATCCTGACAGTGGCGACACGCGGGTCCGACATGTACTAATGGACCGCAGCCGATTTAAGCTACCACCTAGCAAGTGTGGTGTCTGGCGGTGACACCACATGAATATCAAGAGTTCAGATGGAAACCCAGTTCTAAGCAAAGAATGGAAAGCAGAAAGGTGGAAGGAGTACATAGAGGGTCTATACAAGGGCGGTGTACTTGAGAACAATATTATGGAAATGGAAGAGGATGTAGATGAAGATGAAATGGGAGATATGATACTGCGTGAAGAGTTTGACAGAGCACTGAGAGACCTGAGTCGAAACAAGGCCCCGGGAGTAGACAACATTTCATTAGAACTACTGACAGCCTTGGAAGAGCCAGTCCTGACAAAACTCTACCATCTGGTGACCAAGATATATGAGACAGGCGAAATACCCTCAGACTTCAAGAAGAATATAATAATTCCAATCCCAAAGAAAGCAGGTGTTGACAGATGTGAAAATTACCGAACTATCAGTTTAATAAGTCACAGCTGCAAAATACTAACACGAATTCCTTACAGACGAATGGAAAAACTAGTAGAAGCCGACCTCGGGGAAGATCAGTTTGGATTCCGTAGAAATGTTGGAACACGTGAGGCAATATTGACCCTACGACTTATCTTAGAAGCTAGATTAAGGAAAGGCAAACCTACGTTTCTAGCATTTGTACACTTAGAGAAAGCTTTTGACAATGTTGACTGGAATACTCTCTTTCAAATTCTGAAGGTGGCAGGGATAAAATACAGGGAGCGAAAGGCTATTTACAACTTGTACAGAAACCAGATGGCAGTTATAAGAGTCGAGGGACATGAAAGGGAAGCAGTGATTGGGAAGGGAGTGAGACAGGGTTGTAGCCTCTCCCCGATGTTATTCAATCTGTATATTGAGCAAGCAGTGAAGGAAACAAAAGAAAAAATCGGGGTAGGTATTAAAATCCATGGAGAAGAAATAAAAGCTTTGAGGTTCGCCGATGACATTGTAATTCTGTCAGAGACAGCGTTTCTGAAGAAGAGAAATTTGTTAACATCGAGTATAGATTTAAATGTCACTTAGTCGTTTCTGAAAGTATTTATATGGAGTGTAACCATGTATGGAAGTGAAACATGGACGATAACTAGATTGGACAAGAAGAGAATAGAAACTTTCGAAATGTGGTGGTACAGAAGAATGCTGAAGATTAGATGGGTAGATCACATAACTAATGAGGAGGTATTGAATAGGATTGGGGAGAAGAGAAATTTGTGGCACAACTTGACTAGAAGAAGGGATCGGTTGGTAGGACATGTTCTGAGGCATCAAGGGATCACCAATTTAGTATTGGAGGGCAGCGTGGAGGGTAAAAATCGTAGAGGGAGACCAAGAGATGAATACACTAAACAGATTCAGAAGGATTTAGGTTGCAGTTGTTACTGGGAGATGAAGCAGCTTGCACAGGATAGAGTAGCATGGAGAGCTGCATCCAACCAGTCTCAGGACTGAAGACCACAACAATAACAACCTTATTATTTCTTCTTGATTTACTTAGTTTATTAACCTTCCTATTTCTAACAGTTTTGAAACGGAAAAAATAAATGGGAAAAAAATGAATGCGCTTCGAAATCGAGCACAGGTTCTCTGCTCTTCAGCCAGATGCCTTTGTCGCAGCGGCGCTTTTGTCGCACAACGCGTACCTTGTGGGTACGTAACTGATCGAAAAAGTTTCTTTCCTTGATTTCTAGGAAAATATGTGTTTCTGGACCCCATTTATGATTACGAAAAATACTCAGTTTTCAATTATCTATCGATCCCTCAATTTTGGGTCGCCTGAGCGTCGTGAACATTACGGATGTTTTTCTCACAAGAAACGGGGGGAGGAGGGGGGGGGGCAAAATATCTTAGTCTTTTATTTTAGTTTGTGCACAGGCGACCTGTCAACTATTGACGGAACGGTTGGTCGAGTCTTAGGCATTCCTCTTGTTGGATGTTTTGCATAGTAATAGGACTACACGGTTACTTCACATTATAGTCTATAGCTGCTGTAATCGCTGAAGAAATGCGACTGTACTATGATCAAACAATTGTCAATGCAGAGAAACACTGACTATGTAAAGAGAGCTTAAGCGCCAGTTTGTAGCACTGCATTCGCCCCTTTCCTGGGAGTCGGTTTGCTTTAATTGGAGAGAAGAGCTGTCATTTAAAGATACATACACGTACTGATGCAAAGCTATTCTACGAGATGACTTTCGCTTTTTTGACGGATATTGGAGTGAGAAAATTTCCTACAGCTACGGTGACAACAGAAAGGAATAGACAGAAAGAAATGAACTCAAACATGGTAACTTTAATATACTGATCAAGACCAACTTCCGAGTCTTCCTTGTAGTTTATCTGTCAGTGATAGTGAACACTATTCCCAGCCTGAAGGACCGGGATTCTGACTTGAGAATTTTCTTCCGCCAGCTGAATTGCTTTCCTCAGAGCTGACACAGGTCCACCTCTCCTTTAGTGCTAGTTTTAGTCCACCCCGGTAGTTTGTTAGACCAGTACCCACCACATCTGGCCAGCATTCCCCTATCGGCCACCTGGGGAGTCGCCCGATGGGAGATTAGCAACTCCACAGGGGAAACATTATTAAGAAGTAACAGACATCAAATACGAAATAGAAATACAGATGCGAACATAAATATTAAAATAAAAATGCGAACACATACATTATAAAAATCGGTACCTAGTACCACAGTTGAAAAACTTTTTTCACATATAAATACGAAAAACAGATACAAATACAGATAAAGAAGAGCAAACACAAATACATAAAAAAGTCACATACTTTTGCACACAACAGCATAAATATAGATTCGAGCACAAATACAAATCTGAACTCAAATACAGACCCGAATACAAATACAGGCACAGAGACAAATCATTTTTTAATATACGTACGTAGCTTGTATGTCCCATATGAACACAATGAAATGTTGCAGACGCCACACCGATTTCAGGTGCGCGAATGGCAGGAGTTTTCAGAAGCTTCGGCGACGAATCTTCCAGATGCTTTTGTCTGGCAACATCCTATGAAGCGCCAGAAAAGGGCGTCGCCGAAACTCCTGAAGGACGCCGTCTCCCACGCATCTTGCCGACGTACCGTAGTCGCCGCTCTTCCGCTGACTCTGTGTGAATGGCAGTCACAGCATTTGCGACGTTTTGTTTGGCTACGGCGTCGTGGGAATCAACAGAAACTGCGCTTATCTTCTGCGGGATTCTACCAGCTCACACCTGTGTCAATCCGGAACAGTTGCGCGCGAAACAGAAGAACTCAGATGTGTTCCCCGTCTTTTATAGATCTTCGACAATACTAAGCGTTGTTTCCGTGGAAACGAGCTTAGGCGTCATTGCACACGCATACTGTCTATAATAAACTCATCCGTAATTCAGACTGTTACAAATTCATTTGCTTCAGACAAGGAAGGGGAGTGTCAAAGTGTCGCCCACAGGTATTTACGTTTCCCAGTTGTACTGAAAACCTCGTTATTCTGTCTGTCAGATCATTTCTATATTGTGGAACTTAAGTTTCTCCCAGGGCATAAAACGTTCAAACTTCTTACGTTCATGGAACTGGGTGACACAACCACCTTTATTTCAATAGGTGAAGACCCCACCATGTTCAAGAGACATATGCAACGACGGAGTGCTGTGCAAGGAAATTTTAACCTTTGTTAGTTAGGGCGACACCACCCATAAGTCATAATACGGCACGTGGAAAGAAAATACACCACACACACACACACACACACACACACACACACACACATCGTAAGCAATATCCACCACCACACAACCAAAGTTGACCAACTTACGCTTCTCCGTTTTTAAGTACGTTGTCAGTGCGCTATCTCTTCCACCGTAGGAGTGCTCTCTCAACATCTCATGAATTTCCTTCCTGTTTGTCCTACAGAATATTTGAAAACAAATAAATGGTCATGCCCTGCTTGATCCCCATTTCAGTTTTATGGACAGCACTTATTTAGCTTGCATTTTTCACGATTGTCTCGCCCAATGCAAAGTACTAAGGGACTGGAAGAAGTCGTAGGTTATTCCTGTATATAAGAGCGCTAAAAGAACTGATCTGTAATATTACAGACTGTAATCCTTAACATCGGTTTGCTGCAGAATTCTTGAACATATTATCAGTTGGAATACAATAAATTTCCTAGAAACGGAGAAGTTTCTGTTCTGAGACCAAGCCGGCCGGGGTGCCCGAGCGGTTCTAGGCGCTGCAGTCTGGAACCTCGTGACTGCTACGGCCGCAGGTTCGAATCCTGCCTCGGGCATGGATGTGTGTGATGTCTTTAGGTTAGTTAGGTTTAAGTAGTTCTAAGTTCTAGGGGACTGATAGCCTCAGATGTTAAGTCCCATAGTGCTCAGGGCCATTTGAACCATTTTTCTCAGACCAGCAGGGATTTAGAAATCATTACGCATGTGAAACTCAGCTTGCTCATTTCCCACATGATGTCCTAAAATCTATGGCTGAATGACAACGTGCTGATCGCATATTCCTAGAGTCCCGGAAACCGTTTGACACGATGCTCGACTGTAGGCTGTTAACGAAAGCACGAGCGTACGGAATAGGTTCCCAGATTTTGAGTAGTTTGAAGACTTATTAAGTTTTCGCCGATGGCGAGTGGTTCAGACACCAGCGTATCGTTCAAAATGGTTCAAATGGCTCTGAGCACTATGGGACTCAACTGCTGTGGTCATAAGTCCCCTAGAACTTAGAACTACTTAAACCTAACTAACCTAAGGACATCACACACATCCATGCCCGAGGCAGGATTCGAACCTGCGACCGTAGCGGTCGTGCGGTTCCAGACTGTAGCGCCTTTAACCGCTCGGCCACTCCGGCCGGCCCAGCGTATCGTCAGGAGTGCCCCAAAGAAATGTGAAAGGACCGACACTTCTCTCTATACATATGTGTTGTACATCTATTGACAAACAAATGACTACAATTGAAGAAAAACTGTGAGATTCATCCAACAGAAAGAACTTCACAAATTGAGGAAGTTAATAACGTGCTGGCCTTTATGCATAGCAGTTATTCGGCTTGCAATTGATTGACAGAGTTGTTGGAGGTCCTCCTGAGGGATGACGTGCCAAATTCAGTCCAATCAGCCTGTTAGATCTCAGAATCCCGACCTGGCAGGAGGCCCCTGTCCATAATGTTCCAAAAGTCCTCAGTTGGGGAGGGGTCCGGCCAAGGTAGGTTTCAGCAAGAACGAAGACGAGCAGCAGAAACTCTCACTTACTATACTTGCAGCTGCACGGCGAAACTGTGCTGCAGCTTTATAGATTCATCCATCTTCCGCCCAATTTTACAGTTATGCTTTTTCCATGGATACCTGTATGAATATCAGTTTGTTACCATCTTGCATAACTCCTTCGTGATGCGTCGTTTTTTGTCTTAGAGCGTACATAAATGATCTGAGGGACAGGGACAGCAGTAATCTGTTTGCTGATGATGCTGTGGTGTACGCGAAGGTGTCATCATTGACTAATTGTGAGAGGATACAAGGTGACCTAGACAAAATTTCTTGTTGGTGTAACGAATCGCTCCTTGATGTAAATGTAGATAATTATAAGGTAACGCAGTTAAGTAGGAAAAACAATCCCACAATGTTCGGAAACAGCATTAGTAGC
Source organism: Schistocerca nitens (assembly GCF_023898315.1). Taxonomy (NCBI): domain Eukaryota; kingdom Metazoa; phylum Arthropoda; class Insecta; order Orthoptera; family Acrididae; genus Schistocerca; species Schistocerca nitens. The sequence goes on from NC_064620.1 coordinate 273,778,542, forward strand.
ATGGTACTTGACACAGTCACGTTGATTAAATATCTAGGCGTTACGTTGTAAAGAGATAGCGAAGGCGTGGTTCATGTGTAAAGGAAAGCGTACAAGGAATACTAGTACGACCCATTCTTGATTACTGCGATCTCAACCAGGTAGTATTAAAGGAAGACATCAAAACAATTCGTAGGTGGGCTGATAGATTTGTTACCAGTAGGTTCGGTCAACACGTGACTATTATGGAGATGCTTTGTGAATTCAAATGGGAATCCCTGAAAGAAAGACGACATTGTTTTCGTGGAACACTGTTGAGTAAATTTAGAGAACCGGCATTTGAGGCGTGTTTTTTAACTAAGGTCCGTTTGAACATAAGTACACAACGAATGGTTATTTCAAAAAAGTAAATTTATTTTCAGAAAATACATACTTCACTCTATTTTTGACATAGTTGCCAAGTTTGTTGAAACACGTATCATACCTCTCAACCAATTTTAAAATACCCACTTCATCAAAACTTACAGCCTGCTCCGATAACCAAGAAGTTCACTGCCGTTTTCACGTCGTCGGCATCATTGTAACGGTTGCCACTGAGGTGTTGTTTGAGGTGGAGGAACAGATGGTAATCGCTCGGCGCAAGGTCAGGACTATGGGGTGGGTGGTCTAAAACTTCCCAGCCAAAACTGTCCAATAAATCGCGCGCCTGACCTGCAGTGTGAGGTCTTGCATTGTCATGGAGAAGGACAATTCCCTTTGTCAGCATGCCGCATCTTTTGTTTTGAATCGCTCTGCGTAGCTTTCTCAGGGTTTGGCAGTATGCTTCTGCATTGATAGTGGTTCCTCATTGCATGAAGTCGACCAACAAAACACCATACCTATCCCAAAACACCGACGCCACGATTTTGCGCTGGGACAGAGTCTGTTTGGTCTTCACCTTTCAGGCGAGTGTGTTTGTCTCCATTCCATGCTCTGTTGCTTCGATTCGGGCGTGATATGCGAAACTCATGTTTCGTCTTCAGTTACGATCTGACTGAAGAAGCCATCGGCTTCTTCGTGATAACGAGACAAGAAATTCATAGCACACTCAACTCTTTGGTTTTTGTGGTCCTCTGTTAGGAGTTTCGGGACCCAATGGGAGCACACTTTCCTAAACTTTAGGTGTTCAGAAACAATGTTGTAAAGCACTGATCACGACATGTCAGAAAATCCGTTTGAGAGACCTGTTATTGTGAACCGCCTGTTCTCACGAATCCTCACTTCAACTGAAGCCACCAAATCGTCTGTAATCAAAGAAGGGCGGCCGGAGCGGCCCTCATCATGGACGTTGTCATGGCCATCTCTGAATTCTCGTACCCACTTACTCACTTTGCTTTCACTCATAACAGTATCACCGTACACTTTGCAATGGCTCTGAGCACTATGAGACTTAACATCTGTGGTCATCAGCCGGCCGCGGTGGTCTCGCGGTTCTAGGCGCGCAGTCCGGAACCGTGCGACTGCTACGGTCGCAGGTTCGAATCCTGCCTCGGGCATGGATGTGTGTGACGTCCTTAGGTTAGTTAGGTTTAAGTAGTTCTAAGTTCTAGGGGAGTGATGACCACAGCAGTTGAGTCCCATAGTGCTCAAAGCCATTTGAACCATTTTGTGGTCATCAGTGCCCTAGAACTTAGAACTACTTAAACCTAACTAACCTAAGGACATCACACACATCCATGCCCGAGGCAGGGTTCGAACCTGCGACCGTAGCGGTCACGCGGTTCAAGACTGAAGCGCCTAGAACCGCTCGGCCCCTCCGGCCGGCGGGACAGGTGCAGCGGGTGGAAAAGATGAAGACAAACCAGTGGTAATGATACAACAGTTGTCTTGCGAATAGAGAAGAAGTAACAAATTTAAGCGCCATGCACAATGTGGCAGTTTTTCACGCATGAGTGATTATGACGTCATATCCTCTGAACCGAGGCCTACGACAAAGGCAATCGCGCGTACATCACGAAGGTAGGCCTACGCTCGCCCGCTCGCTCAACTCAGCAGACAAAGTACATTTCTACACCTGTTAACTCGTAACTAGGTGTGTACGTACAAAGGAGGATTGAATCTTCTACTGGAATCCGCTATTATGGAGTCTTATTGTTTATTACTCCTACAATGGTCGAACTCCGTATGCCTACTAATAATTTGTTACTGTTGTACTGGATACAATAAAATTTTATCGGTTGGATGAGGCACTGCATCTTGTGTGAAATGAGTACTGTTAAACAGTGTAGACTAAATGCTATAAACGGGCTATTACACCATTTATGCAGAGCATAGATCTTAAATTACAGCTACTCCACAGCTGTGTATTTTTTTGTAGTAGTCAGTAAGACTCTATTAAAGAATATTTCAGTAGAATCAGGAATGCTCGTTAGTACGAAAACATCCAGTTACGAGTTAACACGGTTAGAATCGCATTTCGTCTGCTGAGCTGAGATAACCTAACCTCGTGACATACGCGCTGCGGCCTGTCTTTCTCGTAGGCCTTGCTCTGAACTATGTGTGGTATCATAAGATATACATGCATTTAGCTCCGTATGTGATTACTGTCCGCGAAATTTATTGCGAATAGAGTTTGTAGCACACAGTCAATAAATTTAAACGTTCTATATGATGCCACAGGTTTCATGAGTCTCATTGTTTATGATGTCATATCTCCTGAATTGTAAAAGGTAGATGGTTCGTACCCCGACAACGATTGTTTCAAAACAGTAAGGAATGTGTGTAGGACCTACCAAGTTTGATTGAAATCTGACCAGTGGTTTAGGAGGAGTTATGGAACATACACATACGTACATTTATGCGTACACTGACGAGCTAAAATATTATGATCACCTTCTTAATAGTTAGTTTGTCCTTCATTGGAACGAAATACGTGACTGGTTCTGCGTATCAAATGTTCAAGTGTGTGTGAAATCTTGTGGGACATAGCTGCTAAGGTCATCAGTCCCTAAGCTTACACACTACTTAACCTAAATTATCCTAAGGACAAACACACACACCCATGCCCGAGGGAGGACTCGAACCTCCGCCGGGACCAGCCGCACAGTCTGCAGCGCCCTAGACCGCTCGGCTAGTCCAGCGCGGCCTCTGCGTATCAGAGATCCGACAGTTTGTTCGTAAGTTTCTGGAGGTATGTGGCGTAGATGTCTACGCAGAGGTCATTTAATTCTCGTAAACAACGTGCCGCTGATTTGCGTACGTGAGGGTGGCGCCTGATCACGACCCAGATGGGCCTCCATACTATTTACATCAGGCGAATTTGGTCGCCGATACATCAACGTGAGTTCAGTATAATGCCCCTCGAACCACTGAACCACGGTTCTGGCCCCGAGACACGGTCAGTTATACTGCTGAAAGATGGCATCGCCGCCGAGAAAGACATCAAGCATGAAGGGATGGCGACGTTTGTGGAAACGACCAGCGACGTAGTGTAGCAAAACTGTGATTCACCCGAAGCCGACACCATTCCGTTGATCGACGGTCGAGTCTAGACGGTCCCGTGCCCGCTGCAATCGTAATTGACAGTGTCGTTGGGTCAACATGTGAACACACAGGGGGGGTCTACAACAGAGCTCCACGTTCTACAATGTACAATGAACGGTGTGCTCCTAAACACGGGTGCACCATATTGTGCTGTTTTGGCAGAGATGCCACAGATCACCATCTGTCCTGTTTTTCATAGCAGACAAGCCTCCGAATCCCAAATCTGTGAAGGGTCGTCGACGTACAATCATTTAGTGACTTATGGTAATTTCACTGTCCTGCCTGTTTCCGTAGATGTTCATGAGAGTAGCACGTGAACATTCGATCAGCTTCGCCGTTTTCGACAGACTAGTTCACAACCTCCGCGTAATGAAAATCTGCCGTTCGTCAAAGCCGCTTATCTCAATCGATTTCCCCATTTGCAGCCCAGATCTTCGCTAGGGTGATCCCCCGTCCGTTTCTGCGCAGCTTACATACTTTCGTTACTGCGTCACGTGCCAGCAACACCACCAGGTGGTATCTAACGTCGTGATAGGCAGCGGTCATAATGTATGGGCTTGTTGTTGTTGTTGTTGTTGTGGTCTTCAGTCCTGAGACTGGTTTGATGCAGCTCTCCATAATACTCCATCCTGTGCAAGCTTCTTCATCTCCCAGTACCTACTGCAACCTACATCCTTCTGAATCTGTTTAGTGTATTCATCTCTTGGTCTCCCTCTACGATTTTTACCCTCCACGCTGCCCTCCAATACTAAATTGGTGATCCCTTGATGCCTCAGAATATGTCCTACCAACCGATCCCTTCTTCTAGTCAAGTTGTGCCACAAACTTCTCTTCTCCCCAATCCTATTCAATACCTCCTCATTAGTTATATGATCTACCCATCTAATCTTCAGCATTCTTCTGTAGCACCACATTTAGAAAGTTTCTATTCTCTTCTTGTCCAAACTAGTTATCGTCAATGTTTCACTTCCATACATGGCTACGCTCCATACAAATACTTTCAGAAACGAGTTCGTAACACTTAAATCTATACTCGATGTTAACAAATTTCTCTTCTTCAGAAACGCTTTCCTTGCCATTGCTAGTCTACATTTTATATCCTCTCTACTTCGACCATCATCAGTTATTTTGCTCCCCAAATAGCAAAACTTCTTTACTACTTTAAGTGTTTCATTTCCTAATCTAATTCCCTCAGCATCACCCGAGTTAATTCGACTACATTCCATTATCCTCGTTTTGCTTTTGTTGATGTTCATCTTATATCCTCCTTTCAAAACACTGTCCATTCCGTTCAACTGCTCTTCCAAGTCCTTTGCTGTCTCTGACAGAATTACAATGTCATCGGCGAACCTCAAAGCTTTTATTTCTTCTCCATGGGTTTTAATACCTACCCCGAATTTTTCTTTTGTTTCCTTCGCTACTTGCTCAATATACAGATTGAATAACATCGGGGATAGGCTACATCCCTGTCTCACTCCCTTCCCAACCACTGCTTCCCTTTAATGTCCCTCGACTCTTATAACTGCCATCTGGTTTCTGTACAAATTGTAAATAGCCTTTCGCTCCCTGTATTTTACCCCTGCCACCTTCAGAATTTGAAAGAGAGTATTCCAGTCAACATTGTCAAAAGCTTTCTCTAAGTCTACAAATTCTAGAAACGTAGGGATTATCAGTGTATATACATCCATTTTTAAAATATGCATTGATACATCACAAACAGTCTTCTGAGTGTGCTCTGTTTTCTGGCGAGGTCCAGTATTCCCTCGCAATATTCGGCTTCGGCGTTGTAGCTGCACGTACCGCAGTAGTCTCGGCGTGATAAGCTGGCTTTGCGTCATTTTGGGAGCTGAGGCGCCGAAACGCTGCCATAGGCACTAGTGACACGGAGCAGCCACCAACGTCTTCTCCTGTGCGGAAATTCGCGGTGTCCCAGCTACACAGTGCTGGCGTTGCCTGGAGTCGAAATCTGGACCGACACTGGAGAGCAGCGGCGGGGGGCTGGAGCAGTGTTCGCTGCCCGGGCTGGGTCCCTTGTTCGTGAACCGGAGGCGGCAGTGTTGCAGTGACGCCTTCGACCGAGGTTGGCCGTCACATACTGATCAGCTGCCCGCACGATGACTGTCTTGTTTCGGCTCGCGCTGATTGTTCTCTAGAAAAATAAAATTAATTTGTTTCATCAGAACATTAGAGGTTTGAACAACGAGAGATAGGTGAAATTATTGTATACTGCTGAGTACGTTTATCGTTCAGAAACTGACCATTCCTAAAGGAAAAATTACAAAAATGGCTAAGTACAGGGCTAACACGAGCAGCACAGTACCTTAATATTCTGTTAGACACTCCATCATATCCATGAGAGTCCTTGGTCTTCAGTAATTTAATGATTGACTCAATCTCCCCCTTGTCTTTATCACAGAAGTATATCAGACATCGATCTCGGAAGGCATTTGCCAAGAGAATTATACGTTTCCCTGTAAAATCGGCACTGGTCTTCAGTAATTTAATGATTGACTCAATCTCCCCCTTGTCTTTATCACAGAAGTATATCAGACATCGATCTCGGAAGGCATTTGCCAAGAGAATTATACGTTTCCCTGTAAAAACTGAATGTTTATTTAATTCACCAGCAATGCTCAGAAAATGATTGTTAAATACTGTACATATACCTGATTTATCACAAAAATATTTTTACTACGAACTGACTTTATATCGTCGATCTTGTGTTACTGACCAGACACTTCCTTGACAACAGACCATATGGTTTTAATTTTATCCTTGGAATTAGCTATTCTATTTGCATACCACATACTCTTTGCCTTCCTAATCACATTTTACGCACCTTACAGTAAGGTTTGTAATAGGCTACAGTAACTTGATTGTGACTACTTCTAACATTTTGATTTAATTCCCTCTTTGTTCTACATGATATCCTTATCCCACTACTCCGCCACCCACGCTGCCTTTTATTGCTAGTACCTTGTTTAGAACGTTCTAACGGAAAGCAACTCTCGAAGAGTATGAGAAGTTCCTTAAGGAAAGCACTATATTTGTCATCTATGTTATCGGCACTGTAAACATCGTGCCACTCTTGTTCCTTGACAAGGTTTAAAAAACTCTCTGCTGCTGTTGGATTAACTTTCCTACATAGTTTGTAATTATATGTGACATTTGTTTGAGTACAAAAGCCTTGAGTGTTAAAATTTGGGTATCATGGTCTGAAAGGCCATTCTCCCTTTTACTAACAGAATGCCCATCTAGTAGTGAAGAATGAATTAAGATATTTTCTGTGGGTGTGCTACTGTTCCCCTGCACTCTAGCTGAAAAGAAACAGTGTGCATCAGATCATATGAATTTAGGAGATCTACTAACATCCTTTTTCTTGCACCATCATATACAAATTTAATATTGAAGTCACCACAAGTAACTAATTTTTGGTACTTCCTATAAAGTGAATCAAGAACCCTCTCTAGTTCTAAAGTCAGAGTTAGAGGACCTATAAACAACAACACTAGAAGTTTAGTTTCACTAAATTCTGCCCTTGCACAACATTCAAATATCTTTTCAGCACAGTGCCATGATACATACATGGACTCAAAGGGAATTCTGTTTTATACGTACATGGTCACTCCTCCACCCCACAAGGAACTCCTTGGAAAACAGCCAGCTAATCTGTATCCTGGTGAAGGAAGCCTCTGAATTGTCAAATTATTTAAGTGGTGCTCCGGTATATCAATAATTTCAGTCAGCACCTATAAGCAGTTAACTAACTTTATCTCTAATACCTCTTATATTTTGATGGACTTCCTGTAAGCAGGTATGACTATCAGCTGACTTTAAAAAGGTGCATCTCTAACACCACTACTACAGGAATTTTTCCATGAGTGATCCCACCACCACCCGCTACACTGTCACCTATAAGCTTTGCCAGCCTCCCCTTCCCATATCTGTTGAGGTGCAGGCCATGCCTAGTGAAACCCGATCTACTGATAGACCCAACTGGCACCACTGAAATGTGACCCATGCCCTACGCCATCAGCGCCCTCCCCAGACCCATATTAATGCGCCTAACAGCCGCGTTAAGATGAGGCCGATCATGGCGCTGAAACAGTAGCACGAAATGCACATTAGTGCCACCATTTTGAGTAGCTATCTTTACCAGGTCACCACCTACATCTTATTCCCCGTCTTTATCAAGACTGCTCCATCTACTATCACTACCTGACCTTCCTTCGTAAAATTCCTACTAACTCCCCTATGCTGTCAGTCACCTGAGCCAACCCTGCACTAGGCTTCACAGTGCTGATGACCTGGTACTCACTCGCAACGCTTCCTGCAACTGCTGCCCCACACTTCGACTGTATGAACTACCTAGCAGCAGAACCTCCTTCTTTCTGTCAGACCTTGCAACTGACCTAGGACTCCTAACTGATGAGGACTGCTGCAGGTTTCATACACCTACAGCTACAAGGGGTGTCTCTCCAAACTCTGACAGCTGGTCAAATATATTGCATATACGCAAAGTATAACTGTCTCAATACCTACTCCCAGCTGCCTTCTTGCCGATTGCCAGATCCCATTCCCCATCACCCTTCGCATTCGTCAACCTATCTAGTTATTCCTTTGCGTGTTGTAACTGCACCTGAAGGGCACAGATCTTACGCTCCTGCTCCTCTATCAACTTATTTCTACTACAGATTTTGCATTCCCAGGAGAGGATTTGCTTTGAACAAATCCCAACCGTAACCCATTACAAATCTACGACAGTTACTGAAAAAAATTATACGTCTACGTTACCTAAGTTCAGTTACACCAGTAGAACTATTTATAGAACTAAGAATAGCGGTCTCGAAATTCTCTCTACTAAGAAAGAAATTACTTTTATTAATACTACTAAACCACAACTAATACCAATACCAACAAAACTTCATAAGAGAATTAGCTAAAAACAAAAATTCAAGCTACCACTGGAACACTCAACGAAGGTAAAACAGTGAATAAGATTTTTACTGAAACATTTCACAAGAAACAATAAGAAAAGTCAGCTGAAAGTAAAGCACGAAATTTACTAAACGACTTCAGCGCACAGAAAACTCTAAAAAACACAGCGAACAAACAGAAACAGTACTCAGATCATGGAGTCAAGTTTCCAATTAATGGAGTGTCCTATAACTCCATTAATATGGCTATGTGGCGGTTTTCGGCAATTACGTAAATATCCTCTATTAATGTATACGAATCAGGTAGGAGCCAGTCGTAAGGGAGCTGCCTGAACTGCGGAAGCAGGATGTACTTGTAACTGTGCGAAAAATCAAGAACATGGCAATGCCGCCATTTTATACTTTGGAGATGTCAACAGAGCACCAACAATCTCCATGACGCTGCGCATTCATGTTAACACAGCGGCATCCCATCCTGAGTAGATTACAGTGATAATTTAAACAATGAATATCATTATTAGCGATTGTTTTTCATTTAAAAACAGACTAAAATGTATTATTGACTCCGTCGACCTATATTTACTAATAGTAAAATATTTATTCAGAGTTGTTATCTTCTTAAAGTAGGTACGATCATGTATATTTCAAATTAGCGAAAGGGTATTTTCAAGAAAAAGTGTTTTACAATATTTTTATGGTGTTTAGGTTCTCGGTGAAACCATTAGTAAACCAGGAATTGTTCACATCTTGTAGTACTCTTCATAGCACTTGACTTTTTTACTCAGGAGAAATCCCAACACGTCTATATAGTAAAATGGGAATGTCTCACTATTTTACACAATACACATCAATTTGATGTTCTCTTTGCAGGCATATGCACTACTTTATTAAATTGTGTAGCCTGTGGAATGTCTAGTTTGTAACAGCTGATATGTTTTTGTTCGAGGTTGCATTGAGGTCGTCACAAGTCCTGCAATGACAGCAACTCCGAACGTCAAACTCGTTCTACTTTCTACATTAAATTCGCTGATCATTATGCTAGCATTGAATACAGGCACATCAAGGAAGTGCGGTACCTCCTTTTGTCTTTGATTGCCAGGGTCAGAGGTTGCTGACATCTGATTACTTGTCGTTCATCCATTACGTGATATAGCAGCAGCGATCAGGCCAGAAGATCGCAGATTGAATGGTTGTGTAACTGAACAGGGGAGGTGACTCGTACCTTACCTGCAATTGGTTATAGACCGAAACCACACTTGTTTAGCACAAAATCTGACTCGTACTGATGAATTTCGGAACATACACACGAAGTATGAGCTGCAGCGTTAACCCCAAAGCCATGGAAGGCAAGACACACTATCTGATCAAAAGCATCCAGACCCCCTATGTAAAGCGGAGTTTACCAGTATATACGAAGAGGGGCGGATCCTCCAGTGTAAAAGGAATAAAAAACGGCGAGGAGTGTAATATGGTCAACAGAGAAGCGGTAACAGTAGAACGGGCCTGTTTGGAGAGTTCGGTAAATACACACATCAAAAAAAGTTTTGCATCTCCTAGGTTCAGAGAGTTCTGGAACCTGAACGGAAAACTGGAATAGAGATCATCATAAACATCGTTTCCGCCCTTTTTGTTGCTCATGAAAACCACACATAGTATGTTCTACCACCATACAGCGAGACCTTCATAGGTGGTGGTCCAGATCGCTGTACACACCGGTACCTCTAATACCCAGTAGCATGTATGGTCCATTGACGCATGCCTGTATTCGTCGTGGCTTACTATCCACAAATTCCTCAAGGCATTGTTGGTCCAGATTGTCTCACTCCTCAACGGCGAATCGGCGTAGATCCCTCACATGGTTAGTGGGTCACGTCGTCCATAAACAGCCTTTTTCAATCTATCCCTGGCATTTTCGATAGGGTTCATGTCTGGAGAACATGCTAGCCAGTCTAGTCGAGCGATGTCGTTATCCTGATGGAAGTATTCACAAGATCTGCACGATGGAGGCGCGAATTGTAGTCCATGAAAACGAATGCCTCGCTAATACCCTGCCGGTATGGTTGCACTATCGGTCGGAGGATGGCATTCACGTATCGTACAGCCGCTACAGCGCCTACCATGACCACCAGCGACGGACGTCGGCCCCATATAATGCCGCCCCAAAACAGCAGAGAACCTCCACCTTGCTGCACTCGATGGACAGTGTGTCTAAGGCGTTCAGCCCGAACGGGTTGTCTCCAAACACGTCTCCGACGATTGTCTGTGTGAAGGCATATACAACACTCATCCGTGAAGAGAACGTGATGCCAGTCCTGAGCGGTTCATTCGGCATGTTGTTGAGCCCATCTGTACCGCGCTGCATGGTGTCGAGGTTGCAAAGATGGACCTCGCCATGGACGTCGGGAGTGAAGTTTCTCTACATGCAGCCTATTGCGGACAATTTGAGGTGTAACAAGACGTCTTGTGGCTGTACTAAAAGCGTTATTCAATGTGGTGGCGTTGCTGTCAGGGTTCCTCCGAGCCATAATCCGTAGGTAGCGGTCATCCACTGCAGTAGTAGCCCTTAGGCAACCTGAGCGAGGCATGTCATCGACAGTTCGTGCCTCTCTGTATCTCCTCCATGTCCGAACAACATCGCTTTGGTTCACTCCGAGACGCCTGGACACTTCCCTTGTTGAGAGCCCTTCCTGGCACAAAGTAACAATGCGGACGCGATCGAACCGCGATATTAACCGTCTAGGCATGGTTGAAGTACAGACAACACGAGCCGTGTACCTGCTTCTTGGTGGAATGACTGGAACTGATCGGCTGTCGGACCCCCTCCATCTAATAGGCGCTGCTCATGCATGGTTATTTACGTTTTTGAGTGGGTTTAGTGACATCTCTGAACAGTCAAAGGGACTGTGTCTGTGATAGAATATTCACAGTCAACGACTATCTTCAGGAGTTCTGGGAACCGGGGTGACGCAAAACTTTTTTTTAATGTGACACTGAATGTGACCTCAGTGACAAATCCATAAGGGGCATTTCATCCATTCTAAAGCTACCCATGTTAATTCCTGGTGATGTGACTGTGATACGGAAACGCGAAGGAACAAGACTAAAACAGCACCATGCTAACTGCTTGTACTGACGAACAGGGACCGTCAAGCATTACAGAGGGCGACTGTAAAATATTGCATGAAATCAGCGAAAGGAATGACACTTGCAGTCCAGACAGCACAATGACTGTCAGCAGCAAGTTAAAGAGAATGGGGTATTATGGTCGTGCACTCCTCATAAGTCACAATTTTCTGTTGTCAATGCTAAGTGACACTTTAGGACATGTAAAGAGCGGTACCATAAGTTCTATAGGCATTGGATAAGCCTTATGGCAATCCTATAGCACTGCATAGCATAGTATTTATATCGATCATTTTACTGCTGACCAAGCCTTATGGCTCCGTTTCTCTTTCTACAAGGAAGACAGGTTTATATGTATCGAAATCTAGGCAGAGGTTTGATATACTTTTAATACGCAACTGGTATCCTTATGATTCCCACTGTATCCACTACCTTCTCTAGTTTCGACTCTTAAGGAAGAATGGACTCCAGTTCTTCCACAGACATTCAGACGTCTTATTGAAAGTGTCCGCAGGAGAGTTCAAGCCGTCGTAACGACAAAGAGAGGGTAATGTCCATTAATACGTGTCTGGATACTAGAGAGTAGATGGTATTTGTGTGGCTATGTAACACCGGGTACTGGCGGTGGCTTTTAGAGGCCAATAGGTAATAGTGAACGTAATCCTTCTGCTGTGACACAATTGATCAACTAGGTAGTCGACTTAGAAAAGGTGGTTTCGTAGAATTACAGTTGGTTGGCAAAGTGTTATCATTTAACCACAGAGCAATTATTAACGTTGATATCCTCAAATACATTGGCTGATATTCGCATCTGCACAGACATTTATTCGCAAACTCAGTATTACTGCAAATATCTGAATATATGTATGGATATCTGCATCCTCACAGCCTTCAACGTATGGGGTACGTATGTGGGGTCTGAGGTTAGAGCAGACCTCCTTATTCCTTGTCCTTTCCATTTCGCTATGAGGCCGGCATTGTTGTAAAGGATTTGGTAATGTTAGTGAGAGATGGTGGCCGGATGCCCTTTCTGATGCCACCACTCGCCCTGGTATGGAATTTGCGTACCCCAGCGGTGTACATGTAGGTTAAATATACTGATCAGCCAGAATATAATAATCGTCGATCTGCTGTCGATACAAACCCGTCCAGGCGACAGCAGCGTCACCTGGCTAGGAATGACTGCTAATCAGACACACGCACGGTCCATGTATTACTTGTGAGCGTGTTGTTCGTGTGTAGAATGGGGAGGGTACGAGATATATCTGACTGAGCGCAGAATGTGATGACCCAGAGGCTCGGCACGAGGATTTCGGAAACTGCACGACTTGTCGGATGTTCGGAGAGAGCAGCAGTGTCTCAAGACGTAGCGAAACCAAGATGAAACCACGTCCAAACATCATGGGGTTGGGCAGCCACCACTCATTACAGATGTCAGACATCGTAGGCTGGGTAAAACAGGAGAGGCGGTGAAATGTGGCAGAAATAACATCAGACTTTAATGTTGGGCACAGTACATGTGCGTCTGAACACACAGTGCACCGGACGCTGCTAATGATGAGCCTCCAAAGCCGACGACCCATGCATCTGTCAATGTTAACACATACGACGTCGGCAACTATGACTGAAATGAGCACGTGACCATTGGCACTGGACGTCGGTGCAGTGGCAGAGCGTTACACGGTCTGATGAATCCTGATATCTTCTTCATCATGCCGATGGGAAGGCGCGAATGATTTGTCCCTCAGAGGAACAGCTGTAGTGCGGATCCATTAAGCTCTGGGGAACATTCTCATGTGCACCTTGATGCCAAGGACTGTCGTATACTGTTCAAATGGTTCAAATGGCTCTAAGCACTATGGGACTTAACATCTGTGGTCATCAGTCCCCTAGATTTAGAACTACGTAAACCTAACTAACCTGAGGACATCACACACATCCATGCGCGAGGCAGGATTCGAACCTGCGACCGTAGCAGCCGTGTGGTTCGGGATTGAAGTGCCTAGAACCGCTCGGCCACAGCGGCCGGCTACCGTACACTGTTAGCAGACCATGTACCCATTCATGATGACCATGTTTCCTGACAGCAGCGACACTTTTCAACAAGATAACGCGCCATGCCACAAGACCAGGAGTGTGATCGAGTAGTTCGAGGAACATAGTGGCGAGTTCCAATTGATGTAATGGCCCACCAACTCGCCAGATCTGAACTGGATTGATCTGGGATGTGATTGAACGTGGTGTCTGAGCTCATAGCCCCCCTACACAGAATTTATGGGAACTAGGTGAGTTGTGAGTGAAGAAGTGGTGCCATCTCCCTCCAGCGACCTACCATGGCCTCATTGCTTCCACGCCATGATGCGTAGCCGCTGTTATGCGTGCCAAAAGTGGGCATACTATCTAAGGTAATGTTCTGAATGATCAGTGTCACGTTTAATTGTGAAAACGTTTTCTAAATGTGTGCAAAGGATGTGTCTGAGTAGGGACGTGAGTGCCAGCCCATGTTAACCTAGTTGGATGTGGAAGACCGCCTAAAAACCGCATCCAGGCTGGCTGGCTCGCCAGCCCTCCTCGTTAATCTGGTAGGCGGATTCGACCAGGAACAGGCTCGCCTCCCCTAAACCGGAGCTCGGCTATCCGGCCGGATCCTGAGGTTAAAGTAAATGGCTGCAGTAAAATACTGCTCTGTAGGACGGGCAGTGCCTGAAAGGCGGGAGCGGTGGCGGGGAGTCTCTCCAGCGGCGATGGCTCTCCAGCAGGCCCTCAGCGAGAGCCTGGAGCTGGAGAGTGGAGGCTGGAGGCAAGAGTGCCGGCCGCGCCCTCTTGTGGCAGGGGCCAAGCCGGGACAGCCGTGCGCCATGACAAAGGCGCCGCCATGCCGCCGGTCGCCTTACGCACGTCTCCTGCATCCACGTTCGTACGCTGCAGAACACTCTGAAGCACACGGCAAAGGTTACTTGCCACTGTACCACGTAGTAGAGTTTCTTCCCGATCCAATTACATATGGAGCAGTGGAAAGATTTCGGCTTAAATGTCTTAGCGCGAGGTTTAATTAGTCTAATATCTTTGCAGTACCTAAGGGAGGGAAAGCAAACCAGCGTCAGCAACACTAGTTATACATAAAGACATCGAAATCAGAAGATGAAGTGGTAGAGAAAGTATATGACGATACTGAAACAGCAATTTAGTACGTAAAGGAAGACGAAAATCTAATACTGATGAAGGATTAGAATGCAGTTGTAGGGGAAGGAGCAGAAGAAAGGGTTACAGGAGAATATGAGCTTGGTAATAGGAATGAGAGAGAAGGAAGACTAAATGAGTTCTGCAATATGTTTCAGCTAGTAATAGCGAATACTCTGCTCAAGAATCACAAGAGGAGCTGGTATGGTTGTAAAAGGCCAGGAGATTCGAGAATATTTCAGTTAGATTACATCATAGTCAGGCAGCAATTCCGAAATCAGACACTGGATTGTAAGGCATCCCCAGGAACAGATATAGACTCAGATCACAACTTAGTAGTGATGAAGAGTACTCTGAAGTTTAAGATACTAGTCAGAACAAATCATTGCGCAAACAAGTGGGATGCAGAAGTACAAATGTAAGATATGGTTGAAGTTCTGTAACTGTACAGATACTGCAATAAGGAACAGCTAAGTAGCCAGTATAGTTGAAGAGGAATTGACATATCTAAAAAGGGCAATCACAGAATTGGGAAAGAAAAACATAGGTACAAAGAAGGTAACTGTGAAGAAATCATGGGTAACAGGAGAGAAGAAACACTTTAGTTGATCGATGAAAGAAGGAAGTACTAAAATGTTCAGGGAAGATCAATAATACAGAAATACAAGTTGCTGAGGAATGAAACAAATCGGAAGTGCAGGTAAACTAAGACGAAATGGTTAGTTGAAAAATGTAAAGAAATCTAAAAAGAACTGAATGAAGGGCTAACTCAGCACATGGAAAAGTCAGCTTTCCGTGAAATAAAAGGCTCTGAGCACTATGGGGCTTAACTTCTGAGGTCATCAGTCCCCCTAGAACTTAGAACTACTTAAACCTAACTAACCTAAGGACATCACACACATCCATGCCCGAGGCAGGATTCGAACCTGCGACCGTAGCGGTTGTGCGGTTCCAGACTGTAGCGCCTAGAACCGGTCGGCCACTCAGGCCGGCTCCGTGAAATAAAAAGCAAGGGTGGTAACATTGAGCCTGCTATAGGAATTCCACTATTAAATGCAGAGGAGAGAGCGGATGGGTGGAAAGAGTAATTTGAGGTCCTCGAAGAAGGGGAAGGTCTTATCTGATGTCATGACAAAAAATGAAACAAAAGTCATAGTGTAGAGATAGATCCAGTATTATAATAGATCCAGTTTTGTAATTTAGAATAGCTATTGAAGTATTCAGACCAAATTAAGCAGAAGGGACAGATAATATTCCATCAGAATTTCTAAAATCATTGAGGGAAGTGGCAACAAAACCAGGATTCACATTTGTGTGTACATGTATGAGACTGGAAATATACCGCCAGACTTTCGGAAAAACATCATCCACACAATTCTCGAGATTGCAAGAGCCGACAAGTCAATGAATTATCGGACAGGCAGCTTAACAGCTCAGGCATCTAAGTTGCTGACAAGAATAATATGAAGAAGAATGGAAAAGAAAATTGAGGTTTGACGCTCAGTTTGGTGTTAAGAAAGGTAAAGGCACCAGAGAGGCGCTTCTAATGTTGCGGTTGATAATGAAAGCAAGACTGATGAAAAACTGAGACACGTTCATAGGATTTGTCGACCTGGAAAAAGTGTTCGGAAATGTAAAAAGGTGCAAGATGCTCGAAATTTTGAGAAAAACACGGTTAAGTTGTAACCTCCCTACACGAAATAAAATATGAATAATGAATGTGATTCTAATTTAGTGTAACCTCTCTACAGAAATTCAATCACATTTAACCTCCACACAAAATTTGTTTCCCATTTAATGTAAGCTCGAAACAGAAAAATTCCTAAACCTCGTAATAAAAAATAAATTCAGTAACCTGGTAAAATTTGGACGACAGCAGTGCTGCGTCGTGGCCCTGTAAGATCATTCTGAATAAAAAGCAAAAATTTTTACCTCAATAAAAACGGCGAATATATCTGCTCTTACTTAACATTTTTCCGGCACAGCTCCGTGCAATGCTGGCCTATACATTTGTGATTTGTGAAAGGAAGCAACTGACTTTTTTGAAATGAATGCTTTTTTTAAAAAAAATTACTTTATATTACATTTTTTTAAAACATTTGGATGACAGTTCAGATACATTACTAGATATGCGCGAGGCTGCTTTTTACCTTATACAATAATACTCAGGCTCCAGACTCCCGACCAGAGCAGACTCCAGACAAGTGCAGACAACCTCAGACTAGCGACTAGCAACAACTTACTGCTACAGCTACACAGTTCGTACTGCAGTCAACACTGCTCTCTGGTCAGCGATTCTTGCATATCGCCGGCAGCGCGTACCTCTTACAACGTATAGGGAAAGACAGGTAATAAACAATAAGTACAAGAACCAAGAGGACAAAATTTTGAGTTGAAGACCAAGTACGAAGCGCTTAGATTAAAAAGAGTGTAAGGCAGGGATGTAGTCTTTCACCCCTGCTGTTCAATCTAAATGTCGAAGAAGCAATGACGGAAATAAAAGAAAGACTCAAGAGTGGAACTAAAAATTCAAGGTGAGAGGAAATCAATAATAAGATTCGCTGATGATATTATTATTCTCAGTGAAAGTGGAGAAGAATTATAGGATCTTTTGCGTGGAATGAAAAGTCTAATGAGCACAGAGTATAGAATCAGAGTAAATCGAAGAAAGACGTAAGTAATGAGGAGTAGCGGAAATGAGAACGGCGAGAAATTTAAGGTCGTGACTGGTGATCTCGAAGCAGATGAAGTTAACCCATGCCGGATGGAGCATAAGGGACATGAAAACCAGACTAACACTGGCATAAAGGGCATTCCTGACCAAGAGAAGTCTGCTAGTATCAAACATTGGTGTTAACTGAGGATGAAATTTCTGTGAATATACGTTTAGAGCACGGCATTATATGGCAGTGAGTCATGGACGATAGGAAAACAGGAACGAAAGAGAAGTGAAGCATTTGAGATGTGGTGTTAGAGAAGAATTTTGAAAATTAGATGGACTGATAAGGTGAGGAATGAGGAGATTCTGCACAGAATCGGTGAGGAAAGGAATATACGGAAAACACTGATAATAAGAATGGACAGGATGATAGGACATGTGTTAAGGCATCAGAGATTAACATCCATGTTACTGGAGGGAACTGTAAAGGGTAAAAGCTGTAGAGGAAGACAGAAATTGGAAATAACTGAAGACATACGGTGCAAGTACTAGTCTGAAATGAAGAGGTTGGCGCTGGAGAGGAATTTGTAGTTGACCACATGAAACAATTTAGAAGAGTGATGACTCAAACACAGGAAGGATAGCTGACGTCTGTTTTCAACAGAAGCGGACACTCCACCACAGGCGTGGGGAGTGGGGGAGTTCATGGTTTCCAACGTTCTCCCCCCATCCCCATCATAAATCATGGTCTTTGTGTACCTGAACAATAAAAGTAGCCATACAGAAAGTGCAAACACGTCACATGCAGAGAAGTCAGATAATTCTAACGTTCCTGTAAAAGGTGCAGCAGCATTTTCAGTGGTCTACTTGGATATAGCATGAAAAGCATTTCTGAAACAGAGGAATTTGATAGCATCTAATATAAATTTATATGTTAGGAAGTCTTTTCGGAGCTGAGTGTAATGTTGTAGGGCGTGAAGCGCTGTCGATTTGTAGCACAGACAAAAAGAGGGTAGATGTGTAGATCAAGTGACTTATAAGGAGGTGATGAATCAAATTGGGAAGAAAACATATTTGTGAAACAAATCCTATAAAAGAACGCTCAGTTGTTAGTGTAGCGTATCACTCATTTATCTTCATTGCAAGGCAATTACTGCGTCAACCGCTAAAAACGTTAAGTTGTTCCCTATGTGAAGTTGTATGTGGAACGCTACGTCGGATGAACTGCAAGAGTAAATCGTAAAAGATTTCCTTACCTTGCATCTTACAGACGTCACGATGTCACACTTGTTATCTTCTCCACTGGTCGCAAGGTCTTAACAGACAAGCGGTGAAATGGTAATAAGGATAGCTAGCTCATTCATGAATGAAGAACTCTAAGTCTTTGAATTTAAAACGAGGGATGTTATCCCATTATGCTGGTGTAATAAGGAAACTCACTTCACAATTCAAAATATTGCCAGTCGAGAGCCAATAGTCAAGAACGGAATGTTTATTCAATAGCTGCTAGCAACGTATCAGGTTAAATATTAATCGCAGGCTTTTTTCTTAATACATATTTCTGTGTCACTCTAATGAATTGCTGAGGAACTTTTAACACTAAAATATACGCTGCAGCGTACGAAGTACAAGCAACATGCATGACCCCCAGCCGTCTCTGACTTAAGGCTATGGAAGACTCCTTCTAGCTGAAAACAATAGCGGACTCCTTTGCTCGTCAGCGGTCAGATGTTACTGCCGACGTCCTTCACATTACTCTCACTCATCAAGCTACGTTCTTAATATGATTACTTTACCCAAATTGTTAGAAATATCTGGTGGTAGTATGCCGATAGCTTTCAGAAAGGTCAGCTTATGATTTCAATGTGGTGAGTATTGATTATTAAAATTTAGCTTTATCCAATTTCTTGTCAAAATTCTTATGGCTTTTTTTTTAATATACGTTTCATCACAGACATTTGCCAGACTAATTTGTAAGCTCCTGGCTTCTGTGGCTGGCCATATATTGTGCTGGAGCACGTTGTCACCCACGAGAACCGTATCTGTATCATTCGGATAAAACGTTGACAGCGAAGTAGCGTAAACGCCATAACAGGACATCACACATCCTGAGGCAAGAAGGAATCGTCAGTTTGGTAATGGATGGATGTATAGATGTTTGGGGGGGGGGGGGGGAGGAGGATGCGGCGGCGTGGTTCCTTCCGTCCCTTTATGACGGACCTGCACCTACCTGCGAACATTGTCTCAACAGATCATCAGTAGGAAAGCCGAGTGAAACCTACTGTACTTCGACGTGAACCAGGCTGCAATTTAAGTCACTAATCTACGTTTCGGGAGAAAGTTTTCAGACAAATGAAAGGTTGGAAATTTTGTCTTAAATTAATATGTTCTGAAACTTAGGTGAACAAGTATCACTGCCAAGCCCGTGCTAGTCTTAACACAGTCACTCACAATCCCTTTCACTCACGTTAGCAAGTTTATGGTGTTGCATTTCCCGAAAACGTAATAGCTACAAAAATACTGAATAGTTTTGATTGATAATGCTCGCCAAATATTAAGTCTGTCAGTACCAAATGCAGCCACAGTTTTTAGCCACAGACCTGCTCAATACACCACGCGGAATATATGCCTCTTCTTGTCACAAAATTCACTTAAAACTTCCGAAATTTCTACACGCCCTTCGGGATAATTATGCCGTCACTTTACCACACTTTTGATGATGTATGAAACACTGCTAGATCCGGCAACTTGCCGTTTCCATCGGAATTACTACTACATACGACCGAACTGTTTCATGGCTAGGCTCCCACTCTTCTCTAGAATACTCTCAGTCTTCTCTACCAGTAGAGAAAGGCGCGCGAAGAATATTGCTTTACCATTGGTCACTTTACTCAACAACCAATAGTAAAACAACATTCTCCCGCGTCTGTCCGCGCTTTTCATCTACAACGAATCGCAAAATAATAAACCTAACGACTGCACTTTTTACCGACGTAATTATCTAATATGCTGAAGTTTTGTTTATGCGTAAAGTTATTTACTATTGTTATTTATACCTGAATTAACTTTCCCTTTACCATAAACTTACTTTACAAATCTATTCGACAAAAATCCATACTTCTTCGAAATGTTCCCACACTAAATCCCACTACATAACTCGTTAAACAATTATCTTCATATTAACCTTAAACCACACTCACGCATCATTCATACCGCTAAAACACATTTATAACATTTTACATACACAAAAAGCCATAATAACACTTCATGAAAATACTAGAACAGTTGATGAAAAACATTCTACTACTTTAGTTCACTCTAGAGGGCACAATCGAAACTAAAATCACAGTCCCCCTATCCAATATTGTCCTCTATCGGCTGATACATAAACTACGTGCGCGTCCAGTCTCGCGTCACCATCTGTCACTATCCAGCTCTGAGACACATCTCCCACTTAACCGCCTCCAAGGCAGGATCGTTATAGGGCGCTACGCCTCAAGGGGTAAAAATAATCGGGGGGGGGGGGGATCATCGCATGATGAGCAAGGCAAGCAGGATCTAATGGGTATAGGTTGGAGTAGTTATTCGAAAATCAAGAGGCTTACTCAGGATAGTGCAGAGTGGAGAGCAGCTTCAACCAAGTCTTTGGTCTGAAGACCACAACAACAAGTTTCCAAACCGCTCAATTAACTTTAGGTGAAGCAGATTGGAAATGAATATTCGAAAGTACGATGGAATTCTAGAAATAACAAGGTATTTTTAACAAAGAATACGAGCATGTAGGCCTGGGTGGGCATTTATGCCCACGTGATACCACTTTACTGGTCGACATTGCAACCAACGTCTTGTTCCACCAATAACTCCTCACCCTCCACGCACTGCTTCCCGCGGAGAGGATCCTTCATTGGGTCAAACAGATAGATGATCTTTCTGGCCTTTTCCAAACGGCGGTGAACCCTGTGGGTACACACCTTTGTGGACGAGTGTGTTAGCATGACCAACAGAAACGTCCAGCTGTGCAGCGAGGTGTTAGATCTGTCGGTCACGTGAATTAGAGTGTCTGTAGGTTCCAGCATTGCAGGAGTCACGTGGCAGATCGCACAGTTTGCGAGATTTTGTTGCGATGACAGACGCCACGCCCAACGACCCACCATGCTTCTGTTCAGACTCTGTAGACGTTCTGCAAGCAGCTACGAATATCTGTGATACTCTGATTTCTCGCCGAAAGAAACTCACTGACGACTCTCTGCTTGGGACACAACTCGTTACAGACGCTACTCTGAAAGCTACGTATTGTGCTGCCACCTATCGGACGTTCATGAGACTATAAGGGCTGAAGCGGGAATATTTCACGATGTCCCACAACAAATTCTCCTATTTTTTCAGCCGAAATTGGCCGAGAAAAAATATGTGTTGCATTACTTATTGAACGCCCCAGTCTGACAGCCAGCAGGGAACACACCAGCTAGGAAGTGGCGCCTATTGGCAGGCTGGCCACCCTGGTGTCTACGGTACATTACAATAAATCTGACACCGTTCGAGAAGTCACAGCTACTCCAGTAAACCACCGGAATTTAATACAAAAGCCAAAATGAAAAGACCCTCAACAAAAAAAAAAAAAAAAAAAAAAAAAAAAGAAACGGCATAGAGTGACTTTCCGAACGTAGGCGGAAACGACGGAGACAAACATTCCCTCCACTCTCATGCTCGTATTGACCTGTGTTGACAATCGTAGTTTTTTCATCTTTTTCCTGGCCTTATCTGGTGTCTTCACGGGGTTGGCGTGTTAATTCGGATTTGGAAATGTTGGTGTTAGTGAGTGACTGGATGCCTCTTAACGCCAACAGTTGCCCCTGGAACAGAATCTGTGTACCCCACCTGTCTGTGTCTCATGTTATCTCATGTACAAGTGTGAGAACGATTCTAAATGTCTGAGTTGTCTGACTGAGGCGAGACTGTACCAGCCCGGTATTCACCTGATGGGATGTGGGAAACCGCCTAAAATCAACAGCCAGGCTGGCTATCACACAAGCCCTCAACGTTAAGCCGCAAAGGAGTCCGCTACTGTTTTCAACTAGAGGGAGTCTTCTGTAGCCTTAAGTCAAAGACGGCCGGGAGTCATGCATGTCGCTTGTAATTCGTAACGTCCGTCCGTTTCTCTGCATACGTAGATACTGTTCAGACGATGTTAAAAGCGGATTCGTTCCGGGGCTGACGCTCTTACCTGTGTCACGGAAACGAGCGCTTTAATGCACACTGGTATTTTTTATTATGTGAATTAAGACTGACAGGGCACTTCCTGAGGCAAGAGGGAATTAACGATTTGCTAATGGGAGATAGTATGGAAGAAAAAATTGTACAGGGAGGCTGAAATTTGACAACAGTAAACAGGTTCAAATAGATTATCATTAGTACACTGCAGCGTATATTTTAGTGTTAGGTTTCTCAGCAATTCATTAGAGTGACACAGAAATATGTAATACGAAAAAAAGACTGCGATTAGTATTTAACCTCTTACGTTGCTAGCAGCTATTGAATAAACATTACGTTCTTGACTATTGGCTCTCGACTGACAATATTTTGAATTGTGAAGTGTGTTTCCTTATTACACCAGTAAAATGAGATGACATCCCTCCTTTTAAATTCAAAGACTTAAGAGTTCTTCATTCATGAAAAAGCTAGCTATCCTCGTTACAATTCCGGCGGGACGGGTTTGAAATGTTCCTACTGAATGTCACTGTCTTTGTAAAATTCCGCGTGGAATGTTTCATACCCGTTTATGGAGAAAAGCCTTCACAGGACAGAGTATAGCGGAGAGCTGCATCAAAGTATTCTTCAGACTCGGTTAAGTCTAGGACACCACAAGCAACTACATACTCCAGACTGCTAAGGCCCACGAACCAGAAGCAGCACCACATGAAGTGCCTAATATAAGTGCTTGTTGAGAAGTGCATCATACAGTACACAACTATGCTCGTTTTCATTTCGACATTTAATTTAGATCACACTGTCTCCATCCTTCGACAATATGTGTTTAACATTGTATTACATATCTGCAGTAGCTAATCAGTCTTGAAATAACCAATTTCGGAGTGACTTGTGATAGGAAAGGTACTTCTGTCTTCCAATGTAAACTGCAACTGTAGCCATCATCCTACTTTTATGGGGAATGGTGAAACTTGGGAGGTGCACACTAACTATGGGAGCTGGTAACAAAACCTCTGAACATCTTAAAGACCTGCAACCTGCGTGTTGTAATAAGAAGTGAACTATACCCATGAGTGCTGCATATAAGAGCCCTGAAGTTTTAAGCTTCGCATTAAGTATGAACCTTCAAGCACTGGAACTGGATTGGAAACGCTGTATGACCCATACGGATTTATAGAATAGTCACACAGGCACACACACACATACACGCACGCACACATGCGAGTGCACACACACGCAAATACTTAAGGTTCATATGTCTGCCTATTTCGTCGCAATCACAGAAGCACGTGAGTAGAAAAGAGATGCACAAAAATTTGTGGAAAGAACGCATGTACGCATGGGCGTTCTCGTGTCCACACTTTGCCTTATTGCGAAAGCAGTTTGCTATGAATCCCGTTCTTTGCTTGGGAACTTGCGTTGTATTTATTGTGATGAAAAGACGACAGAAAAAACAAAGGTAAAGAAAAGATGACAGGAAAAAAACACATAGGTGACTGTAGATAAAGAAGTATATAACCAACAAGAGAAATACAATTCAGTAGGAGGTCAAATAATAATAATTTTGTTAGCTATTAACGAACAACTTCTACACTTGTTTGAATTATTTATTCCTCATTTCAGGGCTATCAATTTATAATTTTTTATGTGGAATAAATGCAATTTATTATTTAATTGTTTTATACCTGTTTTCACTGAAGGAAATGAGTAACTTGTAATTATTAACATATTTTGTTCCTGTAGAATATAAAAATTTGTATCTATTAGCATCTATAAGCACTGCTCTCATTTATTATTATGGCTCGTTCCATATCCATGCAAATCTGGATCAATGTAACTCGAATAAATGAATAAGAATAAAAATGATTATTCCTGAAATTGCGAAATACTTAAGGGAGGTTCTTAGTCGTTGTGTGAAGGTTAATTTACTTTCAATGCGTCATCTGCATTTAATCATGATATATGATACGTAGATTAACATCCTATGACTTAACAAATATGGGAATTTCATAGAAGTCGGACTCCACTAGAACTGAGGTTGTATTTTTCAGTTTCGTATTTTTTGCATCATCAGTGGACTTCATTTCTGTTTTTAATAGTTTGTTGAGGCGCTACACATACCCAACACATTTTTTTTCAGATGTCAGGCGCCACAGTTGTTGCGTTTTTAAGTCACTATAGCATGAATTATCTCCAAAGTTTTGATATACACTTTTCACAAATTTTTACCTTATTCTTCTCAGTTTTCCTCCTTCGAATCTTACGCTATCTTATTCTTTACAGAGATATGATCGAAGGCTTTTTATCTAACACGTAACATTCAGGGCAACACATTCCCAAATTTTTATTCGAGTTATCTTCAGAAGTGGCATTTCACGTTACTTTTTTCTTTGCCTATAATCTATAAACTGAAGCGTGCGTCGAGTCAACAGACATTACTGCACATAAATCGCTTTACAGGATAACCTCAAAACACTATACGATCAAAAATATATAGGCCCCCAACTGTACATCGTCTGCTACAAAGCGCAAAGGTTCCCACCGAAAGTGAATATCAATGCGCTTTACGCACAGCCGCCATTTCCAGGAAATTACGCATGTATTGTTGGGAATTGATGCTCATGCACAAAGGTTAACACAAAAAAGACATCCTGTGGACAAACCTTAGCATAATTTAAGCTCAGCTGAAACTGAGTTTTGCATAGTTATCATTTGAACATTCAGCAGTAAGAAATTCTTCATCGAGGAAAATACTAAAGATTAAAGAGATGTTTGCTTTCTGCTTATAGCGTCCAGCAGTACTCAAGAAGAAGTTCGTTTAAGCTTGCCAGTAAATCATTCTCAGCATGTAAGAATAAATTGATCCCTCAAAAAGCAACCCATAATTTGTGAATACCATTTTCATCTAACATCTCAATTAGGTGCCAGATCACGCCGCAGCACATTTAGTAAGCACCGATCGCCATAACCGCTGCCATCGACCCACCTTTCCGCATGTGAAAGCTACTTTCGTGCTGAGAGACAATACTTTCTTCTAATGTTTTGTAATTGCAATATTATTTCAGTGTGTGGAGTCTGATGCATAAGAATATTAACGAGCCCTGGTTATAACCAACAAGTTAAAGCAACATTTTGGCGTAGCAAGATGGCACTCATTGTATCACACACAAGTCACAAAAAAGATTTAGCTTAGTGGGACATTGATTTACAATTCCACATGGATCCTCAAAACAATAGAAACATGAGCTGCTTTCACATTGAGCAATAGTAATACCAAGTTCTCAGTACACAACGTTTAATAAGACAGAAACTCTTTTACAATTCAGGAGAGGATGATAAATGTGAGTGTACAGCACGGCGGATTGAAAAGATAACATTCGTCACTATAATCAACGTCTATTTAGGCAAACTTGTGCAACCTACATGTTCCCAATATGCCATGCGGAAAAATATTGCCGTACACCTCACCGCCGAGCTGTCCCGACAAAACTGTGCAGTAATTTAGTTGTGAGGTAATCTGACTAATTTTACCTACACCTCACCGCTACAAGTAATCTAAATAATTTCATATAATTTCTACATCACTGTAGCATCTCCAAACAAGCTCAGATCGACACCAAACACAGTCAGTCTTTCTCCGAGAGAGTAATTGTCTCCATCTAGCACAGAACACCGAACAGTACCAGAAAACAGAGTCAGGATGTCAGAAGCCTGTTCAAACAAAGAAGATCTTGTGGCTCTCAGACCGCAAAAGCTTCACATTGGCGAACAGAGAAAACGGCCTACAAAAGATGCGAAAGAATTTTGGGACAAATGCAAACAGGTTACTCAAAGAGATTACTTTTATCAATTGAGGCTAGTTCTGCTATGGAGATATGCGAAGTATTGCTAAGACAGCTTTCGCGATCTAGCAAAAGAAATATGTAGTGGCTAAAAATGAAATATCCGAAGATGCAGGCAAGTTTCAGGCCGTAAATTCTAAAGGAACATTTCATAGCAAAAGTGCCTCAGAAGTGAAGCCATTCAACTTCAGCGACCACAGCGAGGCAACGGTTAAGACACGAGACTCATAGACACTTGGGGCGGGGTTCTAATCCTAACATATGCAATAGTAGGAGAGCAGGTAATTTCAGTGAGAGAGTGCGATCACTAAAAGTTTGTAAACAACACCTGTTACACGGTAGGGAAAGCCACAGAGAAGTGAAAGTTGTTTACAGTTGGGAAGTGGCTCGGACGGATGAGGTCGCTAGCGGGCAGGTCTGGCGGAGGCTGTTTAAGTGGGTCCTTCCTGTATACGTGGGTCGTGAAGCGCCTCGATGCACGTGTAGCGTCAGCTGGCTCTGTTGTGTCAGCCAGTCCAGGCACAGCGTTCAGTTTCCGCACACACTGAGCCCCTGACAAGACTAGCAACATTCGACATGATGTAGCCCATGACTTACTGAAAAAAAATCCCAATCACTCACACATCGGCATTCAAACAAACGACCCTTTGCTTAGTGACGACTCGTTTTAGCGAACATTACTGACAAAGAACACCCTGAAGATTTTCAAGAAGCTGTTTTTTTTTCTACTGCAAAATCGCGCTTACGTCTACTATATTAAAAAAGCGTCCGCGGAGCAACACAGTCAATCCTCTTGGTCGCGACAGTACATGTTTCTTGCCGGCCGTGTGGCCGAGCGGTTCTAGGCGCTTCAGTCTGGAACCGCGTGACCGCTACGGTCGCAGATTCGAATCCTGTCTCGGGCATGGATGTGTGTCATGTCCTTAGGTTAGTTAGGTTTAAGTAGTTCTAAGTTCTAGGGGAATGATGACCACAGATGTTAAGTCCCATAGTGCTCAGAGCCATTTGAACCAGATTGGAACCAGTTTCTCGCAGACGAAAATATTATGTGATGTGATAATTACGATAGAGACCGATTTCTTCGCATCATATTTACCTGGTTGAGGCTAAAAGTTTTATAACTACGAATTCCGACCTTGAAACTTATTGTGTTTAAGCGTTGATAAAGTTCGCTGTATAGACTCTAGAAATCTGTATTACAAACTAGGTTAACTGAGAATTCTGAGGCTAAACATTAAGTTAATTCCCGGAAGCCACAATCACATCGAAACAACTTTGCTCCTATTCCTCGGTATAAGTAGCACGAGATGTATGCCAACTTACAAAATTCACGAAGCAGCTAAAGATTTTGCGTTTGATCTCTCACGAACATACGGAAAACATGTCGAGCATGCTTCCATCATCCTCTTTTTCATTCTTCTACATCGATACTCCTGACAACCTAACTGAAGCCCAGCAGACAGCGAGTGCGTGTAATGCTTTGTTCCCGCGTACGGTACACGTGTTGAGCCATGCTTTGTTATTTTCCGCCTTATTTTAAGGTCACGGGATGCTTAAACACAAAATTCAGAGAAACAAACATAGGAGACGAATTAATTGGTGGAAAATCTTGCTACAGTACGCGAGAAGAGTTGGTAACTGCGCATTATGGAATTCAGAGAAACAAACATAGGAGACGAATTAATTGGTGGAAAATCTTGCTACAGTACGCGAGAAGAGTTGGTAACTGCGCATTATGGTCAGATAAAAAGGATTGTCGGAAGGACAGACTCAGCATACAGGAAAGTCAAAACAACCTTTAGTGACATTAAAAGCAACGGTGGTAACATTAAGAGTGCAACGGGAAGTCCACTGTTAAATGCAAAGGAGAGAGCAGATAGGTGGAAAGAATACATTGAAAGCCTCTATGAGGGTGAAGATTTGTGTGATGTGATAGAAGAAGAAACAGGAGTCGATTTAGAAGAGATGGGGGATCCAGTATTAGAATCGGAATTTAAAAGAGCTTTGGAGGACTTACGGTCAAATAAGGCAGAAGAGATAGATAACATTCCGTCAGAATTTCTAAAATCATTGGGGGAAGTGGCAACAAAACGGCTATTCACGTTGGTGTGTAGAATATATGAGTCTGGCGACATACCATCTGACTTTCGGAAAACCATCATCCACACAATTCCGAAGACGGCAAGAGCTGACAAATGCGAGAATTATCGCACAATCAGCTTAACAGCTCATGCATCGAAGCTGCTTACAAGAATAATATGCAGAAGAATGGAAAAGAAAATTGAGTTTGCGCTAGGTGACGATCAGTTTGGCTTTAGGAAAAATAAAGGGACGAGAGAGGCAATTCTGACGTTACGGCTAATAATGGAAGCAAGGCTAAAGAAAAATCAAGACACTTTCATAGGATTTGTCGACCTGGAAAAAGGTGCAAGCTGTTCAAGATTCTGAAAAAAGTAGGGGTAAGCTATAGGGAGAGACGGGTCATATACAATATGTACAACAACCAAGAGGGAATAATAAGAGTGGACGACCAAGAACGAAGTGCTCGTATTAAGAAGGGTGTAAGACAAGGCTGTAGCCTTTCGCCCCTACTCTTCAATCTGTACATCGAGGAAGCAATGATGGAAATAAAAGAAAGGTTCAGGAGTGGAATTAAAATACAAGGTGAAAGGATATCAATGATACGATTCGCTGATGACATTGCTATCCTGAGTGAAAGTGAAAAAGAATTAAATGATCTGCTGAACGGAATGAACAGTCTAATGAGTACACAGTATGGTTTGAGAGTAAATCGGAGAAAGACGAAGGTAATGAGAAGTAGTAGAAATGAGAACAGCGAGAAACTTAACATCAGGATTGATGGTCACGAAGTCAATGAAGTTAAGGAATTCTGCTACCTAGGCAGTAAAATAACCAATGACGGACAGAGCAAGGAGGACATCAAAAGCAGACTCGCTATGGCAAAAAAGGCATTTCTGGCCAAGAGAAGTCTGCTAATATCAAATACCAGCCTTAATTTGAGGAAGAAAGTTCTGAGGATGTACGTCTGGAGTACAGCATTGTATGGTAGTGAAACATGGACTGTGGGAAAACCGGAACAGAAGAGAATCGAAGCATTTGAGATGTGGTGCTATAGACGAATGTTGAAAATTAGGTGGACTGATAAGGTAAGGAATGAGGAGGTCCTATGCAGAATCGGAGAGGGAAGGAATATGTGGAAAACACTGATAAGGAGAAGGGACAGGATGATAGGACATCTGCTAAGACATGAGGAATGACTTCCATGGTACTAGAGGGAGCTGTAGAGGGCAAAAACTGTAGAGGAAGACAGAGATTGGAATACGTCAAGCAAATAATTGAGAACGTAGGTTGCAAGGGCTACTCTGAGATGAAGAGGTTAGCACAGGAACGGAATTCGTGGTGGGCCGCATCAAACCAGTCAGTAGACTGATGACCAAAACAAAAGTTCCATGACTGTGTCTCTGATACTCAGGAAAAGAGAAATGACAAGCCACAAAAGGTTAACAGCTACAGGCGTTGTGGAAGCGAGGAACGTCCCTGGCATCAGTAGCGTCTGTTTCCAGGGGTTTTCTTCGTTCCCACACCGATGATTTTCATAAGTAAAGTATTGTCACGCATTTCTTATTACCGCAAGTAATCTACTTGTGTAGAACAAGCAATAGTTTCCTGTACCACCCCCCCCCCCCCACGCTTTTTCAGTTTTTTTTCTTTATTGGTTTTTCACTCCCCAAGAAGGGGCGGGCTGGCAGTGGCACAATACGCCACTCTTCAGCCAAGAGAGTTGCGGAGAAAACATAGGCAAATGAGAAAATAACACATAATATAGAATGGTATAAAGCGATGAATTAACAAGAACAAAAATAGATGAGTAGAAACGGTAGATTTAAAAACAACATAGACGAGAGCCATACACACAAGCGGAAAACGAACACTGAGTCGACACGAAAACAAAGAAACACCACAGTGAGAACACAAATGAAGGACGCTAGCGATACTGCTGGTGCTGGTGGGAATTCCCCCCTTGAACTCGGACACTTTGATTTCGACTTTGCGCAGTTGTTGTGACGTGACACTCGAACGAGACACTGTACAGTGTCTTCCGCTTAACTTGAAGACCACAGTATATGATATGAGATTCAAAACACAGGAAAAAATTGGTTACAAGTAATAGGAAGTGAAAGGGGAAAGAATTTTCCATATGATACCTACTAGTAGAGCTTTTATCTCTCGATAAAATGAAGTAACGGTTGTAGAACAGCACAGGAATGGCTAGTCAGACTTTGACTCACAGCAAGCCCCTAGACGTTACAGTCAGGTCGGTACCAAACGTTGCATATCGACAATCAACGAGAAATCTGACGTAGTTTCTGCTCTGGGAGAACGTGCCAAACTGCCAACAAGGAGACATCCCCAGCATAGGGATGGACTTTTCGAAACCATCTACACTGTTACGCAGGTAAAGAACCCAGGTATCACACACTGCAGCCATTCACCCTGGTAGGCCCACTCATTTGAGGGTAATTGACGAAAGAGAATTTAGGGATTTTCTGAGACATTGAATAAGGTTGAAAAAGTTAACTTGATCATTATGGTTCAAAGGTGTAGTATTTAGAATGGCAACCTCACGTATAGGAGATTCCAGTATGTAAAGCTTATGATAGTATTTTGAAATGAAACCTCACGGAACAAAAAGGGAATGTAATGTGAACCCTACAAAAGTGTCATCTAAGAAATAACTCAATGGACAATTTCTTGCAGATTTCCGTACAAAAGAGATGTGAAAGTGTTGTAATAAGTGTAATTATTTGTCAAATGAGTTTGTTTTCTGTTGTTACTTTTTATGTTTTTAAATCTTTATCGAAATGACTTTGATCATCTTTTTTATTCAGTTAATTGATTTGATGGCGTCCTCTTGGGTAAAATTTTCCGGAGGTAAAATAGTCCCCCATTCGGATCTCCGGGTGGGGACTACTCAAGAGGATGTCGTTATCAGGAGAAAGAAAACTGGCGTTCTATGGACCGGAGCGTGGAATGTCAGATCCCTTAATCGGGCACGTAGGTTAGAAAATTTAAAAAGGGAAATGGATAGGTTAAAGTTAGATATAGTGGGAATTAGTGAAGTTCGGTGGCAGAAGGAACAAGACTTCTGGTCAGGTGACTACAGGGTTATAAACACAAAATCAAATAGGGGTAATGCAGGAGTAGGTTTAATAATGAATAGGAAAATAGGAATGCGGGTAAGCTACTACAAACAGCATAGTGAACGCATTATTGTGGACAAGATAGATACGAAGACCACGCCTACTACAGTAGTACAAGTGTATATGCCAACTTGCTCTGCAGATGACGAAGAAATTGATGAAATGTATGATGAGATAGAAGAAATTATTCAGATAGTGAAGGGAGACGAAAATTTAATAGTCATGGGTGACTGGAATTCGGTAGTAGAAAAAGGGAGAGAAGGAAACGTAGTAGGTGAATATGGATTGGGGCTACGAAATGAAAGAGGAAGCCGCCTGGTACAATTTTGCACAGAGCACAACTTATACACAGCTAACACTTGGTTCAAGAATCATAAAAGAAGGCTGTATACATGGAAGAAGCCTGGAAATACTGACAGGTTTCAGATAGATTATATAATGGTAAGACAGAGATTTAGGAGCCAGGTTTTAAATTGTAAGACATTTCCAGGGGCAGATGTGGACTCTGACCACAATCTATTGGTTATGACCTGTAGATTAAAACTGAAGAAACTGCAAAAAGGTGGAAATTTAAGGAGATGGAACCTGGATAAACTGAAAGAACCAGAGGTTGTACAGAGTTTCAGGGAGAGTATAAGGGAACAATTGACAGGAATGAGGGAAAGAAATACGGTAGAAGAAGAATGGGTAGCTTTGAGGGATGAAGTAGTGAAGGCAGCAGAGTAGGTAAAAAGACGAGGGCTAGTAGAAATCCTTGGGTAACAGAAGAAATATTGAATTTAATTGATGAAAGGAGAAAATATAAAAATGCAGTAAATGAAGCAGGCAAAAAGGAATACAAACGTCTCAAAAATGAGATCGACAGGAAGTGCAAAATGGCTAAGCAGGGATGGCTAGAGGACAAATGTAAGGATGTAGTGGCTTATCTCACTAGGGGTACGATAGATACTGCCTACAGGAAAATTAAAGAGACCTTTGGAGATAAAGAGAACCACTTGTATGAATATCAAGAGCTCAGATGGGAACCCAGTTCTAAGCAAGGAAGGGAAAGCAGAAAGGTGGAAGGAGTATATAGAGGGTCTATACAAGGGCGATGTACTTGAGGACAATATTATGGAAATGGAAGAGGATGTAGATGAAGATGAAATGGGAGATACGATACTGCGTGAAGAGTTTGACAGAGCACTGAACTACCTGAGTCGAAACAAGGCCCCGGAGTAGACAACATTCCATTGGAACTACTGACGGCCTTGGGAGAGCCAGTCATGACAAAACTCTACCATCTGGTAAGCAAGATGTACGAAACA
Organism: Schistocerca nitens; assembly: GCF_023898315.1. Lineage (NCBI taxonomy): Eukaryota > Metazoa > Arthropoda > Insecta > Orthoptera > Acrididae > Schistocerca > Schistocerca nitens. The sequence continues at coordinate 273,811,521 of NC_064620.1, forward strand.
GGCGAAATACCCTCAGACTTCAAGAAGAATATAGTAATTCCAATCCCAAAGAAAGCAGGTGTTGACATATGTGAAAATTACCGAACTATCAGTTTAATAAGTCACAGCTGCAAAATACTAACGCGAATTCTTTACAGACGAATGGAAAAACTAGTAGAAGAAGACCTTGGGGAAGATCAGTTTGGATTCCGCAGAAATGTTGGAACACGTGAGGCAATGCTGACCCTACGACTTATCTTATAAGCTAGATTAAGGAAGGGCAAACCTACGTTTCTAGCATTTGTTGACTTAGAGAAAGGTTTTGACAATGTTGACTGGAATACTCTCTTTCAAATTCTGAAGGTGGCAGGGGTAAAATACAGGGAGAGAAAGGCTATTTACAATTTTTACAGAAACCAGATGGCAGTTATAAGAGTCGAGGGACATGAAAGGGGAGCAGTGGTTGTTAAGGGAGTGAGACAGGGTTGTAGTCTCTCCCCGATGTTATTCAATCTGTATATTGAGCAAGCAGTGAAGGAAACAAAAGAAACATTCGGAGTAGGTATTAAAATCCATGGTGAAGAAATAAAAACGTTGAGGTTCGCCGATGACATCGTAATTCTGTCAGAGACAGCAAAGGACTTGGAAGAGCAGTTGAACGGAATGGATAGTGTCTTGAATGGAGGATATAAGATGAACATCAACAAAATCAAAACGAGGATAACGGAATGTAGTCGAATTAAGTCGAGTGATGCTGAGGGAATTAGATTAGGAAATGAGACACTTAAAGTAGTAAAGGAGTTTTGCTATTTGGGGAGCAAAATAACTGATGGTGGTTGAAGTAGAGAGGATATAAAATGTAGACTGGCAATGGCAAGGAAAGCGTTTTTGAAGAAGAGAAATTTGTTAACATTGAGTATAGATTTAAGTGTCAGGAAGTCATTTCTGAAAGTATTTGTATGGAGTGTAGCCATGTATGGAAGTGAAACATGGACGATAAATAGTTTGGACAAGAAGAGAATAGAAGCTTTCGAAATGTGGTGTTACGGAAGAATGCTGAAGATTAGATGGGTAGATCACATAAGTAATGAGGAGGTATTGAATAGAATTGGAGAGAAGAGGAGCTTGTGGCACAACTTGACGAGAAGAAGGGACCGGTTGGTAGGACATGTTCTGAGGCATCAAGGGATCACCAATTTAGTACTGGAGGGCAGCGTGGAGGGTAAAAATCGTAGAGGGAGACCAAGAGATGAATACACTAAGCAGATTCAGAAGGATGTAGGTTGCAGTAGGTACTGGGAGATGAAGAAGCTTGCACAGGGTAGATTAGCATGGAGAGCTGCATCAAACCAGTCTCAGGACTGAAGACCACAACAACAACAATTGATTTAATATTAAATTTTTATTTTCATTCCATTGACACATCGTTTTAATTAAAAACTTCTTTATTTGCTCACATTTTTTCCACTTGAAATCTTTCTTCACTTACTTTTAGTTAATTCCGATGTAATTTCTTTTGTTTTATCACTCTGTTTTTTCGTCTACATTGCTACGTTCAATTTATCTATTTCTCACTTTGTTTGAATTTCATTATACCTATAAAGCCTTCGCAATGCGTTAGAAATATGCTGCAGCAACGTCATCAAATAGAAAATTTTAGACCGCTTATTATAGGTAACACACTCCTATAGCCGGCCGGGATGACCGATCGGATCTAGGCGCTACAGTCTGGAACCGCGTGACTGCTACGGTCTCTGGTTCGAATGCTGCCTCGGGCATGGATGTGTGTGATGCCCTTAGGTTAGTTAGGTTTAAGTAGTTCTATGTTCTAGGGGACTGATGACCTTAGAAGTTAAGTCCCATAGTGCTCAGAGACATTTGAACCATTTTTGAACACTGCTATAGCTGAGTATTGGGACATAACCAATAAGGCTGAACAATCAAAACCAACAGCGATGGATGCGATTTAGGCCTTAGTAGGCCACGTAAGTAATCACTCTGATATATTGGATACTTCCCTTTCTCCTTATTCACGGGTCTGGAAGAGGAGGGATATGGGAGGGGAGATTACCCACACCTCTCCTCCTCCAGACACTTGAGTAGCAGTACTTGGCTACTTGCAGGCCCGTCAACGCGCTGGTAGACCTGTAGCACAGCAAGGTGGACTAAGCGGCTGCTGGCGAGTCGAAGTCGTTTGCTGCCAGCGTTGGCTTGTGTCAAAGGGAACTGTGGCGACGTTATGTCCCTACAGTGCGAAGTTTCTAGTCAGCGTAGCGGAGGTGTTTGCGGCTGTGGGTCCATTCCCAACACAACGCCTGTGTAAGAAAGTCGATTACCACTCTAAGGAACGTTTATACTACAGCCTCACTACTGGCATCTCTCTGCTGCTCGCCGGGAGCATTTAGGTTGTAACCTCCCAACAGAAAAAATAATTACAATATTCACATTTAGTGTAACCTCCCAACAGAAAAATCTCGTTTAAGTTGCCAATAAAAAATTTATTTCCAATAATAAAATGTCATGTTTTAATGTGACCTTCCACTAAAGACTGACTGCATATTGAGATTAATAAGTTTTGACGTCAGTAGCGCTGCGTCATGGCCCTGTGAAATCATCCTGAATAAACTGAAAAATTCTTACCTCACAAAGATGTCGCCGGATAACGCTATCTATATATTTGCTCTATGAGAAACTTTCGGCACAGCCCAGTGCAATGCTGACCACTAGATTTTCATTTGTAGGAAAACAACTGATTTTCTTTTGCTTACTCAACATGAGTATGGTTATTTATTTTAAGTTTCTGCTACCAGTCACTTTTTATTTTATGCTTAATCTAACATAATGCAGCGCGTTTCGAACATGTTCTCTTCAAGCGTTTATACATACATACATACATACGCAGAGAAATGTTACTTAAAAATAAACAGTCTTAAACTAGATTAATCTAGAACACTTTGTCCATTGTTTTTTACTGTAGCTGCTGGTGTGGCATTTGGGGGGAAGGAGGGGGGCAATGTATATCTAGAAATCGAAATCAGTGATGTCTTCTGCTGGTTTTCTTCTTTGTTGTTGACTATGTATATCACAGCCTGTATCGGATTCAGATAGATTTGCATCAGTTATGTGTTACGAAAATAGTGTGAAAGGCTTTATATGACAGTTGATCACTTACAGCTCCGTCATTACACCAGTGATGCAAGTGAAGCAGCAAGATGATAAAATTGTAAGTGATGAACTCCACTGCTCTGACGTGCGATTCTATTGTAGTATAGATATTCCTTATCGCAGGCAGCGGGTGAGCAATCCATCGAAATTACATCTGCTCAAGTGCGCTAGCGAATAGTAATGAACCCCTAATGAACCCCTTACAACCTTACAGCTTTTCACGTGGCTAGCTGAATGGATTACTGCCAGTGTTGTGAAGCTAAAACTACATTCACTGCATCTTCTAGCTCGTAATACCACCCAGTATGGAGCGATTGTGGTGATATACAGGGTAGCCAGAAACAGTCTGAAAAGCTTGTAAAAATGCTGCAGGGTACGTTACACAAACAAATAATTGTTAAGAAAAAAAATTTGATATGCTGCGCCGCTTCCGAGTTAATTGGCATTGAAGTTAGCCAATCAGGCAGTTGCACTCGCAAATTCAAGCGGCCTGCCGTAGACTGAGACGCCAAACGTGTTCTTCGTTTGGTTTACCAATATCGAACAAGAGAGCGATACAAAAACAGGACTTGAGGCGGTAGTAAAGATCGAACCCCAGCGAAGGGCTGAACAGTCTTGTGCGCTATCTTCAACGCTGTGGGGACAACTGACACCAATTATATCTGGCGCTCCACTTAAATTTGCGAACAATGGCCAGATTGGCTAATACCAATGCTACTTTACTCGGCAACGGCGAAACGTATCAGTTTTTTCCTCCCAACAACTATTTCTCAGCACAAACTCAACATCCTTATAAGATTTTCAGCCTGTTTCTGATCGCCCTGTATACGCCTCTGCTCGTAGATAGGTGTACCTTCGAAATCAGCTGCAATACGCGCCTGTTTAAAATCCTCACTTGCAGTTCTCACTCTTGAAATTACTACTAGGTTCACAACGAACAGCGCTGCCTGTTAGGCTGCAAGTTAGGAGATGTTATTGCACTATTCCTATCAATTAGAATCTTAATAATTTTACCATTCTATAATAAAACACCATTCCGAGGTATCCAATTTTACCCTATCAATCAGTTTCTATTCTGAATTATAGTAGTTTTATGTTTATTAACATGAATTGGTAAACAACCAGTTGAACAACCTTACATCATAACAGGACAAATCTTAACAATTATCTACTTTACACACTTCTTAATTAATGTCCATGTTGCAAATGCATGAGATAAGCTAATTAAGGAATAAATAAGTTAATTAGCTTAGGGAAAGCATATGTTTTGAAAACATAAAACTAGAAGTTTAACTCTTCCATTAACTTTTCTTAAAAAATTTCACTAAATAAATGAGATAAATAAAATCTTTAAACCAACAAAGAAAATAAAAAAATTTAAAGATAAAGGTAAAAAACTTTTTCAATCTAAGTATATCAACTTATCATAATGAAACCGTGGTAAAGTACCCCGAACTCAAATAAAACCAAAAGATATAATAGCAAGCTTAATAGAAAATATAAAAGTATAAATATCACCCCCCCTCCAAAAAATTAAAGCTAATAATATTCTTATAAAAACAATTCTAGTATACTCAGCTAAAAAAATTAAAGTAAAACCACCTGCATCATATTAAATATTAAAGCCTCAAACTAACTCAGATTCATCCTCAGCAAAATCAAAAGGAGTACGATTAGTTTCGGCCAAACAAGAAGCAAAACAAGCTAAAGCTAAGGGAAAAGAAATAATAATAAATCAGCAATAAAGCTGATAATCTATAAAATCAAACATATTAAAACTACCAACTAAAATAATTAAAGACAATCAAATCAAAGCTAACTAACTTCATATGAAATTGTTTGAGCAACAGAACAAAGGGAACCTAATAAAGAATAATTTGATTTAGAAGACAACCCAGCAATTATAATGGTATAAACACCTAATCTAGTACAGCACAAAAAAAATCTATAAGAAAAAGAACACATATGAGTTAAGTAACGGAAAATTACTCAAACAGCCAAAGAAATCATTAAATTAAAAACTGGAGAAAAATAATAAAGTAAATAATTAGATATAATAGGAATTGGCTGCTCCTTACAAATCAACTTAATAGCATCGCTAAAGGGCTATGGGATTCCTACAAATCCTACTTTATTTGGACCCTTACGAATCTGAATATAACCTAAAACCTTCCGCTTCAACAAAGTTAAAAAAGCAACACTAATTAAAACACAAATAACTAATAGAAGAAAATTTAAAATAAACATAAATAAACCATAAAGTCAATACTATTTGTAGAAAAAATCTACATAAATGAATTCTAAATTCAACATATTAATCTGTCAAAATAGTAACTTAATTAATATTAATCAATATAGTAAAAACTATTTTAACCATATGGTCCTTTCGTACTAATATGGATTAATAGCCTTAGGATAGAAACCGACCTGGCTCACGCTGGTCTGAACTCAGATCATGTAAGAATTTCAAGGTTGAACAGATCTAATCACTTGGCTCCTGCACCCAAAATTTTTCTTAATCCAACATCAAGGTCGCAATCTGCTTTGTCGATATGAGCTCTCAAAAACAATTACGCTGTTATCCCTAAGGTAACTTAATCTTATGATCATAAATTATGGATCAAAATAACAAACATAAATCAATGATATAACAATGAAGAGTTTATTTATTTTTCATGTCACCCCAACAAAACATCATCATTAAATATAGAAAGACAAACCAAAAACTATATAAAAATAAAATGTTAAGCTCTATAGGGTCTTCTCGTCCTAAAGAAGAATTTAAGCCATTTGACTCAAAAGTTAAATTCAAAAATTTATTAAGAGACAGTTGATTTCTCGTCAAGCCATTCATTCCAGCCACTAATTAAGAGACTAATGATTATGGTACCTCTGCCTGGTCAAAATACCACAGCTCTTTAAAAATCTGCTCAGTGAGCAAGCCAGACCTCAAAATATTTTCAAGAGGACATGTTTTTGATAAACAGGTGGAAATCAATTTTGCCTAGTTCATTATAATAAATTTACAAGGTAAAAATTGTGAGACCTGAGTTTCTCCTGGCGTATACAACTTTCAAATAACTTCCGGAAATTCAGCCAGGTAACACTTTCAGCGACTGCCGATATTTCGGCGGGAGAACACCCCGCCATTTTCAAGGCAAACTGCAACGGACAGGCGGCGTACATGCAAATTTAAAACCTCGGTTCTCGGACTGAAGCGGGAAAGATAACACACACACTGAACACTAGTGCCACCAAAGATGACCAAGGTCAGAGCTATCGATAGTGAGGCTATGAATTCGCAGGTGAGGTAGCATTGACTCTCTCCCTCTGTTTTTTGACAAGAATAACACCGAGATATTGGCATGCACGTCCAGCTATTGGGACTGTTATTAGGGAGGCAGTTGAGATTAAATTAGCGAGCAACCTCGTTAACAGGGATGGAGGTTTCTGTTTAAACTCTGTTTGGAATCCGGCTCTCTCCCTTGTCATACACCTTTAAGTATGGTTTGTACGCTGTGCAAAATTCATCGAACCATCTCTCTTACTTAAGAAGAAAAGTGTACCTATAGCAACTAATGCTGCCATTAGTAAGTGAAAAAAAGATGAAATTTCACATGTAAAAAAAATTACTTCGTTATGTTTCCGAACTTCCACTGCGATGAGTGTGAATTCTGAATCTTTCCTGCTCATGTTGACAAAGTTTTATGAATTTATTTGTAAAAGTATAGACAGTGGAAATTAAAATGTCCTGCGGTGTCTCTCCTGCTCCAAGTCGGCCCGTTTGACGTCCTACCCCCCTTAAGAAACTTCACTCGTGTTCGGCAGTACTGGTGTTACGAGGCCTCGTTTAGGTGAAGAGAGAGATGATAATATCATGCGAGGGCCATACTAAAAGTCATTAAAATTCCAGATCCAACAAGGTAACGAAAACACTGTCGGATCGTAATCTACAGACTGTACACCACATGTTGCCATGTTATGACATCCTTAGTGTCCCTCATGTGACCACAGGAAGTACTTCCAAAATGTACCACATTAATGTGCTGTCGTTGATTTTCTTGTTAACCTTCAACTACACTCTCTATTTAGACTGAGGTTAGTAGCTTCATGGGGTAGTTTTTGACCCCAAAACAAAAACCATCTGATTTACTTCAATGCTTCTCTACACTGAGAGAATCAATAAAAGAAACGCTTCTATTTATGAAAAATTAATCTTTACTAAAATAGGAAACGTGATCTTACCAACAATTAAGACTCTTATATTAACACTGGCATCTTAGAGTTTTTGGGATTAATTTAAAAGCTTAGAAAACCTACTTCAAAAATGTTCAGAAACAGGTCCTGAGGTCAAATAATGATCACTCAAGTAAATTATAAAAATAAGTAACCTGTGACTTTCAATAAAATAACCTCTGACTTTCAATAAAAAAATGAGTAGGTACATGAACGAATCAACTACGCACTTACTTTCGTTCATGAAGGTCAAGATTTACCTTTTTATCAATGGAATGCATTTTGCAAGCTTATTTTTGATATTTTAACATGTTTTGGTATTTTTTTTCTTTTGAGATGTGGGCATATGTGGCATCATCAGACATTTGACACGCTTGGACCTGCACTGCATATTCATCGACCCTGCAATCATTTTCAAAATTTTTACAAAGAACTTTGTCCATTGCAGCCTGCAGGTTCCAAGAAAAAGTTTTATAATTCATTTTCCTTTCTTTCGTACTTGTTTTGATCAATACCATGCCGAGTTGTTTTGCAAAATCTCGAAGCACCAGCTTCCTATTCTTATCTGTAATGTTTTTTTTCCATAAAAATGGCCTGATTGTCTCGCCATTTCAAGATTTTCTTCGTGAACATTCTCTTCTTCTTCCTCCTATTCGTCCTCTGTTTCATAATCAAATATTTCTGTTTCGTTGCCATTAAACTCGGCTGCATCTTGAAAAGAATCTGGTGTGTCCAATGAGTCAGCAGTCTTCACTAGCTAACGGTAATTCCAAAACTTGATCATCGTTCACGCGACGCTCCATTGTATCTATAACAGTTTTAAAAAATTTGTGACGATAAGAAAAGGAAGTATTATGACTTCGTGCGGTAGATTTAGACCCCAGCTGGTACGTACCTAGGCAAATTTTGGTCGCGGATTAGCATGCGCCTGCACAATGCAAAAGCACTGCTAAGATCACATGGAGTCGGAGTGGCAACGTTGCGTTGGGAACGGAACTGTTAATAAAAGAGTGACGCGTGGGATGATAAATTACCCAAGAACGTAATTAAGAGTTAAAGAGGGAAAATATGCTTCTGAAATTCACAAAAAATTGTTCAAATGGCTCTGAGCACTATGGGACTCAACTGCTGTGGTCATCAGTCCCCTAGAACTTAGAACTACTTAAACCTAACTAACCTAAGGACATCACACACATCCATGCCCGAGGCAGGATTCGAACCTGCGACCGTAGCAGTCGCACGGTTCCGGACTGCGCGCCTAGAACCGCGAGACCACCGCGGCCGGCCCTGAAATTCACATCGGACTTCAAAGGCCTATGGAGTTGTCTGCATGGGCGACAGCAGTAATCAGGAGATGGGGGAAAAGTTTCAAATATGTAAACACCAGTATCCGTGATAAACATCACAGCAGTCGCCCCGGAACTGCCTCCACGGGACGCAATAAGGAACGAGTCTAATTAATTTTCATGAATCTGGATGAATTTTAAATGCTGCCCGCTATATCCACACATATCTGAAGCGTGCACCGTACAATAAACGCACTGGGAAAGACATCGTCAACAGGATAATGAATGTTGTCACACTACTCGTGTCGCTGTGGAGAAGATCAGCCATTTTGATGGGAAATTCTGCCACATCCTCCCGACTTGGCAACCTCCGACTACCGCCTTTTCGGTTCTGTCAAGGAACAGATGCTAAGCCAACGCTTCGAGACGATGGAGGATGTTCGGGAAGCAGTGCATCGTATGTTCAGGAAGCTGCAACGGATTTCTATCGTGAGGTACCGCCAAAACATTGAGGGGATAATTTGTGTAAAGAAATGGAGATTGTGTAGAAAAGTGACAGAAAGTATGTAGGTTAAGGTGATGTACTTGGTTGGTCTAAAAGAAACTAAAAGATTAAACATTTTTAAAAATTATTACTTATTACTTTCAGTATGGTCCTTGTGAAGTCATAGACCACATACATGGGTTCAATAGGGTTAAAACCATATTTTTTCATGCTATTTTACATTCTCCGTGGTTTTCCCAATTTGTATCACGTAAATATTTGAAGGGCTTATTTCAATAGTGGTACAAGTCCACTTTTGTTCATTCTGAGATAGAGAGTCCTAAAGTTAAATGAGCGCTGAAAAACCTGCAATTGAGATACCAGAAATATTCAAGCATATGGCTTCTTGCTAGAGATGAACCTTTCTTTCTGTTTGTTTGGACCATTAATGTCGGAAGCATTATAGACAGAAAAGTGGAGGTAATGGACTTGTACCACTATTGAAATAAGCACTTCATTTATTCGTGTCCGATATCTGGCACCCCTCCATTAATCATTTCATAGTCGATAGGTAGTTTAGCTTTCTTTTCCTCACTTCGTGCCGTTTATTAGGAGCTCACATAACAGTATGTTCCTGCTGTCACGTCAGAGAATTTATCGAACATGGCCTTTGCCTAAGATAAACATTTTTATGGAAATGAGCTTCAGTGAAGTTTCATTCAGTTTAATGGCGGTACAGTAAACTCAAGAGGCTTGGCGACCTCATAATTAGAAGATAACCAGGTAATTTAGCTAAGTGCATTTTGTTATCACGACCCATAAATGTCACGCGCGTCAATGTTTACTGACGGAGATGGGGCACGCGTGTTTGTTCGCTGGGTGGAAATACTGCTATGTGCAACAGCGTGGTCCACTTAGTTTCTTTTACTTCTTCACTCTCCTTCTAAGCTCCGAAAGCAGTTCAGTTGAAGAGAAATAGACATCTCTAAAACGAGCAGTCACAGAGGTTGGATAGAAAAACATAGCTACAAAGAAGATAACTGCAAAGAAACCTTGGGTAACACAAGAAATACTTTAGTTGATCGATGAAAGAAGGAAGTACAAAAATCTTCAGGGAAATTCAGGAACACAGAAATACAAGTCTCTTAAAAAAAATTCCTCCCCAACAGGCCATGAAGGCCCAACGGTACCGACCGGCCGCCGTGTCATCCTCAGTTGACAGGCGTCACTGGGTGCGCTATTGAAATGAAATATAAATAAGGAAAGGCAGCGTTGACATAAATGAAACAATGTTGTTGAAGAGGTCAGAACACAAATCCAGAATATAATTTCTACTTCGCGTAGCAAGCCCCTGCCAACGGCCTTGCCGCTGTGGTAACACCGGTTCCCGTCAGATCACCGAAGTTAAGCGCTGTCGGACTGGGCTAGCACTTGGATGGGTGACCATCCGGTCTGCCGAGCACTGTTGGCAAACGGGGTGCAGTCGGCCCTTGTGAGGCAAACTGAGGAGCTACTTGATTGAGAAGTAGCGGCGTCGGTCTCGGAAACTGACATACAAGTCACTTAGGAAACAAATAAATAGGAAGTGCAGGGAAGGTAAGGCGAAAAGGTTGCATGAAAAATGTGAAGAAACCTTCACCTTCGGTGGAACAAAAAGGAAGGGTGGTAACTATAAGAGTGCAATAGGAATTCCCTTTTTAAATCCAGAAGAGAGAGCGGATAGGTGGAAAGAGTACATTGAAGGCCTCCACGAGGGGTAAGACTTGTCTGATGACGTCACAGTAGAAGAAACACGAGTTGATGTAGAAGAAACAGGGGCTCCATGATTAGAATCAGAATTTAAAAGACTGGTAGATCTAAGATCGAAGAAGGCAGAAAGGATTGTAAGGTGTCAGGCAAATCCAACACCTTTCATGAAAACCCTGACATGATAAGCAAATCCTGCAGTATGTCACATAGCTCCGAATAAATCCTAACATTAAATTAACCAAAGTAATACGATCAACGAGTGAGCAAATGGAATACCACAGACTAACACAAGAACGCCTAAATGCATGTCATACCTTCCCATCGTGAAACAGACGCAGTTCCGAGGGAATAAACGAGAACAGAAGCCGAGAGCAGAACCTTGTTAAGCTAGAAAGCCCTACGATAAGGGGCGGACACCCACGTCGCCAGCCGACCGCCAGAACCAACCCCCAGCCCATGTTAAAAGATAGAGCCCTCCAGAAGAACAGTATAGATCTTACGATAACACTAAAAGGGCCACACCAGCAACAAGTTTTAGCGTGAGACTTTTTCGCATCTCTGTTACGTTGCAAACGTTAAAAACATTGCCCCACCACGAAAAGTATAACGTTTCTCATTGGATAGACAGAATTTTGTAGACGGAGCTTAAGGTTAACACTGAGATCCTGATTGGTCAGTTGAAAACACAGCCAGATAGCTTTTTTTAAAAAAAACCAACTTCGGTAAATTTTAGTAAGGAGAAGTCAGGAGAGAGTTGCTTCAGAGAGAGCGAGCTGTATGGAGCTGCGCCGCCCGCCGCCCCCTGACGCTGCCTAACCAACGACAAGGTAATGAACGCACACGATGCTGCATAAAAGCGCATAAAGCTTCACTCAGAACTGCAGAAGTCTCATCTGCTACATCCCCTTTTTACGTAATACTAGTGTCAATCGTCAATTAAAGCTCATGGTATTCACATTTGCTACGTGAAGTTAAAATCTGAAACGCAATGATTTTTCTGTTATATAATTAGTGAGAAGCCACATCAGCCACTGTAATTTACGACAAGTTAAATAAGTAATTTAAGATAATTGAGGGTCACTGTAGACCATTTTGATAGTTGTCTCTTTTGTGAAACTTAATTTAAACCTAAATTATAGATGTGATATGGCATAGGTCATCCTTCGATCCATTGTAGAACTTGGAAACCCATTCAGGGAATATTCGTTCACATTTTTGTTGAACGCAGTTGGTTTTTATCATCCTTAATTAAAATATTTTCTTTTATCAATAGTGCAATTTATAAACAATGTTTTGTGAGTAGAATAAAATTTCCAATGGTAAACTTAACTGCTTTTCGACGTTATTTTACCAGCTAGGTAGACAACATTCCATCAAAATTTCTAAACTCGTTCGGGGAAGTGGCAACTAGACTGTGAAAAATGTACGAGTCGGGCGAAGTAACATATGACTGTAGGAAAAAAGAAGAAAAAATCAAGATGCGTACATAGGATATTTCGACCTGGAAAAACCTTTCTATAATGTGAAACTGTGCAAAATATCCGAAGTTCTGAGGATAATAGGGGTAAGCCGCAGGCAAAGAGGGTAATATACAATAAGAGTCACCAGAGGAAATAATAACGATGGAAGACCACGAACGAAGTACTCCCATTAGAAAGAGTTTACGACAGGGATATAGTCTCTCGCCCCTACTGTTGAATCTAAACATCGAAAAAGCAATGACGAAAATAAAAGAATGGTTCAAAGAGGAATTAAAATTCAAGATGAAAGGATATCAATGATAAGATTCGCTGATGACATTGCTATCCTCGGTGAAAGTGAAGAAGTATTACAGGATTTTCTGAAAAGAATGGTTAACTGAGTACAAAATAAACCGAAGAAAGACGAAAGTAATGAGAAGTAGCAGGAATGAGAACAGCATGATTGGTGATCAAGAAGTACTTGAAGTTAAAGCATTCTGCTACTTAGGAAGGTCGGAGCAAGGAGGACATCAGAAGCAGACTAGCAATGGCAAAACTGGTTTTCCTGGCTAAGAGAAGTCTTTTAGTATCAAACATAGGCTTTAACGTGAGGAGCGCTGCAGTCTGGAACCGCAAGACCGCTACGGTCGCAGGTTCGAATCCTGCCTCGGGCATGGATGTTTGTGATGTCCTTAGGTTAGATAGGTTTAACTAGTTCTAAGTTCTAGGGGACTAATGACCTCAGCAGTTGAGTCCCATAGTGCTCAGAGCCATTTTTGAACGTGAGGAATAAATTTGTGGGAATGTACGTTTAGAGCACAGCACTATATGGTAGTGAAATACAGACTGTGGGAAAACCGGAAAAGAAGAAATTCAAAGCATCTGATATGTGGTGCTACAGAAGAATGTTGAAAATTAGAAAATTAGGTGGACTGATAAGGTAGGGAATGAGGACCTTCTCCAGAGAATCAGAGGGGAAATAAATGTATTGAAAACACCGTAAAGAAGAAGGAGCAGGATGGGAGGACATCTGTTGAGACATCACGGAACAGCTTCCGTGATACTAGAGGGAGCTGCAGAGGGTAAAAACTGTAGAGGAAAGCAGATTTTGGAATTCATGTAGCAAATAATTGAGGATGTAGGTTGCAAGTGCTACTCTGAGATGAAGAGGTCGGCACAGGAGAGGAATTGGTTGCACCAAATCAGTCAGAAGACTGATGACTCAAAAAAGAATAAAGAAAAAAAGCATTTTGCAACACTCCTACTCACAAATTTCCCAGTGTGAGAATCTCGCTACACAAATAGTCTTCTTAAAGGATGGAGACAAATAGCTTAAAGAGGTAAGAAAACATTTCATCTCCTGGAAATTTTATGGTCACTATTTTTAGCGTTGAAAAGGATTTTCCTTCTTGATTACCAGGCAGAAAAAATCGCAGTACCAAAATGGAGTTGTGCGATATAAACAAAAGCTGGTAGGCGTGTTACTACATATGAAAGTTAATGTCTATTTACATTTCGCGCGAGTCGCATGAGGGTGGCATTGGTAGGGCCACTATGAGGCAAATCAGGTTTGCTTTAAACACACGGTGTAACGGTTGTGAGCGGTACCTTTAGAACTGAACATGGTGAATTGATGTTAGTCAAGATTGCCTTCACGGCGATATAAGATGCCATTATCAGCTCCTCATTGAGATTGAACGAGGTCTTGTAATAGGCCATCGAGAAGTTGGATGTTCCTCCAGCGATATTGCAAAAAGATTTGACAGGAATGTGACATGATTGCTGGCAGCGGTGATCGCGAGAACGTACGGTTGTAAGAAGACCGTGTTCCGGACGGCCACGTGGCACTGCAGAGAGGCAGGACCATCTTGGTCAGCGTGTGGCTCGGTCGCATCTGCAGCAGCAATCTGAGCAGCAGTTGGCAACACAGTGACACAACGAACTGTTACAAATCGGTCACTTCGTGGACAGCTCCGAGCCAGACGCCACATAAAATGCGTTCCACTGACCACAAGCCACCGCCATTTGCGACTTCACTGGTGTCAAGCGAGACCTCATTGGAAGGAAGGGTGCAGGTCTGTTGTGTTTTCTGATGAAACCTGGTTCTGCCTCTATGTCACTGATTGATGGCCGTGTGTCGGTTAGATGGAGACCAAGTGAGTGCCTGCTACGAACCTATCTCCATGATAGACACAAGTGGACCTACACCTGTAGTTATGGTCTGGCGTGCGAAGTGTTTTTCAAAAGGATAACGCTCGCCCCCGCTTTTGTAATGTAACATGCTCTATAGAGTGCCTTGGCCTGCTCTATCACCAGATCTGTCTCCAATCGAGCACATATGTGACCTCATCGTCTGACAACTCCAGCGTCATCCACAAACAGCGTTAACGAACCCTGTATTTACAGACCAAATGCAGCAGGCATGGAACTCCATCCCACAAACTGACATCTGGCACCTGTAAAATACAATGCATGAACGTTTGCATGCTTGCGTTCAATATTCTGGCCGTTACGCCGGTTATTAATGTTCCAGCATTTCACATTTGCAATGATTTATCTCGCGCTTACATTAAGATGTGATCTTGCAATGTTAATCATTGAGAGATATTACCTAGATAAACATATCCCCGAAATTTTATTCCTCCACATTAAT
Source organism: Schistocerca nitens (assembly GCF_023898315.1). NCBI lineage: Eukaryota > Metazoa > Arthropoda > Insecta > Orthoptera > Acrididae > Schistocerca > Schistocerca nitens. Next base: position 273,826,533 of record NC_064620.1, read on the forward strand.
TTTTTTTTATGTTGAGAGTTTTTCCGTCAGTGTATGACATATATTAAGCAAATGGCAGAAAACTGTTTCACAGAAGAATTGAGACAGTGTATCTGTCCAGAAAGGAGCTTCGACATGGGAAGAAATGATGTATCTGAAGTAGACCTCGGAATCATTGCGATATACACCAGGCTTGTCCTTCTCAGACGTCTACCTATTCTGGAAAATGCAACGAGAAACATCTGGTTCTGATGAAGGCGTTATAGCAGCCAAAAATGAGTATTTGTAAAGCTTCTGTAACCAATTCCTTGGATAGATTTATTTTTATTAACATGTCTTTTGACAAGTTCAGTGCAAGGTATCACGATTTCCTATCCTTTGCAAGTCTCTTCAACTTAGAGCAACACGTCTTTATTTGCTGCATACATTCGAATCTCTGTCTCTGATATATATTTTGCCTTCTTCGGCTCCCTCTGATATCATGGAACTTATTTCCTGACGGCGAAAAACCAGATGAGTAGCTAGCGTCGGATTCAGCAAGCAATAATATACTAAAAATTTATATAAAACGGAAATAGTGCAACCGGTGGAATATTCAAATTATCGTCGAGTACTCTTCAAGAGCGGAAAAAATTAAAAACATAAAAATATTCATTTAGGATGGATTACTGACTTTTGGGCCAGAAGAGACGTTGCGTAAGAAGATAAACTCGTTTTCCAATGTATGCTGCAGACTGTCTGCACGTAAACAACGTAGAGTCGGTTTGGAATTTTCAGAAAGAACATTCTTCACACGTTTTATTTTTAAAGGCCGCTTGCCAGGGAAGATTGGCTTAGTGTGTTTCTGTAACGACATTTAACGCTCAGTGTTAGGAGACCGGAAGCAACAAGCATAAACAAGATTGCTGGATTTAATCGACAAGATCTGAAGTAATATTTTCCAACCTGAATGAAGTTGTTTGTATACTCTTCTCACACTGAATCGTATAGTCAATACAGATGAAACTGGAATCTCAACTGTACATGAGCCGGACACAGCCATACTCCAAAATTGAAAGGAAAAAAGTCGGTTCTGTCATGTTGTTGTTGTTGTGGTCTTCGGTCTTGAGACTGGTTAGATGCAGCTTTCCATGCTACTCTATCCTGTGCAAGCTTCTTCATCTCCCAGTACCTACTGCAGCCAACATCCTTCTGAATCTGCTTAGTGTATTCATCTCTTGGCCTCCCTCTACGATTTTTACCCTCCACACTGCCCCCCAATACTAAATTGGTGATCCCTTGATGCCTCAGAACATGTCCTACCAACCGATCCCTTCTTCTAGTCAAGTTGTGCCACAAGCTCCTCTTCTCCCCAATTCTATTCAGTACCTCCTCATTAGTTATGTGATCTACCCATCTAATCAGTTATTTTGCTCCCCAAACAGCAAAATTCCTTTACTACTTTAAGTGTCTCATTTCCTAATCTAATTCCCTCAGCATCACCCGACTTAATTCGACTACATTCGATTATCCTTGTTTTGCTTTTGTTGATGTTCATCTTATACCCTCCTTTCAAGACACTGTCCACTCCGTTCAACTGCTCTTCCAACTCCTTTGCTGTCTCTGACGAACCTCAAAGTTTTTATTTCTTCTCCATGGATTTTAAAGCCTACTCCGAACTTTTCTTTTGTTTCCTTTACTGCTTGCTCAATATACAGATTGAATAACATCGGGGAGAGACTACAACCCTTTCTCACTCCCTTCCCAACCACTGCTTCCCTTTCATGTCCCTCGACTGTTATAACTGCCATCTGCTTTCTGTACAAATTGTAAATAGCCTTTCGCTCCCCGTATTTTAGCCCTGTCACCTTCAGAATTTGAAAGAGAATATTCCAGTCAACATTGTCAAAAGCTTTCTCTAAGACTACAAAGCCTAGAAACGTAGGTTTGCCTTTCCTTAATCTATTATCTAAGATAAGTCGTAGGGTCAGTATTGCCTCACGTGTTCCAAGATTTCTATGGAATCCAAACTGATCTTCCCAGAGGTCGACTTTTACCAGTTTTTCCATTCGTCTGTAAAGAATTCGTGTTAGTATTTTGCAGCTGTGACTTATTAAACTGATAGTTCGGTAATTTTCACATCTGTCAACACCTGCTTTCTTTGGGATTGGAATTATTATATTCTTCTTGAAGTCTGAGGTTCTGTCATTAGCTATGAAAAAGGAAAAATATTAACAGTAATATGTGCATTGCATCTGGTCGCAAGAAATATTTCCAATGTGCCATCTGCCACTACCATTCATTTCTCAGATAATTTACGATTTAAGATTTTAAATACATCTTTTATTGTACTAATCTGTACATTTTGTTTAAATAAGTCGAGAATGTAGTATCATACAGCCGCAAAGACATAAAAGTGAGTAATGAAAGGTTCCTGGTTCCATTTGTAAAATGCATGGTTTTTCTCCAAATATCTAGTTTTAAACCCACTTCTGTTGGTAAAACTGAGTCCTCTGCAGCAAAGTTACAAACATTTAAGTGCGATACTTAAATACCAAAGTAACTTTCGCATGATGTATGACTTTCAAGTAACATAACTCGATGAGAGTTGGAGCATACATAGAAAGACCTGGTAAAGTACAATAGAGAACAGTACAGTACTGAAGTTAACTGAAATAAATACTACTTCTACATCGTACTCCGCAAGCCACTAATTGTGCGTGGCGGAGGGTAATTTCGGTACCACTATCTGATCCCTCCAACCCTGTTCCATTCGCGAATAGTTCGTGGGAAGAATGATTGTCGGTAAGCCTCTGTAATGGCTCTAATTTCTCGAATTTTCCCCTCGTGGTCAATACCCGAGATGTATGTGGGGGGGGGGGGGGAGGGAGTAATATGTTGTCCGACTCGTCCAGGAAAGTGCTGTCCCAAAACTTCATTTGTAAATCTCTTCGTGATACACAACGCCTCTCTTGTAATGTCTGCCAATGGAATTTGCTTAGCAACTCCGTAACACTCTCTCGCCAGCTAAACGATCCCGTGACGAAATGCGTGGCTCTTCGTTGGATCTTCTCTATCTCCTCTATCAGTCCTACCTGACAGGGATCCCAGATAGATGAACAATAGTCAAGAATCAGGCGAACAGGCGCCTTATAAGCCACTTCTTTCGTGGATGAGTTATATTTCCTTAAGATTCTTCCAATGAATCTGAGTCTGGTGTCTGCTTTTCCCACTATCTGATCATGTGGTTATTCCACTTAAGGTCGCTCTGGATAGTTAGGCCTAGTATACGTAACGAGATGAACAGAAATGACACTTTTATAATAAAATTACACTGAAGTGATCACGATTTATTATCGTCCTTTGGACATTACAAAAGATGGGCACGGCTCTTGATAGGGTGTGTGACCCCAACGGATGACCACGCATGCTCTGCAAAGTGCTCCCACGAGAATGGTAAGTAGTTCTGCTGGTAGAGCGTTCGATCCCTCCATCAGTGGAGTTGATAACTGCTGGATGGTCTTTATTGCCTGTGCACGTGTTGCAAACGTCTCCCCGACGCATCCCATACGTGCTCGATGGGATTTAAATCCGGGGGACGGCTAGCCAGTCCATTCGCCGAATATCCTCTCGTTCCAAGAGCTCCACCACCCGCGCTGCTGGATGCGGTCACGCATTGTCATCCATAAAAGTTGAGTCAGAGCCCAATACTGCCCTGAAAAGACGCACGTGGGGAAAGACATCCCCTCATATGGTTACAGATGGGAGCACGTAATTCATCCAACAATATTGTCGAACACGGACTTTTTGTGTTACAATGTGCCAACGGCCTTGCCGCAGTGGTAGCACCGGTTCCCGCCAGATCACCGAAGTTAAGCGGTGTTGGGCTGGGATAGCATTTGGGTGGGTGACCATCTGGTCTGTCGAGCACTGTTGGCACGTGGGGTGCACTCAGCGCTTGCGAGACAAACTAAGGAGCTACTTGATTGCGGCTCCGGTCTCGTAAACTGACATACGGCCGGGAGAGTGGTGTGCTGACCACATGTCCTCCATATCCGCATTCGCCAGTGGGCTGAGGATGACCGTTGGGCCTTCCAAGGCCTGTTCGGACGGAGTTTAGTTTAGTTTTTATGTGTTATGGTGTAGGGAGGCTTAATGCTGCAAGTGAATAGTAACCTCTAAATCTTTGTATACGGTAAATTCACCAGTTAATGGTACTGAGACACTGTGCAGGGGTGCAGTTTTATGGATGACACTGCTTGGGCGTATCGAACAGTGCATGCAGAGGAGCTCTTGGAACGAGAGGATGTTCGGGGAATGGACTGGCCTTCCCGTTCCCCCGAGCACGCACGGGATGCGTTGAGGCAACGTATTGCAACTTGTCCACGAGTACGATCGACGTTCCACGATTTGTCAACCGCGCTGGTGAAGGAATGCCCTACAACAAGACCTTGTGCCCAGCATTGGGACCCCTTGCAGTGCATGCATTGCCGTCTGTAGTGATCACACATCCTATTAAGAACCATGTCCACCGTCTGTAATGTCCAGTGGACCATCATGAATGGCAGTGACTCCAGGGTAATTATTGTCCTTAAATAAGAGTGTCATTTCTGTTGCCGGCCGCGGTGGCCGTGCGATTCTAGGCACTTCAGTCCGGAACCGCGTGACTGCTACGGTCGCAGGTTCGGATCCTGCCTCGGGCATGGATGTGTGTGATGTCCTTAGGTTAGTTAGGTTTAAGTAGTTCTAAGTTCTAGGGGACTGATGACCTCAGATGTTGAGTCCCATAGTGCTCAGAGCCATTTGAACCATTTTTTCATTTCTGTTCATTCTACGCTTGGTTCAGGCTTCAGCGTGTTATGTTACTTGGCAGTGACACGTCACACGAAAGTTACTCTTTTTAAACTTCTGCACACCATTGCATTATAGTAATTTCGATATAGCTTAGAAAATTTTAGTACCCCAGTTTACTGTGACTTAGTAGGCTTTCCTGGCGCGGTAATTCTTGATAGTCTACTCGGATTTGCTACTGGACCCTAAAACCAACATGAGTCGATATTTCGCTGTCGCTGTCGCTGCTGAGTCCGCTGAAAACTGATGCCAAGGCTGAAAATCATCGTCCTATATAGGGCTCTATGCCGTACACGGCGCATGCGCCGCCCACCACAGTTGCTGCCCTGCATGACTGGGCTGCTGGCACCGCCCTTCGTAGAACACTGGCGGCAAAGTTACATCACACTCAAACACTATTTTCAAACACTCGGTCTGGCCGCACTGAAGAACGTTCTGTTTCGATGCGAGATAGTACAGGGTTTCACGTCCTGCTAAGAAGAAAACTATTGTCTCCATTAATCAGTTTGCCTGAAAATCTAATCTCACTTGTCTCCTTATACTGTAGCAAAAGCAGGAAGTACTGGCAGCTATGAAGGTCTCCTCAAATTTCATCCCATGTTCCTCGTTTAAGCTGTTTTCTGCTACCGCTTATTTTTCGGTCGGTTGTAACCTCGCGTGACGGTGGTATCGCACGCACTTGTCCTGAGCTGTGCGAATCGAACGGCTGATGCAAGCCTCCCCATATTGACACGCGATTTTACATATGCCAGGTTTTCTACGTGAAAGACGATTTTTGTGCGTGGAAGATCGCTGTCACACGAGGCTATAACAGCCAGAAAAATTGGTGGTAGCAGAAAATCGCTTAAACAAGGAACATGGGATGAAATTTGACAAGACTTTGTTAGCTGCCAGTACATCTGGCTGTTGCAACAGTGTTTATAATGAGGCAAGTGACATTAGGTTGACAGTCAATTTGATTAATAGAGACAATGGTTTTCCTCTTAGCCGGACATGGAACCCTATAGTGTCCTGCATCAAAGCGCAACATTCTTCGGTGCAGCCAGCCTGAGTGTTTGAAAAGGTCTTTGAGTGCTATATATCGTTGCCGCCGGTGTTCTAAAGGCGGCACCACTACCCCAATCTTGAGGAGCAGCAACTGTGATGGGCGCCGCACGTGCCGCGTACGGTACGGGGTCCTAAATAGGACGACGATTTGCAGCCTCGGCAACAGTAGTGGCGTTCTCCTGAAGCTGGAGGACATATGGGTCGCCAAAGTATCGAATCACGTTGATTTTAAGTTCCAGAAACAAACCTGAGGAGACTATCAATCCCAGTTTATTACTTGAAATACACGGGTCACTGACCTACACCCATTACTCCATGACTTGGGACTGTCAGTAAAAGTAGTAGACCCATTTGTAATTCATGTCTTTTCCCACTTGCAGAGTGGCCTCTGAAAATTAACTGAAATAAGCTAGAAAGAATAATGTACAAGTAAAAATTCTAATACGTAAGATTACTGTTGATAGCCGGCCGGAGTGGCCGAGCGGTTCTAGCCGCTACGGTCTGGAACCGCGCCCGCTACGGTCGCAGGTTCGAATCCTGCCTCGGTCATGGATGTGTGTGATGTCCTTAGGTTAGTTAGGTTTAAGTAGTTCTAAGTTCTAGGGGACTAATGACTTCAGAAGTTAAGTCCCATAGTGCTCAGAGCCATTTGAACCATTACTGTTGATAGGTAATAGCTGACTGTATACATAGTCTGCTAACCTACCTCCACTCTCCCACGTCTCCCTACATTACAGTATTAACAGCATTTATGGCACAACGCGGAACATGGACGGAATTACGAGTATTTTATAGCTGGGTAAGTCAATTTCCCAGTGCCTAAAAGTCGGTCACATGGCATAGTTCCATGTACTTTTAACCACGTACACGGAACATACGTAAACGTAATGGTAGGAAGACAGTCACAGTGAAATGTTGCAATATAATACTGTACGAACTAGAAGCGGACCGTTGTTTTCATTGTATTCCTGTGCTTATCTGGAGATCCATCGCAGTGAAGGGCATGACAGAGCAGAATGTGGGGTAACTCGGCTGGCCTTACTGAGGGCGGCGACAATAAGCTGGGATGACTGGCAGACCCGGCAAGCTCCCAGCGAAGAGATGGCCGGTGAACGACCCCGCCAAGAGAAGAGAAAGCTACGAGGCGCCCCCCGGTGGCAGCTTCACTTCACTTCCCAGGCGCGCGGTGAAAACACGGGCAGGGCGCAGGCGCGTACGACGCCTCACAATGGCGCAAAGGCAAAGTAAAGGACTTCCTGCAGCTGCAGCCAGCAACACTACTGAGACGATTAGCACAGCCAGCTGCATCGACGAGCTGGGTAACCTCGAAGCAGCAGTTTGGGAGGGACAGAGGACACGTAATTTATAAAATACTCTGTCAGGTCAAAGTATCCGGACACACTATGTAATGCAAAATTGATCACTAGAAGTCACGCTAGGATACGAGGATGATTTGATAAGTCTGGTAGAGAAGCAAGAAAAAATGTTTGTTTCGTAAACAACTCACCTTACTTCTCGACGTAGTCTCCTTCAGGGCATATAAGCTTGTTCCAGCGATCCTCGAGATTCTTCAGCCCATCGGAAAAATAGGTTCTGACAAACTCCGCAAAATAATCGTTGACTGCAACAACCCCTTCTTCATTTTATGTGAATTTCTTCCCAGTAAGACAAAAGTTTCAAGTCAGGGAACAGGAACAAGTCTCTTGTAGCTAAGTTTGGTGAACAGGGTGGATGAGAAACTAATTTAAAGCCAAATACATGCCCTTTCGGCATTGTTAACGCTGATGTGTGGGATGGCGGATTATCCTGGTGAAAGAACGCTTTTTTGCGTGCCAACCTTGATCTTTTTTCTGCCACCGCAAAGGTTCATACGATCCAACAAGGAAGCATAGTAAGGTCCTGTTATGGTTATGCCTTTTTGCAAGTAATCTATGAGGGTTATTCCTTGGGAATCCCAAAAAACAGTATTCATAACCTTACCAGCCGATAAAATGGTCTTTGCCTTCTGTACACTTTCTGTCCTTTGTTCTGACTGGCGTTTAGACTCTGTTGTGTAATGATGTATCCGAGTTTCATCATCAGTCACAAATCAGCGCAAAATGTCTCGGGGATAAAATCCCGCCCAGACATTGTGTTAAAATGTTGTGCCGGATGCGCTTTTGGTCGACTGTGAGCAATCGCGGTACCAACCTTGCATACACCTTCTTATAGCCAATTCTGATGCTAAGCGAACCCAATGGAACACCTTTCGGCTGAGCTAGAAAGCCACCTTCCTTCCAGACCCCAATGTCCACCATTAGCATCTTCTCTTAAAATTACCAAGGAGGCAGCAATCAGTCGCAAACTCATCTTTTCTTTATTTATTTTTGCAAATCGATTTCAACTGATCAACAGCCATCATCGGTGCTACAAATACAAGAATAAAAATAAAAATAATTAATAACAGTGACCAAATGAATAAATATACATAAAGCAAAGTAAAACCAATTAAATGTATATAGACGCATTAAACCATTTAAAATGCACATATAAATTTACCTTTCAACGAATATGTGCCCTGAGTAGTAACACTGTCTTAAGCAGAGATAAAACATAAAGTGATACATCGAGAATTGACTATGGCAACAAGAAACCATAAGGGGGCGCTGCAAAGCAATCCCGCCCTCTATGCGAAAAGATACAGCTAAAATAAAAATGTGAAGAAGAAATGACATACAAAGTGAGGTAAAATATAATGATAAAATACTGAAATATTTACAAAAAGTGGATATATTGACAAAGATTTTGTCAACCACATAGTACAGTTAAATACGCCAAAACGCGATTGTACAAATTAGTAAAAAAGGAACAAACATATGTGAGAAGCACAACATAGAAAAAATTTTAAAAAAATTAAAAATATTTTTTAAATTATTTATCATATTATCGAAGAGCAAAAGTTAATCATAATGCCAAAAGGTAAAACGGTGTTGGCATCCATCTAGCGTACAGTTAATGATATTCAGGAAGCTCGGATTTTTTTCGGCAGATGGCGCCACATAGCTGAATGCACATGTAAAGTGAACTAAGTTGAGATAAGAAAATTACGGACACGAATGAAACAAACGTATTAAAGAAACAAGACCAAGTGCAGAAATAAAGTGCTAGCACACTTCATACATGGGAAAATTAACACAGGCCCGATGGTTTACGGTCGCTGCAAAACTTGGGAACCACATGGAGCCCACCATTCAGAAGTATCTTCTCTGTCATTCTTCCACACTCTGGTATGATTTTTTTTTAGTAATTTAATTGAAAGCTTTGTTGCTTTGGTAAAAATAAAATTGGTTCTTTTTGTCGTGACAGAATAAATTACTATTAATCACACCAGATTTGTCGGAGAACAGCAGCAACATGTGTAATTGACCCAGCTTTAAGAAATTCTATTACCTTTTAGCGGAAAATTCGTGCGGTACTCTCCGACGTTAGAAAAGTCGTGGTGTTCCGTTCGGAGCAGGAGGCGGCTGTCTTTTCTCATTCGCGATATCGAAAAATTACTAAAAAAAAATGAACAGAAATTTTTTTCGGAGGAAGATCGCGCGGAGAAAACAGACGGAAGTTACATGAAAGAAACCTAAGGGACCAACTAATTGGATTTGTACGAACATATAAACGGAACTGAAAGAACTTGGAATAAATACTATATCGATGTCGTCACGACAGCCTCCTGTTCCGACAGAACACACGCTGGATCATAAGCTGCATAAATCTTTTAAACAGGAAAGATTATCACAAGTACAATTAATGAAAATAAGGTTGAGAGATTTTCTTTGAAATTAAATAAACTTCAAGGCTTCAAGTATTATATTATGAAACGGAAACTTACATTAACATGGCCACCCATTGTGGCGGTGGAGCGAATTTTCATGATATACATTCTCGCTTGTTTGTGGCTACATATATTTTTTAATCACTTAAACTCTAAAAGTTACAATAAAATGATTATATCAGTATGGAGCACAATACTTTTGCGTCCGACTCGCAACACATTCACAGAACAGCTAGAGAGCGGCGCGGCTCCCTGCAGAAGTAAGAATTGGCAATTGTTATTTTTTAAACATAGGTGCATCGTTTTTTTTTTTTTACTGATCGATAGCAGCGTATAACAGTTTATAGCTATCGTGATATTCTGCGCTTTTCAGGAGCGCGGCAAAGATATCTGGTTACAACATTCATTGGTATATGTTAAAGGTTCGCACATACTGACGCGAATACAGAAAAAAAAAACTTTTACATGTTAAAAATCGCAGTGATAAATTCTGTAATGTCACAATGCCTCCCATGTGAGGCATGATGATTCCGGAAGGATCATCAGGACTCACATGTAGTTTCAAGACATTACTGTGTTTTATCATCTGTTTACTTTCGTTCTAACATAAAATTGGAATGAGTTTGTCATCTAGTTATTTTATGCTTCCAGTACAGTTATGAAAACAAATAAAGTCTTTCAGTGTCTTTTGTGCACTTTGGCACTTCTCTCAGTTCATTGTAAGGTGTCCTTGCACTGTTATCTTAATTGCTGTTACTGTGAAACAAAATATGACAAAAAAACAATCTTAAGTCTAACACACACAAAGATAAATGAATAATACTCTATATAGAAAACAAAACATGTCACTAGACAAACATACACAGATACATTGAAATAATTACTTAAACAGTCCTCTAAAATTGTCTGTGACCTGTTTGGTCTCGTAATGTTTTTTATCCGTTTCATTAGATACTTTTAGAATGTCGTTGTTAATCAGGACGTTTCACTTGACACTACACTGTACACTTTTATTTGTCACGCGCTCACTTAACCGGAGTCTGCAACGTCTATTCTCGTTCGGTGAGCGGCGTCGTCCGAGAGGTCACGACCCTGGGTAGCGTCTTTTTTTGTGTTCGCTCGTGTTGCCTCTCTAGTGTCTCGCATCAAGCGTCATGTCGTTTACATGCAAATAAACAGAAAGAAACCTGTGTTAGGTTCGTGCTATAATGTAGACTTACAGCTAAAGGTTTTATAGGATTCTGGACAGGATTGATAACCTTCCCTTCCAGTTAACGTTTCAGTGCTCAGTAATGCCTTGTCTTTATTTAACTATCTATCGCAAAATATCCGACGTGACTGATTAAATGGAAATTAATTTGAAGCTAAGACTTCTCTTTTTACAGAATAAATAAAGTTCATAATTAAGTTTCGCTGTGATAGCTTTAGCAATGTCTCTTGCGTAGTTGTGAGACGGAAAACATTCTAAGCTCAATGACACGCCTCCACAGCGCGCGCGTCGGTTGTGTTTCAAATGTTAATTGTTGAGTCCAATTGCAAGCAGCTCCGCGCTGTTGCCGGTTACTAGTCCAGAGCAACACGCGCTCATGTATGCTCGTATGAAGTTTTAACGTGTGTCACCCGCGCTCTGCTAAAATGAGAACACGCGGAAAACACACGTCTAGTGTCCTTTCTCCATCGTCGATCGGCGTATCGAAAACTTGGGTGGAAAATACCACCGTCTGTTTCGAGGATTTCACACGACAGTCCCTGCGACCTGCCATGCTGCTTACACACAGGTAAGTGAAGTCAATGTTTTACATATAGTTTGCAAAATGCTTTGCTGTGATCGCTGTCACTACCTGCACTTGCGTGTACACATGTCACTGCACACGTAGTTTGTACACTTTATCACTCGCATTTTGTTTAGAACGTCTTAGAGTGTCTGCAAATTCACATCTCCCATCTCACATTGTGATTTCAAAGTTCACAGTTCAAGTTACTCACAGGTAAATACATTACAAGATTAAACAATGTCCATAAATTACATACATACATACATTTCTTAAGTTTGCTTACAGTCACAAAATTCTGTTAACCTTTTCAGTCACGCCACGCCGGATTAGCGTATTGAATACCACTACTTGTGCATCAACGCACGATTATTTCGGTTTTCTCTCTCCCTTTTACAAAGGTAAATTTCTTTTTTAAACAAATCTTTTAAGCAGCTTGTTATTTCGTTTCTCTTCAAAATTTAGTGTCACTGTTTATGTAGAGCACAGACTGAACAAATTCTGTCTCTACTGGTCGAGCAAACTCATGCATTTCTCTCCGGAAGATTCATGCTTCATAAAGTTACTGGCTCCAAGTACTACTCGCGGAATGTATTATAATCTCTCAACATTGCTACTCGCGATACGCGATTAGAACAAAACTTTCGCTAACGGATCTCTCCCACAAATTTCGTTTCCACTTCAACCGTCTAAAGAGCACTCAGATGAGCCTGTCAAATTCTAATCCTCACTTTTTTTTAATGGGATAGGATGGGGAAGTGGAAGAGGAGAGGATCAAATATGAACATAAATACACTATATACATATACAAATTCTAGCACAACTACACTAGGATATTTTTGTGACCTTAGATGCATGACATGCGTCACGTGTGCCTTCAAGTGGCTATTCTTTAATCTAATATCAGATCTTAGTTTTATTATTATAATGTGAGTCATATCTGGTGACAGCTTTCTAGTTTCTCACGCTTCCTTCTGGGCGATTGTCGGGCTTGGCTGTGAAATAGCTAATTACTTTAGTGCATCTTACATGTTTAAAGAAGAAACGTTTACCATCAGGAATACTTCAGACTTGTCAGTACGACGTATATGTTTCCATGTAGTGGCACTCTCGACTACATGACCTAACAGCTGTTGTAAAACAGAATAAAGGAAATGCTTTGTTGCTTAGCTATTAAATCTTTATGAGGCTTACTGTTCGTAGATGATACTTTGAATCTGAGATTGAATCTCCTGAAAACTATCAAATACTTCGTGATACTCTCTCTCTCTGTTATTTACTGCTTTTGACAGTTCAAACACTTGGCTACACAAATCTGTTTAATTCTGAAGATCGCGCTAACAAAAGGTATAGTTCATGGCGGTGTTACAATAACGCACAGTTTACACGCAATAGGCTGTACTCTGTACACTTAAAGACTAACATTCCATCTTGAGGGCTGAAAAAGAAATTGCTTAACCTAATATTTCACATACATATATATCCATTGGAGTTGGAAGGTGGCAATCTGCTACTTCCTTCCGTATCTCCTTTCACCAATAACGGCATTTCTCAATGCCAACAGCCAACTTGGACTGCTTACACCTATGACTAACTTAAAACTAACTGAGAATCTGTCCTGTCAAATGGAATGTGCTTTCTTTTTCGTACGCCATAATAAATCAAATCTTCAATTACCTCCATAGTTTTTCGCCAAAGTGTGAGTACTCGTATTGGTGTGTTTGAATACCGAAGTGTTTCACAGGTTAAACCTTAGGCTAATGTTCCTTTGCTTGTTACTTTGCCTTGTTATACTTCTTGAGATCCTGGTGGTGATACAATCCTTTAATTCTGCCAGATGCTGGATCCGCTATTAGATAACATCCTGTATGTGGTTTTCTAATTACTACAAATGGTCTGTCGTACAATAGCCTCCATTTCCGATTTCTTTTCAACAACTTCGATGTGTCCGTAAAAGCACCTTTTCATTAATATCATATGTAAGAGCCTTAGATATTTTCTTGTCATAAGACTTCTTGCGTAGATTCCCCTGTACAGCTAAGGATACCAATGCTTGCCTAAGTTTTGCATCTAAATCTAATTCTGGTTCTACAATTTTAGGTATGGGATCTAACCATTCATTTCTTTCCCGATGACTCGTCATTAATTCCGCAGGTGTAAATCCAGTTGAGAAGTGTGGAAGATTGTTGACAATCTGCTCGAATGAAGATACAAAGTCAATCCAACGGGTTTGTCGATTAGGTATGTAGGTCCGAATGAATCTATTGAACTCTTTGAAGATACGTTCGGTGGGATTAGATTGCGGTCTGAAACGAGATATAAGTATTTGTTTGATGCCATGTCTGGCAAGAAAATTGCGCCATTGTCTGCCAGTGAAATTCGATGCATTATCTGATAGAATGGCCTCCGGCTTGCCAAATCGAGGAAAATAGTCTTGTTCGATTCGACGGATGATCGGAAGTGCACGGGATGATTTCACTGCATAAAGTCTCACATGTTTTGTGAAAAGATCCATCAATGCGACTAGGTATTTCACCCCTCCCCTCCCTTGCGGCAGGGGGCCGGCGAGATCAAGGGCCAGAACTTGATATGGTCTCTCAGTAATAATTGGATTCAGAGGAATTAGGTTCGAATGGTTGAAGGGTTTTGCCTTCTGGCAGATAAGACATGTACTTAACAACTTGTGGATTCGATGGTGCAAGTTTGGTACATAGCAATACGCAGAAATCTTTAGTTTGCATTTTTCAGGTCCATAATGACCCCAGGAAAGATGTGTGTACCAGAACACACATTCAGGCACATCATTTAATGTGTTCCCAGCGTAGATTAAGCCGTCGTAAAGGCGCTACTCCCCATATTAATATCCATTAATAAATGCCTGGCCTTTTAATATATCGTAGTGTACCTAAAATGCCAAAATCCTTAAATTAACCGACGTTTAGGCCATGTTCCAGCTGCCTTCCTCAAGGCATAGACTGATTAGCTGGGGAGTGGGTCCTGCAGATTTCTTCCAATTTTATTGGCTCTAAAATAACACTGGTCGATGTTAGCAGACTATAAATGAGAACCTTATTTCCATAAGGTACCAAATCTATATAATCTAATATAACAGGATAGACATTCACTGCAGCATCAGAATATGTTTTGTAACTTTTTTGTCATACTCCGACAATGTTGAGACACATTACGCTAAATATCCCTATTAAACGCGTATTTGTTTAATTGTTATTGCATTAATAAAAATTAATTTCGTACCTTTTGGCAGAAAATTGTATTAAATATGGTAATTGCTGCTCTGGAGTTACCTTATCTTACTGTAAAATATAGTTGACTGTTTAATTTGCACTGTTTTGTAATGCAGTTTACACTCTTCATGGGTTATTTTGAACTGTTGTTAACTTACAGGTTTAGAAATACTGCGAAGCGAATTAGGGACAATATTTTTATTTTACAAAATATTTTGCTCATTAGTTTCCCTTTCCCACAGTCTGAACGACGAACTAAATGTCATTGCCTGACACTTTCTGCTGTACTGCCACCACCATGCAGACCAATAGACCCACTGTACGGCAAAGTCAGCCGGTGAGAAGCAGGTAATCCACGAACGTCTATCATCCATAAGGAGTTAGATATCATCGCAACATCCTTTTCATGCATATATGGTACATGACTTCCGTTCCTGTCTAAATTAAAAAGAAATTTACAAAGTGAACATGCTTCAAAATAAAGAATGGAATCACTTTGCTACAAATCACTTCACTGTCACTAACATCATTCTGGAACATTCTGTACTGTTATCTTCTTTCAGTGCTCTATTACAAAATGGCAAATCCGCAACTGAATATCCCATGTCCCCAGAAGTTTAATTGCATAGATTGTACTTGGCTTTTAGCATTAAGTTCCCTAATCTTTCCCATAATGTTCTCATATTTTACTTATGGTTTAAAATTTTCTTTCTCGGCAGTTATCTTCCACTTTTCCGGTCTACATATCGTTTTCCTCAGATTTCCAGATTCTGTTGGTGATTCACAATATTCATCTGATATATCAGACTCCACAATTTAATTATAAACTCACAGTGAGCCAAAAAAAGACGCCAGGCATATCATTACAACGAACAATGTCATGTAAACAAATTTCGGCCATGTTGTCTGTGGCGCCATTAGCAACAGGAGCAACGACTGGCTGTCGGGATTTGGTAGTTCTTAGAAACGAAGTAAGACTGGATTTGACAGTTCTCGCCATGAAACGCAAGTCTTAAGGGGAACGTTTCTGACCGACCACTGTGTCATCCTCAGTCCACAGGCGTCACCGGATGCCGGTAAGGAGGAGCATGTGATCAGCACACCGCTCTCCTGTCCGTTATCAGTGTTCGTTACCGGAGCTGCTGCTTCCAAGTCAAGTAACTCCTCAGTTTGCCTCGCAAGGACTGAGTACATCCCACTTGCCAACAGCGCTCAGCAGACCGTATGGTCACACATCCAAGTGCTAGGCAAGCCCGATAGCCTTTAACTATGGTGACCTGACGGGAAACACTATTACCACCGCGTCTTGGCATACATAACAGTTCATATTACATAGGTAATAGTCCTAAGTAGTGCTGCCACCTGTTATCTCATTTTTCATTTTTTTCTGGTTTGATATCTTTTGCAATGAGCTTTCCATATATGGCACAGTACTTGTGGGTTACACGGCTTTCTGGTAGCGTGCTACCAATTAGCGACAGGCTTCTGATTTTCTGCTTTTGGTAGCGGAGAAATGACGCCAGTTGAGCACGCTCTGTTTAACATGCCGCGGAGGTCCAAGTACTCATGTTTACACTGAGGTGACAGTCTTGGGATACCGGTAAACACATATACAGGTGGCGATAGTATCGCAAGCTTAAAAGGGCAGTGCATTGGCGGAGCTGTCAATTCTGCTCAGCTGACTCATGTTAAAAAGGTTTCCGACGTGACTACGTCCGCGCGACGCCAATCACCAGACTTTGAAAGCGGGATGGTAGTTGGAGCTACACCCACGGGACATCCCACTTCGGAAATCGTCGGGTAATTCAGTATTCCGACATCCACAGTTTCAAGAGGGTGCCGAGAATATCAAATTTCAGGCATCACTTCTCACCACGGACAACGTAGGGGCCGACGGCCTTCACTTAACGACCGAGAGTAACGGCGTTGGCGTAGAGTTAAATCAATTGGGGGGGGGGGGGGGGGGAAGGCCACGTATCCGTTAGGAGAGTGCCGCAAAAGTAGTGCTTTTGCTAATAGCACCACATCGCCTGCAGCGCATTTCCTGGAGTCGTGACCATATCGGTTGGACACTAGACAACTGGAAAATCGTGGCTTGGTCAGATGAGTCCCGGTTTCCGCTGGTAAGACCTGATGGTAAGATTCGAGTGTGGCACAGATCCTACGAAGCCTTGGATCCAAGTTGTCAAAACGGCACTGTGCAAGCTCATAATGATTTGATAATGGTGTGGGCTGTGTGCTAGGTCCTCTGTCCAAGTGGACCAATCAGTAACGGTTCGGCTACTTGTTGACTATTTGTGATGTCGTCAGTCATACGACCACACCGCCGCTTGAAAGATCAATCCGCCGGATGCGATTCTCTCGATAAACGGATCAGTAAAACGATTGTGCTAGCCAAAGAGTACACAGCCAGTCGCAATACTTATGCTCGCCGCGAGGCGCCGCTAGGCCACTTCATGTGTAGCAGGAGAGTAGTGTAGTTGTGCCAGACTACAGTTGGTAGCCGCGCTTAGTGGTCAGCCAGCGCCGATGTTAGTCATCGTCTGCAGCTCAGTCATTGCTGCCATCAAGTCTTTGTAGCCCAGTTACAAGTTAGTCTTCAAACGCATCGGATTCGACATTAAAGATTACGAGAGATTAATTCGTCACTGCAAGATTTGTGACTTGTAAATTATGCCATTCGACAGACGCTTAGTCTAGTCGCGTCTTCTATAACAACAAAGTTAAGTAATAAATACTTTCTTATTTTGTACTCCTGCTAATTAATTGTGTTTTCCTGTTGTAGCTACCATAGCTGGCTTAGTAGAACCCACGTTTGCAACTCCTTGGCTACCTCATGGTGATGAACTCGGTTATGGTGGAAGATCGAGAGCCAGCACTATTTGTAGCCATTTGTGGATTTCATGTTCCCAAACAACGCCGGAATTTTTATGGATAACAATGAGCCCTGTCACTAGGCCAGAAATGTTCGCGATTAGTTTGAAGAACATAATTCGGGCGAATGATTTCGCCATATTGAACATTGTTGTTGTTGTGGTCTTCAGTCCAGAGACTGGTTTGATGCAGCTCTCCATGCTACTCTATCCTGTGCAAGCTTCATCTCCCAGTACCTACTGCAACCTACATCTTTCTGAATCTGTTTAGTGTATTCATCTCTTGGTCTCCCTCTACGATTTTTACCCTCCATGCTGCCCTCCAATACTAAATTGGTGACCCCCCTCATTAGTTATGTGATCTACCCATCTAATCTTCAGCATTCTTCCGTAGTACCACATTTCGAAAGCTTCTATTCTCTTCTTGTCTAAACTAATAATCATCCACGTTTCACTTCCATACATGGCTACACTCCTTACAAATACATTCATCAGTTATTTTGCTCCCCAAATAGCAAAACTCCTTTACTACTTTAAGTGTCTCATTTCCTAATCTAATTCCCTCAGCATCACTCGACTTAATTCGACTACATTCCGTTATCCTCGTTTTGCTTTTGTTGATGTTCAGCTTACATCCTCCTGTCAAGACACTGTCCATTCCGTTCAGCTGCTCTTCCAGGTCCTTTGCTGTCGCTGACAAAATTACAATGTCATCGGCGATCCTCAAAGTTTTACTTATTCTCCATGGATTTTAATTCTTACTCCTAATTTTTCTTTCGTTTCCTTTACTGCTTGCTCGATATTCACATTGAATAACATCGGGGATAGGCTACAGCCCTGTCTCACTGCTTCCCTTTCATGCCCCTCTACTCTTATAACTGCCATCTGGTTTCTGTACAAATTGTAATAGTATCTCCAGGCGTCTTCCATGTATACAACCCTCTTTTATGATTCTTGAACCAAGTGTTAGCTATGATTAAGTTATGCTCTGTGCAAAATTCTACAAGGCGGCTTCCTCTTTCATTTCTTCCCCCCAATCCATATTCACCTACTATGTTTCCTTCTCTCCCTTTTCCTACTGACGAATTCCAGTCACCCATGACTATTAAATTTTCGTCTCCCTTCACTATCTGAATAATTTCTTTTATCTCATCATACATTTCATCAATCCCTTCGTCATCTGCGGAGTTAGTTGGCATATAAACTTGTACTACTATGGTAGGCGTGGGCTTCGTATCTGTCTTGGCCACAATAATGCGTTCACTATGCTGTTTGTAGTAGCTTACCCGCACTCCTGTTTTTTTATTCATCATTAAACCTACTCCTGCATTACCACTATTTGATTTTGTATTTATCACCCTGTATTCACCTGACCAGAAGTCTCGTTCCTCCTGCCACCGCACTTCACTAATTCCCACTATATATGACTTTAACCTATCGATTTCCATTTTTAAATTTTCTACCCTACTTGCCCGATTAAGGGATCTGACATTCCACGCTCCGATCCGTAGAACGCCAGTTTTCTTTCTCCTGATAAGAACGTCCTCCTGAGTAGTCCCCGCCCGAAGATCCGAATGGGGGACTATTTTACCTCCGGAATATTTTACCCAAGAGGACACCATCAGCATTTAACCATACAGTAAAGCTGCATGTCCTCGGGAAAAATTACGGCTGTAGTTTCCTCTTGGTTTCAGCCGTTCGCAGTACCAGCACAGCAAGGACGTTTTGGTTAGTGTTACAATGCCGGATCAGTCAATCATCCAGACTGTTGCCCCTGCAACGACTGAAAATGCTGCTGTCCCTCTTCAGGAACCACACGTGTGTCTGGCCTCTCAACAGATACCCTTCCGTTGTGGTTGTACCTACGGTACGGCTTTCTGTATCGCTGAGGCACGCAAGCCTCCCCACCAACGGCAAGGTCCATGGACCATGGGGGTGGGGATATTGAACATATAGAGGACATAATTGAGAGTTCAGTTCGTGTACAAAATTTGGCACCGTCGACACTCTCGCAATTATGGACAGCTTTAGAGGTAACAAGGCTCGTTATTTCTGCAGGGGACTTCCAAGGACTTATTGCGCCCGTGCCACGTCGAGTTGCCGCACTACACCCAGAAAGAGTTACTCCGACACGATATTAGGAGGCATCCCATGACCTTTATCACTCCACAGTATAATGGACGTGCCGTTGATATTGTTCTTATTTTACTACACTTTTGGCAGATTACTCCGTTATACTGAATTTCCTCTGTGCTACATTTCTGCAAACGATTCAAGGACGGAACAGTCGCTTTTCCTGGTTATTACCACCCACGACATGCAGCAACAACGGCTCATGACATAATAGAGAACTGTGATTGAGAATCAGGCACTATCACTGAGATGTCGTGTATGCTGTCTCAAAAGTTAAGAAAAATGATGGCATCAACGCTGTTGTTTACATTCCTAAACATGTTGTGAACTGGAGATACTCGAGCTTGTCGACCACCGTGTCACGCGTCTCTCGTTGACAATAGCAGCATACCTCCTTCAAACAGATCTCACTGTGTGTGTCGTCTGACTCATACAATCAGGCGTGACAGAGCTGCAACAGAACATAAGGATAGAGAGAAACATCCTTAAAAACTATCTGGAGTCGTGCAGAATAAGTACAAACAAAGGACTTGCTCTGTTGCCAACCACTTCGTTATCTTGCACTTGTAGATCAAGTATCTTCAAAAACGTATGAAATGCTGTACGTAAAATATATTACCAGTAATGCTATAATAATAATTACATCATCTTTTGATACTTTTGTCCGATGATACGGACAATCATATCTCATCACTTCTAATCATATACAGTGACGAATATAGAAGGTATTGCACACTATCTGTGGTGTCACCGCCAGACACCACACTTGCTAGGTGGTAGCCTTTAAATCGGCCGCGGTCCGTTAGTATACGTCGGACCCACGTGTCGCCACTGTCAGTGATTGCAGACCGAGCGCCACCACACGACAGGTCTAGAGAGACGTCCTGGCACTCGCCAAGTTGTACAGCCGACTTTGCTAGCGATGCGACACTGACAAATTACGCTCTCATTTGCCGAGACGATAGTTAGCATAGCCTTCAGCTACGTCATTTGCTACGACCTAGCAAGGCGCCGTATTCAATTGATATTTATATCGTGAAGCATGTACAGTCAAGAGCGATGTTCTACAATTATGGATTAAAGTTAAGTATTACAGCAACTGCGTCCGTTTTTCTAAGCTCTCATTTCCTTGTAATGTTCCAGACCTCACGCCAGTCTGCGTGTAATTAAACGCGTGCATTTCGGCCTCCTCTAGCAATACGGTGTTGGCTCTTCTGCCAACACAGCACTATCAAACTCATATTCTACTACGAGGGTTATTCGGAAAGTAAGCGACGATCGGTCGCGGAATGGAAACCACAGTCAAAATCCGATGAAATTTTGCACAGGTGTGTTGGGCAGTGTCTCTAGTACGCCCGTCGATCGCGGTTACGTCTTTCTTTTTACTTCTGAGTACACAGGGAGCACATAAAGATACCTAGAACAATAGTGTCTCCCGCCAAGCAGGAGGGCCTGGTGAGAAATTTCGCCTGAAGCTATGCAGCCAACATTACGTAACTGTCGTGCGTTTTCTTCTTCAAGACAATTCTCAGCCGCATTCTTCAGGGGCAATAAAGATGCTCCTGCATCGTTTTCAATTGTAAATGTTTGAATACCCACAAAACAGCTTGTAATTGTCTCCCTCTGAGGAACCGCTGGCTATAAGGACAACATTTTGGCACAGGCAACGAGCTGTAGGCCAGCGTAGAGAATCGGCGGAAAGCACTGGCTGCTGCCTTCTATAACGAGGGTATTGGAAAGTTGGTACAACGGTGCGACAAACTTCTAAGTAGATAGTAGATAAGTAGCTGTAAGTTGTAGCTAACTGTTGCAAATAAAACAGTTTTGATTTTCACTGTGGTTTCCATTTCGCGACCTATCGTTCGTAACTGTCCGAATAGCCCTCGTATTTCCATGCTTGCATGATACGATTTAAATTCATCAATATGCTAACTTATTTTTCAATATTTTCAGTATAAAAAGTAATTCCCACACATGACGAATGGTGTGAGTACATAATACTTACTGAGTGGGCCTAACTGTGTGGAACATTTTAGCATGCCCAAAGGAAGTGCACGCGCAGCTTATCACCATCACTAGGAGTCTGAGAAAGGTCGAATCGCGAGCATAAGGGACGTGACAGCATCATACCGACACATCATACAGGCAGCTGGCTGTAATACAGAGCAGAACTCTATGGCGAGATGGGCTCAGAAGAACGGTGTGGCAAGAATAGCCACGGGACTTTTCAGAAGGACTGCACAACAGGAAGATTGTAGGATGGTTTGACTGGTTCTGTCGAACAGACAGGTGACAACATCTGAAATCGGGCAGAGGTTACAGGCAGGTACTCAGCACGAACCGTCCGGTACAGATTACTGGGGGCTGGGTTGCGGTCTCGAATTGCTATGTCTCTTACCGCTGACACCATGCCATACACCACGGACACTTGTACGATCCAGAGCCAGAGTCAACTGGGCATTGAGTGGCTTTCATGATGCTCACCGATGCGTCTCGCTTCTAAAACGTTGCTTACTATGTTCCACCTAAACTGGTCGTACAATGAAGGATAGATTGAGCAGAGGCTTAAGGACCAGAGCTACCTCACAGGTCTCTTAAAATACTGATGTTTATCGCAGCACAATGGTTTTTCGCTCTGTTCGTACTCTTTGCAAATTATCGCGCCGTTCTAGCTCTCCTTACCGACAAATTTCCCCCTAAAATTTCTTCTCTGGTCTGAAACTATATTTGAACTAATAAATCATAAAATACATCTCGAGCTGTAACATATTCCCTGAACATGAGGCAGTGACAATACATTACATAAGCACATCACCCATGAAGACAGTTTAGACAATTGCTATATATAAACAAAAATCATGCATAATTTCAACGACAATAAAGAACATTTCCGTACTGAAGCGCACAAATGTTCCTATATTTCGTGGAAATTTGATATTGTGTTTTGTAGCACATTACGCAATAAATTAGCTACAGAATATTTATAATAAAACAACTATTAAAAACTAGAATCCACAGTATTGACGTTCGACAATAATATTTATATAATATTTCGTTATGAACCAACTTTCGAATTCCTCTACCATCGTCAGATAATACTTAACGATAGTCCGCACAACATCACCGATAGATTACAGCTGTGCTAATAGTATTTTTCAAAGATACATGATATTTTACGAATATCTACCAATACAAAAGCATAACCATAATGTAATTCAAAAAGAAGCTCTGAACAAATACCGAGCGAGGTGGCGCAGTGGTTAGCACACTGGACTCGCATTCGGGTGGACGGAGGTTCAAACCCGCGTCCAGCCATCCTGATTTAGATTTTCCGTGATTTCCCTAAATTGCTTCAGGCAAATGCCGGGTGCTTCCTTTGAAAGGACACGGCCGAGTTCCTTGCCCACCCTTCACTAACTCGGTGGGAAGGATAACCTCGCTGTTTGGTCCCCTCCCACAAATCAACGAACCTGAACAAATAAATATTATATTACTTTAAACTCGAACATTGAAAGTGGAATATGGCGCCGATTACTATATTATATGGACAAACTGATGAATATGACGCACAGGGCGAAAAAAGAAGGTAGAAAGGAGAAAGGACTCTATTGAATGTGGGTGTAGAATCGATAAAAGAAGCTGTAAGTCGGCTGTTTAGGTTTTTATGTTGGTAACGCCACGTAGCGCTCTGTATGAAAATCACTGACTGTGCTGTGTGCAGTCTGTGGCTGGTTAGCATTGTTGGAATATTCGCTACTGTAGTGTTGGCCAGTTGGATGTGAACAGCGCGTAGCGTTGTGCAGTTGGAGGTGAGCCACCAGCAGTGGTGGATGTGGAGAGAGAGATGCCAGAGTTTTGAGAACGGACGATCTGGACGTGTGTCCGCCAGAAAAAGGAAATTTGTGAAGATGGATGTCATGAATTGATAGATATATATATATACACTCCTGGAAATTGAAATAAGAACACCGTGAATTCATCGTCCCAGGAAGGGGAAACTTTATTGACACATTCCTGGGGTCAGATACATCACATGATCACACTGACAGAACCACAGGCACATAGACACAGGCAACAGAGCATGCACAATGTCGGCACTAGTACAGTATATATCCACCTTTCGCAGCAATGCAGGCTGCTGTTCTCCCATGGAGACGATCGTAGAGATGCTGGATGTAGTCCTGTGGAACGGCTTGCCATGCCATTTCCACCTGGCGCCTCAGTTGGACCAGCGTTCGTGCTGGACGTGCAGACCGCGTGAGACGACGCTTCATCCAGTCCCAAACATGCTCAATGGGGGACAGATCCGGAGATCTTGCTGGCCAGGGTAGTTGACTTACACCTTCTAGAGCACGTTGGGTGGCACGGGATACATGCGGACGTGCATTGTCCTGTTGGAACAGCAAGTTCCCTTGCCGGTCTAGGAATGGTAGAACGATGGGTTCGATGACGGTTTGGATGTACCGTGCACTATTCAGTGTCCCCTCGACGATCACCAGTGGTGTACGGCCAGTGTAGGAGATCGCTCCCCACACCATGATGCCGGGTGTTGGCCCTGTGTGCCTCGGTCGTATGCAGTCCTGATTGTGGCGCTCACCTGCACGGCGCCAAACACGCATACGACCATCATTGGCACCAAGGCAGAAGCGACTCTCATCGCTGAAGACGACACGTCTCCATTCGTCCCTCCATTCACGCCTGTCGCGACACCACTGGAGGCGGGCTGCACGATGTTGGGGCGTGAGCGGAAGACAGCCTAACGGTGTGCAGGACCGTAGCCCAGCTTCATGGAGACGGTTGCGAATGGTCCTCGCCGATACCCCAGGAGCAACAGTGTCCCTAATTTGCTGGGAAGTGGCGGTGCGGTCCCCTACGGCACTGCGTAGGATCCTACGGTCTTGGCGTGCATCCGTGCGTCGCTGCGGTCCGGTCCCAGGTCGACGGGCACGTGCACCTTCCGCCGACCACTGGCGACAACATCGATGTACTGTGGAGACCTCACGCCCCACGTGTTGAGCAATTCGGCGGTACGTCCACCCGGCCTCCCGCATGCCCACTATACGCCCTCGCTCAAAGTCCGTCAACTGCACATACGGTTCACGTCCACGCTGTCGCGGCATGCTACCAGTGTTAAAGACTGCGATGGAGCTCCGCATGCCACGGCAAACTGGCTGACACTGACGGCGGCGGTGCACAAATGCTGCGCAGCTAGCGCCATTCGACGGCCAACACCGCGGTTCCTGGTGTGTCCGCTGTGCCGTGCGTGTGATCATTGCTTGTACAGCCCTCTCGCAGTGTCCGGAGCAAGTATGGTGGGTCTGACACACCGGTGTCAATGTGTTCTTTTTTCCATTTCCAGGAGTGTATGATGACACTATTAAGGGAAATACATTGTTTGTTCTCTATCAGCCGGCCGCGGTGGTCTAGCGGTTCTAGGCGCTCAGTCCTGCCTCGGGCATGGATGTGTGTGATGTCCTTAGGTTAGTTAGGTTTAAGGAGTTCTAAGTTCTAAGGGACTGATGTCCACAGATGTTACGTCCCATAGTGCTCAGAGCCATTTGAACCATTTTTTTTCTCTATCAAAATCTTTCATTTGCTAACTATGCCTCTCAGTAGTTAGTGCCTTCAGTACATAGAATCTTCTATTTAACTGGCGGTATTGGCGCTCGCTGAAATGCAGTAGTTCGAGTAACGAAGATTTTTGTGAGGTAAGTGATTCATGAAAGGTATTGTTAGTCAGGACCATTCTTTTGTAGGGATTTTTGAAAGTCAGATTGCGTTGCGCTAAAAATATTGTGTGTGAGTTTAGTGATCATCAGAATTAGTAAAGAGAAAACTGAGTACGTTGAGTTTTGCTCAGCTGTCTTTGTATCAAATAACGTAGAAGTTTACTAGCACAGTCATTCATAATTTTTCAAAGAGGACGTTTCATGAAGCATGTAATCTAATTGTGAGAGAAATATTAACTAGCTGCTGCTGTTTTATAAGGGTGAATGATGAAACTGTGTTTGGTCTACACCAGGTGAGAATTATTTGACTGATGTTTATTAATAGCCAGAATTTCGAGCAATATCAGTTTACTGCCTTA
Source organism: Schistocerca nitens (assembly GCF_023898315.1). NCBI lineage: Eukaryota > Metazoa > Arthropoda > Insecta > Orthoptera > Acrididae > Schistocerca > Schistocerca nitens. Next base: position 273,852,308 of record NC_064620.1, read on the forward strand.
ATATCCTGTAAGGAGAACATCACATTTAATATCATAAGAATAACATTCATTCAGAGCACCTTCAGCAGAAGTGGAAGCTTTCTTTTTCGACCTCGATCTCCTTTCATATTTAGTCCATTAGATGTAGCCCTACCTGATTGACCTACATAAATTTGGCACGTAGATTGCAGGAAACACTATAAATTCCTCTCTCTCCTAATGGTGAAGTCTTGCCTTTACTGTTGAATAGAATGTGGGCAACGGTATTCCTAGTACAAAGAGCTGGAACAAACTTCCTGAAATTTAGTTTACTTGCAAGTGGCTATGAAATCCTATCTACATATGGTATGAGGGCCCATTTGTCATCACTGCGGTTTAGTACTTTCTGAGGAGAAACTGCTGTTATGCACTGTCCATTCTTTCTACTGAGTATGTTAATTAGGATAGGACTGTAATCACTGCCGTGTGATATTTCTCTGATTATTTTCTATTCAATCTCAAAATTTTGTTTTGTTGTGATGTAGATAGTAGAAGGCTGCATCTTTGTGTGTTATGGAATGCTTGGAAGAGGCAGGTATCACTGTCTTTTCTGCATGTCTTAAATAAAAGCTATTTTTTACTAAAGTCAATGGTAAAATCTAAAACAGCTGATAGTGTTTGCTCCCAACTCGTTTTTTTGTAAACTTAATTTTACTATGGCATTTATTTAATTGGCTGGTGGTACCTGTCCAGAAGCACAGCATAACATCCACGTACTAACGCAGTATTGTATTCTGAAACTTTAATCTAAACATGTCTGTAAACAGTGCTAACCCATTTGCCTGTACACAATGTGTTAAAATTAGAAATAGTTTCGCTTGAAGCATGTCTCAATTGCCAATCTTGTATCCTCTGTCTGCACTGGATTTGTTTAGGTTGTGTATAATAATTACGTTAAAATTTCCATAGTCTCTCCTGCAGGAATACTGGAAAATAGGCTGCTCACATCAAATGAGACTAGCTTAGCACTAGTTGGAATGGGTCACCTTTTAGTTTTTTTACTAATGCAAACGAGTAACGAATCCCAATTTTTTTTTTCAAATTTAGTTTTTGTTTTAATTAGTGAGTCTAACTCTAGGCTAATTTATGGCAAGGCACTGAAACTGCAGGTCTTATTGGATACATTCTTTGTGAACCTTAGGTAACACATGCGTGCTATTGGATTCATATTTGTGAGGTATTTTGAATCACTATTAGTAAAAATGTATAGGCAGTTTTGATCAGGTTCTTCGTTTGCATAGCACGTTTCGGCTTGGGATCGTTAGATAACTACATGAGTTCTACAGGACTGAGGAATGTAAACACTTTTTCAATATATTCTGACACTAAATTGTTCCCTTTGTCAGCCCTGATATCAATCACATACTGAGAAGCCAGTTTTCTCTTTAATGTGGTCAACACTGAACAAGTGTTTACCTGAACGGTTAATAACAGGTTTTAGGTGGATTATTAGCTGACTGAAAATTAGTTGCGGTAACTGGATTTGCACTAATGTGCTAACAAGGAATCCATTTAATGAGGCCGGCCGAGGTGGCCGAGCGGTTCTAGGCGCTACAGTCTGTAACCGCGCGACCGCTACGGTCGCAGTTTCGAATCCTGCCTCGGGCATGGATGTGTGTGATGTCCTTAGGTTAGTTAGGTTTAAGTAGTTCTAAGTTCTAGGGGACTGATGACCTCAGAAGTTAAGTCCCATAGTGCTCAGAGCCATTTGAACCATTTAATGAGAGACACGCATAAGTGTTGCCTGCTACCGGTTTGTGAAGGAGAGACAGATCAAGTGACTGTGCTACATATGCTGTAAAAAATCTTCTTCATAAAGTATGTACTACGCTGCCATAAATGAACTTCGGTAAAGAGAACCAATTAAAAACATTATCTTTAACTTACATTAAGAACATCGAACATAAAGGATTCACCTCATCAATCACAAACGTTGTAACCTGGAAGGTCATAAGCAAACTTCTTGGTGTGTCAGAGGGATCGGGATTAACAACCTTGAGGACTCACGAAAAATACACATGATCAGTTTTGCAGAAGGTGGATGTACAGATTGATGAATGTGGTAGCAACTGAACCAACAATATTTGCCTGTAATGATTAGAAACAGTGTTCGTACCAGAGCGAGAAATCATCCCATTTTGCCTGTCTTGTTCTGTGTGACACGCACATTTCGCAGTCGCCGTGCGAGTTCATTAACAAGGACGAGAGCTGTGACGCGCTGGGAACTTCAACTAATGGCAGCACAGTGAATAATTCTCCTGACAGTTCGCCACCCTGATTAATGGCCTTCATAATGCTGATGTTCGTCTGTCGTGTCGTTAGCCTGCTGTGTCTCACACTAGGCTGCCCTCCATTTTGTTCACCAAGCCGTTCCCACCAGCAGCTAATGACGGACACGCGAGGATGACTTGGCTTGCTATTTCGATGGTCTTAAACATAATTTCGTGCTTTCAGCCTCAAAGCACCAAACATTTCTTTTCTTTTTTTCCGTCTTTCTTAAACGGTAGTCACAGAATTCTGGGATCAGTGTTCGATCTGAAAATGCTTGAGGCCTTTTGCTAATTTTTACATTGGTGATGATGATGATGACCGTATGGCATCGGTGGCCGGGAGACCCCTCGCGGGGCGTTCGGCCGCCGCTCCACAAGTTCTTTAACGCCACTACGGCGACTTGCGAGGGAATGAGGATGAAATGATGATGAAAGACGCACGACACCCAGTCATCTCGAGAGAGAGAAAATCCCTGACCCCACCGGGAACGAACCCGGGACCAAGTGCGCGGGAAGCTAGAACGCTACCGCAACACCACGAGCCGCGGACACATTGGGGATAATACGTGAAGTTTCACTTCTATTTTAGCGTGATAAATGGCTGCTTCTTATTGAGTTGTTCCTATAGTTTATGAAAGATAGCTCAAAGGTTGTAATTGTCTCTTTCTCTCCAATGATTAATAGAATCGTGCAACTCATTCAATTTACATTTGTCACATGCAACATCAGCGTCATGAGTATTGTCCAAGTTGCCGATACTTTTATTTAGAACTAAAACCATCGAAAAGATGTCAATAGAACTCAAATTCCATTTGCAAATTTTGCGTTATTTATTCTTACTTGCCGGCCGGTGTGGCCGAGCGGTTCTAGGCGCTACAGTCTGGAACCGCGCGACCGCTACGGTCGCAGGTTCGAATCCTGCCTCGGGCATGGATGTGTGTGATGTCCTTAGGTTAGTTAGGTTTGAGTAGTTCTAAGTTCTAGGGGACTGATGACCTTAGAAGTTAAGTCCCATAGTGCTCAGAGCCATTTGAACCATTTATTCTTACTTCCTATGCGTTTTTGCCTAACAGCTGTATTGGTTTGCAAAGCCCTGAAATATTTTCGAGAATACAAGGAAGGAGGTTTACTCAGTACATTAAAGTTTATTTTGGTCAGTCACTACAAGTAAAATAAACCTCTGTAGAGCAAGTGGACAAGAAAATAGAACACTGACTACCAATTGGCACATGCAAGTTACTTTGACATTTAAAAGGACTTCAGAGTCCTTCCTATTACTGCGTACAGCACTTGAATACTGAAGCGGATCTTTTTGTACCTGTTATTAGTGCTATCCTTCAGTTAAAATTTTATAGTTATGGAAGTTTTTCTGCGTTTGAGGAATGCCCCAAACCTCCGAAACTATTTTCTTTACTTTGTCGGACTTCGTAGCACATAAGGGTACCTTTTATGCTATCCCGCCCTTTTTATTTACACCAGTGCTCTACAATGGAAAATTTAACATGACAAACGGCACCTCAGACCCATGATACTTAGATGTTAATCAGCGCAAGTGAAAATCTTTTTAACTGGGGTAGTAATGATATTCAGTTATGTAGCTCACCATGGTAATTTATTCTTCTTCCTTGGACTCGACAATATTTAAATCATTTACACATACTGAATACAGAAATGATGCGTTTCCATTGTTGTCTTTCGTTGTTACGTCTACACGGTTTCACAGTTAAATAGAAGTAAACCGTTTCTTGTTCCTCCAATCTTTCCTGATGGAAAATATTTTTTTTTTATCTCTGAGGATGGTAGCATTAATACTGTTATTCTATTTCTAAGCTCCTCTTACTGTGGCAAGCGTTGTGGAGGAACGATGAATCCATTTTTAGGCAAGCAAATGGGATGCTGTGGTGCACTAAATGGATACGAAAGAGCATTGTCATGGTCCTGATGTCGGCTGATAGTGTGTGTGTGTGTGTGTGTGTGTGTGTGTGACGTAACGTGTTGAGAAATGAATGGTCTAGCACAAGGTTTTACTTTATGGAACGACTTCTTCGGAAAAATGTAAATACAAAACAGTACTGTATACTAGAGATAAGCCGAATAAGGCTGCTCTGTTTCAAACAGTCTGGTCTCGTATTTCGGCCTGATTTAGGTTTCCCATGTTTTACATAATTTACTATGATACGTGTCCATTTAGGCATACTTCCACGATTTTTATTTTGCATAGTTTTTGCATCATTTTTCATTACCTGACCACAGCTTCATGGAGAGAGTCCGGTGCTTTGGCTGGCGCCGAAGGCTAGGAAGGACTCTGGTACGTGCAGATTCTGGTAACGCTGGTGGGTCAGTGACTGTCATGGATCAGTGTCTGGTAGGGTCTGACCTCTGACCTATTGGGACCAGAGACGATTTTCTTTCTGTCTTCTGAAGTCACGTTTTATACTTAAAATATTCAATGTAGATTGCCTATGCCTATCAGGATTCGGGATATATTTACGTCATACAATATTTACTGTTTACTGGTTACCAAATCCCTTACGTAAATACTGGAGCATGTCGCACCACCTCGTCGTTCAAATCATGAATTGTGAATTGTAGGAGGCTTGAATGAATCTGTTCCTAGGGTACTCTTACTCTCTTTTGATTTCACTTGTCCCCCCACCCCCGCTGACTCTACATCTCCGGCTGGTCGTTTAGTTTACTTTCATGTGTGTCTGAAATTGAGGTAATGGGTCTTTCAGTCAACGGCCACGCCCCATCTACTAACAAGGGAACCTCCCCATCGCACCCCCCTCAGATTTAGTTGTAAGTTGGCACAGTGGATAGGCCTTGAAAAACTGAACACAGATCAATCGAGAAAACAGGAAGAAGTTGTGTGGAACTATGAAAAAATAAGCAAAATATACAAACTGAGTAGTCGAAGTGTAAGATATGCAACATCAAGGAGTATGTAAGCTGAGGAGCGTCGTGGTCCCGTGGTTAGAGTGAGTAACTGCGGAACGAGAAATGCTTGGTTCAAGTCCTCCCTCGAGTAAAAATTTTACTTACTTTATTTTCGTAAAGTTACGATCTGACCGTTCATTCTTTGACGTCTCTGTTCACTGTAATAAGTTTAGTGTCTGTGTTTTGCGATCGCACCGCAAAACCGTGCCATTAGTAGACGAAAGGACGTGCCTCTCCAATAGGAACCGAAAACATTTGATCGCCAATTCATAGGTCAACGGATTCCTCCACAGGAAAAGACGTCTGAAATATTCTATACGACACTGGTGACGGCATGTGCGTCACATTACAGGAATATGTTGTCGACCCACCTAACTTGCACACTTGGCGAATGGGTAAAAAGATTCTTCTACCTTGCCAGATTTAGGTTTTCTTGTGGATGTGACAATCACTTCCAAAAAAGTGATGAAAATATAAGAGTGTGTCACATAAACTGCAACAAATGAATGCAACAGTTTCACAGTCGCACAGTTTTCTCTGTGCTCTGTCAAAACATATGTTTTTAACGTTTTCAAGTTTTTCCGTGTGTAGACCGTCAAATCCTGCATGTGTCCAAGCAAATCTGAACATGTCCTGGAATTTTGGAGAGCGAAGTTGATCATGTCTGAGTGCATGAACTTTGATAATTGTCTGAAAATAAAAAATTAAAACTTTTCACTCGAGGGAGGATTGAACCAGGGACCTTCCGTTCCGTAGCTGCCCACGGTAACCACGGGACCACGGTGCTCCTCAGTGTACACGTACCTTGATGTGGCTTATCTAGGACACGGACTACTCAGTTTGTATATTTTGCTTATTTTTTTTCATAGTTCCATACAACTTCTTCCTGTTTTCTCGATTGATCTGTGTTCAGTTTTTCATGGCCTATCCCTGTGTCAACTTATAACTAAATCTGAGAGGGGTGCGATGGGGAGGTTCCCTTGTAAGATGCGAGGTGAATGTAAATCAGAATAATATTCATAGTCAGAGAGCATTTGTGCACATGAAAACAATAGGCAGCTTGCGAAGACGTACATGAGCAAACTTCATTGTGATTCGTGGGGACAGAAGCAGTTTCTGGGCTAATACTTTATTATTCTCGTATTTCAAGCAAAGAACATTCTGAGTTCAATGAGTTCGCTACGCACTAATTGCTATGATGTCTATGTCCGAAAAATAAATGTAATTCAGAATTTAATAAGAGCCACTCTGAAAAACTTGAAATATATCAGCGGAATAGTATCACTCAAAGCCAAAAATCCCTGGGCCTGGGCAGAGTCCTTGTAAGGCTCTTCACAGAATTTGCGAGCGAATTACATCTACATTTGAGTACTACATAATGCACCTCCCATTAGCAGAGAATTTGTGCTAGCGTTTGTATTCCGGAAGCACTGACTATTGGAATATTTACACACAATATCCTAGGAGACGTGGACAGATGTAATCAAGTGGACTCGATGTATGAAGACTTACTTACAGCTTTTGATTTCATGATTCAGTACCACGACGGTGTCATTAAAGACAAATATTCGTACGAACGGTATTGCAGTAAAAATTAATTGACAGTGAGAACGCAGCACATTATCCTGTATAGAAAACCATCTACAGACACAATTTAACACAGGAAGAGATATGTGAGGTTTTAATCAACTGCCATTATGAAGTCATCAGAGAACACATGCGCAGCCACGTACTTGGCGAATGAAATCGCCGGTATCATTTACAAACTTCGTTTTTATCAGTTTAGCAAAAACATGGGAAACCTAAATTTGAATGGTTGCAAGGAGATCCAAACCCCATTGTTCATGAATGAGAGTCTAGTGACTATCTGCTGGGTTTCAGGTAAATGTAAAAAATCATTATGTTCTCTTGTGTGTGTGATGTCCATTCTTTCTGACATGTCCAAAAGAACATACACCATTTTGATCCTGCAGCCACTGTGAATCAAGGCACAAAGGAGTTACATACATTATTTGTCATTGGGCATTGACTTATATCAATGAGTCAAGTTACAACTTGTGCCGAACTGAGATTCGAGTCAAAGTCGCCTGCTTACTGACCACTACGCTATCCACTCACACACAGTGGTCACCGCTGTTTCACAGACTACCCTCGCAATCTTCCCATCAGACCCATATTCCCTAATGACAAGTCCGAAAGAACTGACACCACTTTGATCTTGCAGCAACCATGAAGCAGACACAAAGAATTAAAGACGTTAACTGCCAGTGGGTACTGCATGCCAACTGGCAGCCAGTGTCCTTAATTGCTTTCTATCTCGGAAAGAAAATATGTTATATGTCACAACCGATTTCGGAAACCATAGGAACAGAGGCAGACTGCCCCTTAACCCAGGTGGCAGGTATCATTAGTGCCACTTTCATCCACAGTTGGCAGCTGGCTACATGCAGTGCGCTCCATAGCTATGTGAGGGTCCTCATCAACGTCTATGATAAAATCTCTTAGAAAGCATAGCGAGTAGACACTCGCCTTGCTTCTCGACCCATTCGGGAGGACGACGGTTCAATCCCGTCTCCGGCCATCCTGATTTAGGTTTTCCGTGATTTCCCTAAATCGTTTCAGGCAAATGCCTGGATGGTTCCTTTGAAAGGGCACGGCCGATTTCCTTCCCAATCCTTCCCTAACCCGAGCTTGCGCTCCGTCTCTAATGACCTCGTTGTCGACGGGACGTTAATCACTAACTACCACCACCTTCTCGACCCACCTACTGTTTTCCTTAGGACTCCACAACCCGCCTAACGTTGGAGCTCGAAATGACCAACATGCCTAGCTTCTGCGTTTGTCCAAACTTTTGAAGAATATCGTCCTCAGCTCCAGCAGATAAGGCGTTAGGTGATGGTTCAGATGCAATGGGAAAACTTCAGACCAATTTTTAAAGCGTTAATGAATACCTGTGAGACTAGTACCAAATTTATTCCTCCGCCCAATGATTCGTAATCCCGGTATTGATCGCCGTACACCCTCAAGTGTGTGTGAACCGCCCACTATCAGGCGTATCGGAGTACCTCGAGACATTAGGAATCCCAGCACCATCTCGATATATTAGTTCACCGCAGCAATTCAAGTATCAGCGATGCCACAGCTTTCGCTGCAAGTGCCTTAGCGTCACCACAGTCCAGGATATCATCCTGCTGATCGTAGCCAATGTAGATTGCAGCTGTTACGTCCGCAGCTCGTGGTCGTGCGGTAGCGGTCTCGCTTCCCACGCCCGAGATCCCGGGTTCGATTCCCGGCGGGGTCAGGGATTTTCTCTGCCTCGTGATGACTGGGTATTGTGTGATGTCCTTAGGTTAGTTAGGTTTAAGTAGTTCTAAGTTCTAGGGGACTGATGACTATAGATGTTAAGTCCCATAGTGCTCAGAGCCATTTGAACCTTTTTTTTTTTTTTTTTTTTTTGCAGCTGTTACAGGGCAGTGGCCAATTTTCCATACATAGTGTATAACAGGCGCAGTCCTCATCTATCTTTAACCTCCGTTCAACTATACAACAAGAAATACACTTCTGACCCAGGCTGCTCCTCACTGCCACCGCACTACAAACTCAGGTCATGTAACACTAACGGCAGCATAATACGCAAACAATTATGAAAAATGATAAAGTCTGTTCAACACACATAAAACACAGTTAATGCTCACTTTTTCTAAAAAAGGCACTAAGAGTACGCCTAAACTCAACCATATACGCCGACAAGGGACTGCAACTGCTGGCGCTTGCTCACTAGTGTACTACCGAATCACAGCTGACAACTCGGTAATTGCAGCTGTCGCAGTACAAATAATTTGTTGCAACCAGGGTCAGTCACAACACACAAAGGTGTGGGGGAAACGTTTTGTAGATACACGACGTAGAACGATGTTATATGCTCACTGGTATGTAAAGGAAGTGACAAGCATCGATTCGTTGATACGGTACTGGGAAACTACAGCCTATCTGCGAAAGAGATAGTCTTCAAAATACTTATGTGGCTCAAGTGTATGTGGTCACTGTGTTAATTTCCTGACACTCAATGGACGATGGTGACTGTGTTACGAACACGTGCTTACAGAAATCGAAGAACGCTCTTTCAGTGCAGTATTTGTGTTTTCTCCAGCCTCCCACGTATCGATATCGTGGAGTTTTGTGGCAGCCTCTTCCTTTCAGAGCAGCGCTTACACCCAACGTCCCCGATGATTTGCTGGACATTCGTGTAGTCTAATTATCTTCCCCTGGTTTTTGCCTTCTCAGACTTTCTCTAGCACCGTAGAAGCTACTGCCCGATGTCTTAACATTTGCCGTGTAACTCTGTCGTTTCTTCTGTTTTCTTCACTCTTCTTCTTGATGTTTCTGCAGAGAGCCTCCGTATTTCTTACCAGTTCACAATTTTCACCATCCTTTTGTGTCACCGTATCTCACACGTTTTATTCTCTTCTTTATCGGTTTTCCCAAGGTCCACGTAAATGTATAGATTATGAAGACAATAGTACGTCAGTAATAGCTCTGCTCATCCTTCTCATATTTCAGCCGTGAATGAAAGTCTGATGTATGGTACAGCAGAAAGTTCGTTCTGCTACAAACGTTCTAGTCATTCGCATAGATATGGATGAGGATAACAATACCAGGTACGGCATGCAAATTCACTATGTGGCCTTAAGTAACAGATTTTGTCTGACCAATTACTCATTATTTTCCCCACTTCACCAAGATTTATCTGTCATTTAATACCAGTATTCTCCATACTTCTTTCTTCTCTTAAAACAGAACATTCATGACGGAAGCAGACTCGGTTTCAGAACAATTGTACACTCTTAAGACAAAAAAAAAAAAAAAACGCACACGAAGAAATTATCTGAAGTGTGATGTACATGTACAGACAAACAAAGAATCACAGTTTCAGAAAAAAGGGATGGTTACTTCACAAGAAAGAGCTTCATGAGCACGTCATAAAACCTTGGCCTACCTCCGGCCCTTATGCAAGCATTTATTACGGTTGGTATCGACATTGGTATCCGCAGCTCGTAGTCTTGCGGCAGCGTTCTCGCTTCCCGCGCTCAGGGTCCTGGGTTCGATTCCCGGCGGGGTCAGGGATTTTTCCTGACTCGAGATGACTGGACGTTGTTGTGTCGTCTTCATCACCATCATTCATCCCCATTCCGGTGGGAGGAAGGCGATGGCAAACCACTTCCACTAGGACTTTGCCTAGTCCAGCGGTGCGGGTCTCCCGCATCGTCCACCAAGCTCCTCGGAGTGTGGGGCCTCATCATCATCATCGACAGAGTTGTTGGATGTCCTCCTGAGGAATACCGTGCTAAATTCTGGGGCGTTAGATCTTCAGAATCCCGAGCTGGCAGGAGGCTCCTGCCCATAATGCTCTAAACATTGTCAACTGAGGAGAAATCCGACGACCTTACTGGCCAAGGCATCGTCTGGAAATGATGAAAACAAGCAGTAGAAGGTCTCACCAGGTGAGGATTACCTTGCTGAATTGTCAGCCCAGGATAACTTGTCATGAAGGGTATGGAAATGCCGTGTGGCTAGTGCCTCCCGTGGGGTAGACCGTTCACCTGGTGCAAGTCGTTCGAGTTGACGCCACTTCGGCGACTTGCGTGTCGAAGGGGATGAAATGACGATGATGAGGACGACACAACACCCAGTCCCTGAGCGGAGAAAATCTGCGACCCAGCCGGGAATAGAACCCGGGCCGTTAGGTATGACATTCCGTCGCGCTGACCACTCAGCTACCAGCGGCGGATGTCATGAAGGGTAACAAAACGGGACATAGAATATCATCTACATACCGTGAGCTGTAACGGTGCAGCGAGTAACAACCAGAGGGCTCCTGCTGTGGAAAGAAATGATATTCCACACCATTACTCTGATTGTCCGCCTTATGGCGGGCGAAGATCAGATTGGCACGCTGCGCGGGGTAGCCGCGCGGTCTGGGGGGTCTTGTCATGGTCCGCGCGGCTCACCCCGTCGGAGGTTCGAGACCTCCCTCAGGCATGAGTGTGTGTGTGTGTGTTGTCCTTAGTTTAAGTTATATTAAGTGGTGTGCAAGATTAGGGACCGATGACCTTAGCAGTTTGGTCCCATAGGACTTACCACTACTTTCCAATTTCCAGATTGGCACCCTACCGCTGTCCGGAGTGTCTCCACACACGTTTTCGGCCTGGAATCACATTGAGTGGAATAGAATTGTCTTCGGTGACCAGCTCTCTTCAAATTGAGCCCAGGTGACCAGCGAAGGCGTGTCTGGAGACGCCCCAGACAGCTATGGGACACGTTCTTGACTGTCGCCCGCCATAAGGCCCGACAACCAGAGTGAGGCCATAGCAGGAGCCCTTTCGTTGTCAACAGGAGCACCCTTACTGCACGTCGGTATGTCAACGATATTGTATGCCCCGTTTTGTTGCTCTTCATGAAAAGCCATCCTGGGCTTACATTTCAATATTTCAGCAGGATAATGCCCACTGGCATAAGGCGAGAGTTTCTGCCGCTTTTCTTCGTGCTTGCCAAACCTTACCTTGGCCAGCAAGGTCACTGGATCTCTCCCCAACTGAGAAAGTTTGGAGCATTATGCAAGAGGTCCTCCAACCAGCTTTGGATTTTGACGATCTAAAGCAATTGGACAGAATTCGGAACGATATCCCTCAGGACGAAATCCAACAAGTTTGTTGATGAAAAGCGGGTAACGGCTTACGTAACGGCCACAGGTTGACCAATGCGTTATTGACCTGCATCTCCGATGTAGCAATGATGTTGGGATTTTCCCGTAAGACCATTTCACGAGTGTACTGTGACTATCAGGAATCCGGTAAAACATCAAATCTCCGACATTGCTGCGACCGGAAAAAGATCCTGCAAGAACGGCACCAACAACGATTGAAGAGAATCGTTAAACATGACAGAAGTGCAACCCTTGCGCAAACAGCTCTAGATTTCGATGCTGGGCCATCAAAAAGAGTAAGTGTGCGAACCATTCAACGAAACAGCATCGATATGGGCTCTCGGAGCCGGAGGCCCACTCGTGTACCGTTGATGACTACACGACACAAAACTTTACTCCTCGCTCGGACCCATCAATTCTTTGGACTGTTGATGACTGGAAACATGCTGTCTGATCGGACGAGTCTCGTTTCAAATTGTATCAAGTGGATGGACATGTACGGGTATGGAGACAACCTCATGGCCCCTGCATGTCAGCAGGAGATTGTTCAAGCTGATGAAGGCTCTGTATTGGTATGGGGTGTCTGCATTTGGAGTGGTGTGGGACGCCTGATACCATTGTCAAAGTTGACAGGTGACATATACATAAGCGTCCTGTCTGATAATCTGCATCCATTCATATCTACTGTACATTCCGACGGACGTGGCCAATTCCAGCAGAACAATGCGACACTCCACACGCGTAAAATTGCTACAGAGTGGCTCCAGGAACATTCTTTTGAGTTTAAGGACTTCTACTGGCCACCAAACTCAACAGACATTAATATTCACGGTAAACGATAACAGCCAAACAATTGCAGGACAAAGATTAATTGAAATCCTTGAGCACTGTTTCGGTATATCTAAATATACCTTCATCAGAAGCAAAAATACACTAAAATCACATCTTGCAGTGGACATGCATAAAACAATCGTGACAAAGGCGTCACCGGTAATTAAAAGTAAAATATCTCCTCCATCTATACAACATAATTATGACGAGATGGTCGATGCGAACGCGGCATAATATCAGTACTTAGTATGCCACGTTCACATCGACCATCTCTTCATAATTATGTTGTGTAGATAGTGGTGATATTTTAATTTTAACTAATGGTGACGCCTTTGGCACGATTGTTTTATGCATCTCCACTGCAGGATGTGATTTTAGTGTATTTTTGCTTCTGATGAAGGTATATTTAGATATACCGAAACCGTGGTCAAAGATTTAAATAAATCTTCATCTTGCAACTGTTTGGCTGTTATCATTTACCGTGAAGATTTTTAACAGTTGCTGCTTCAGCCACATTTAAAATTTGGAGACATGAATATTATTTAGCATATCTGGGATGACTTGCAACGTGCTGTTCAGAAGATATCTCCAATCCTTCGTACTCTTGCCGATTCATGGACAGCCCTGCAGAATTCACTGTGTCAATTCCCTCCAGCAATACTTCAGACATAAGTCGAGTCCGTGTCACGTCGTGTTGCGGCACTTCTGCGTGCTCGCAGGGGCCCTACACCGTATTAGTCTGGTGTGCCATTTTCCTTAGTTCTTGAGTGTAGTTTGTGTATAGCTAGCACGACAATACGAAAATTTTGCATATGGTATTTGAAAGTGTTGTGGGTTGCATAGAACCCATGGGTAGGGGCAGCTAAATCACTCTGTATTGCTTCCTTCCAAGTATATCTCGCGAAAAAACCGTGAGCATGAAATCAGAGAGATTGGAGGTCGTACGGAGGCTTATCAACAAAAGCAACAAACGGGAGAAGCGACAGTGGCACACAAAGTACTCTCTGTCACACACCGTTAGGTGTCTTGCGGAGTATAGATATAATACGAGGGCAGTTCAATAAGTAATGCAACACATTTTTTTTCTCGGCCAATTTTGGTTGAAAAAACCGGAAATTTCTTGTGAAATATTTTCAAACATTCCCGCTTCGTCTCGTATAGTTTCATTGACTTCCGACAGGTGGCAGCGCTGTACGGAGCTGTTAAAATGGCGTCTGTAACGGATGTGCGTTGCAAACAACGGGCAGTCATCGAGTTTCTTTTGGCGGAAAACCAGGGCATCTCAGATGTTCATAGGCGCTTGCAGAATGTCTACGGTGATCTGGCAGTGGACAAAAGCACGGTGAGTCGTTGGGCAAAGCGTGTGTCCTCATCGCCGCAAGGTCAAGCAAGATTGTCTGATCTCCCGCGTGCGGGCCGGCCGTGCACAGCTGTGACTCCTGCAATGGCGGAGCGTGCGAACACACTCGTTCGAGATGATCGACGGATCACCATCAAACAACTCAGTGCTCAACTTGACATCTCTGTTGGTAGTGCTGTCACAATTGTTCACCAGTTGGGATATTCAAAGGTTTGTTCCCGCTGGGTCCCTCGTTGTCTAACCGAACACCATAAAGAGCAAAGGAGAACCATCTGTGCGGAATTGCTTGCTCGTCATGTGGCTGAGGGTGACAATTTCTTGTCAAAGATTGTTACAGGCGATGAAACATGGGTTCATCTCTTCGAACCTGAAACAAAACGGCAATCAATGGAGTGGCGCCACACCCACTCCCCTACCAAGAAAAAGTTTAAAGCCATACCCTCAGCCGGTAAAGTCATGGTTACAGTCTTCTGGGACGCTGAAGGGGTTATTCTGTTCGATGTCCTTCCCCATGGTCAAACGATCAACTCTGAAGTGTATTGTGCTACTCTTCAGAAATTGAAGAAACGACTTCAGCGTGTTCGTAGGCACAAAAATCTGAACGAACTTCTCCTTCTTCATGACAACGCAAGACCTCACACAAGTCTTCGCACCCGAGAAGAGCTCACAAAACTTCAGTGGACTGTTCTTCCTCATGCACCCTACAGCCACGATCTCGCACCGTCGGATTTCCGTATGTTTGGCCCAATGAAGGACGCAATCCGTGGGACGCACTACGCGGATGATGAAGAAGTTATTGATGCAGTACGACGTTGGCTCCGACATCGACCAGTGGAATGGTACCGTGCAGGCATACAGGCCCTCATTTCAAGGTGGCGTAAGGCCGTAGCATTGAATGGAGATTACGTTGAAAAATAGTGTTGTGTAGCTAAAGGATTGGGGAATAACCTGGTGTATTTCAATGCTGAATAAAACAACCCCTGTTTCAGAAAAAAAATGTGTTGCATTACTTATTGAACTGCCCTCGTAGAACTGTGAGCCTCCCAGAGTCTGGATCCACGCAGCCCGAGGGCAGCCCGTCTACTCGCTTAGCACGCTGCGTCACGGCAGTGCATGAAGCGGTGTGTCGTGTGCACGTAAAAAGGAAGCGAAGCGTCGGACGCAACTATCCGTCCACGGGCGGCGAGCAAACAAAGCAGTGGGAGTGGGCGCGCCGGCGTTATAATTAGGAGGAGACACCTCCGGGGAGCGCCGAGCCTCGCCGCTGGGGACGACCGCCTGTTTACGCCTCCTCCAGAAATACCGGCCTGTATTTCTGTGGCGGCTAACTCCGGAGCTACGGGTTCCTGCCTGCCTGCGAAATGCACCTCTGCACCGCCGCCGCATGCACCGGCCAGGGCGTCGTTGGGTCGTGAGCGCATGAGTCACCGCTCTGCCCCGTCGTTTTAGGACAGACACTCATATACATTCTAAGACAAAACAGCCGCCACAAAGAAGTTGCACGAATGGGACAGGAATCAGTAGATGTGATGTATATGTACATTACAGTTTCTGACAAGCTGAATTATTTATTCAAGAGAAGAAGCTTCACAAAGTGAGCAAGTCCACCACTGGCCATTTTGCTAGCAGTTATCCGCCTGGGCATTGACAGAATTGTTGTATGCTCTCCTGAGAGACATCATGCCGAACTCTCTGTTACTGACGCGTTAGGTCGTCAAAAACCTGAGCTGATTGGAGGGCAGTGCCCATAGTGCTTCAAATGTTCTCAAGTGGGGAGAGGCACGCCGATCTTGGTGGCCGTGATAGGATTTTGCAAGCATGAGGACAAGCAGTATAAACTCTTGCTATGTGTGTGTGTGGGGGGGGGGGCTTTCTCTCATTGAAACGGGGCGTAGAATATCGTCGATGTACTGCTGTACTGTAAGGATGCTGCAGATGCCAAACAAAGGCGTCCTGCTACGAAAAGAAAGTTGTTCTAAACTAGTCTATATTATTTTTAATGGACTTTGTTTTATTATTACTGTTATTATTGCCATTTATCCTTGCTTTATTATTGTGAACTATTATTATTATTATCTTCTTTCCTTTCTCAGGCCTTAGGTCTGGTTAAAAATGGAAAGTGACGCGGACCTTGATCAAGCGTGACTTCCTTTTAACTGTACGGTATATGTTACATTGCATTTAGGAACTTTCGGGTAATTGAACATGTATCAATAAATACAGATTTCTGTAATTGTATATATAAGTTTGGATGTAGCTGTATTGCGTTGATGTACTGGTGGATATTGCGTGGTATGACTCCTGTAGTTGCAAGTATAATTGGTATAATGTCAACTTTATCCTGATGCCACATGTCCTTGACTTCCTCAGCCAGTTGGATGTATTTTTCAATTTTTTCACCTGTTTTATTCTGTATATTCGCTGTATTGGGTATGTATATTTCAATTAGTTTTGTTAATTTCTTCTTTTTATTGGTGAGTATGATGTCAGGTTTGTTATGTGGTGTTGTTTTATCTGTTATAATGGTTCTGTTCCAGTATAATTTGTATTCATCATTCTCCAGTACATTTTGTGGTGCATACTTGTATGTGGGAACCTGTTGTTTTTATTAGTTTATGTTGTATGGCAAGTTGTTGATGTATTATTTTTGCTACATTGTCATGTCTTCTGGGGTATTCTGTATTTGCTAGTATTCTACATCCACTTGTGATGTGATCTACTGTTTCTATTTGTTGTTTGCAAAGTCTGCATTTATCTGTTGTGGTATTGGGATCTTTAATAATATGCTTGCTGTAATATCTGCTGTTTATTGTTTGATCCTGTATTGCAATCATGAATCCTTCCGTCTCACTGTATATATTACCTTTTCTTAGCCAAGTGTTGGGTGCGTCTTGATCGATGTGTGGCTGTGTTAGATGATACGGGTGCTTGCCATGTAATGTTTTCTTTTTCCAATTTACTTTCTTTGTATCTGTTGACGTTATGTGATCTAAAGGGTTGCACAAGTGGTTATGAAATTGCAGTGGTGTAGCCGATGTATTTATATGAGTGATTGCTTTGTGTATTTTGCTAGTTTCTGCTCGTTCTAAAAAGAATTTTCTTAAATTGTCTACCTGTCCATAATGTAGGTTTTTTATGTCGATAAATCCCTTTCCTCCTTCCTTTCTGCTTAATGTGAATCTTTCTGGTGCTGAATGTATGTGATGTATTCTATATTTGTGGCATTGTGATCATGTCAGTGTATTGAGTGCTTCTAGGTCTGTGTTACTCCATTTCAATACGCCAAATGAGTAGGTCAATATTGGTACAGCATAAGTATTTATAGCTTTTGTCTTGTTTCTTGCTGTCAATTCTGTTTTCAATATTTTTGTTAGTCTTTATCTATATTTTTCTTTTAGTTCTTCTTCTGGTAGTATTCTTGCCGTTGACGAGAAGATACCACGTCGCGGCGGTGTCAGTGGTGTGATATGGTTGGTGGATCGTTTTCAAAACTGTAGGCCATGAAAACTGGGCGTGACGTGCTTCGACGGGGTTTCGGGGTGGGCACTATCGGAGAAGGCTGTAGATGTCGCGGGTGGTCGTCTTCCTGGTCCTGGGGAGCTCGTTGCACATGTAGCTGTATTACAAAAACAAACGGCCGATGTGCGATATCGGAGGTGGGATGTGTGCTAGAGACGTCGGTGGGCGTCTAGAACAGGTGCGAGCTCGGTGGTCAACATTCCAATAAAACTAGCATTTTGGTTCAAATGGCTCTGAGCACTATGGGACTTAACTTCTTAGGTCATCAGTCCCCTAGAACTTAGAACTACTTAAACCTAACTAACCTAAGGACATCACACACATCCATGCCCGAGGCAGGATTCGAACCTGCGGCCGTAGCGATCGCGCGGTTCCAGACTGTAGTGCCTCGAACCGCATGGCCACTCCGGCCTGCTAGCATTTTGGCTTTTCCATAACCGGAGCATAGTACGGGTGCAAAGTGCCATAGTCATGGCTCTCAAGTTAACCAGATCGAGGCCACCATCCCGCTTCGGTAAGTTGAGAGCTCCATACTGGACTTTCAAGATGTGTCCAGAACATATAAAATACCCGAAAGCCGTCTATAGTCTGGCTGCTTTTGTCGCAGTGGTGGCCAGAATCTGAGTGATGTGGGAGTGATGTGGGGTATCGGGGCTGCCAGATGAGTATTGAAGGTGACTCTCTGGCACATATTCTGCGGGCTTAGTAGGTAATTTTGTATGTTGGCCCGGATGCGTAGCAGTAGCGCCCGAAAATTGATCACCGAGGTGCGGCGAATGTCTCCCGTGTACACCAACCCGAGACAGCGAAGGGTGTCCACCAGTTGAAAGGGGACTACGCTATCTGCGAAAGGCCGCGGCCGATCTTCATGGCGCATGATTTTGCGACATTCATAGCGCTCTCTGCCCCTGCACTGTAACGGGTTATCCACTGCATCGCAGTTTGTACGTCGGTCGCTGATCGTACAACGAGGGCCAAGTTGTCCGCGTAGGCTCGGCAGCGGAACCTATGATGCAGGAGTGGAATACCTCTCAAGCGTCGCCGTAATCCGAAAATGAGTGGTTCCATCGTAATGGCATAAAGCACCGTCGACAGTGGCTAACCCTGCCGTACTGCGCGTTCAGTCCGTATAGGTTCTGTAAGTCTGCCGTTGACGAGAAGCTTGGACGTTGCCACGAGCCGCATAATCACTTGCGTGAACGTCGGGGGAATAGCCATCCGGTCCATCACTGCGTAGAGGAATGCATGACTGACGCGGTCAAACGCTTGTTTGACAGTGGCGCCAGACAAGCTGGCAGTCGCGAGAGTGTTGTCACAGCGATCACATCTCGATATTCACTGAGGGCTGTCGGTGTATTACGATGGCCGCCTAAGGAGGTCTGTTCGTGGGAAACAATGTCTCGTAACACATGTTTGAGTCGCACAGCTAGAAGGCGTGTGAAAATCTAGAAGTCGGAATTAAGTAACGTGATCCATCAATAACTGTCGAGTCGCGTTCCTCCTGCAGGTTTCGGGACTGAACTTTAGTGGCGGGAGTGCAGCGCCAGGCAAAAGTTCCCAGTACATGTGTACATCTACATATATACTCCGCTAGCCACCAAGCGGTGTGTGGCAGAGGCTACTATTCGCGCCAAAGTCATATTCCCGCCCCCCCCCCCCTCCGCCGCCCCGCCCCCAACGACCATCTGAACGCCTCAGTACGAGCTCTAATTTCCCTTATCTTTGAATGGTGATCATTGCGCGATATTGAAGTTGGTGGTAATAATATATGCTCTACATCCTCGCTAAAGATCGGATTTCGGAATTTAGTGAGCAGCCCCTTCCGCTTAGCGCTCCGTATTTCTGCAAGTGTGTCCCACTTCAAACTTTCTATGAGATATGTAACGCTCTCGCGAAGACTACATGTACTAGTAACGAATCTTGCCGCTCTTCTTTGGACCTTCTCAATCTCTTGAATCAGACCCAACTGGTAAGGGTCCCATACAGACGAACAATAAGACTGGACGAATGAAAGTATTGTAAGCAATTTCCTTTGTTTAAGGACTGCATCGCTTCAGGATTCTACCAATAAACCGCAATCTAGAGTTCGCCTTACCCATTACTTGTGTAATCTGATCGTTCCATTTGAGATCATTTCGAATAATCACACCTAGATACTTGACGTATGTTACCGCGTCCGAAGACTGGGCATTTATTTTGTGCTGGTACATTAATGGAGATTTTCGCTTTGTTATACGCTTACACACTTATACACTTGACAGATAACTACCAATCATTACACCACGCATTTATTTTCTGCAAATCCTCATAGATTTGTTCACAACTTTCGTGTGATACTACTTTCCTGTAGACTACAGCATCATCGGCAAACAGTCTAATGCCGCTGTCAATACCATCAACCAGATCGTTTATGTAAATCGTAAAAAGCAGCGGACCTATTACGCTGCCCTGGGGCACACCTGAAGTCACGCTTGTTTCTGTTGAAGTCACCCCGCTCAGGACAACAAACTGGTCCCTGTCTGTTAAAAAACTTTCTATCCAACCGCATATGTCATCGGACAGACCGCAAGCGCGCACTTTTTGGAGCAAGCGACAGTGCGGAACTGAGTCGAACGCCTTTCGAAAGTCGAGAAATACGGCATCAACCTGCTAGCCGGTATCTAGAGCCTATTGTATGTCATGCACAGAGAGGGCCAGCTGTGTCTCGTATGACCACTGTTTCCTAAAACCGTGCTGGTTTCTGCAGTTGAGCTTCTCATATTCTAGAAAGGTCATTATGTCTGAACACAAAATATGTTCCGTGATTCTACAACAGATCAATGTCAGTGAAATTGGCCGGTAATTATGTGCATCCGATTTTCTACCCTTTTTATAGATTGCTATGGCCTGGGCTTTCTTCTAGTCCCGTGGAACTTTCCACTGTCCCAATGATCTCTGATAGATGATGGATAAGAATGGTGCTATATTTGTAGCGTAGTCATCATAAAATCTTCCGGGGATACTGTCTCGGCCAGATTACTTCCTGACGTCTACGGATCTTAACTGTTTTACAATCCCAGATACATTAAACACTATGTCAGTCATCCTTGCGTTTGCTCGATAATTGAAAGGGAGAATGGTACTGCAGTCCTCTACCGTAAACGAGTTTTTGAAAGCTGTCTCTCCATCGTGGCAACATCAAATCTTGGAAGGTTCTGTAAAATTTGAGAGGTAAACCATCCGGGCTGGGAGACCGGTTCAGTGATCCTTCGGCCACAGCGCCATGGACGTCGTCGGTGGTCACTTCCGCAGTCAGGAGGGTTGCAGCCGCAGCGTTTAGTGGACAAAGTATCTCCTGGGCAACCTCAGTAATGGCCTCTGCGCCGCCAGGTACTTCTTGATAGAGAAGTCTTAGTGCGTTGTGAAGGCACCCGCACAGGTAGTTTGCGAAGTCAGCCGTCGTCCAACAGGTCATTAAAGCATGTCGGCGTCGATGAACATTTTAAACAATATGATGCATAGAAGGTTCTTCGCCGTTAATCCTGTCTTGGCTGCGTGCTCGTACAATGGCCCCCTCTAGACGGCACCTGGTCAAGGTTAAAATCTTTGCCTTGATGCGCTGAGCTTTTACACCATCTGGGCATGGAGAATGATTCATGAGCTCGCGTAGAGCGCTATAGTAGAAATCAGTTGTGTGGTGACTCCACCTGGCTTTGGCTTTGCCATAGTGTGTCAAGGTGCGTCGGATGACCGGTTTGGCTCACAGTAACCACCATTGTAGTGTGGTCTCGTAAAGCACGATGCGTTGAACACAAGTGTGCCACATGTCGGTGACCTGCTGTCGACATTCAGGGTCCCGCAGTAGTGTGACGTTGAGTTTCCAAGGTCCTCCACCGCGCCATATAGATTGCCTACGTAGGTTCATGGTACAGTTGTAGATGTCATGATCCGAAAAGACAGACGGCCAACGTTCCGCGTCGAGGAGAACGGATTTTAGGACGTCAGAGATATATATTCTATCGAATCGGCTGGCGGAATGGCTCGTGATGTGTGTATGCCCCTG
This sequence comes from Schistocerca nitens, assembly GCF_023898315.1. Lineage (NCBI taxonomy): Eukaryota > Metazoa > Arthropoda > Insecta > Orthoptera > Acrididae > Schistocerca > Schistocerca nitens. Next base: position 273,873,988 of record NC_064620.1, read on the forward strand.
GCGGTCGCCTTGTACCACTCTCCAAGTGTCGAGGAGACGAAGGCGGCGGACGAGGAAGCGAAGTTCCGGCCATCTGGTGAAATGAGGTTACTGGTCGGTACGCTCGAGAACACAGTTGAAATCTCCACCTACGATGAGATGATCGTATCTGCTGAGGAATAAGGGCGTGATATCTTCTGCGTAGAATTGGGAGCGATCCCTCCGTTTATCAGTGCCCGATGGGGAGTAGAGACTTATGAGTTTGATTCTTTCAGCTGTTATGGTCACACCTCTCGGCTTTGGGAGATACGCAACATGGGAAAATGCAATCCCTTCTCGGAGAAGGATGGCTGCGCCGGCCGGTGAGGCCGTGCGGTTAAAGGCGCTTCAGTCTGGAACCGCGTGACCGCTACGGTCGCAGGTTCGAATCCTGCCTCGGGCATGGATGTGGCTGATGTCCTTAGGTTAGTTAGGTTTAAGTAGTTCTAAGTTCTAGGGGACTGATGACCTCAGATGTTAAGTCCCATAGTGCTCCGAGCCATTTGAGCCAAGGATGGCTGCGCCTGTGTTTTCCATAGCTACCGGGGCGGCTTATCTCTCGTATCCATGACACCTGGACCAAGTTGCTGTCTTCAGTTCTTGTAACAGGGCAATGTCGATGTCCCCTGTTCTTAGCGCTCCCGGAGAAGTTTAACCTGGGAGACGATACTATTAGTGATGATGGTAGTTAATCGGTATGCCTTATGGGGGATCCGTGTTATCGATAGGTTCATAGCTGGTGAAGATTCTCGTGGTGTAGCCTGGAAGTCCATAGAAAGCGCAGGAGTCGTCGTAGAAACGTCCCTCATTTTAGTGTTGGTCTAACGGAGGAACAGATCTTATTTCCGCATCGTGTGGAGGTGGGAAATCCGTTTCATCCACCCATGAAAACTGTCCATCAGTTTCAACAACGGTGAGAGGTGGCAGCGCTGGCCCAGTCTGCTCAATTGCGTCAGTGACGACGGGCGTGCTATGTTCCATGACTTCTGGGCGCGGGACTTGCTCACGATCTCTGTTGGATGCCTCACCGTCTTGTGGATGACGGGTCTCCGTGGCAGAGGAGAAAGTGTTATCATGTACTCCGCCAGAGTGCATCTCTTCCTCCTGCAGAGGGGACTCAGTAGTCGATACTGATGTCTTGCGCCGTTTGTTTCGTTGTTTGGGCGACTTTTGCTTCCGACAATGTGTTTCGGTGTCTGAGGAAGGAAGAGATTCGCGGTCGTTCCGGTACAAAAACCGCGTGAACTATGACGTGGTCTTCAGTCTCCATAAAACTCTCAGTGGTATCCTTGTGATCTTCTAGCGTGGTTGTGTCCGGCTGCACGTCATGTTCGCGGGTGGCACGGCAAGGTGCTGAGACGCCTCCGGGTGTATCGGTCCAGAGAGGCGCTCATAATCTCCGTCTTTTGCGGGCTGGACGTGCAGTTGTGGGTCGGTCGGTGTTCGTCTCGTCGTGCCGTAGTTGTGTGTTGCGGTGTTGCAGGCATTCATTACGGACGTGGCCGTCTTTCCCACAACCGGAACATATACGAGATTGTCCGCCGTAAATGAGCACCGCACGGCAGCCGCCGATAGAAATGTATGATGGGACTTGCTGTTTGAGATCTATTCGGACTTATCTCTCACCATTAAGCACCGGACATGTCGTAAACTGTGCCCGTGTCTCGGCTGCATGACTCTGGACTTTTCCGCACGTGCTTAGTGCCGCGATGACTTCATCTTCATTCATCTCGAAAAGCAGTTCGAATACACGGATCGTTCGAAGGCCAAATCCTGCATGGTCGACATCCACATGCCCGTCGTTGCCACCGCAGTGTCGAAATCTTAGTCCATGTCGCGTCCGTTGAATAATCTCGTTGCAGGCAGCGTCGGATGTCATCTTAAAATAAACGACGCTGCTAAAGATCGATAGGTGTATGCCGATGAGATTGTCACGGTGCTTCTTCACATCTTTGCTTAGGAAGCGTTCGACGGCCAGTGCTTTGGGTCGTGCGTATTCATTTGAGAAGGTAAACTTAAGAGTGTTCTTCCTTTAAGAGTTGGCCATTGTGGTTTGTTTGACTGAAAAGCGAGGTGACGGGGAAGCAAACAAACACTCCGCGAGCGCAGCGGCGTGGACGGCCGAGCGCGGCCCGCACAGCTGTTCTGCCGGAGGCAGACTACCAACTGAGCTACCCACGCACCACTCACGAGCCATCCTCACAGCGCACACTCCGCTGCAGAGTGAAAATTTCATTCTCGAAATATCTCGCAGGCTGTGGCTAAGCCATGTCTCCGCAATATCCTTTCTTCCAGGAGTGCTAGTTCTTCGAGGTTCGCAGAAGAGCTTCTGTGAAGTTTGGAAGGTAGGAGACGAGATGCTGGCAGAACTGAAGCAGTGAAGACGGGTCGTGAGTCGTGATTGGGTAGCTCAGTCGGTAGGGCACTTGTCCGTGAAAGGAAAAGGTCCCAGTTCGAGTCACGGTCCTGTACACAGTTTTAATCTGCCAGTAACTTTCATATCAGTGCACACTCCGCTTTAGAGAGAAAATCTCATTCTCAAAGAGCCGTAAGAAGCCATATTTCAGCTTGTCTGACGCTCCGCCATTTTTGGTTCATCTCCTGCACAAAGACCATCCGAGCAACAGCCGTCCAAATTCCCAGCTTTGGGATTTACCCATTTCGGGCGACGCTGCTCGTTTATGTACCTGGACCCAGCCATACCGGTCTCCTTGCCGGACCTGCTACGGAGCGTTCTGAGCCCGGGCCGGCTGGCGTTCAGTTCCACCTCCCTTCACACCACTTCCAGGCAGCCAAATCGGTCGCCTACATAAGTGTAATGTTACAATTGTGAAAGTGGTCTATACGTATTTTAATTAACTGAATAATTAAGGAAAAAGATAACTGTTCTTGTTCCCGGCGGGGTCAGGGATTTTCTCTGCCTCGTGATGGCTGGGTGTTGTGTGCTGTCCTTAGGTTAGTTAGGTTTAAGTAGTTCTAAGTTCAAGGGGACTGATGACCATTTGAACCATTTTTGAACTGTTCTTGCCTTCGCGGGCGATGTAGTGGTGATAGGAAAGAGCATGGAAGACCTGGACAAAATGGGAATTGTACTCATGGAAGAAGCTGAGAAAGTAGGTGTAAGTATAAATGAAAATAAATCAAAGTTCATGGTAATAGGAAGAAGAGCTCAGTAAGGATCAAACCATCTAAAAATCAGGAACCTAACAATCCAGAAGACAGACACATTCACTTACCTCTGTGTCAATATCAATCAACAGGATCCTGTAGAACATATCATAACGAGAATTCAAGTTGGGAGAAGATGTTTAGGAGACACACATAATATCATAAGATCTAAACTACTCCCCTGGCAGACAAAAATAAGAATATACAAATCATCATCAGACCAAAGTGTGTTATGCAAGCGAGATATGGAACATGAAATAAAAACAGAGAAAAATCATCGATTTTGAAAATAAAATACTGAGAAAAATATATGGACCAGTGAAAGAAAATGAACAGTGGAGAACAAGGAAAAAACAGAGAACTCAGACAATTATACACATTACCTGACATCGCAGCGAGTGTGAAAATAAAAGACCCAGGTGGCACGGACATGTGAAGAGGAGAGAGGAGAAGATGGTAATAAAGGCAGTGGTGTATGGAGGAGCCGAAGGAACGAGACCAAAAAATGGTTCAAATGGCTCTGAGCACAATGGGACTTAACATCTGAGATCATCAGTCCCCTAGAACTTAGAACTAATTAAACCTAACTAACCTAAGGACATCACACACATCCATGCCCGAGGCAGGATTCGAACCTGCGACCGTAGCAGCAGCGCGGTTCCGGACTAAAGCGCCTAGAACCGCTCGGCCACAGCGGCCGGCGGAATGAGACCACTAGACCGGCTGCGAACGAGATGGAGGGGTAATACCATGGGAGATATGAAATGGATGGGGTCAAGGACCGGCTGCGTGTTGTGTGCCCAGTACAAGTAAAGTAAGTAACCATAATTAAAAACAGATAAAGTGTCGGTACATTAGTGAGATATGACAATATGATCTGAATGTTTGGCTGTAAGTTGTTGCGTGTGCCTCACGATTGTCTAGGTTAGCGCTATCAGGCCTGTCATAGACTGGCTGTACTTCCTGGTTTGCTCTCTATGGTTACGGACGTGTTTATGCGGCCGCAGTGGGGACACGGAAGTGGTCAATCAATCGGTGCACGGAGTCACGAGGGCAGGCGGTTACTCGTTCGCTTTGGAGGAGTCATGCCGCAATTTGTGATTGCGGTTCGCTTATGGGACCGGTCGCACAAACTGGGCCATCGCGAGTCTGTTGTATTGTGGATTCTGAAGGCAGCACAGTCTGAACCTGTGGCGGTGACTATAGTGTGTCTACTCAAGTCTGACGCATTGAATGAATTATAGTTACGATCCATGTATGCTCCCGATTGAAACAGGTACTGCGCTATGGTGTGGCCATATCACAGTTTTCTCCCCATTTTCTAGTTACCACTCACAGATTGTGCGCCAGTATTATATGTGAACGGCATTCGCGGATTTGATAATATGTTGTGTTCGTTTAGTTCTGTATGGCAACCGACTACGCATGACTTCTCACTACATTTCAATGTTTTCTATAACGATAGACATCCTATGAAGTGATGTTGTTGATGCAAAAACGGATTGTTGAACTTGTAGATAGTACTGCTATATTGTCTGACCGCACCTAGAACCAATGGTTTCCTGTTGCTAATACTGAGTTGTTTCAAGATAGCCTGTAACATTCCTTTATGTTTGTATGAGCTGGATTAACGTCATATGTCCAAGTACATGCTACGACAGAACGAGCGCTTGGTACCCAGTGGACCATGCCATGAAACTTATTGTTGTTTTTATGGTTCTATATAAAGCCAGAGTTGGTACTGAGTTGTTCGAAAATTTGTAAAATGAGCATGTATTTTCCTAAAATACAATTACATTGAAATCTTTTATTTAGACTAGTATTTGTCAATTTACAGAATGCGATTAGAGAGTGTTTTGCAAATATTTCCTTTTAAACTGAGTAAAAATTAAAAGTACTTGTCAACTGGTCGTTTATCCTTGCCTTAATTTCTTGTGGTATTAAATGCCGTAGAATTTCACTGCGTCATGGTTTTACAACATTTTGTTGTCCTTATGTGAAGTCAGTTATTACGACAGGTTTATTGTTCAAGTACAACTACACTTTCTATTTGACTCAAGTGTTAATAAATAACTGTTCAAATGTCAACCTGAATTCAGGCAATCGATTCTGCCCTTTCATACTGTCCACCCAACCGGCACGGTTCAAATGGTTCAAATGGCTCTGAGCATTATGGGACTTAACACCTGTGGTCATCAGTCCCCTAGAACTTAGAACTACTTAAACCTAACTAACCTAAGTAAATCACACACATCCATGCCCGAGGCAGGATTCGAACCTGCGACCGTAACAACCGGCACGGTAAAAAGCCTATATGTCCATTTTTATTTTTCTTGGCAGACTTCAGAAGCTAGCCGAGCGCATATACCCTGAGGAACAATGTGGGTTTTTTTCCAAAACGATCTACAGTTGATGTGATCACACTCCGGCAAATTGAGGAAAAGGCCGAGAGCAGAAAACCCCTCTGTTCATTGCCTTTATCGATCTACACAAGGCTTTTGACACAGTCTGCAGAGGACTGTGTGCAGTACTTTTGAAGATAGGGTGTTCTCCAAAGGTCTTAAAGAAGATCATGGCTTTTCACGAAGATATAGAAGGTGCTGTGGTCTTCGACGGAATCAAATTTGACCAGTTTGCTGTGAAAAGAGTGGTTCGTCAAGGCTGCGTATTTTTTTCTCAGTTCAAAATTGCTTTTGGTGAAACTAACCTGGGCATTCATCTGTATACCAGAGCTGATAGGAAGCTCTACAACATCTCTCTACTCAGATCCAAGCGCTTCCGAGAAGACTTGCTTGAGATAGCCTTTTATTTGCTGACGATGCTGCATTTGTAGCGCATACTCAAGACGATCTGCAAGACCTTGTGGATAATTTCTCTGCTGCATGCAAGCTCTTCTCCATGTCTATGTATGCCAAACAGAAACGGAAGTTCAACACCTTTCACCTGCGGTGCTTACGGAGCGTCTTGGGAATATCATGGAAGAATCATGTGACGAATGTCATGGTTCTGAAAACTGAAAAACAACAGAGTATCATAGCCACGCTCAAGCAACGTCGCCAGTGGTGGTTAGGGCGTCTGCATCGTGTGGACCACTCCCGTCTGCCCCGGAGCACATTACCCAGTGAAATAGCAGAGACCTCGTGAAAGACCTTCAGTACGCTTGAAGGACTGCGTCAAGCGTGACATGTGCGCATTTAATATTGACAATGACAAGTGGGAGCAACTCGCTGATGATCGCAGCAAATGGAGGAAAGTGACTGCAGATGGAAGCAAGATGCACGACCAAGTTTGGCTTAATAACTTAGCTGCAAAACGATCGCGCAGATATGAGTTTGTAACTAACCCTCCTGCTGGAGTGACTCATATTCGCCTCGCTTGCGGGCACCAAGTCTGCTCTCGCACCCAACTTCTGAGCCACCAGCGCGAATGCCTCCAGGATGCCACTTGAATCTTCCGACAGGAAGCACCAGGCCATTATACAGGGTGATTCAAAAAGAATACCACAACTTTAGGAATTTAAAACTCTGCAACGACAAAAGGCAGAGCTAAGCACTATCTGTCGGTGAATTAAGGGAGCTATAAAGTTTCATTTAGTTGTACATTTGTTCGCTTGAGGCGCTGTTGACTAGGCGTCAGCGTCAGTTGATGCTAAGATGGCGACCGCTCAACAGAAAGCTTTTTGTGTTATTGAGTACGGCAGAAGTGAATCGACGACAGTTGTTCAGCGTGCATTTCGAACGAAGTATGGTGTTAAACCTCCTGATAGGTGGTGTATTAAACTTTGGTATAAACAGTTTACAGAGAATGGGTGTTTGTGCAAAGGGAAAAGTTCTGGACGGCCGAGAACGAGTGATGAAAATGTAGCACGCATCCAGCAAGCATTTGTTCGCAGCCCAGGAAAATCGACTCGCAGAGCTAGCAGAGAGCTGCAAATTCCACAATCAACTGTATGGAGAGTCCTACGAAAAAGGTTAGTTATGAAACCTTATTGTCTGAAATTGGTTCAAGCACTGTCTGCAGTTGATAAGATTAAAAGAATCGATTTCTGTGATTTTATCCTTGCTCAAATGGAAACAGATGAATCTTTCGTTTCAAAGATTGTGTTTAGTGATGAAGCAACTTTCCACACTAACGGGAAAGTCAACCGTCACAATGTCTGTATATGGGGCACTGAGAATCCGCGGGAAACAACTCAGTATGAACGTGACTCGCCTAAGGTGAACGTTTTCTGTGCCATTTCAGCCAATAAAGTTTTTGGTCCCTTTTTCTTCGAAGGTGCTACTGTAACTGGACTACAGTATCTGGAGATGTTAGAGAATTGGCTGTTCCCTCAGCTCGAACAAGAAGCACAACAATTCATATTTCAGCACGATAGAGCGCCACCACATTGGCACTTATCTGTCCGTAACTACCTGAACGTCAACTACCCGAGGCGATGGATCGGCCGCCAGGCAGCCCGTGACAGAGCACTTCATCACTGGCCTCCAAGAAGCCCTGATCTTACCCCCTGCGATTTTTTCTTATGGGGGTATGTTAAGGATATGGTGTTTCGGCCACCTCTCCCAGCCACCATTGATGATTTGAAACGAGAAATAACAGCAGCTATCCAAACTGTTACGCCTGATATGCTACAGAGAGTGTGGAACGAGTTGGAGTATCAGGTTGATATTGCTCGTGTGTCTGGAGGGGGCCATATTGAACATCTCTGAACTTGTTTTTGAGTGAAAGAAAACCTTTTTAAATACTCTTTGTAATGATGTATAACAGAAGGTTATATTATGTTTCTTTCATTAAATACACATTTTTAAAGTTGTGGTATTCTTTTTGAATCACTCTGTATTTTGATTTTTCACCAATCTTTCAACTACTGCCTTCCACCGGGGATGAATTCAGAAGTTTTGAACATGAAATTTCGTCCACTGTCAGAGTCGGTGCTGGTAGCTATTGAGTCTGCACGCGGCACTGCCAGCCATATTAAATCGATCGCTCTCCATTTACTGGAATACGGCATTCAGCCAGCTTCGCACGTCACTATTGATTTCTTAACTCGAGTTCCTCAGTGAGGTGCTGGGGACGAGAAGCCATGTTATGACCACACGCTGCCTCGGCAAGGCTTTTACTGCTGATTTTACGAGCTCTTTCGCAGTCCTTAACAGCTGCACCACGCGAGAAGGAAGCGTTCGAGCCTAAAGCCAGCTGTTCGTCTCAGCCGCTGGTAAATACAAAGAAATACGTCGTTGAGCCATCAGAAGCTGTTACAACGGATATTAAACTCACAGACAGTAATTTCGGGCAAGCGTCCCTCTTCAAGTGACTGATTAACACCTTGGCGTCAAATACGTAAATGGTTTTAGTTGCAGCATCTGTCACTTACTAATGCTTGTGCTGTCTTACAGATCTTCCATGAGTTACCAATACAAAAATTGGCTGTCCATTACAGTGACACGCATAATATGTGGCTGATGGAACAAATTCCTATTAAAATTATAGAGATCTTAGTTGAAAACTAGTGAACCCCCGATTCTTTAAAGACTCCAACTCCCGTGTATAAAACAGCTTCAAATTTCTGAAAAAGCGATAAACTTTTTCCCTTTCATCATTTTGTAAAGTTTGTTGGAAGTCACTAAATGCCTGCAATGAGTTACACTACCTCAAGATATGTACACAGTTTCTGCCTGTAGTATTTGTCTTACTGTACTAAGATTATGCTAAACGTGGTCGTTACATTCATGGTTCTTATTCGTAGTTACATATTACTCTTCGAGACACAATTTTCGCCATATAGCCCAGACTTTTAGAAGTTTGATGACTCAAGAATTTGAAGAGAAATAGCATTTTTATTCTCAGTCCCTCGCTATGTGCAATGTTACGCGAATTCCCACTGAAAATTTATTTTTAATGCCCCTGTATTTAATCAAATGAGCAGCGGAATTAATGCGAAGACTTCTTTATGGTGAAGAAGGATGTACCGTTACATGTTGGCACACATTTTGTGAACGGAATACCGTTTCTTTTAGGAATTTCACAGGGAAAACAGGAACACTGTAGACCGTGAAAGGCGATGAGGACAAAAACGACTCATATTCGGTGTACATGAACATTTATTACCAGTGATATCTTTCCCTCTCACAGTTCACATCGTGGGTCAAAATAGAAAGCACTTAATCGACACGATTCCATAACATGCACGGGGGATCACAACCAACAATCTTTACCTGTGACACGAGCATGTGGATGTCATGAGAATAATAAGTAACTTGGATATGTTAGGAAACGATATATCTCTGAGTCTTGCAACACACGATCGTTCGCGCCACAGAAAACCCACGGAAAAATTACGCAGCGTATTGATTCCAGCATGCACTTCCATCACAGGTGTTCCGAGTGCAAATCTGCTATACCTGATAAGTCAATGATTTTAATAATGCTCAGTCTATGGGAACATTCCCAGGCTATTAGCTATTCGTTCTGCATATAAGTGAGCCTACTGTGGGTGGCCAATAGATTCAGGTACAAGACGTAAAAATGCAGTAAAATCGGTCAAGTTCGATATACACAAATATAGACACACGTATGGGTATTCGTCCTACTCAGTGACTTGAGAATTATTCGAGTTACCAACTTCCTAGTGGGAAAAACACACTCAAAAGACACAAGGTGTTTCGTACTACACAGATGTTAAAAAAGTTCAACCTGATTTAGTCACATAGGAAACAGAATCACGATTAGAATCATCAAAATAGTGAACAGAAGTTACAGATAATTCACTGAAGATGATCAATAAACTGAATGACTTTAGAACATTAGATAATGGTTACTCGGTACAAAGATCGCATTCACAGCTCGCGAAAGCAATAGAAATTGATTCAAATATTCACTGCGCACAGTGCAAGTGTAAGACGTGTATATTTCTATTGTCCATTGTCAAACCACAGTTTATGAAAGATGTTTATATTTTATTAATAGGATAAATTAGGAATAATTAATATTTGTCATGTTGGAAATAATTGTGGTAGTAGGAATTGTCTGCACCAAAGTATTGTTGGCAAGAGAGACCACACATTGATATAATTTTAAAAAGGGTGGGAGAGACCGCGTATGGATACATTTTAAGAAAAGAGTGGGAAAGACCGCGCATTGATACATTTTGTAATGGTAGCAGGGATTGTCTGCACCACAAAGCATTGTTGGCAGGAGAGACCGCACTTTAGCGTTCGTAAGAAGTCAGTAGTAAGCGAGATGTGAAGCGAGTCGGTAGCAGGCCTGAAGCGAGAGGTTGAGAGGAGCGGAGTGCCTGCCAGCCACTAGCTATGATTTACAAGAGATTATAAACGAATGTTCAGAGACATGAGCTAACTATTATCATAAGAGGAACTAATATTATTGAATTAATTTTTTTGAGAAACTCAAGACTACTGAAGGTATGTTTGCGCATTGCTAGCTGTAAGATTATTGTAAAAAGTAAGTCCCATTTGAACGTTTGTAAAATCATTTCACTCAGAATATAATTAATTTTTGCCAGCAATATTGCATTACTGATTATAATCCATCTCAAACACCATCAACGTAAAACTTTGCAAAATTTTATTGTTGTCAAGAAAAAGTTTAACTATGAATTACGTAACTTCAGTCAAGTTAATTAAAGAATAACGTCAGCTTTGCTATTAAAGAATAACGTCAGCTTTGGTAATAAACACAGCCACTTATTATGTCTTATTATACCTAATAGAGTACAGTAAAACAGAGTAAGTGTATTCATGTCGCAGTTCGATTTAGCAGTCAGATGGCGATCCAGTTACAGTAAAAAAGGTATGCAACAGTTTTGGGTTATTGCAGGTAACGACTGAGGGCCACGACGACGACACATTCTATGTTTCGTCGAAATAATCAGAAAATAACTTTTAATAAGCAGCATTTAAATTTGTATGCGAAGATTGAGGAAGGTAATTAATTTTAAATGGAAGATTTCATTTGTTATTATTAAGCAAGAGGTAGAAATCCTAAGGGAAGGTTTCATAGGTGATTGTAAAAGGGAAGGTTGCGTTACAAAAGAGATATAGAGGAGTCGGGAAGGTTTCACTTGGCGACATCCAATCAGTAAGACTCTTTATTGAATCTACTGTGAAAATGAATATACTGACTCTGACAATTGTATGAATAAGCTAGTGTTAAGTTGCGCAACGCTTGTACTAAAGTGTATACCTTTAATTCACAGCCCATCGGCAATTCCGTTTGCTCTATTGATTCTGAGTTGAAAAGTGTTTGTTCAGTGTTTAATCCGCTTTGAACAGTGATATATTTTGTTGCGTGTGTTAATTATATACAATGTCCCGCAGAATAATTACTCGTTCTCAAAGCGATAAAAGTGTAGAAAATACTGACGAGAAGTTCTTTTCAGAAATAGAAATAATACCTGTGAAAAACCCAATAGTGAAACGTTAGGTGAATAGACATTCAAGAGTAGTAATAATATGGAATCTTTTGACGAACAATCAACTTCATAAATGCCAACTGATAATTTGACATTAGAGCAAAATAATTTGTTTTTAAATACAACAGACGCTACACAGCCACAAATTACGCGTAGCAGACATAATAGCTTCAGTAACGAAACCATTATAATGCAGTCAAAGAGTGTGACTCGATTACGTGCCGAAACAGATTCAAACGGTACACAGCTACACAATCTGCGTAGCAGATACAACAATTTTATTGACGAAAATTCCGAAACAACGGAAGAGGTGACACGATTACAGTCATCTGAGGATGTTCAAATGAACACAGATGTACAACCTTTAACAACGAATACAAATACACACAGAAGTCAATCCGAAACGGATCCAATAGTGGCATTTTTGCTACAAATGAGACAAGACATGAATAAAAACATTAACAGAAGGGCACAAGAATCAGCAGACCTAAAAAACGAAATCAAGGCAGAACGCGCACACACAGATGAGAAATTAAACAAAATGTACCAATATGTAAAACACGAAATGCAAGTAGAAATTAAAGCAGTCGCTAAAAAATGTTCACAATCAAACCAAGAATTACATGCCAAGATTCAAGAAATAACGGAAAAACAAGAAGCATTCACGGTTAGCATACGAGAAACAATGACAGAGAACTTTTCTAAACAAAACGCTCACATTGATGAAAGCTTTAAAAATCACACAGAAAACTGTTTGGTACGTCGCCGCAAACTGGTGTGATCGCAGGATAAAGAACAAAAAGAACTATTACAAACAATTACTAAACAGCGACAGGACGACAAAAAGAAAGTGTTTGCTCAGGGAAAAACTTGCGTGGACAATCACATACACTCGATTTCGGAAGAAATCGAAACGGTTAAGGAGACAAATACTCAAATACAAGAGAGGCTCACGGAAATCCAATCACACACAATTGAGGCGAAAATGTCTACAGACACTGAAATCCAGAATACTAGGGATAAATTAACAGAAGAAGTTGTGACACTAACTGACAAAATAGAACACATAGAAATCAATCAAGACTCAGAAAATTTGAAAGCAGATTTTAAGAAAGTAACCAAAAGTAATCGTAAATTACGAAACGATTTGACAGAAAAGATCAACGAATTCACTACAAGAATAGACCTGTTAGATACTAACAATGACAGAAAATCAGATGACACTACACCACTCTCAGTTCAACAGATTTCTAGTAGTAAAGGTACGCAAATTACAAATGTGCAACAAACAATCGCCGACCTAGAATCACGTAATAATTTGTTACATCCGAAAATCAATTTTTTACAGCAAGGGATAGCTGACACACAAGAAACAACCGCAAACAATCAATTCCAACAGAATACACACCATTACGACATGCCTCAGATGCACAATACATATAATGTCGGTAGACTTCAGAGAGTAAGAGATCTTAGGCAGGAAGACACAAATTCATATGCACAACATTACGAAAATAATTACACACAAAGACATGACGGTTTCGACCACAAGCATTTCCTTTCAGTGAGAAAGTTTAAAACATTTAAAAATGACAGGACGCAAATATATCCACTGGACTGGATCCAACAATTCAGTGCGGCACTCCCACCGTGAGGCCAGTTCAACAGAAGCTAGAGTTTATTATTAGTTTTCTTGAAGGGGAACCAGCGAGAAGAATGCGACCAATTGTTAGACAGTGTTTTTCAGTAGAAGCATTCCAGGAAGCATTTCTAGCAGCATATTGGCCAGATACCACACAGAGGAGCATTAAAGATCGGCTAATTAGTCTGCCAAATTTCGAGAATTCTACTTTCCCAACAATCACACAATTTTTCGAGTATATAGTTGAGCAAAACCAATACCTCAATGAGCCATATAGTCAATCCGGATTAATACAGCTGTGTATTTCAAAACTCCCCAGAGCAGTAAAAGTGTCATTATTAACAGGCCAGCAAAAGGACAGCGTGTACGCATTTAGAGACATCCTGCAATTGCTAGAGGTACACCAGGCAGATTATGCGTTTGTTAATAAGAACTTTTCACGACATAACGCAAACCAGACAAACAATGTTAATTTTGAGCAAACACAATTTGGCAATAACAGTCGTAATAAACGCTTTCGCAGCGAAAATGAAAATTTTAATCGAGAATACACACAGGGATTTAATGAACAGCAGTATAACAACAATGTACATTACAATTCAAGACAGCAACAAAGCCATCCAAATAACACAACACATATACGGCAGGAAATGCAGAACCGGTCAAACTTTCACATGACTCATCGCCCAGAAAATAGGACAGGTGCAAGAAATTACACGGGTGGGCTGCAAAATACACAAAACGAACAAAGACAGCCTTTCCAGAGAAACACGCGTGCCTCGCCGTATAATCACAGTTATAACGACAGAAGGAGAGAAAAGGAACACCGACCGCAAAGGACATTCTACAATGATAATGTTCGTAGAAATTCAAACAGTGCACAACAACCAAGTCATCATATAAATGTACCATACAAGATTTCATCCGCCACCTAACGCTAATAATCAAAACGGTAGAACAGTACAGCTCATAGAAAACACACAACACTCCCCGACAGAAAATGAAATGTCAGAACATTTATGACTAGAGATAGCCTGTGACGAATCTCTAAATGACGACACTATGGATAAGGACAGAGAAAAGATAACGATAGAGAATGCCAGTACATTCCACGACGTACGAGACACATTGTTAAACGAAAAACTGATCATGCAGAAAACTATATGCCACCCAATAATCCAGATAAATTTAAAGTCACAAAATATTTTAGCAATAATTTATTCAGGCTCACCAATGTGCGAAATTAACGAAGACACATTTAACAGATGCAATAGCAATAATAATTACTCAGTATTCCCGCTAAACAAAACTAAAGTTAAGGGAGCATTGCCAGGAAAAAGCATTGAACTCAAAAGACAGACACAATTAACGTTTGTTTTTGCAGGGCAAACTTTCCACAGCAATTGTTGGATAGTTCCACATTTAACAACTGATATAATATTAGGAATGAATTTTCTCGTACAGTACGACGCAAAGATTGACTTTAAAACGTCATACCTAACATTACAGAAGGAAGACAGTGAAGTGGTAGTGAGATTTCAAAACACAGTATCCTCAGAAGAACAAAATATGTACAGGATCGAGATTATTGCAGAATCTAAAGATAACGATTGTTATCTCGCGCTATAAACGAATACACATAATAACGACATGGCAGAGGAACAGGAGTGTAATGTATTAGAGACAATTACACGCAAGGCTGGAGACAGTATAGCAAAAGACGACACAGAATGCACAGAATTAGAAAATATTCTTGTGAAACATAAAACAGTTTTTAACAATGTTTCAGGAACGATTACAGGATTTATGTACGAATTTCAGGTGAAACCACACTATCCAATCCCGCATTTACACACAGAAGCAGTTAAGAAAGAGTTACGAGCAATGATTGATCAGGGTATAATTGAACCAGCAGCAAGCCAATATATAAATCCATTACACATCGTTTAAAAGAAGGATGGATCACTCCGTTTAGTTTTAGATTCACGTCAGGTTAATAAAATAATCATTACAGAAACTGACCGACCACAGCCATTAGAAGAGTTACTGCAAAAGTTTCATGGCACCTCTATATATACCACCTTCGATCTCAAATCAGGATTTTGGCAAATCCAGTTGCATCCAAATTGCCGAAAGTATACGGCATTCATTTGCTTTGGCGAATGTTACCAATTTTTAAACTTCCGTTTTTCTAACGATTTCGCCTGCAGCCTTTATACGAGGCATGAATACAATTCTCCCACAGGATCTTAAAAACAAAATTACTACATATGTAGATGACATTCTAACCGCAACAGAAAACTGGGAACAGCACAACCACACCCTTCAACAAGTACTGAATACATTCGAGCAGAGCGGTGTAACTATAAACCTCCGTAAATCTGAATTTGGAACAGCCTCAATAAAATTTGTAGGGCATATCATTTCACAAACAGGTATTGCACCAGACTCCGACAAATTGCAAGCATTGAAAGATATCAACGTGCCAACAAATAAGAAGGAACTTGGAGATTTTTAGGCCTTATTAATTATTTTAGAAAATTCATTCATTATGAAGCATTAGACACACCCTTGCTATACCAGATCACAAGTAAAAACACAATTTGGTCATGGAATGAAGACGTTGAAGCTGAATTCGAGAATTTGAAAGAAGCGTTACTAAGGGCACCTTTGTTATCACATCCTGACCCGACACAAAGCTTTTCCATTGCTACAGATAGTTCAACTGCAGCAGTAGGAGTACATATTATCCAGGAAATAGAGGAAGAAGGTAAGACAGTCGTTAAACATATTGCGTTTTCCTGCTAGCGGGATACTTTCTCCAGCAGAGCGCAATTATTCTGTAACAGAATTAGAGACGCTATGCGTATGGGTATTTAAGAGATTCCGTCATTATCTATATGGAAGACACACCACAGTATATACCACATACCGAGGAATCCAGTTTTTATTATCAGCAAAACTTAGGCATGATAGATTAAGCCGTTGGAAATTATATCCAGAAGAGTTCGACTTTACTATTGTACACATTCCAGGCACGCAGAATATTGTTGCCGACGCACTATCGAGATCTATACACCATAAACGACTAGAGAAAGACAATACCTTCTGTCACAACAACCATAGTATTATGTATAGCAAACTAGTAGCTTTCGAAAACTTTATATCTTCAGCATTACAGGACATAGAGAGAGAACAGCACAAAGATGAAACACTAAAAGAGATTGTAACGCTTTGGCGAGACAAGAGCAACGCGAGAATCAGACATAATTGCACTATACATCAAAATATTCTGTTTATTCACTCATACCCAGACGGCAACAATTGGCTTTTATGCATTCCAAAAGGGATCAAAAACAAATTGGTATGGTATACGCACCTAAGCTATGCACATTACGGAGCTAGGAAATGCTTTCTAATTGTTCGACAAAATTGTCGCTTCAACAATATGGAAAAACACATTCGCAAAGTTATAGCATCCTGCAAGATATGTCAGAAAGCTAAATCATCAACAGTATCACATATTCCACCACTGTATCCCATCGTACCGGTTAAGTTAAGACACATGGCAGCAGTAGATATTTTCGGTCAAATTTCCAGAACAAGTAAAGGTTATACTTATATTCTAGTAGCCGTAGAGATGACATCCAAATTTGTAACATCTTCTCCACTAAGGAAAGCAACAGCTAGATCAGTATTAAGAGCATTTGTAAGAGATTTTCTATCAATAGTAGGACATGTACAGAAGGTTATTTCAAATAACGGACCGTAGTTTAGGTCAGACATATGGAAACAAATGTTAGAGAGTAAGAACATAACACCAATTTACATATCAACATATCACAGTTCTTCTAACCCGTCAGAAAGAATAATGAAAGAGATCGGGAAACTATGTAGAATTTATTGCCACAGAAAGCATACAACATGGGAGGAATACATTTCACAGTTTCAGGAAGTAATAAATGCAATACCTAATGAGTCAACGATGCTATCCCCTACTGTAATACTGACGAATAAAGACCCACCGAATAAACTTACTGAAATGATTACTTTTCCAAAGAAGCGTAGACTTCGTCATTGTGAGATAGCAGACGTGGCACTAGCGAACATTAAACGAGCTGCAGATCGTCGGAAGAGAAAGCAGAAGCAGGTAAGTAGATTACGCAAGTACGAGATTGGCGATAAGGTACTAGGCTGTACCCATTATCTGTCACGTAAAGGGAAGAACCGATGCAAAAAATTTGAACTTCTATTGCAGGTCCGTACAGAATTCGAAATACTCCGCACGCTAATGTAGTACAGGTCGAGACACTCAGAACAAAAAAAATCGAGAGGAAACCATCATATGTCAAACATAAAGAAATTCTTAAAAAAGGGATACATATAGACAGAGTATAACAATGAGCTTTTTGACACATTCCAGCAAGCCCGAAAACAGTGAGCTACTAATGGGTTATTTACGTGCGCAACAGGTCACCTCGACTCGACCACAGATAAATTCACTGAACATTAATAGCAGTCTTAGAAGCGTTCTCGCAGGACGTTTTTTCACATTATATAAGGTAGGTGAAGCAATTAACAGGACTACTTTAAATGTAAATATATAACACATACAAATGATTTTCATACAGTAGTAGCAATTAGATGTATTCTCTAACCCGTGCATGCAGCATCGTTGTCATAGTTCACCAAAATAAACGTAGTTTTAATTATAATATAAGTATTGAATATGGAGAAATATGGATAAACGCTTTACAGGTCATGCCGAGAGCTGACGCGATTTTCCAGATGCAGAGAGATGTTGAAGTCATGCCGTGCACTGACGATTATTAATCATGAATATTTTATTATAGGCTATGAAGAGAGATGACACGAGGTACAAAGGAGAGAGGAGAATGAAGATGTTAGTATGCAAGGAATATGATTTAGCAATGGTTTATTTTGATAACAGGTGACACAACGCAGCGTAGCACTACGGATGGAGAAACCACATTAAACTGCTTACTATATGTACTTCACTCTTGGAAAAAAAAATTTCTGCATTGAACATGATATCTTTTACATCAGATATATACATAGGAAAAACAGATCACTCCAAATGTCAGCATACCGATTCGCACTCTGCGTAAAATACAAATGTTTTCTCTTAAATAACAATGACGATGTGTGCTACACAACTCAAACATAATATATAGTCGACTGACAATATGACTCCTAACTGACGACCACATTACCAACCATGCTGAAGTCACAGAAAGTGACATAGTTTTTCAAAATGTACTTTCATATTTCAAAAACTGTGAATTTCCAACCTGTGAAGTAATATAACAGTGTCTTTAAGTAATTTATATGAGCACCAGATTATGATTTATTTAGAGGAAATGCATCTGCTAAAGTCACAGAAAGTGACATAGTTTGTATAAAGGTACTTGTCTATTTTATTTAAAATGTTGATGCCTAAATGTACTACTAAATTCCACTTACAGAGATATTTGTTTATGTTATTGACTGTCACGTAATGTCATATGTACCGTAGGCTGAATTCACTACAGATGGAAAATGTATTTTTTATGTAATTGTTTAAAACTATAAACTTTTTCTACAATCACACAAGGTGACATATTTTGTCCTTTTAAACGTAAAATAAATCATTTTTATGAGCACAGAGGAAAGAGATGATGTAAAATTTGGTAATAACGGTATCAACCATATCCGTGACCCTTTTGACAAAATAATTATACCTGTACCTTAATTCCTGTGCATCCCCATGGTTATGGGGCACGAACAAAGTGAATAGTGAACCACGTTACTTCAATCTACGATGTTTTCTATGAGGTGTAGGCATACCAAGATGCACACTACAGTCATGACGTACGTCAATAGGTGCTTGCATACCAAGATGCAGACCATCACTACTAATGGACAATTGGAGTTGGAACTTGTAGCTGATGTAGCTTAGGCAACTCAGGCATTTGGACAGTTAACTTAGCGTTTGGTTACAATAAAACTATGGATCAAAGAGACGACGGAATCACATGGCGCAACCTGGTGTTGTGCTACGGGACGGAAAGAAACGAACTTTTGAGTGCATTTACAGACAGTTGCCAGTGCTTTTACCATGCTATCCAATTCCTTTTTTTTCCCTTCCTTGAATATGGTACTAATAGATGCCAATTTTGCCACAAAAAATTTATAATGAAACATAAACTATGTTCTAATTTTTTGCCATCCATTACTATTAGAGATATAAATAACTTTTACTACCCGATGTACACTTGCAACTTACTGACTAATATTATTTGTATATTTTGATGTATACTCTTTTGAATATTCTCTTTGTTAGACTTAGGAAAACAAATTCTTATGACAGTATATGTATGTGCTTTGTTGAAAGAAATATTCTATCATTAACTTATTTATTACTACACATATTTCTATAATCAAATTATCTCCTTACGTCAAGTCCAAATGACATAACGACGTAGGAAAATTTTAAGGAAACCCAGTGGAGGGTTATGTAAGACGTGTATATTTCTATTGTCTACTGTCAAACCACAATTTATGAAAGATGTTTATATTTTATTAATAGGATTAATTAGGAATAATTAATATTTGTCATGTTGGAAATAATTGTGGTAGTAGGAATTGTCTGCACCAAAGTATTGTTTGCAAGAGAGACCACACATTGGTATAATTTTAAAAAGGGCGGGAGAGACCGCGTATGAATACATTTTAAGAAAAGAGCGGGAAAGACCGCGCATTGATACATTTTGTAATGGTAGCAGGGATTGTCTGCACCAGAAAGCATTGTTGGCAGGAGAGACCACACTTTAGCGTTCGTAAGAAGTCAGTAGTAAGCGAGATGTGAAGCGAGTCGGTAGCAGGCCTGAAGCGAGAGGTTGAGAGGAGCGGTGTGCCTGCCAGCCACAAGCTATGATTTACAAGAGATTATAAACGAATGTTCAGAGACATGAACTAACTATTATCATAAGAGGAACTAATATTATTGAATTATTTTTTTTGAGAAACTCAAGACTACTGAAGGTATGTTTGCGCATTGCTAGCTGTAAGATTATTGTAAAAAGTAAGTCCCATTTGAACGTTTGTAAAATCATTTCACTCAGAATATAATTAATTTTTGCCAGCAATATTGCATTACTGATTATAATCCATCTCAAACACCATCAACGTAAAACTTTGCAAAATTTTATTGTTGTCAAGAAAAAGTTTAACTATGAATTACGTAACTTCAGTCAAGTTAATTAAAGAATAACGTCAGCTTTGCTATTAAAGAATAACGTCAGCTTTGGTAATAAACACAGCCACTTATTATGACAGCCCACCAGCACCTAATAGAGTATAGTAAAACAGAGTAAGTATATTCATGTCGCAGTTCGATTTAGCAGTCAGATGGCGATCCAGTTACAGTAAAAAAGGTAAGCAACAGTTTTGGGTTATTGCAGGTAACGACTGAGGGCCACGACGACGACACATTCTATGTTTCGTCGAAATAATCAGAAAATAACTTTTAATAAGCAGCATTTAAATTTGTATGCGAAGATTGAGAAAGATAATTAATTTCAAATGGAAGATTTCATTTGTTATTATTAAGCAAGAGGTAGAAATCCTAATGGAAGGTTTCATAGGTTATTGTGAAAGGGAAGGTTGCGTCACAAAAGAGATATAGAGGAGACGGGAAGGTTTCACAAGTATGCATCTCTCAACTAATAACCATGGAAACGAGTTCTAATTCATCTAATGATAGTGCTGAAAGCACGTATTCAGCATCAGATGTAGCCCAAAGCGTGAGCGCGAAAGTCCACACCAAACTGAGAAAATTTTTGGAATGCGGCCTTTCGTGTAAACACGAGCAAATTGAGGCTTATGGTAATCATGCTCCAAGGAGCGCGAGATACTCATGGTGGCATCCCTGTCCAGAAAACTTTCTAACTGCCGTCCATTTGCCACCGCGGTCAGCCCTTTCCTTTTTTAACGGGTGGTAAGTGTGGAACCAATCGAAAGATGCAACAAAAAGACGGGTTGACTGTTGCTCTTTTCCACGCAAATTACTGGACATGTTTGAATAGAACTCAACGGAAAATTTCCACACCTTTACACTGAAAAGATTGAAACGGCTCTGATTTCTACCAGACATACGCACACTCACCCACACATCCGTACACTACTGAGCTCACAAAGAGGTCCCTATGAATTCTTTCTGCAAACACGAGATAGAAGTGTGATGAAAGACAGCAGAAAACTAAGCTGGTAAGTTGATTCCAAAGTAAACAAAGCATAATAAATGAAATTCATATGAAAGAGGGCTGAAATAGACCCCTTTCAGTACCTCTTAATGAGTCAACTGTTATACCATTTAAATTTTTAAATTTGGTCAATAATTATATGAAATATTGAAAAATGAATTTTTCTTGGCCCTTGAAGCGTTACAAAGGTAACCTGTAACTGAGATCTACGAGGGTGGTTTGAAAAGTCTCGGAATCACCACGAGAGGTCAGCGCTAGCGAAACGAGTTGCGTTTTGCAAATTTGTGGTAAGGTGCCCTCAGAGGAGGGGAGCCGCACGGACCGTGACAAGACGCCTGAAACCGCGCGGCCAAGAGCGAGTTGTTCACGTGGTATTCATTGGACTGTTGCCTGTAAACACGTGCCACGTCAGTGCTCTTGGAAGAGACGTGGCTCTATTGTTGTTCCCGCGTATTGATGTGCGAAGATGGAAAAAATGGCGATTCGAGCAGTGATTAATTACTTCGTAAAGAAAGGTATGAAAGCAAAGGCCATTCATGCCGATTTCCAAAATACACAGGGGGACTCTGCCCCTTCATATTCAGCTGTTGCCAAGTGGGCAAATGAATCTAAATTTGGGCGGGAGAGCTTAGAGCTTAGATGATCCGCGCAGTGGTCGGTCAAGACGTGACACTACTCCAGAAATCATTGCAAAAGTGCACAAAATGGTCATGGAATATGACCGATTGAAAGTGCGTGAAATTGCTCACGCTTGCCAGATGTCATCTGAAACGCTATATCAGATTTTAACTGAAGAATCAGAAATGAAAAAATTATCTGGGGCTCTTGACGCGCGCCTGCACACATGTGCCGACGCCATGGCAAAATTACACGAACTAAGGTATGAATTGTTGCCACACCCGCATTATTCACCTGATATGGCTCCACCAGACTTCCATCTCTTCCCAAAACTGAACATTTTTCTTGGTGGACGAAGATTCACTTCAAACGAAAACTATTTTGCAGGCCTGGAGGAAACTCATTTTCGAGATGGGATCAAGGCACTGGAACATCGTTGCACCAAGTGCATTAATCTACAAGGACACTACATTGAAAAATAAATAAAAAATTCAGTAATGTAAGTACTTTTTTTCTGTTCCGTTCCGAGAACTTTTTAAACCACCCTCGTAGTGCCATGAACTGGGTTATCCATTTAGTAATATACCTGCTTTTCTATTCTTAGTAGGGAAATTTTAACACACAGCTAGCTGTTCAGTTCTGAAAAACGGCGCTTTTTATATTTCCAGAACAATTTTCCATCCGCAAATTTTTTTCTTTTTTTTTCAGTCGTCTGGCTGGTTTGATGCGGTCCGCCACGAATTGCTCTCCTTTACCAACCTCTTCACTTCAGAGTAGCACTTGCAATGCCCGTCCTCAATTATTTGCTGGATGTATCTCAATCTCTGCCTCCCTCTACAGTTTTTACCCTCCACAGCTCTCTCTAGTACCATGGAACTTATCTGGCGATTCTCTGGAGAACCTCCTCATTCCTTACCTTGACAGTCCACCTAATTTTTAACGTTCTCCTGCAGCACCGCATCTTAAATGCTTCGATTCTCTTCTTTTCCAATTTTCCGAAAGTCGGAGTTTCACTACCGTACAATGCTGTGCTTCTGGCGAGCATTCTCAAAAACTTTTTCCTCAAATTAAGGCCTACGTTTGATACTAGTAGACTTCTCCTTGCCAGGAATTCCCTTTCTGCCATTGCTAGTCTGCCTTTTATGTCTTCCTTGCTCCGTTCGTCATGGGTTATTTCGCTGGCTAGCTAGCAGAATTCCTTAACTTCATCTACTTCGCGATCACCAATCCTGATGTCAAGTTTCTCGCTGTTCTCATTTCTGCTGCTTCTCATTACTTTCGTCTATCTTCGATTTACTCTCAGTCCATATTCTGTACTCATTACACTGCTCATCCCATTCAGCAGCCTGTAATTCTTCTTCACTTTCACTGAGAATAGCAATGTCATAAACGTATCTTATCAATGATAATCTTTCACCTTGGATTTTAATCCACAGTTGAACATTTCTTTTATTATCTATGTATAAAGTGAACAGCAGACTACGTCCCTGCCTTACACTCCTTTTAATCTGAGCACTTCGTTCTTGGACATGCACTATTACTATCCGCTCTCGTAGATACTGTATATTTCCTGTATTTGCCTATAGCTTACATCTATTTTTCTCAGAACTTCCAACATCTTGGATAATCTGACATTATCAGGCGCCTTTTCCACGTCAACAAATCCTATAAACGTGTATTGATCTTTTAGTCTTGCTTCAGTTACCAACCGCAACATCAGAGCTACCACTTCCCTCAATGATTTTATAAATTCTGATGGAATATTATCTATCCCTTCTGCCTTATTCAATCTTAAGTTTTACAACGTTCTTTTAAATTTTTATTCTAGTACTGGATCTTCTCTCTCTCTTCTAAATCAACTAGTCTTTCTTCTTCCGTGACGTCATCACACAAGTCTTCTATCACACTAGACAAATCTTCCCCTCATAGAGGCCTTCTGTGTACTCTTTCCATCTATGCGTTCTCTCCTCTGCATTTAACATTGGAACATCCATTGCACTCTAGATGTTACCGACCTTGTTTTTAATTTCACCGAAGGTTGTTTTGACTTTTCTGCTTGCTGAACCGTCATTTCTTTTTCGATTTCTTCGCGTTTTTCATGCATTCATTTCATCTTCTCTGCACTTCCGTTTATTTAATTCCTAAATGACTTGTATTTATGTATTCCTAAATTTCCGTAACAGTTTTGTAATTTCATCGATCAACTCGAATATTTCTTCGCAGTTACCTTCTTTGTATCTACGTTTTCCTTTCTAGTTTTTGTGATTGCTCTTTTTATTGGTGTCCATTCCTTTTCAAGTGAACTGCCTACTGATCTATTCCTTATCGCAGTATCTATAGCCTTACAGAACGTCAAGAGTACCTCTTCATTCATTAGATCTTCCGTATACCACTTCTTTGTGTACTGATTCTTCCTTACTAGTGTCTTAAACTGCAGCCTACTCTTCATCACAACTAAATTGTGATCTGAGTCTATATCTGCTCCTGAGTATGCCTTACAATCCAGTGATTTTGGAATCTCTGCCTGACCATTATGTAATCTCACTGAAATCTTCCTGTACCTCCCAGCCTTTTCCAAGAATACCTCCTCCTCTTCTGATTCTTGAACAGAGTATTCGCTATTACTAGTTGAAATTTATTGCAGAAAATCAATCTTTCTTCTCTCTCATTCCTAGTGTCAAGCCCATATTCTCTTGTAACCTTTTCTTTTATTCCCTTTCCTACAACCGCATTCCAGTCTTCATCTACCTTTACATACTGAATTACCCATTCAATATGCGCACATACTTTAGCTGTCCATCTTCAGCTTTCGACGTCGGAATGCATACCTAAACTGTGTTTGTTGGTGTTGGTTTGCTGTCGATTCTAACGAGAACAACCCTATCACTCAATTATTCACAGTAACTCACTCTCTACCCTACCTACCTATTCATAACGAACCCTTCTTCCATTATGCCACTTTCTGTCCTGACGATATTATCCTATGCTCTTCTGACCACAGATGTTGTCTTTCTTGCACTTCCCTTCACTGCCCCCAGTATATCTAGACTGAGCCATAGCATTTCCCATTTCAGATTTTCTAACAACCCTACCACGTTCAAAATTCTAACATTTCGTGCCCCGCTTCATAGAACGTTATCCTTTCGTTGTTCATTCAGTCTCTTTCTCAGGGTCACCTCCCCCTTGTTAGTTCCTGCCACTAGATGCGAATGGGTGACCATCTGGAATCTTTTGACAAAGGAGATATCACCATTACACTTTCATTGACAGGCCACATGTCTTTTGGATAGCCATTATTTGTCACTAATGCAGTGGTTTCCATTGCCTTCTGCATCCTCATGCCGTTGGTGATTGCTGATTCTTCCGCCTTTAGAGGCAGTTTCCCACCAAAGGGCAAGAGAGTGCTCTGAGCCACTGTCCGCCCCTCCGCCCTCAACAAGGCCGGTGGCTGAGTAAGGGTGACTTCTTATGTCGGAAGTCTTCGGCCGCCGCTGTTGATGACTTTTATTCAAAATTAAACATTGTCGGGATTCGATGCGGAACAGAGGACGTTTTCGATTACCAGTCAATGACGCTAGTAGCACCGCCACATCAGTGGTTTTCTGTGAGTTCTATAAAGAGCATTTTCATGTATATCTCAAATGATATGTTCAGCAGTAGCAAAACAGTTTGTATAACCGAATTTCTAAAATGTTTACCACTCACCATTGTGATCAATAATCTTTTATTGTGATGTGATCATTTAATTTACAGCTATTTCTATCGACAGAAATACCTGTGGAAGAGAATGCTACATGTTAGTAAGCGTTAGTAATTACTGGCTGCATGTTCTGTTGTTCGCAAACGCATGGTATGGCTAGTGTTTGGCTTCTTATTTCTTTCCGTTAGTCACATGGTAATGGAGCACAGGTAGGATTAACAACAAACAGCGACGTCAGTTTCAGAAATCTTTGAAGCAGAAACATGGACATTGGTTGTCCCCCATTCGGCCGAATTTAGTTGTGGATGAAGAGGCAAATAGTGGGATCAGGTGAACAAAAACATAGCTATTGAAGGCATGCAAACTGGATTCAGAATAAACCATAAGTTCGCTGTCGATTTTTCATGGTTACATGAGAATGAAGGAGCTGCGAACGTGTCACAGCGAAATCTTGCTGGAACTGCAGAGAAAACAGCTCTCAAGACAGCGAATGCGGGGACTAGCTGAAAGGTCACAGGTCAAGCGGTGAGAAACGTACACGGCTTCTAATATCCATGGGAGAACGTAACAGTCAAGTTATAGGTGATAAATAGGCTCCAAAAACGATACAAACTACGACATGTTGCAAAGACAACTTATAGGATAAAGAATCCATCGCAGAACACCAAATATTTCGACAAAGAAATACCCCGTTGACGGAATGGAGATAAGCAGTACGAGGGGCGTTTGAAAAGTCCGTGCAAAAATAAAACCTACTATCGTGTTTGGGGTAAACCTTTTTTATTTTTCGACACAGTCTCCTTTTAGAATTATACACTTCGTCCAGTGCTGTTCTAATTTGTTGATCCCTTCCTAATAAGAGGAATTGTCCAAGTCTACAAAATATCTATTAGTTCCTTCAATCACCTCCTCGTCTGAATAAAATCTTTGTCCCGCCAGCCATTTCTTCAAATTGGGGAACAAATAGTAGTCCGAGGGAGCCAACTCTGGAGAATAGGGAGGCTGTGAAACGAGTTGGAATCCTATTTCCAATAATTTTGTGACCACAACTGCTGGGGTGTGTGCTGATGCATTGTCGTGATGGAAAAGGAATTTTTTGTGGTCCAATCGCCGGCGTTTTTCTTGCAGCTCGGTTTTCAAACGGTCCAATAACGCTGAATAATATGCACCTGTAATAGTTCTACCGTTTTCCAGATAGTCTTTGAGGATTATCCCTTACGAATTCCAAAGGAACATCGCCATAGCCTTTCCTGCCGAAGGAATGGTCTTTGCCTTTTTTGGTGCAGATTCTCCCTTGGTAAGCCATTGTTTAGATCGTTGTTTCGTCTCAGGAGTGTAGTAATGTATCCATGTTTATCCACAGTGACGAAACGACGCTTCAAGTCCTGCGGATTCTTCCTGACCAGCTGCAAACCATCTTTGCAACACCTGACACGATTCCGTTTTTGGTCAAGCGTGAGCAATCGCAAAACCTATCTTTGTATAGCTTTCTCATATCCAAATGTTTATGCAAAATATCATGTACCCGTTCATTCGAGATGTCCACAGCACTAGCAATCTAACGCACTTCAACTCTTCTGTTATCCATCATCGTACCATGGATTTGTCAATGATTTCTGGAGTCGTAACCTCCACAGGGCGTCCAGAACGTTCAGCATCACTTGTGCCCATATGGCCACTCCGAAAATTTTGAAGCCACTTATAAACTGTTCTAATCGAAGGTGCAGAGTCACCGTAATGTTTATTAAGCTTCTCTTTAGTCTCCTGAGGCGTCTTGCCTTTCATAAAGTAATGTTTAATCGCCACACGAAATTCTTTTTCGTCCATTTTTTGACAATCACTCGACTTCCTTGATTCACAAGAGTGCCAAACACAAAGAAATAGACCAATATGGCTGAAACTTGGTGTGCGTTCTTTCTAAAGATGCTAATAACTAAACATGACCTCGATACGAACCGGTGGTGCCACCTCTCGGACTTTGCAGGGACTTTTCAAACGCCCCTCATATAAGTAGAAGAATGAGACGGGCAAGGCACGCCTCTTGGATGGACGACACCATATTAACGAAGAAGATATGAAACGTAACGTTTTTAAGAGGAAGCAACTGGATAACAGAAATCAAGGAGTACTGCAAAGCAACTGGAATAAGAATGGAAAGAATCCATCCACTTCAGTGCAGAATAGCTCCAGATGTAGGAATGTGATGAAAGATCATGGACTGACAACAGGATCAAAATTTAGTCACGCGAGCAGAAAAAATTCGGAAGAATTATGGAGTAAAAAAATGGTTCAAATGGCTCTGAGCACTATGGAACTTCTCATCTGAGGTCATCAGTCCCCTGGACTTAGAACTACTTAAACCTAACTAAGCTAAAGACATCACACACAACCATGCCCGAGGCAAGATTCGAATCTGCGACCGTAGCAGCAGAGCGGTTCCGGACTGAAGCGCCTAGAACCGCTGGGCCACAACGGCCGGCAGTTATGGAGTAAAGTGCCATTGGGATGAAAGCAGACTTGTGAACAAATAACTCGTGCCCTTAAACCTACAATATTGAAACGAACCAAAATAAATAAATAAGCAACCGAAGAAGCCTTGTCTGTTAAACGTTATGGACCGCTTCCGCAGCTGAGTTGTCAATGTGTGTAACTGCCAAGTGGATTATCCGTGTTCAGTAGCTGGTACTGCCCAGTAGTTTTCCGTGCTGGGAGAATAGCCGCCCTCAGCCTCCTCAGGCCAACTGAAGAGCTGTCTTGTGCTGACCTCGTGAATCTCCATTCCATATACAAAAGACGCCATAAGGCAGAGAATGACACGGTGGCCAGCCGGCATGACGTGGTTAAATGGGCCTGATCGTGGGTTTATTTTTTTATTTACTTATTTATTTGTTTAGAGAAATACTACATCGATATTCCTTGTGGTTACTGAACGCCTAGCCACACTAATTGTTGTGGCTTCACTTATTTGTTAGAACCGTATTAAAACAACTGACGCTCCGATATCTTCCAGTTTTTAGCTTTCCAATTGCTTGTTTTTGGATTACAATATGTTCATAGAAACCTATCTGTAAAGATGAAGACCGTACCTACTTATTTTAACTGAAAATATAATAGTTAAAGCGAATCCTTATGCAGCTACATAGTGCCCGATTGCTACCGCAGACTGTTTCGGATCTCGTATTTAATGACCTGTATGATTGGGTTTAACAGGTAAAAGTCCGACTTCCAATTCCCGAGCGCCCACTGTCTATATTGAAAAAGAAGTCTAACATAAAAATCCCAGATTATGCGCCTCGGATCCGTAAAAGTCTTACTGGGGGCCATAAACTTGCATCTGACATATTAACACACATAATTCTTAGAACGTCAAAAGTTTCGCAACTCCGAACGAATAAGGGTAACACGCATTTCACAAGACTTTCTGAAAACGTGATTATATTTTGACATCACACGCATTATCGACGACCACAGGAACTGCTATCGACTTTGTGACAAAAGGAAGAATATAAATGTTAGTGCTCCTCGTCTTAATCGGAGCAATTTAAGCTGCCCTCTTAGATTCCTACCTAACTATACGCTTGCAAATCGCCACGTATTCCGATAAAAAGAACTCAAAGAATATCAATTTTACTGCTGCTCTTTTCAGTCGCAGGAATTAAAGCTGTCCTCTTAGGTTCCTGTCTAACCACACACTCGAAAATCGCCACATATTCTCAAGTAAACAGCGAAATATTTGTGACAAGGAAGACAATGTATGTTATTGCTCCTCGTTTTACTCACAACAGTTTTAGCTGTCCTCTTAGGTTCATGGCTAACCGCACACGTCGTTCTCCGATCAGATGGAAATGTAAATAACGTCCAATGTTGCAGAACATTTTTGTATTACATTCATAAGAAAGTCCCAGAATGTTTTAACAACGCTAGGATGGAAGACAAAATATTAACATGTAGCAGAATAACTACGACCTTCAACTCCTTAAACTTTGATATTATCTATTGCAGTAGCACTTTTTTATTAGGAAAACGGTAGGTTTATTGTTCTGCGATATATGTCTCCTGTCTGGTTTATCATAGTATTTCTTATTAGAGTCCTGCACGACCGAGCAAGCGAGCACAAAATACGAGACGGGGCGAGCACACCCTAACTGGTTAGGCTGCCCGCACTAGTTCTAGTGACCGAGCACAGAAGCCGTGACCGAATACGTAGCACGTAACTTCAAACATTTTACACGTGTCATTATCCATGTGAGTCTGTAGCCAGTACGGGCTTCACATTTGTGGTGTGTCTCCCTCTGTTATCATGCAGTGCGACGAAGCCAGTGCAGTAAAACGTAAGACTGAAACCAATGTTTACATATTGAAGGAACGGGAAGGTCTAAAAAGCCAAGTACGGAGAACATTTCTGTTAGTTGTAGACGAAAACAGTTCGTCTACTGGGTACGTATCGTGCATAAACTGCCCCACATTATTGTGTTTACAGCCGGAACCACTCATTTAAAGAAACACTGTTGTAAGAAACCTCCTTCAGGGATACCAGCAGTAATAAAAAGTAGCATAACAGAAAAATGTGTTGCAATGTATGCTAAAGATAAGAGACCTTTTAATGCTGTTTCCGGTGAAGGTTTCAGAGAACTAGGCCAATAAAATTAATACATCTAGGTGCGCATTATGGAGAAGTTAACGCGGCAGATGTCATGCCACATGCCTCTACCATAAGCAGACATGTCAAAGAACAAGCTGATGCAATACGAAACAGTATAATGCCTTCTGCTATAGCGGAAGTTATTAATAAAACATGTTCTGCGACAGTTGATATGTGGACTGATTCGCATAATCAGGTGCACTATTTGACGCTTACAACACATTACATTAACACAGATTGGTCTCTTGTGAACAATGTTTTAGTTACAACAAAATTCCCGGACTCTAAGAAGAAGGGAGTAAATATTATGAAAGAAATTGAAGAGAGGATGTCTGATTGGGACATTTCGCCGGATATGTTGCACAGTTTTGTTTTCGTCTCCGACCAGGGAGCCAATGTAATATAGGCTTTGGAAAATCACGAAAGGATTCCTTGTGCTACTCATTGTATAAACACAGCACTTAACCATACTTTCGATGAAGATAAATCATGCCCCGAACGTCGCATCAACAATAAATGTTGAAAAATGCATTGTAATGTACATTAAGAAAAGTAGCCTCTGCTCGTCTTTGAAATCATCGTTGAAACAAGAGGTCTGCACACGATGGAACAGCTTGTACGCTATGCTGGAATCCTTACACACTCAGTATAACGAAGTTGCTGCTTTGCTGACGGAAAAGGACTCCGCTTACAGATTGCAAGGATATGATAATGAGCTTGCAGGAAAAACTGCGCATTTTCTGAGACAATTTAAAGAGGCTACAGATGAATTGAAATACGAAAAAGAACTGACAATCCAGTTAGTTCTTCTCTGATTTCACAAACTGCAACAAATTTGCAGTGTCAATGACACTGACTGTCAGGTGAGTAATTACTGCAGTTAAAAGCACTGTTTCATTATGATACGCGATGTATTTATAATTAACTAGTGTAATTGATGTGTACTAACATATATGTATTTTTAACAGGAGGTCCAAAGGATTAAAAATCTAGCCTTGACTTTCGTTTCTGAGAAGATTGTGATCACTTCCAGACATAAGATTGCTACGTTTCTTTGGCCGTATTTGCGTGATCTTAATATGCTTGAAATAAATGAAAAGCAGGAAATTCTTAGCAATGTGCGAAAAATGTGTGCTACTTACGCAGGTACAACATGCAATCATTAACATAATCGTTTTTGCATAGTTAGTGGATAGTGTATTATAGAGAAACAGGAATGTTATAATTCGTATAATATTTCATTAACGTAAAACACCTCGTTTTTACGAGAACGTTTCGATGATTTCCACATCAGTTCTGTATTACTTGTCTGTTTTGTTTATTATCATAGATCCTTTAAGTACTGTGTCATCACCACCCAGAAAGAGAGATCGTTTCAAGGAATGGAGGAGCAACAGATCATTCGCAGCAGATGAAGTAGATCTCTACATTTCAATGCACCCTGGAGATGATGATGATTACTTCTTAAAGTGGTGGAGCAGACATGAAACAGATCTGCCAGGCCTGGCTGCACTCGCAAGACGTATTTTATATATCCCAGCAACAAACGCACCTAGTGAAAGATGCTTTAGTAAAGCCGGCATGGTACTAACAAATCGCCGCAGCCAATGAAATCCGGAACGCGTTAGTAATTTACTGCAGATCACCCATAACTATAGTTTTGTTTCTGCTGCAAGAAAGTGAAAAGTATGACAAGTTACGTCTGTAAATGTTCAATATTCTTTGAATGCTTTCTTCATGAAGATGGTTGTCTTCTTTGTTACAGGGACAGCACTTATTTAGTGTTTCCTATCATTGAAAGGAAAAATATATCTTCTGTTTGGAAATGAGACTCGTCTTCTATCCGCGATTGTATTGAAATATCATCTTATCATCTTACTTTCCAAGTGCTTTATGAATTTAGCTGTGTCACTTACCCGCTCTTGGCAACGTTACCTTTGTATTAAAAGAGAGAGAGAGAGAGACAGACAGAGACAGAGAGGCGTTGGATTTGTACAGTACAGTGCAGCGAGGCGAGGTGAGACGTCAGCAGTGACCGGTCCGAGGCCCACGAGAAAGACAGGCCGCGGCGCGTACGTCACGAAGGTAGTCCGGAACTCGCTCGCTCGCTCGGCTCAGCAGACAAAATGCGTTTCAAAACCTGTTAACTCGCAGCTGGGCGTGTAAGTACTAACGATAATTGCATCTTACAGCAAAATTTAATTTAAGAACAATACTCGCTATAAATGGTATAACGGCTTGTTTATAGCATTTAGTCTCCTCTACTTATCAGTACTCATTACATGCTGGAAGTTGTGCCTTATGCTACTGGTAATAATTTTAGCATGATTTTCTTTCACTGCACGCCAGTAAAGCCGTAACAAATTATAAGTAGGCCCATGGACTTCCCATCGTTATAAGACTAATAACAATAAGATTCCATAATAGGAGATTCCAGTAGAAGATTCAGTTTTCATTTGTACCGACACGCCTAGTTACTAGTTAACACTTGTAGAAACGTAGTTTGTCTGCTGATTTGGGCTATCGAGCGAGCGCAGGACTACCTTCGTGACGTACGCGCCGCGGCCTGTCTTTCTCGTAGGCCTCGTGACCGGTCATGCTCGGTTATCCGCGTGTCCGGAATCCAGACATCAGACATGGGGCGAGTACGTGGCCGAGCCGAGTGGTGTGGGGCCGGACACGAGCGGCTCGGTCCCCCCGTCAACAGGCCAGCCGTGACCGGTCAAACATTGAGCGATGCAGCACTCTATTTCTTATATTATGTCCTGTCTAGGTTATCATAGTATCTCTTGAAGGCTTATATCGTTGATGCATTATTAACTGATGTTTAATGATAATGGCGTCATATTTAGGATAAATTTTCAGTACTTTGAAACGGTATACTGCAAGTTATAATAAACGCGTGCTTATGTTTAATTCGTAAATGATTGACGATAACAACTCACACCAGAGACAGCACTTTTTATGAAAGTATTAACTGTCGATAAATCATTATAAGACGTTTAATTATAACAATAATTATATTAAATCGTATCTAACTGTTCGATACGCGTGCTTCAAGTCTTCCAAGAGGCCCGTATTCAACACT
Source organism: Schistocerca nitens (assembly GCF_023898315.1). NCBI lineage: Eukaryota > Metazoa > Arthropoda > Insecta > Orthoptera > Acrididae > Schistocerca > Schistocerca nitens. The sequence continues at coordinate 273,907,559 of NC_064620.1, forward strand.
AACGAAAGTCGATAGCAGTTCCCGCGGTTGTCAATATTGTGCGTGGCCTCAAAACGACGTCGCGTTTGCTGAAAGTCTTGTGAATGAGTGTTACTCAATTAATAACAATTCCAAAGAGTAATCACCGCACTCTAGGGATAATTACCCTTCCCTTAAAATGTTGATATTGGACCCAGTTTCCTACCTGTGAGGACAACCACCCGCAGCGCGTGACGTGTAATTGTATAAACGTATGTATCACTTTAAAGCAGTTGAACGCATCGTGATTTAATTGTTATGTACATTGAAGAGCCAAAGAAACTGGTATAGGGATGGGTATTCAAATACAGAGTTATGTAAATAGGCAGAATACGGCGCTGCGATCAGCAACGCGTATATAGTACAAGTGCCTGGCGCAGTTGTCAGATCGATTACTACTCCTACAATGGCAGATTTAAGTGAGTCTGAACGTGCTGTTGCAGTCGGGTCACGACCGATGGCACACAGCATCTACGATGTAGCGATAATGTTGGGATTTTCCCGTACGACCATTTCGCGAGTGTACCGTGAATATCAGGAATCCGGTAAAACTTCAAATCTCCGACATCGGTGCGACCGGAAAAAGATCCTATAAGACCAGGAACAACGACGACTGAAGAGAATCGTTCGACGTGACATAAGTGCAACTGTTCCGCAAATTGCTGCTGATTTCAATGCTGTGCCATCAACAAGTTTCAGCGTGCGAACCATTCGACGAACCGTCATCGATATGGGCTTTCGGAGCCGAAGGCCCACTCGTGTACCCTTGATGACTGCACGACACAAAGTTTTACGCCTCGCCTGGGCCGTCAACATCGACATTGAACTGTTGACGACTAGAAACATGTTGCCTGGTCGGACGACACAAGTTTCAAATTGTATCGAATGGATGGACGAGTACGGGTATGGAGACAGCCTCATGAATCCATGGACCGTGCATGTCAGCTGATGACTGTTCAAGCTAGTAAAGGCTCTGTAATGGTGTGAGGCGTGTGCAGTTGGAGTGATATGGGACACCTGATACGTTTAGATACGACTCTGACAGGTGACACTTACGAAAGGATCCTGACCATCTTGTCCATTGTGCACTCCGACGAACTTGGGCAATTCCAGCAGAACAATGGGACACCCCGCAAGTCCAGAACTGCTACAGAGTAGCTCCAGGAACACTCTTCTTAGTTTAAACACTTCCGCTGGCCACCACATTCCCAGGACATGAACATTATTGAACATATCTGGGATGCCTTGCAACGTGCTGCTCAGAAGAGATCTACACCCCCTCACACTTATTCATTTATGGAGAGCTCTATAGGATTCGTCGTGTCGGTTCCCTCCAACACTACTTCAGACATTAGTCGAGTCCATGCCACGTCGTGTTGCGGCACTTCTGCGAGCTCGCGAGGGCCCTACATGATATTAGGCAGGTGTGCCAGTTTCTTTGGCTCTTCAGTGTATAAACTAATGTAAATAGTGTGAGTCTTGTGGGTGTGTGAGTGTGTGTCGGGGGGGGGATGTTGTAAATATCTTTTAAATTGTAACAAATCATGTAACGGAGGCTGAATGGAAAATGTCCAAAGACCACAATAAAAATAAAAGTTAATATTCAATAAATGGAAAAAATTTGCATTGCTATAAATTCAATTTTGTTTCAACACACACATCTTTCAGTAAAAGACCTATCAGTGAACTAAACTAGCTGCATATTTTCTGAAATCATATTTACAGTCAATGAACCTTGTAATGCTTGGCCATTTTTTAAGTGATCCATTGAATTTCAGGGCTACGTTCAAAAGAAATTGGCCTGGAGTAACAAACAATTAACATCGGTCTAGAATGAACACAAGCTGATGCTTTACAAATTATTAGAGAATGCTCGTTCAGCTTGGCGACAGGTTCTGTGAAGTTGTTTGCTGGCCGAGCCCTTATTGTGTTGCCGTCACAATTCACGATTCCTCCGTCCAGCTACTTGGTTCCCTGCACCATAAATTATTTCTGAAGGTCTCATGAATCACATCCATCCTATCTCCAACTGCTGTGTTTAATTCTTTGTTTGAAAAAGGCGAGTCCTGAGCTTGTATTGCGGAGTTCGAATTCGTAAGAATGGATGGGTTTTTCGAAATCATCCCAAAGATCACCGAAGGGCTACAGCAACGCCATGTCCCAGTCAGCCGAGGCATTTTTAATCTGCTGACTGGGCACGGTCTTTCCCCCTCAGCTCGTGTTCAAAATTCTGAGGCCACAGGAATTATTTTGAAAATACAGAATGAATGGTTTGTGTGATCACATTGTATTTCACTGCTCACTATACAACCAAAACACATCAGAGGCTGCACAAAAACATCGGGTAAGATAAATAGTAAATGATACCTGGTGCTAAAGGAAGGCAGGATTTAGTTACGATTGTGGATGGGGCCATAATCAGTTACTATTGGTTGGCTTTTCTTTCAATCACACACAATTTATTCAAAATCAACAACAAATTAAAATAATAGGAATAATTTAAGAACTTTTTCATGGCTGAAGGCCTTACTGGCAATAAATTAAGAAGTGATTAAACTTGCTGCAACTTACAATTACAGTTATTAAAATATAAAAGACAAGTGACCAAGTCTTAAACTCGCTGCAGAAATACAATTGCCAAATTAAAATTTTAAGACAAGTAACGAAACTCACGGCTGAAGGTCTTAATGGCAATAAATTAAGAATTGTTTAACTTGCAACTTACAAACTACAGTTTTTAAAATATTGAAAACAAATCACCAAGGCCTTGAAGGTTAACTCCTAAAAATACAATTGCCACATTATAATTTAAGACAAGTAGCGACAGTCAGGGCTCAAGGCCTTTAACGCCAAGAATGGCAATTATTAAAAAAAATTTAACAAACATACTGTCTAACAGCTAGGCAATAGCAAAAGTTAATTTATAAGACAGGCAACTGATCACCAAACAGGTGAGACAAAATGACAGTTAACTTCGTAGCACAACCGTTTAAACTTGCTGTAACACCAAGAATGGCAATTATATTAAAAAATTTAGAAACATACAATAAAACACCCCCCCCCCCCCACCCCCATGAAGCATGGACCTCGCCGGTGGTGGGGAGGCTTGCGTGCCTCAACGATACAGATAGCCGTACCGTAGGTGCAACCACAATGGAGGGGTATCTGTTGAGAGGCCAGACAAATGTATGGTTCCTGAAGCGGGGCAGCAGCCTTTTCAGTAGTTGCAGGGGCTACAGTCTTACTGATCTGGCGCTGTAACACTAACCAAAACGGCCTTGCTGTTGTGGTACTGCGAACGGCTGAAAGCAAGGGGAAACTACAGCCGTAATTTTTCCCGAGGACATGCAGCTTTACTGTATGATTAAATGATGATGGCGTCCTCTTGGGTGAAATATTCCAGAGGTAAAATAGTCCGCCATTCGGATCTCCGGGCGAGGACTACTCAGGAGGACGTCGTTATCAGGAGAAAGAAAACTGGCATTCTACGGATCGGAGCGTGGAATGTCAGATCCCTTAATCGGGCAGGTAGGTTAGAAAATTTAAAAAGGGAAATGGTTAGGTTAAAGTTAGATATATTGGGAATTAGTGAAGTTCGGTGGCAGGAGGAACAAGACTTTTGGTCAGGTGAATACAGGGTTATAAATACAAAATCAAATAGGGGTAATGCAGGAGTAGGTTTAATAATGAATAAAAAAAATAGGAGTGCGGGTAAGCTACTACAAACAACATAGTGAACGCATTATTGTGGCCAAGATAGACACGAAGCCCACGCCTACTACAGTAGTTCAAGTTTATATGGCAACTAGCTCTGCAGATGATGAAGAAATCGATGAAATGTATGATGAGATAAAAGAAATTATTCAGGTAGTAAAGGGAGACGAAAATTTAATAACTGGAATTCGACAGTAGGAAAAGGAAGAGAAGGAAACGTAGTAGGCGAACATGGATTGGGGCTAAGAAATGAAAGAGGAAGCCGCCTGGTAGAATTTTGCACAGAGCTTAAGTTAATCATATCTAACACTTGGTTCAAGAATCATGAAAGAAGGTTGTACACTTGGAAGAACCCTGAAGATACTAGAAGGTTTCAGATAGATTATATAATGGTAAGACAGAGATTTAGGAACCAGGTTTTAAATTGTAAGACATTTCCAGGGGCAGATGTGAACTCTGACCACAATCTATTGGTTATGAACTGTAGATTAAAGCTGAAGAAACTGCAAAAAGGTGGGAATTTAAGAAGATGGGACCTGGATAAACTGAAAGAACCATAGGTTGTACAGAGTTTCAGGGAGAGCATAAGGGAACAATTGACAAGAACGGGGAAAAGAAATACGGTAGAAGAAGAGTGCGTAGCTTTGAGGAATGAAATAGTGAAGGCAGTAGGTAAAAAGACGAGGGCTAGGAGAAATCCTTGGGTAACAGAAGAGATACTGAATTTAATTGATGAAAGGATAAAATACAAAAATGCAGTAAGTGAAGCAGGCAAAAAGGACTACAAACGTCTCAAAAATGAGATCGACAGGAAGTGCAAAATGGCTAAGCAGGGATGTCTAGAGGACAAATGTAAGGATGTAGAGGCTTATCTCACGACGGGTAAGATAGATACTGCCTACAGGAAAATTAAAGAGACCTTTGGAGAAAAGAGAACCACTTGCATGAATATCAAGAGCTCAGATGGAAACCCAGTTCTAAGCAAAGAAGCGAAAGCAGAAAGGCGGAAGGAGTATTACAGGGTCTATACAGGGGCGATATTCTTGAGGACAATATTATGAAAATGGAAGAGGATGTAGATGAAGATGAAATGGGAGATATGATACTGCGTGAAGAGTTTGACAGAGCACTGAAAGACCTGAGTCGAAACAAGGCCCCGGGAGTAGACAACATTTCATTAGAACTACTGACAGCCTTGGGAGAGCCAGTCCTGACAAAACTCTACCATCTGGTGAGCAAGATGTATGAGACAGGCGAAATTCCCTCAGACTTCAAGAAGAATGTAATAATTCCAATCCCAAAGAAAGCAGGTGTTGACAGATGTGAAAATTACCGAACTATCAGTTTAATAAGTCACAGCTGCAAAATACTAACGAGAATTCCTTACAGGCGAATGGAAAAACTGGTAGAAGTCGATCTCGGAGAAGATCAGTTTGGATTCCGTAGAAATGTTGGAACACGTAAGGCAATACTGACCCTACGACTTTAGAACAAAGAATAAGGAAAGGCAAACCTACGTTTCTAGCATTTGTAGACTTAGATAAAGCTTTTGATAATGTTGAATACTCTCTTTCAAATTCTGAAGGTGGCAGGGGTAAAATACAGGGAGCGAAAGGCTATTTACAATTTGTACAGAAACCAGATGGCAGTTATAAGAGTCGAGGGACATGAGAGGGAAGCAGTGGTTGGGAAGGGAGTGAGACAGGGTTGTAGCCTCTCCCAGATGTTATTCAATCTGTATATTGAGCAAGCAGTGAAGGAAACAAAAGAAAAATTCGGAGTAGGTATTAAAATCCATGGAGAAGAAATAAAAACTTTGAGGTTCGCCGATAACATTGTAATTCTGTCAGAGACAGCAAAGGACGGAAGAGCAGTTGAACGGAATGGACAGTGTCTTGAAAGGAAGGTATAAGATGAACATCAAAAAAAGCAAAACAGGATAATGGAATGTAGTCGAATTAAGTTGGGTGATGCTGAGGGAATTAGATTAGGAAATGAGACACTTAAAGTAGTAAAGGAGTTTTGCTATTTGGGGAGCAAAATAACTGATGATGGTCGAAGTCGAGAGGATATAAAATCTAGACTGGTAATGGCAAGGAAAGCGTCTCTGAAGAAGAGAAATTTGTTAATATCGAGTATAGATTTAAGTGTCAGGAAGTCGTTTCTGAAAGTATTTGTATGGAGTGTAGCCATGTATGGAAGTGAAACATGGACGATAAATAGTTTAGACAAGAAGACAATAGAAGCTTTCGAAATGTGGTGCTACAGAAGATGGGTAGATCACATAACTAATGAGGAGGTATTGAATAGAATTGGAGAGAAGAGGAGTTTATGGCAGAACTTGAAGAAGGGATCGGTTGGTAGGACATGTTCTGAGGCATCAAGGAATCACCAATTTAATGGAGGCAGCGTGGAGGGTAAAAATCGTAGAGGGAGACCAAGAGATGAATACACTAAGCAGATTCAGAAGAATGTAGGCTGCAGTAGGTACTGGGAGATGAAGAAGCTTGCACAGGATAGAGTAGCATGGAGAGATGCATCAAACCAGTCTTAGGACTGAAGATCACAACAACAACAACAACAATAAAAGTCTTAGGACTGAAGATCACAACAACAACAACAACAATAAAACAGCAAATGATCACCAAACAGGTGAGACAAGTGGTGGTAACTTGGTAATACAATAATAAAATGATGATGATGATGAGGTCCCATACCCCGAGGAGTGTAGGGGACGAGGCGGAAGACCCGCACCACTGTACTAGGCAAGGTCCTAGTGGAGGTGGTTTGCCATTCCCTTCCTCCGACCGTAATGGGGATGAATGATGATGATGAAGACAGTAATAAAATAATAACACAATAATAAAACACAAGGGTTAGTCACAGACAGTGCTCCAGGAATCGACCTCTGAGTAGGTCAGGCCAAAACACTTTCGCGAGCGATGAGAAAGGAAGCCAAGAGTTGCATTCACTTCACAAGGTGGTAACTCAGACTAGTGGCAGTGTAACGAATGACTAATGATAATCTGCTGAAGCTACCTAATGTCCGATAACCAATGCAACGATGGAACACCACGCCATAGTCGGAACCAGCGGTCAGCACTACGTCCTCGGATTGCTGTGTTTAGAGCATCCGAAAGGAGAAAGGAACCACTACTACCAGATTAGAAGAAACACCAAGCAACACTAACTTCCAGGGCAGGTCACTGGGTTCAAATGGTTCAAATGGCTCTGAGCACTATGGGACTTAACATCTTAGGTCATCAGTCCCCTAGAACTTAGAACTAGTTAAACCTAACTAACCTAAGGACATCACACACATCCATGCCCGAGGCAGGATTCGAACCTGCGACCGTAGCAGTCGCGCGGTTCCGGACTGCGCGCCTAGAACCACGAGACCACCGCGGCCGGCAGGTCACTGGGGCGTTAGCGGCCACCAGGCAGGAAAAATACCGCTGGTTGAACTTAACAAATGGTAACACATAGAATGCAGCAATTACTAACAAGAAGTCGAGGAAAGCTAAATAGACCCGCCTTCCCCCAAGCACTCCACACTCACTGCTCTTTTTTTTTTTAAAAAAAAAAAACCTCCTTCTTCTCCTATAGCCCTACCATTTCCTCTCCAAAAATGCCGCCATCCTCTAGTGTCGACGCAGCACTTAAAGCAAGGTGCTGTTAGTAGCAAGACTTATTGCCATAACCCGAAAATAAAAGCGGAGGCATACTCTGCTATGCCTCAGGGAGCGACGACACACTACTCAGAAATACACCTCTCTCTGCAGATGTGAAGCAAGTGATGAGTTTAGAAACTAAAAAGGAAGAAAGAAATAAAGACAGAAATGAAGGCAAAATAAAAAAACAGGGACGGCAGCACATAGAAATGAAAACGAAACTGGCGAGATAATCCCATCGCCCATAGAATTAACGAAGTAATAATCCTCTAAGATAGATTACGTGTTTTCTAATGTCCCAATAATTTTCCATACAAAGTTCACACAATTCCCATGTTACCAATTGTCATATCATTAGTATCATAGAATAGTCTACTCTAGTGATGCCCAGAAGGCCAATGTCAAATCTTGGGTATAGGCAAGTCAAGGGTAGTTTGAGAGTCCGAGTGACATAGCACCAGGGGTAAACTCAGGCAATTCCTGGACGAGGTGCCTTAGTCAACCCGGAACACCTTTTGATAACCATGAACCATTGCAAATTTCAGAAATCTTGCAAAGGTAGTGGCATATTTCCGGTCAGATTCCGCCAGGCGATGCTGGCTCCACAGGTAGTCCATGAAAGAGACAGCATCGGTGAGGGAAAGGTCATAGATCGTGAAAATGGTGTGGCCTAAGAGCCACACCATTGCGTTACGTCGCGTTCGGTGTTTGGTCTGAATATCAGGGGTAAGGAACCAGTCGATTGACACATTGTCTGGTGTCGTCCCACCGATCAGCGCTAATAGCACACGTGCAAGTTCCCACACTTCCGTGACGTGAGGGCATAAGAGACGGTGCTCTCTGGTGTCTACGTCACCACATCGGCCGCAAGCAGCCGAGGGCCGTAGGCGGATGGCCGCCAGGCGATGATTAGTGGGTATTAAATTGTTTACGACACGATACCATAGCGCTGAAACTTCCGTGGGAAGGGCAGGGTTGTTGATATTAGCCCAAGCTTGGTGCCAGATGACCGACGGTCGTCTGTCCTCTAATTTATGTGGTGTGGGCTGGCCTCGAAGTGCCTGGTAAAGGCGCTTCGACGTGCGTGCCTTGTCAGTGGCCACTGTTAGGACGTAACTTTGATTGAGGTAATAGTCCTTGACTGTCGTCATCCGGAACGGAATATGTGTCAAACATACTGGTGCACGCGCCGATTGTGGGCAATAACGGTCGAAAAGAATCGCTGTTGTCCCACCTGGGTCTGTTTCACGCAAAGTGGCGATACGATGAATCAGGAGGGCCGCACATTTGCGGGGAAAGTCAATGAGTCCACCATCGACCTTTCGTCTCGGCGACACTGTGAGCAACAACACGAACCCAGGTCACTGGAGAATCGCGAGATCTCGCAATGGTGGAGGTTTCACTGCTAGGATTAAAATTCACTCAAATTGCTTGTTGGATCCGGTTGACGACTAGGTCGTGTACCCTCGCGACCAGAGCTCTTCCATCCGCAGTGAATGTGTGCCGCCAGCGGTCCTGGCATGTTCTAGCACGGCCCTGTTGGCTCCTCCGGAGTCCCCAAGCGAACTGCCGACTCACACGACCTGGAAGAACAAAGACATCACCCCAAGGATAGGGCCACAGTTACTACATATCGACAACGCCCCTGATGCCACTAGCGGACGGGCAATGCTTGCGAAACCAAGTGGCGCCAGTCATCATAAGAAGAACACAAACAACTGCAAGCATGTCAACTACACGATACAGTCTGGCGTCCAACGAAGGACGGAAACCTACAACAGCACCAACGCGAGCCGCAGCACGGCTCAGTAAAGTCCCTGAACTGGAATAAATTGTAAGTACCTTGTAAGATGCCAATTCAGATTAACTTTTTACTGTTTTTAATACTTCCTTAATCATCAAGGCGATCCACCGCACACCAAAACCCTGTTTAATCGTCAGCGAATGTGATGGTGACGCAAATGATGACGTCATTAATGGGGTGTTCTAGTAGTAGTTGCGGAGGACGCAACGCATCCCCACTTCTCGCCTGTATCAACCATGTCGTGCTGACCTCCACTTAGGGTCACGTCGTAATCCATTGAAATGTCAACAGCCACAAATGGCGCAGCGAGTTTGACGCTAGGCACTGGATTATAACTGCATTTCTTAATATATTGCTATATTTATTGTGTATTTATTTGCTGTAGACCATGTGACATTCGTTTGTAAAAAAAGGCTTACGATAGAAGCCATGCATTAATACCACCGATTACATTTGATAAAACGTATCAGAGGTAATAGTTTCGTTTGGCACCGACAATAGATGTCACTCCAGATCTAGAAATAGACCTGAAAGATGATTGTGAGCAGACATGAATTCATTTATGGTACTATTGGCAAGAATTCATAGTTGATGATTTTCTTTTGTCTCGTACTCAAAAAGTATGGTTCAAATGGCTCTGAGCACTATGGGACTTAACTTCTAAGATCATCAGTCCCCTAGAACTTAGAACTACTTAAACGTAACTAACCTAAGGACATCACACACATCCATGCCCGAGGCAGGATTCGAACCTGCGACCGTAGCGGTCACGCGGTTCCAGACTGTAGCGCCTATAACCGCTTGGCCACACCGGCCGGCTCAAAAAGTATGGCAACTGGCAAACAGTCGTCAGTATTAAGTGATAATGTTCACTTCCATACGAGGGAAGGCAGTGGAATGACTTGACAATATCATTTCAGTTTATTTCTTTACTCGTATAGGTTTATCGTGTTTCCCGTACATCGGTTACAGCTAATTTCTCGGTGGTACCTTCAAAAAGACACAACTGATTTCCCTCCCTATCCTTCTACAATCGGAACTTATGGTCCGCTTCTAATGACCTCGTCTACTACGGGGAATTATTTTCCTTTCTTTTCTGCCAATGACATAATTTTGTCCATTATTTTTGTTAAAATCGTAAAGCGTATTCAGAGTTTCTGTATTTAGTTTGCTGTAACACGCATTCATAAAAGCGACTGCTTTTACTTCAGTTAGTTAACCACCTATTAGGTACACAAAGGACTACTCTACTCAGCTACTTACGGAAGAAAATCCCGTATTCTTATATGCTGGTGTATTAACTTACTTCATCTATGGGGCAGCATCCCACTGAAAGAGAGTACATCTACATCTGTCCCAGTTGCATCTTACAGCTCGTGGGCTGAGTCCCCAGGGATGATAAGCAGGTACGAGCACGTTATGACGTCATTTGCGTCGGCACTGTAAGTAACGGGACGATGATTGTGAAATTGTCGTTGCACGCGAGCCAGAGGGAGGTCGATGACACCTGCGCACCGTTGCAGCCTCCGTGCTAGCAGCGTATAGCAGCCCAGCTGCGTGGGTGGGTGGGGCTAACTGCGACGGACAATCACCAACCAGACAAACGTCTGTTGCGCATTACCACGAATCTACTCCAAAAATACGAAGCATGTTACTTAAGCTTTACGTAGCGCTTTACCCATTGTTTGAGAATGAATACAGGGTCTATTTAGGTTGCATTCTTTTTATTATCCGTGGCTCATTTTCTAGCACATATTCTAAGCTTCCAGCTTCATTTCACATTCTAATACATCGCTGGTACAAGTGGACAGGTATGGGGCACAAAAATAATATAATTGTGTAAGCAATAGTCAACATGATTGCATCCATTAGCCGACATAAACAGAAACTATTGTACTGTTTTTCTGCCACATACGCAGAGGTATATGACTTGTACCGGTCCAGATGTGCCAGTGATGTATTAGAATGTGAAATGAAGTTGGAAACTTAAAATATGTGCTTGAAAATGACACACGGTAGAAATTGGTAATTGCACGGATAATAAAAAGAATACAGACTAATTGGACCATATTTTCATTCTCAAAATACGGCGAGGCTGTCGACCCCCACAAAAATAAAATTTTATACGTTGTGATTGGGAAAATATACACGTTACACTTAAACTGAAGGGATCGACAGAAGAAAGTGCAAAATATAGGTTGACTCTTACACAGAAGATTACAGCAACCAGCCACTTTTTACGATGCTATTTATTTAAACAGCGCCGTTACCGGTTTCGAACCGATAGGTTCATCTTCAGACCGCTAGTTCACGTTTTACCTCATATTTCGTGTTTTGTTTGCCCACTTGACGAAACGTCCTTGGGGTAGTGATGACCTACAACCAAAACAAAATGTGAGACAACGTCTTTTCAATTGTAATTGTGCCTCACGACGATTTTAAGTGATGTAAACAAATTATTATTATTAAGTGGAAGATGTTTCGATTACTTACTATGAAGAATCCGCGCCATTACGTTCCAGTGCAGGTTGCTTATCATCTAGCAGCAGCGCAAACTGTATAATGCACTTTTTTCTGGATTATACCGTCTTTTTCTGACAATCACCTCCCTCTTGGCAGTACCTCCCGGAGATCCAAATGTAGGACTACTTGTAATATTTTGTCAAAGCGAAGATTAACACGACACTTTACAATCCACATGTCCTCTGGACATACTGTTTCTGTACATCTTAGAAACGTGCTAATACTGAAAAGTAAGGCAGTTGCGGCGTGAACATCAGCACGTAAGGCTAGCTTGCTACGCTCTGTCATAGCAAGCCCTTACACAAAAGCAGCAACCTTAAACATAAGCACCTTCTGATATGCTCGAAGTTAGAATATGGCTCCATTTACAGTTAAGTAAGGTGACCATATCTTCGGACACCACATCAGTGCTCAGATTATAAATACTCCTCGTAACTCAATAAATATCTGAATTTCCCCCCGGAACTCAGCGCCACTTTCATGTAGCTGTTTGATTATAAAAGAACTGTAAAGAAAAGGAATTGTTCAGAAGAGTATTGTGCTCCTCTGGCAATCATGCGAAAGGTGCTTGTTTTGTTGCTGTCCGCCCCAGCATGCCGTTCACGTGATCAAGGCGTGGAATTCAATAGAGTCTCCCTTCTGAAGGGATGCCACGTCGTTGTGAGTCTGGTGGTAGCATTGAAAGGACAGAGTTGGATTTGGATGTCGTGTGACTGCATGCAAAGAATAGATAAAATTTACACTTGGGGGTGCAAGAAAGATGTATTGCAAGTAAAATAATGAAACACCTACATAAGTTATTTTAATGTCCGACAAAGTGCCTAACATGACTGATCAAGATTGTGCAATCGGTAATAGTTTTGTGCATTAACAGTCGATGTCGAAAATCAAATTGAGGAATAGTAATACACAATTCAAAAAAACGAATAGGTGATATTATCTTCTGTACTTTAATCATTTTCCCACAAAAATTACTGCAACGCAAATTTACATTGACGTCAATTTGAAAGAAACGACGCACTCAACCACGGTTCGCCACCACGATGCAGGTAAAACAGAGTACATTACTGGTATGCTCTGCAAACGATCACTCCAAACACAGAAGGCAGATCAGAAAACATTTTAACATAATGACTATGAGATTCAGTGTTCAAGGATAAATACTGCGTGCCGTAGATTCTTCTACTGATATTTCCAGTCAGACTGGATCATAGAAAATGTAACAGTTGCACAATTAAAAAGTAAAAATGACTTATACAAGGTCATAAACAATAATAGACAGTTCTTGTAATGTAGAATAAATATTTAAAAGTGATTCAGTTAGTTATGTCGTAACTCAGAACTGCAGTCATAGTATAACAATGACAGCGGATCCTGTATCTATGTCGTATAAAATAGGGCCAACAGAAACTACACTTAATCTTGGCAGTGTACACTTATCTTCTTGCTGGACACAATAACAGAACCTGTAGGCTGAAACCTGTATTTATTGTGCAATAGCCAAATAAATACCTCAACAGACTGACTAAAGAAGGAAGTATAAAAATGTTCAGAAAATACATGTAACCTATAGAAAGCGCAAGTACGGTGAAATGAAATGTATGCTGGAAAAGTGTTAAGAAATTGATAAAGCAACGGTTGTCGGAAGGACAGTTCCACTGTACAGAGAATCAAAATTACTCTCGGTGAATTTAAAACCAGAGGCATCAAAATTAAAAGAGCACATGGAATTCCACTATTAAATGCAGAGAAGACAGCAGATAAATGGAAAAAGAACACTGAAGGTTTCGAAAAAGGCAGTAATTGTCTGACAATATGACAGAAGAAGTAACAGATGATTTGGCAGAAATTAGGCACTTAAATTAGGATATGCCAGGGCTTTGGAAGACTTATGCCTGAACAAGAGCGACAGGATAGCTGAGATTCTCCCTGTATTTCTACAATTTCTGGGGAAAGTACGAACCAAACAACTGTTCAAGTTAGTGTGAGGCATCAGAGACACTTCTGACGTTACGATTGGTAGTGGAAGTAAGATTGAAGAAAAGTCTAGCCCATTTAAAAGGTTGTATTGCCCCAAAAAAAGCATTAGACAATGCAAAGTGTAGAAAATATTTGAAATTCTTACAAACATTGGTATACACTTTAGTAAAAGAAAGGCATAACACAATACGTGTAAAAGCCAAGAGAGAACAGTAAGAATTGAAGATCAAGGGAGAAGTGATCGGAGTAAAATGGGCATGCACACTGATTTCGCCACTATCCGACCTATATATCGAAGAAGAAATAAAATAAATAAAAGAAACGTTAACATGAGGAATTAAAATTCAGGGTGAAGGGATATAAATGATGACTGCACTATCCTCAGTGAAAGCGAGCCTTTCAGTAGTTTTTGAATGAAATGAACCGTGCACTGAGTAACTTTAGGATAAGCAGAAGATAGGAAAGTATTGGGGAGCAGAGGGTGTGGCTAGCAACAAACTAAACTTCACAACTGCGGGCCTTATGGTGCACCGAAACTGCGACCTTGGAATCATAATAACGCATGATGGACGAAGCAAGGAGGAAGTAAATTCCGGCCAGCACAGGCAAAAAGAGCATTCCAAAATGAAATTTTCACTCTGCGGTGGAGTATGTGCTGATATGGTAGAGCACTTGCCCGTATAAGGTAAAGCTCCCAAGTTCGAGTCTCGGTCCGGCACACAGTTTTAATCTGCTAGGAAGTTTCATAAAATAGAGCCTTTCTTGATAAAAAGAAGTCTATTAGGATCATATATATGCCTTAATTTTAGGAACAAATCTCTGAGAATGTACGTCTGAAGTACAAAATTGTTGTAGTGATGTCGTCTCTGAATAGCTACTGTAACTAACTTCCATTTTAACCTGCTTATTGTACGAGTATTTATGTCTTGGTCTCCCAACACACACATTTCCCTCTCATGCTTCCCTCCGTCATCAAGTTGACGATTCCTTGCTGCCTTTCTACAAGGGCTGGAACTTTAATAGTGGCAGCTATTTATTTACAGCTCGTACAAAATAGATACGTGTTTCACAGTTTTACTGACCTTCAAAGTAGTCATCAGCATTGTGTATAACCCGTTGCCAGCGATGTGGAAGTTGTAGGATACTGTTAGCAGTGCCAGTTGTGTTGACACTTCGAGCGGCGCGGTCTATTGCCCGACGTATTTGTAGTAGTTCTGAAGCGAATGCCGTGAAGTGTTTCCTTCAGTTTAGAAATCGAGTTGAACTTACGAGGGCTTAAGTCAGGGGACTGCAGTAGGTGGTATAGCACTTAGCGGTCCTGTCAGTCAAACAAATCAGTAACAGCTTGTACGTGCTAGAGCATTATCCCGCGAAATGATGGTCAGGTCCTGCAAAAAGTGTCATCAGTTCTGTCTCTATGCTGTTCATTTTTTGAACACAACGTACGACCTCGGAAGAGAATTTGGGAATCTACAAATGTATATTAATGGGGATCGTTCACTTACCAACAATGAACGTTAAACACGTCAAGGCGAATCTGGTACTACGCTCATTTTCTGTAATGTAATTTAAGTGTTAGAGGTATCGAATTTTCGGACATTACGCTGTGTGCATTACGTTTAGTAAATCGTAAGAAATGTGAAATGCGATATCAAAAACTGGAGTTTCCTAACGAAGCTATTGAAGTTTTTCAGAATACAGGTCACTTAGATTTTAAATGAGCACCTGGTATTACCTATCCAACAGGCAATATGCCAGACTTGTGAAGATATCTTTTTGTCTTCCCTGCAAATGGCGATTGAAATGAGTGCTAGGTGTATAGCGTGGGGCAGCTGTCAGCATAAGCCTGCTGGTAGTAGACAGGGGGAGGTAGCACGCAGAGAGCACGTGCGGTGACTGCTGAGCGGAGGGGACCAATTGCGCATGCGCACTCGCCTCTAGCATCGGACGCGCTCCTGACCCACAAATGAAGCCTCGGCGGCAACGCTGCATGCAGAAAAAGAAGAGGACGGAGTACCCTCATGCCTGAGTTACTGCCAAGTCGCGTGTGCAGACTGCCCGCGGAACCTATTAGTGCCACTCTTAAAACAGCACCGAGGCAGTGTGTCAGGAGCACTACAGTTGAAATATTCGCAGCATTATGTGATTGCAAAAAAAAAAAAAAAAAAAAGAAAAAGTTTTATCATTCGTCATCTACAAACTACACACACACTTCCAACAGTTTAGGATAAAAATTCGTTGTCACGTCCGTGTTGAATTGAAGAATGGATCGTGTAATATCGCTTAAATGTGCCAAGTATCGCTCAGACGGTACATTGTACGCAACCCATCGGCTTCAAAAGTATACTGAAAAAAAAAAAAACGGCAACGAGTATGAACCGCAGTAATGAATACCAAGCCTAACAATAAACTAATAATCCAACAATTTTAGCCAAAAGCCTCACTTTTTCTGCGTTAGCGCGGGAAACTTCACTTATCGTCAATGGTTGTTGTTGTGGTCTTCAGTCCTGAGACTGGTTTGATGCAGCTCTCCATGCTACTCTATCCTGTGCAAGCTTCTTCATCTCCCAGTACCTACTGCAACCTACATCCTTCTGAATCTGCTTAGTGTATTGATCTCTTGGTCTCCCTCTACGATTTTTACCCTCCACGCTGCCCTCCAATGCTAAATTTGTGATCCCTTGATGCCTCAAAACATGTCCTACCAACCGATCCCTTCTTCTAGTCAAGTTGTGCCACAAACTTCTCTTCTCCCCAATCCTATTCAATACCTCCTCATTAGTTACGTGATCTACCCACCTTATCTTCAGCATTCTTCTGTAGCACCACATTTCGAAAGCTTCTATTCTCTTCTTGTCCAAACTGGTTATCGTCCATGTTTCACTTCCATACATGGCTACACTCCATACAAATACTTTCAGAAACGACTTCCTGACACTTAAATCTATACTCGATGTTAACAAATTTCTCTTCTTCAGAAACGATTTCCTTGCCATTGCCAGTCTGCATTTTATATCCTCTCTACTTCGACCATCATCAGTTATTTTACTCCCTAAATAGCAAAACTCTTTTACTACTTTAAGTGTCTCATTTCCTAATCTAATTCCCTCAGCATCACCCGATTTAATTTGACTACATTCCATTATCCTCGTTTTGCTTTTGTTGATGTTCATCTTATATCCTCCTTTCAAGACACTGTCCATTCCGTTCAACTGCTCTTCCAAGTCCTTCGCTGTCTCTGACAGAATTACAATGTCACCGGCAAACCTCAAAGTTTTTATTTCTTCTCCATGAATTTTAATACCTACTCCGAATTTTTCTTTTGTTTCCTTTACTGCTTGCTCAATATACAGATTGAATAACATCGGGGAGAGGCTACAACCCTGTCTCACTCCTTTCCCAACCACTGCTTCCCTTTCATGCCCCTCGACTCTTATAACTGCCATCTGGTTTCTGTACAAATTGTAAATAGCCTTTCGCTCCCTGTATTTTACCCCTGCCACCTTCAGAATTTGAAAGAGAGTATTCCAGTTAACGTTGTCAAAAGCTTTCTCTAAGTCTACAAATGCTAGAAACGTAGGTTTGCCTTTTCTTAATCTTTCTTCTAAGATAAGTCGTAAGGTTAGTATTGCCTCACGTGTTCCAACATTTCTACGGAATCCAAACTGATCTTCCCCGAGGTCCGCTTCTACCAGTTTTTCCATTCGTCTGTAAAGAATTCGCGTTAGTATTTTGCAGCTGTGACTTATTAAACTGATAGTTCGGTAATTTTCACATCTGTCAACACCTGCTTTCTTTGGTATTGGAATTATTATATTCTTCTTGAAGTCTGTGGGTATTTCGCCTGTCTCATACATCTTGCTCACCAGATGACAGAGTTTTGTCATGACTGGCTCTCCCAAGGCCATCAGTAGTTCTAATGGAATGTTGTCTACTCCCGGGGCCTTGTTTCGACTCAGGTCTTTCAGTGCTCTGTCAAACTCTTCACGCAGTATCTTATCTCCCATTTCATCTTCATCTACATCCTCTTCCATTTCCATAATACTGTCCTCAAGTACATCGCCCTTGTATAAACCCTCTATATACTCCTTCCACCTTTCTGCCTTCCCTTCTTTGCTTAGAACTGGGTTGCCATCTGAGCTCTTGATATTCATACAAGTGGTTCTCTTCTCTCCAAAAGTCTCTTTAATTTTCCTGTAGGCAGTATCTATCTTACCCCTAGTGAGACAAGCCTCTACATCCTTACATTTGTCCTCTAGCCATCCCTGCTTAGCCATTTTGCACTTTCTGTCGATCTCATTTTTGAGACGTTTGTATTCCCTTTTGCCTGCTTCATTTACTGCATTTTTATATTTTCTCCTTTCATCAATTAAATTCAATATTTCTTCTGTTACCCAAGGATTTCTACTAGCCCTCGTCTTTTTACCTACTTGATCCTCTGCTGCCTTCACTACTTCATCCCTCAGAGCTACCCATTCTTCTTCTACTGTATTTATTTCCCCCATTCCTGTCAATTGTTCCCTTATGCTCTCCCTGAAACTCTGTACAACCTCTGGTTCTTTCAGTTTATCCAGGTCCCATCTCCTTAAATTCCCACCTTTTTGCAGTTTCTTCAGTTTCAATCTGCAGTTCATAACCAATAGATTGTGGTCAGAATCCACATCTGCCCCTGGAAATGTCTTACAATTTAAAACCTGGTTCCTAAATCTCTGTCTTACCATTATATAATCTATCTGATATCTATTAGTATCTCCAGGATTCTTCCAGGTATACAACATTCTTTTATGATTCTTGAACCAAGTGTTAGCTATGATTAAGTTATGCTCTGTGCAAAATTCTACAAGGCGGCTTCCTCTTTCATTTCTTCCCCCCAATCCATATTCACCTACTATGTTTCCTTCTCTCCCTTCTCCTACTGACGAATTCCAGTCACCCATGACTATTAAATTTTCGTCTCCCTTCACTACCTGAATAATTTCTTTTATCTCGTCATACATTTCATCAATTTCTTCATCATCTGCAGAGCTAGTTGGCATATAAACTTGTACTACTGTAGTAGGCATGGGCTTTGTGTCTATCTTGGCCACAATAATGCGTTCACTATGCTGTTTGTAGTAGCTAACCCGCACTCCTATTTTTTATTCATTATTAAACCTACTCCTGCATTACCCCTATCTGATTTTGTATTTATAACCCTGTAATCACCTGACCAAAAGTCTTGTTCCTCCTGCCACCGAACTTCACTAATTCCCACTATATCTAAATTTAACCTATCCATTTCCCGTTTTAAATTTTCTAACCTACCTGCCCGATTAAGGGATCTGACATTCCACGCTCCGATCCGTAGAATGCCAGTTTTCTTTCTCCTGATAACGACGTCCTCTTGAGTAGTCCCCGCCCGGAGATCCGAATGGGGGACTATTTTACCTCCGGAATATTTTACCCAAGAGGACGCCATCATCATTTAATCATACAGTAAAGCTGCATGTCCTCGGGAAAAATTACGGCTGTAGTGTCCCCTTCCTTTCAGCCGTTCGCAGTACCAGCACAGCAAGGCCGTTTTGGTTAATGTTACAAGGCCAGATCAGTCAATCATTTAGACTGTTGCCCCTGCAACTACTGAAAAGGCTGCTGCCCCTCTTCGGGAACCACATGTTTGTCTGGCCTCTCAACAGATACCCCTCCGTTGCGGTTGCACCTACGGTACGGCCATCTGTATCGCTGAGGCACGCAAGCCTCCCCACCAACGGCAAGGTCCATGGTTCATGGGAGGCGTCAATGGTAGCCTCACGAATTTTACCCAGTAACACCACTTCTCCAGCATAAACGTGAGAAAACTCCCTTTCATAAGAGAAAGCGAAATTGGTCTTTGACAGTGCTCGGTTAACTATGGATACTATAAGCTCCTGAAGATGATCCCAGCACAGTTTCGGAATGTCGATCGTGTAGAAGAAATATGACACGCCCCAACAACTCAGCAACTCAGATTTTAACTTCAGTGACAACAGCCTTGAAACACTGCAGACTTGCATAATCAATAACTTACCTTCATCCCAGCCTACGTCCGCCTCCGGTAGCTGAGTGATGCTGGCACGGTAGCTCGGCGTGTTCGGTCAGAGGGTTGGCTCCCCTCTGCAATAAAAAAAGAAACTGAGTTAATGGATCAACGCTCTGCCTCGTGATGACTGGGTGTTGTGTGATGTCCTTAGGTTAGTTAGGTTTAAGTAGTTCTAAGTTCTAGGGGACTGATGACCATAGATGTTAAGTCCCATAGTGCTCAGAGCCATTTGAACCATTTTTTTTAATGGATCAACGACGAACTTAAACGGGTGTCTTACGACCTCAGCCCCGCACAGATGCAACGAACGAAAACGAACAAAATGAGATTTAAAAAAAAAAATTGTCAGCGCGACAGAATGTCAATCCTAAGGGCCCGAGTTCGATTCCCGGCTGGGTCGGAGATTTTCTCCGCTCAAGGACTGGGTGTTGTATTGTCCTAATAATCATCATTTCATCCCCATCGACGTGCACGTCGCCGAAGTGGCGTCAAATGGAGAAAGACTTGCATCCGGCGAACGGTCCACCCGACGGGAGGCCCTAGTCACACGACATTTCTTTTATCGCAACCTACGACCCACTACTGGGGAAAGTAGGAACTCCGAACAGTAGAATCTAGTGGATAAGGCTGGAAGTTCCTTGAGGCTGTTTGCAAGCTATGGTTCTTGCTATAGGTTGCAACCGTAGAAGAGTCTAATTCACGGCTGTGCAACTCGTGATCCGCGGGCCACATGAGAGCACGATCAGACGATGCTGTGCTCTCGTTGGTCCATCCCTCCATCAAGCTCTCTCTCGCGCTCTCTATTTTCCCTCAGCAGTTAGTGTTGAATGTATACTACGTGTGGCCCAACAACGACTCATGTTCTTCGAATGTGGCCCAGGTTCGCTAAAATGCTGATTGCAGGAGGACCTACAGAAGATTAACGACTGGTGTAGGGAGAGACAGTTTGGTACGAAAGTAAATAAATGTACCGCGAAAATATGTAAAGCTATCCATTACCTCTCGACTGCGCTATTGATGACAAATCAGCGGAAACAGTAACAGTCGTAAAACACCTAGAAATAACCGACTGTAGCGACCTAATGCGGAACGACCACGTTAAACCAACTGTAGGAAACGCAGCTGCCAGAGATCCAGTGCACTCTTGCTTTTTAAGTGCTACGGTGGATCTCAACGAACTCAACTCTACAAAGACATATGCTCCAAGAGAGGCCTTGTTCGTCACGAAGAGGTTCACTACTGGAATTCTGAGAGCGTACGTTCCATGAAGAATGGAGCAGCATAGGGCCCTCCGACACATTATACGATGGCTTGTGGACTATACACTCCTGGAAATGGAAAAAAGAACACATTGACACCGGTGTGTCAGACCCACCATACTTGCTCCGGACACTGCGAGAGGGCTGTACAAGCAATGATCACACGCACGGCACAGCGGACACACCAGGAACCGCGGTGTTGGCCGTCGAATGGCGCTAGCTGCGCAGCATTTGTGCACCGCCGCCGTCAGTGTCAGCCAGTTTGCCGTGGCATGCGGAGCTCCATCGCAGTCTTTAACACTGGTAGCATGCCGCGACAGCGTGGACGTGAACCGTATGTGCAGTTGACGGACTTTGAGCGAGGGCGTATAGTGGGCATGCGGGAGGCCGGGTGGACGTACCGCCGAATTGCTCAACACGTGGGGCGTGAGGTCTCCACAGTACATCGATGTTGTCGCCAGTGGTCGGCGGAAGGTGCACGTGCCCGTCGACCTGGGACCGGACCGCAGCGACGCACGGATGCACGCCAAGACCGTAGGATCCTACGCAGTGCCGTAGGGGACCGCACCGCCACTTCCCACCAAATTAGGGACACTGTTGCTCGTGGGGTATCGGCGAGGACCATTCGCAACCGTCTCCATGAAGCTGGGCTACGGTCCCGCACACCGTTAGGCCGTCTTCCGCTCACGCCCCAACATCGTGCAGCCCGCCTCCAGAGGTGTCGCGACAGGCGTGAATGGAGGGACGAATGGAGACGTGTCGTCTTCAGCGATGAGAGTCGCTTCTGCCTTGGTGCCAATGATGGTCGTATGCGTGTTTGGCGCCGTGCAGGTGAGCGCCACAATCAGGACTGCATACGACCGAGGCACACAGGGCCAACACCCGGCATCATGGTGTGGGGAGCGATCTCCTACACTGACCGTACACCACTGGTGATCGTCGAGGGGACACTGAATAGTGCACGGTACATCCAAACCGTCATCGAACCCATCGTTCTACCATTCCTAGACCGGTAAGGGAACTTGCTGTTCCAACAGGACAATGCACGTCCGCATGTATCCCGTGCCACCCAACGTGCTCTAGAAGGTGTAAGTCAACTACCCTGGCCAGCAAGATCTCCGGATCTGTCCCCCATTGAGCATGTTTGGGACTGGATGAAGCGTCGTCTCACGCGGTCTGCACGTCCAGCACGAACGCTGGTCCAACTGAGGCGCCAGGTGGAAATGGCATGGCAAGCCGTTCCACAGGACTACATCCAGCATCTCTACGATCGCCTCCATGGGAGAATAGCAGCCTGCATTGCTGCGAAAGGTGGATATACACTGTACTAGTGCCGACATTGTGCATGCTCTGTTGCCTGTGTCTATGTGCCTGTGGTTCTGTCAGTGTGATCATGTGATGTATCTGACCCCAGGAATGTGTCAATAAAGTTTCCCCTTCCTGGGACAATGAATTCACGGTGTTCTTATTTCAATTTCCAGGAGTGTAGATGTAGATGCACTGAAATTAAATGTAACGTCAAAAGCCCATTCACTTCCGTTATCTGCAGTACCAGCAAATGGAACTTATATGACATTGCGGTGCCTGTGTAGTTCAAAAGTACGATGCAGCGTTCTTTTGGACGTCCTTGGGATGACTACAGCAGTCATGAAATACGTGAAATGCGGGACTCGATCGCAGATTTCCCTCCTGTCGCGACCGGGCGCCTTACCCATAGGCTATACGAGGACGCCTCACGGCCAGATCAAAACTTCCATGTTGCATGCGTGTCCGAAGGAAGATGTCATCGTACTTCTGAACAACACGGGCACTATAATATCGTATTTATCCGCCGACACCGGGAAAGAGACTTTCAATTAAAACTGTCTCCCCTGTATGGGAATATAAATAATTGACGTACTAGAGCAGATTGCAGACGCATGGTTGACGACATGTGGAAATATGGGTCTGGCAGTGAGGCCTGCACGTATAGTCTAACTGCCGGCACGGTAGCTCAGCGTGTTCGGTCAGAGAGATGGCTGCTCTCTGCAATAAAAAAATAATTAAAAAAAAACTGAGTGAAGGATCGACAACGAACTTCAACGGATGTCATGTGACGACCGCTACGACCAAACACGAACAATAATGAACAAAATGTAAAAAAAAAGAAATCGGTAAGGTGACCGCTCGCGGTAAGTGGGAAATCAGGGTTCGAGGCCCTGTCGGGCACAAATTTTCACTGTCGTCACTCCAATGCACAGCTGATGGTTGTCCATGTCCGCAACTGCGAATGTATTTCATTCATAAACGGAACTTATAGTTACCACAAGTGTGAACTTCAATTATACGGTGTTTTCTACACAGCGTTGGTGATATTATTCAGCGTGATGAAGTTAAGTGTCCATCTGGAATTTGGGAATCCATTAAAGATGAACGTAATTCCGTTTTCTTGTAAATGAATAGTAAGAAAGTCCTCACTAAAAGTAGTCTTTTTTCATAGCTGCTATCATTATAGAGATATTAATATGATCTCAACCATTTCACGAGTAACCATACTAATTTCTGCTGCTCCAGTACTACCATAGATCTCAAAGAGACGAATTGGTCTCCCTTTCACTCACCGAAATCCGACAAGTAGTTCCTGGGGAAATCACAATATTTATCAAACTGATTGCTGTCTTAAGCAGAATTTTGCGCTTTCATACCTAATTAAGGAAATATGTAATGTCCGATGAGGAGTAAATATGGAATTCCGCTGCCACAACGACTGTAGAAAAGGGTCACAGAGGAGATGAGAAACTGCAAACAGCTTCCGACCACATCATTGGCCCAACATCATCGAGGAAGATGGCGGAAAACACTTGGGAATCTGTTTCTCGATTGTGTATGACATTGAGACAGTAACTCCTCTCTTCAAAGAATTATCTTTGTCTACGATTTATCCGTTAACTACTTATTGCCAGAACATTGAATGAAAGGTGAAATCACATATTGCACGGATTTGTGGGAAAAAATGTGACGAATGGAGTGTGTTGTATAACCATATGTCCTTTAGAAGTCATAGAAAGCTTTATTAGGCAGCTGAAAACCCACAATGGCAGAGGCAGATTAACGTAGGAGATAGTGGAGTGTGAAATTCTACAGCAGGTTTATTGAAGACTATGTAAACGGTCCCTTCTTCGACGAAGAAACTTTCAAAATGGTTCAAATGGCTCTAAGCACTATGGGACTTAACATCTGAAGTGCCGGCCGGAGTGGCCGAGCGGTTCTAGGCGCTACAGTCTGGAACCGCGCGACCGCTACGGTCGCAGGTTCGAATCCTGCTCGGGCATGGATGTGTGTTATGTCCTTAGGTTAGTTAGGTTTAAGTAGTTCTAAGTTCTAGCGGACTGATGACCTCAGAAGTTAAGTCCCATAGTGCTCAGATCCATTTGAACCATTTAAACACCTGAAGTCATCAGTCCCCTAGAACTTAGAACTACTTAAACCTAACTAACCTGAGGACATCACACACATTCATGCCACAGGAAGGATTCGAACCTGCGACCGTAGCAGCAGCGTGGTTCCGGACTGAATCACCTAGAACCGCTTGGCCACAGCGGCCGGCGAAGAAACTTTAACTGGTAATATGTTGGCACAATTTCTTACCGACGTACAACCCGTTCTCCTAGAGAAATTACCTCAAGAGTAATACCAGCAACACGGAAGCTCGCTATTTGTTAATGGCTAGAAAAGCTTCACCCAGCTCTGCCCAGGTCTTTCGATGAAACACGAAGGCATTGCCAGTATGAAGGCATTACCAGTTCGTCCGTACGTATACCTGTCATGACACGACTCGACGTTTTCCTCTGCGGTAATTTCAAAGATGAAGTATATTCACAAATTCCGACGGTCCAAGAGTATTTAAAAAATCACATTGTTACAACGTTTGCAGTGGTCTCAAGGAAAGTCCTCGTAGGCTGTACAGAAGTTTACGCCAGACACTGAAAACGTGTGTTGCAGCAGACGATGGACTTTCGAACATCTGATGATATCAATGGAAGTTTATGGAACTGTTTATGAACACTTTCTTTAGTTATTGCCTTTTTATTGGTGTCACTGTAGTAATTTTCAATGTAAATGAATATCTTGAAACTATTCACTAATTTTTTATTCATTTAAATCTGTTTTTGTTTAAAATTTATTCTACATTAAACATTCACTTTACTTTAAAGGCTCTGATGGATATAGGGCTGGACAAAAATGTGGAAACACCACGTACAGAGAGAGCGGAAAAACATCATCCGCGAAGTTACTACGCGGACGAAAGTGTGCGTTGAGTGATCGTGACAAAAGGTCATTGAAGAGAACTGCGGCGAAGAATAAGACAACGTCAGCACAGAAGTCACTCCAGAACCGAATGCAGCGCTCACGATTCCCGTCAGCACCAAACAACACGAATGGAGCTCCATAAACAAGGAATTGCAGAGCAATTCCAAAACTACTTATCCCATCCATCAGTGATCCAAATACTCGTAACAGGGAAATGTGAGGCCGAAGCCGTAAGACCTGGACCATAGCACAGTGGAAGAAAGCCATATGCTCGGAAGGGTCTTGTCATACTGTTTCTAAGTTCTGATGAGTCTACGTTCCAAGAGTAAAATACGGCGGGGGTCTTGTGATGATTTGGGCATCCATATCGTGGTATTCCATGGATCACATGGTTACTTTGCTGCCTCGCATTAATGAAAAGGATTATGTGATGATTTTGGCTAATGAGGTCCATTCCACAGTACAATGTTTGTTCCCCAGTGGTGACGCTGTGTTCTAAGATAACAGGGCCTCTGTTCGCACATCTCCGTCATCCATGGCTGGTTTTGTAAACACGTGCATGGCCACCATAGTCACTAGATCTCAATATTATTGAGCCTTTATGGTCTGTTTTCAAGAGGTGGGTAGACGATCGCTATCACCGTTACCCGAACGTCTCACTGTTTGGCAAGAAGAATGATAAAAGCTCCCTTGAAAACCGTAAAGCACTTGTGTATCTATCTCGAGACACTGGAAGCTGTTTTCAGTGCCAAAGGGTTTCCTACACCGTGTTAGCCATGGTACTGTGTTGTGCTTTTCGTGTTTCCGTATTTTTGACCAGCCCTGTATAAGAACTGACGAATTATCCTTGGATGCAACGTACTCTGCCTTCCAGCTGGTGTGCTGATCCAACCACATGTGGCCAAGTTTGAAATTAACATTTTCAACTGGAATGCCACATCTTCCTTCTTGTCCGATGTGACACATCTCCTTCCTTCGGAATTAAAACATGAACCTCTGCATAGGACAGCAGTCGATTTAGTGGTCATAATAGATAAAAACTAAATATTGTAACTCCTACGAAACTACACCGCGAATTCCAAGAGTGAAACGGACTCAGTCCGTCTCTTTGAGACATGATAAAACCAGCAGAAATTTCTAAAATTCTATTTGAATAAGGGAAGTACCATGCGCCTGCAGACAGGCTGCTGCTCTTTCGCCGCCACAATCCTGCTCTTGTATCTGACATCAAGCCGTCCGGAATCAGAGTGTGTCGAAGAGACTGCTGATCTGCAAGCGTCTAGAGGCCTTTGTCACGGGTTTTGTCTCTACAGACACGTATTTAAAATTGTCAAATAAATATGCGCAGGGGCGACAGATGGTTTTGTCGGTACGAAGGGGTGGGGAGGTGGAGAGGGGGGGGGGGGGTCTTACGGGACCTTTTGCTGTTTTATACACGCATGTATCAGTGTCGCATCCCTTGGTGATAACGCTGTAGGAGGACACAAAATATTATATGCACGAGCATCCTTAGGTGTTTCGGATCACGTTCAAATTTCGTCTAAAGGTTTAGAACAGTTCCTAGTGCTTCTAACCTGTGCACGAGAGAAAAAACTACGGTCCCACTGTGTTCCAAACGGGTGCGATCACGATCGATGGGTATGCTGCCCCATAATGCCCTAAGAGAAAGGTTCAAACGCCCGAGGTTGTCAGCAGTGTCAAACTTCAATTATAAGCATCGCAATGGGTGGTAATTATGGGGTTTTGAGGAAGTGATCCTGTAATTCTGTTGCGCAAAGTATGAAGGCTATTCGGAAGGTAAGGTACGATTGGTTGCGAAATGGAAACCACAGTGAAAATCCGATGAAGCTTTGCATAGATGTGTTGGACAATCTCTCTAGCATGCCCGTCGATCCCATCACGTCGCTTCTTTCAGTTCTACGTGCAGTGTGACCACGTAAAGTTGCCTACAAAATAGTGTCTCTCTCCTAGTACGAGTTCCTATGAGACATTTCGCCTGATTTAATGCAGCCCACGCAACGTAACTGTTATGCATTTCCTCCTTCATTACAGTTCTCGGCCGCACACTACTGGGGCAATGAGGACGCTCCTTCATCGTTTTCGATGGAAGATGTCTGATCACCCACCATACTGCCCGGACTTGGCTACCTTCATGCTCTACTCCGCTCACATAAACCATTGCAATGAAGAAAACATATTGGCACAGACAATTGCAGCTCAGCATAGATAATCGACAAAAAGCACAGGCGGCTGCCTTCCATGACGAGGGTATAGGAATCTTTGTACAATGCCACGACAAATGTTTCAGTTGGAGCGGTGACTCTGTAGAGATTTTCAACGTGATTTCCATTTCCTCCCCCCCATGAACCATGGACCTTGCCGTTGGTGGGGAGGCTTGCGTGCCTCAGCGATACAGATGGCCGTACCGTAGGTGCAACCACAACGGAGGGGTATCCGTTGAGAGGCCAGACAAACGTGTGGTTCCTGAAGAGGGGCAGCAGCCTTTTCAGTAGTTGCAGGGGCAACAGTCTGGATGTTTGACTGATCCGGCCTTGTAACATAACCCAAACGGCCTTCCTGTGCTGGTACAGCGAACGGCTGAAAGCAAGGGGAAACTACGATCATAATTTTTCCCGAGGGCATGCAGCTTTACTGTATGGTTAAATGATGATGGCGTCCTCCTGGGTAAAATATTCCGGAGGTAAAATAGTCCCCCATTCGGATCTCCGGGCGGGGGCTACTCAGGAGGACGTCGTTATCAGGAGAAAGAAAACTGGCATTCTACGGATCGGAGCGTGGAGTGTCAGATCCCTTAATCTGGCAGGTAGGTTAGAAAATTTAAAAAGGGAAATGGACAGGTTAAAGTTAGATACAGTGGGAATTAGTGAAGTTCGGTGGCATGCGGAACAAGACTTTTGGTCAGGTGAATACAGGGTTATAAATACAAAATCAATTAGGGGTAATGCAGGAGTAGGTTTAATATGGAATAAAAAAAGAGGAGTGCGGATAAGCTACTACAAACAGCATAGTAAACGCATTATTGTGGCCAAGATAGACAAGAAGCCCACGCCTACCACAGTAGTACAAGTATATATGATAACTAGCTCTGCAGATGAAGAAGAAATTGAAGAAATGTATGATGAAATAAAAGAAATTATTCAGATAGTGAAGGGAGACGAAAATTTAATAGTCATGGGTGACTGGAATTCGGTAGTAGGAAAAGGGAGAGAAGGAAACGTAGTAGGTGAATATGGATTGGGGGGAAGAAATGAAAGAGGAAGCCGCCTGGTAGAATTTTGCACAGAGCACAACTTAATCATAGCTAACACTTGATTCAAGAATCATAAAAGAAGGTTGTATACGTGGAAGAAGCCTGGAGATACTGACAGGTTTCAGATAGATTATATAATGGTAAGACAGAGATTTAGGAACCAGGTTTTAAATTGTAAGACGTTTCCAGTGGCAGATGTGGACTCTGACCACAATCTATTGGTTATGAACTGTAGATTAAAACTGAAGAAACTGCAAAAAGGTGGGAATTTAAGGAGATGGGACCTGGATAAACTCAAAGAACCAGAGGTTGTACAGAGTTTCAAGGAGAGCATAAGAGAACAATTGACAGGAATGGGGGAAAGAAATTCAGTAGAAGAAGAATGGGTAGCTTTGAGGGATGAAGTAGTGAAGGCAGCAAAGGATAAAGTAGGTAAAAAGACGAGGTCTGCTAGAAATCCTTTGGTAACAGCAGAAATATTGAACTTAATTGATGAAAGGCGAAAATACTGTATAAAAATGCAGTAAATGAAACAGGCAAACAGGAATACAAACGTCTCAAAAATGAGATCGACAGGAAATGCAAAATGGCTAAGCAGGGATGGCTAGAGGACAAATGTAAGGATGTAGAGGGTCATCTCACTAGGGGTAAGATAGATACTGCCTACAGGAAAATTAAAGAGACCTTTGGAGAAAAAAGAACCACTTGTATGAATATCAAGAGCTCAGATGGAAAACCAGTTCTAAGCAAAGAAGGGAAAGCAGAAAGGTGGAGGGAGTATATAGAGGGCCTATACAAGGGCAATGTACTTGAGGACAATACTATGGAAATGGAAGAGGATTTACATGAAGATGAAATGGTAGATAAGATACTGCGTGAAGAGTTTGACAGAGCACTGAAAGACCTAAGTCTAAACAAGGCCCCGGGAGTAGACAACATTCCATTAGAACCACTGACGGCCTTGGGAAAGCCAGTACTGACAAAACTATACCATCTGGTGAGCAAGATGTATGAGACAGGCGAAATACCCTCAGACTTCAAGAAGAATATAATAATTCCAATCCCAAAGAAAGCAGGTGTTGCCGGCCGAAGTGGCCGTGCGGTTAAAGGCGCTGCAGTCTGGAACCGCAAGACCGCTACGGTCGCAGGTTCGAATCCTGCCTCGGGCATGGATGTTTGTGATGTCCTTAGGTTAGTTAGGTTTAACTAGTTCTAAGTTCTAGGGGACTAATGACCTCAGAAGTTGAGTCCCATAGTGCTCAGAGCCAAAGCAGGTGTTGACAGATGTGAGAATTACCGAACAATCAGTTTGATAAGTCACGGATGCAAAATACTAACGCGTATTATCTACAGACGAATGGAAAAACTGGTAGAAGCTGACCTCGGGGAAGATCATTTTGGATTCCGTAGATATATTGGAACACGGGAGGCAATACTGACCCTATGACTTATCTTAGAAGCTAGATTAAGGAAAGGCAAACCTACGTTTCTAGCATTTGTAGGCTTAGAGAAATCTTTTGACATTGTTGACTGGAATACTCTCTCTCAAATTATGAAGGTGGCAGGGGTAAAATACAGGGAACGAAAGGCTATTTACAAAAATGGTTCAAATGGCTCTGAGCACTATGGGACTTAACATCTAAGGTCATCAGTCCCCTAGAACTTAGAACTACTTAAACCTAACTAACCTAAGGACATCACACACATCCATGCCCGAGGCAGGATTCGAACCTGCGACCGTAGCGGTCGCGCGGTTCCAGACTGAAGCGCCTTTAACCGCTTGGCCACACCGGCCGGCGGCTATTTACAATTTGTGCAGAAACCAGATGGCAGTTATAAGAGTCGAGGGCACGAAAGGGAAGCAGTGGTTGGGAAGGGAGTGAGGCAGGGTTATTCAATCTGTATATTGAGCAAGCAGTGAAGGAAACACAAGAAAAATTCGGAGTAGGTATTAAAATCCATGGAGAAGAAATAAAAACGTTGAGGTTTGCCGATGACATTGTAATTCTATCAGAGACAGCAAAGGACTTGGAAGAGCAGTTGAACGGAATGGACAGTGTCGTGAAAGGAGGATATAAGATGAACATCAACAAAAGCAAAACGAGGATAATGGAATGTAGTCGAATTAAGTCGGGTGATCCTGAGGGAATTAGATTAGGAAATGAGACACTTAAAGTAGTAAATGAGTTTTGCTATTTGGGGAGCAAAATACTGATGATGGTCGAAGTCGAGAGGATATAAAATGTAGACTGGCAATGGCAAGGAAAGCGTTTCTGAAGAAGAGAAATTTGTTAACATCGAGTATAGATTTAAGCGTCAGGAAGTCGTTTCTGAAAGTATTTGTATGGAGTGTAGCCATGTATGGAAGTGAAACATGGACGATAAATAGTTTGGACAAGAAGAGAATAGAAGCTTTTGAAATGTGGTGCTACCGAAGAATGCTGAATATTAGATGGGTAGATCACGTAACTAATGAGGAGGTATTGAATAGGATTGGGGAGAAGAGAAATTTGTGGCACAACTTGACTAGAAGAAGGGATCGGTTGGTAGGACATGTTCTGAGACATCAAGGGATCACCAATTTAGTATTGGAGGGCAGCGTGGAGGGTAAAAATCGTAGAGGGAGACCAAGAGATGAATACACTAAGCAGATTCAGAAGGCTGTAGGTTGCAATAGGTACTGGGAGATGAAGAAGCTTGCACAGGATAGAGTAGCATGGAGAGCTGCATCAAACCAGTCCCAGGACTCAAGACCACAACAACATCAACATTCCATTTCGCAACTGATCGGACCTTACTTTACGAATAGCCCTCGTATATAGCATACTTTATTATTCGAATTAGAGACCTAACAGTCATGTCACGCCATCAGAGACATTTCTTGGGTTCAGAATTTTGGTCGGACGTTTAGGAATCGGAGTGCTGATACTCTCGTCGCTGAGGAAGAGGTGGTACTCTGCTGGGCTGTGGGAGACAATGGGATAAGCGGAAATGATGCTGTGGAAATTACACTGCTGCCTAAGCAGCGAAGGAAGCGTGTAAACGAGGCATTCTGACTTGGCTTCCCCCTGCACGCTATCTACTAATAGTCCACTGGTTCCCAACCTGGGGGTCATTACCTCCTGAGGTACAAAATTAAATTTTCGGAGGAGTACAAACTAAACAGTCCGATTCTGTTTGAGTCACGAAACTAAATTATTTTGAAAAGATCATTACTATTATAACAATTTTGTGAGACTCTGATACTGATTATATAAGTTATCAACAATTACTTTTTTTCAGTTAGTAGCTTTAATGCGGTGGAGGTTATAGGATCCTCACATAGTCCACCCACTACACACATATGCTGTGCTTTGTGAGATATATACGTAATAAATGCTAAATACACTCCTGGAAATTGAAATAAGAACACCGTGAATTCATTGTCCCAGGAAGGGGAAACTTTATTGACACATTCCTGGGGTCAGATACATCACATGATCACACTGACAGAACCACAGGCACATA
Source organism: Schistocerca nitens (assembly GCF_023898315.1). Taxonomy (NCBI): domain Eukaryota; kingdom Metazoa; phylum Arthropoda; class Insecta; order Orthoptera; family Acrididae; genus Schistocerca; species Schistocerca nitens. Next base: position 273,939,654 of record NC_064620.1, read on the forward strand.
GACACAGGCAACAGAGCATGCACAATGTCGGCACTAGTACAGTGTATATCCACCTTTCGCAGCAATGCAGGCTGCTATTCTCCCATGGAGACGATCGTAGAGATGCTGGATGTAGTCCTGTAGTCCTGTGGAACGGCTTGCCATGCCATTTCCACCTGGCGCCTCAGATGGACCAGCGTTCGTGCTGGACGTGCAGACCGCGTGAGACGACGCTTCATCCAGTCCCAAACATGCTCAATGGGGGACAGATCCGGAGATCTTGCTGGCCAGGGTAGTTGACTTACACCTTCTAGAGCACGTTGGGTGGCACGGGATACATGCGGACGTGCATTGTCCTGTTGGAACAGCAAGTTCCCTTGCCGGTCTAGGAATGGTAGAACGATGGGTTCGATGACGGTTTGGATGTACCGTGCACTATTCAGTGTCCCCTCGACGATCACCAGTGGTGTACGGCCAGTGTAGGAGATCGCTCCCCACACCATGATGCCGGGTGTTGGCCCTGTGTGCCTCGGTTGTATGCAGTCCTGATTGTGGCGCTCACCTGCACGGCGCCAAACACGCATACGACCATCATTGGCACCAAGGCAGAAGCGACTCTCATCGCTGAAGACGACACGTCTCCATTCGTCCCTCCATTCACGCCTGTCGCGACACCACTGGAGGCGGGCTGCACGATGTTGGGGCGTGAGCGGAAGACGGCCTAACGGTGTGCGGGACCGTAGCCCAGCTTCATGGAGACGGTTGCGAATGGTCCTCGCCGATACCCCAGGAGCAACAGTGTCCCTAATTTGCTGGGAAGTGGCGGTGCGGTCCCCTACGGCACTGCGTAGGATCCTACGGTCTTGGCGTGCATCCGTGCGTCGCTGCGGTCCGGTCCCAGGTCGACGGGCACGTGCACCTTCCGCCGACCACTGGCGACAACATCGATGTACTGTGGAGACCTCACGCCCCACGTGTTGAGCAATTCGGCGGTACGTCCACCCGGCCTCCCGCATGCCCACTATACGCCCTCGCTCAAAGTCCGTCAACTGCACATACGGTGCACGTCCACGCTGTCGCGGCATGCTACCAGTGTTAAAGACTGCGATGGAGCTCCGTATGCCACGGCAAACTGGCTGACACTGACGGCGGCGGTGCACAAATGCTGCGCAGCTAGCGCCATTCGACGGCCAACACCGCGGGTCCTGGTGTGTCCGCTGTGCCGTGCGTGTGATCATTGCTTGTACAGCCCTCTCGCAGTGTCCGGAGCAAGTATGGTGGGTATGACACACCGGTGTCAATGTGTTCTTTTTTCCATTTCCAGGAGTGAATGTCAAGAAAACGGGGTCAGGGATTTTCTCTGCCTCGTGATGACTGGGTGTTGTGTGATGTCCGTAGGTTAGTTAGGTTTAAGTAGTTCTAAGTTCTAGGGGACTGATGACCATAGATGTTAAGTCCCATAGTGCTCAGAGCCATTTGAACCATTTGTCAAGAAAATGTCTTCTCCAAGTTGTAGATAGTACCTGCAGTAGTCCATAAATTGCTTCATTACTTGCTTCGAAAAAGATAAACGAAATAATCGACAGCACGACACAGCAGTAAACACATAAGGCCTACTATAGTGTTGCACACAGTTTTACTATTCTTCTTATTATTGTTATTACTATTAGAGGGGTTAGACATAAGCCATTAACACCCTGAAGTATTGTAATTCCTGCCAGTTCAGAAGTAAGGCGTGCAGCAATGAAGTGATTTACGAACAGTAGGTATAGTGCACCCATCTGAACTTACTTGATTTTAAATGAGGTTGCAGTGTGCAGATCAAGCAAGTGCCACAATGGAGAGGAGTAACGCAGGGGAAGTACATTTTGTTACATTTTCTGTTCCCTCACTGTGGATAGTTAGCTTTTCTGAGAAGGAGTTGTGGGTAGCCCTTGCGATGCATCACGAATCCCTTCGTCACTCATTCTAACACACATACAAACGCGCACACACACACACACACACACACACCCACACACATACACACACACACGCAAACTAAATATCATACATCATGCACCATTTTAGAAACAAAAGTGTTTCAAGAGAAGTCTTTCATTCTACAATTTAATTACTTGCTGAACCTGGTGATAATGTGGGAGAGGGGGGGGGGGCAACAGATGGCCGTTAGGGCGGGAGGGGGGTGGGGGAAGGCGGAGGTACTAACTAATATCTGGTTGCACTCAGGGGTAATGGTCCAAGAAAGGTTGGCAACCTCTGTAAATGTCGGACGGGAAGATTATACTTCAGTGGGTAGGAGAGTGGTCTTAGGTGGTGAGAAACGAACTGCGGTCGATTAAATCGACCACCCAGCCGTCACGGATATCATACAAGCCACATCGAGGCGAGGAAGTGATGTTTACCAGGTCACCATTAATCCTCCGTCCATAGACACAGTTTGCTCAGACGGCTAGATAGTATTCGGGAAGCTTGTGGGATACCACTCCCAGTACAACACATTTTAACTCCTTGTATTCACATGGTGCCATAAGGGCAATCCTCGGCTTGGCTATGGACTTGTCCACCGACTAACTAACAACGCCAACAATGTTACAGCCGTTTTAAAATTTTGTGAAGTGTCGGGCTTCTATCTAAAATCTGTTTAGGAGGATGTCAATAGGTTCTGAGTGAGTGGGACAGTTCCTGCTTTTTATTAACTGGTCAGCCAAACAAATATAACAGGTAACTTAAGCAATTTTATTCTTCTGATTTTCATCTCATTATGTAGCATCTCACGTCCGGAATAGTTCAGTTTCATTCAACTACGAGGATGACAGTGTGAATGGAGACACTAACATTCTCATGAAATTTATCCAATACACTCTATCTTTATCGACAGATAAGCAAAACTTTTAAGCATCTTGGCTCACTTTTCATGAAAAATTTTATGAACCACAGCAACATAGCTTTTTTATACATTAAACTCATCACACATAAGGTGACCTCTCCGGATTCTTCTTCTCGTGATAACCCTAGCGCTCCAACAGAACACTTTCCATAATATTAAAAACACGCACCTTCGACATAGTGAGGAGAATATTCTGTCATAGTTTAATGCATCATAAGCACGTTTCTCAAATAACTGGGGGACTTAAATATATGAAAAGGTAACCGATAAATTGATTTTGTCAATGAAGGTCTACTTATTTGTGTCGACATAGCTAAACATTCTGGGGAACTGCCGCAGCATTTTCTCTCACGAAAACAGATATCGCTCAGACCACGATACCGTGGTGTTGAGTGTCCTGTATCCAATACCATCATTATCATCATCATCATCACCATCATCATCGTTAAATATGAATAATGTGCTTCATGTTCCAACGTTTATGATGTAAAGGACGCTGCAGGTTAAAGCTGAGAACTGACCAACGAGAATTTCGTACCCTTGTGGGACCCCTGTGAGAGACGTACGTGACCGAAACGAAAGAGCGGGCTGGTAGTGCGCGCTCCCAAGTGACGATGCAACGGGCAGGCGTGACTGGCAAGCTGATACCAGCAGTGGGAACCGCTGGACACGGAAGGTGGCCTCTCCGGATTCTTCTCCTCATAACCCTGGCGTTCCAACAGAGCACTCTCCATAATATTAAAAACCCGTTATGTCTTTTCGTGTTAAGACATAATATCCCTCCTCTATTTACTGTGTTGTAAGACCTGTATATTTCTATTGCCTATTGTCAAATCACAATTTATGAAAGATGTTTATATTATATTAATAGGATTAAGTAAGAATAATTAATATTTGTCAAGTTGGAAATAATTGTGGTAGCAGGGAATGTCTGCACCAAAGTATTGTTGGCAGGAGAGACTGCACTTTTAGCGTTCGTAGGAAGTCAGTAGTAAGCGAGATGTGAAGCGAGTTGGTAGCAGGTCTGAGGCGAGAGGTTGAGAGGAGCGGTGTGCCTGCCAGCTACCAGCTATGATTTACAAGAGATTATAAACGGATGTACAGAGACATCAGCTAACTACACTCCTGGAAATGGAAAAAAGAACACATTGACACCGGTGTGTCAGACCCACCATACTTGCTCCGGACACTGCGAGAGGGCTGTACAAGCAATGATCACACGCACGGCACAGCGGACACACCAGGAACCGCGGTGTTGGCCGTCGAATGGCGCTAGCTGCGCAGCATTTGTGCACCGCCGCCGTCAGTGTCAGCCAGTTTGCCGTGGCATACGGAGCTCCATCGCAGTCTTTAACACTGGTAGCATGCCGCGACAGCGTGGACGTGAACCGTATCTGCAGTTGACGGACTTTGAGCGAGGGCGTATAGTGGGCATGCGGGAGGCCGGGTGGACGTACCGCCGAATTGCTCAACACGTGGGGCGTGAGGTCTCCACAGTACATCGATGTTGTCGCCAGTGGTCGGCGGAAGGTGCACGTGCCCGTCGACCTGGGACCGGACCGCAGCGACGCAAGGATGCACGCCAAGACCGTAGGACCCTACGCAGTGCCGTAGGGGACCGCAACGCCACTTCCCAGCAAATTAGGGACACTGTTGCTCCTGGGGTATCAGCGAGGACCATTCGCAACCGTCTCCATGAAGCTGGGCTACGGTCCCGCACACCGTTAGGCCGTCTTCCGCTCACGCCCCAACATCGTGCAGCCCGCCTCCAGTGGTGTCGCGACAGGCGTGAATGGAGGGACGAATGGAGACGTGTCGTCTTCAGCGATGAGAGTCGCTTCTGCCTTGGTGCCAATGATGGTCGTATGCGTGTTTGGCGCCGTGCAGGTGAGCGCCACAATCAGGACTGCATACGACCGAGGCACACAGGGCCAACACCCGGCATCATGGTGTGGGGAGCGATCTCCTACACTGGCCGTACACCACTGGTGATCGTCGAGGGGACACTGAATAGTGCACGGTACATCCAAACCGTCATCGAACCCATCGTTCTACCATTCCTAGACCGGCAAGGGAACTTGCTGTTCCAACAGGACAATGCACGTCCGCATGTATCCCGTGCCACCCAACGTGCTCTAGAAGGTGTAAGTCAACTACCCTGGCCAGCAAGATCTCCGGATCTGTCCCCCATTGAGCATGTTTGGGACTGGGTGAAGCGTCGTCTCACGCGGTCTGCACGTCCAGCACGAAAGCTGGTCCAACTGAGGCGCCAGGTGGAAATGGCATGGCAAGCCGTTCCACAGGACTACATCCAGCATCTCTACGATCGTCTCCATGGGAGAATAGCAGCCTGCATTGCTGCGAAAGGTGGATATACACTGTACTAGTGCCGACATTGTGCATGCTCTGTTGCCTGTGTCTATGTGCCTGTGGTTCTGTCAGTGTGATCATGTGATGTATCTGACCCCAGGAATGTGTCAATAAAGTTTCCCCTTCCTGGGACAATGAATTCACGGTGTTCTTATTTCAATTTCCAGGAGTGTATTATCATAAGAGGAACTAATATCATTGAATTATTTTCTTTGCAAAACTCAAGACTACTGAAGGTATGTTTGCGCAATGCTAGTTGTAAGATTATTGCAAGACCTAAGTCACATTTGAACGTTTGTAAAATCATTTCATTCAGAATATAATTAATTTTTGCCAGCAATATTGCATTACTGATTATAATCCATCCCAAAAACCATCAACGTAAAACTTTGCAAAATTTTATTGTTGTCATGAAAAAGTTTAACTATGAATTATGTAACTTCAGTCAAATTAATTCAAGAATAACGTCAGCTTTGCTATTAAAAAATAACGTCAGCTTTGGTAATAAATACAGCGACTTATTATGACAGCCCACCAGCATCTGGTAGAGTATAATAAAACAGAACTAGTCTATTCATGTCGCAGTTCGATGTAGCAGTCAGATGGCAATCCAGTAACAGTAAAAAAAGGTAAAAAACAGTTTTGGGTTATTGCAGGTAACGACTGAGGGCCACGACGACGACACATTCTATGTTTCGTCGAAATAATCAGAAAATCATTTTTAATAGGCAGCATTTAAATTTGTATGTGAAGATTGAGAAAAAGAATTAATTTCAAAGGTAAGATCTCATTTGTTATTATTAAGCAAGAGATAGAAATCCTAAGGGAAGGTTGCGTCACAAAAGAGATATAGAGTAGACGGGAAGGTTTCAGTTTATTATTTCGTAACTGTAATTAGATGATTGATTTCTAACAATGTAGCGAGTACACTGTCCTCTAAAGAGGAAATTAGAGAATTTTTCGCACAGTTTAGTTTTCCTGTTCCTTGCCGCATCTTTGTAATGGTTACTCGTAAACATACATGAGGTTTAGGCTCGTGTTTACGAATTATTTAACTCGTTAAATACGCAGTCCAGTCACATTAATGTCACCACAGCCTATGTTCGATGTCAACGTCCAGTGACCACTCACAGGCTGCAGGTGGCAGCACTAGAAGTGGAGGGTATATAAAGCGTGTCGGGTGAGTGGCGGGGAGCGCAGTAAACACTGCAGTCATTGTGTAATGCGGAAACAGAGAGATTTATCTGACACCTAAAACGGCATCACCATTGGCTTCCGGGTCAGGAGTGGAAGTAATTTCGAAACGGCTACATTTGTAAACTGTTCGCATTCCACTGTGGTGAAAGTATACTGCGCATAGAAAAACTGCGCTACCCACAACTGGCGACAAGGCAGCTGTGGTGGGCCAACGGCCAAATATGACGAGGGTCAACGACGGCTGTGGAGATGTGTACCGGAGAATAAACAAGCAACTGTTGAACAACTGAGCGCCCAGATGAATCTAGGGGCTACCAACAGTGTCTCCGCAGTGGCACAGTAAACTATGACGAAATATTTACCTCACTGTTTCGAAGATTGGTTTTTAATTAGTGCTGAGTTTACAGCGCCTAAAAGCTACGTTGTTATGGTTCATAAATTTTTTCTTGAAAAGTGATCCTAGATGGTTCCCTGATGGTGACGACGAGCTTTCCTGTAACACACTCGTATCAGGCCTGCTGTAAACACATGTTTGCTAACTTGCCCTCGTACGAATTCATATCACAGAATGTGTCCTGTACTTGGGAACATTCAAGGAAGCCCCCACCCCCTCCAAGGCAGAAATAGCAACACAGTGCCGTTCCGCCACATGCCATACGGGCGACAACTGTTATTATTATTTATGCCAAGAAAGGCACTGAATCCTTACTACTACAAGCAAAGGGAGAGGAGCACACTTTGAATAGTTCCGCCATGCTCTCAGAAATGTGTCACCTGCTGTTGGCTGACTCTCCCCACCACATGGGAAGATGGAGAACAGAGATCCTAGCGTTTAAAACCCTAGGTTTACTTTGCCCAAGGAGTTTACTCGGTCTCAGCCATGCGGAGGCCAAACCTGCGACGGCCGATCTCAGACCAATGATTTAGGGCTCTGCATTTTCACGTCTTACCTCTCTTCCATTAGCACTGTTAGTACTATACACCCCATAGCTCTCGAATCTTTTGTGTAGTCCCTCTGTACTAACTACGTGCTTCTTGTCTAGTTGCTCAAAGGCAGAAAATACACAACTACTGAACTTCAGTGTTGTTGCCTCGGCATTACCTTTCTCCGAAAGTTCCGTTAATAACCGAGTCCAGTGCAGGTGTCCCTTCCGTAGGACACATAGCCAATTTGCAGCGTTACTCTTATTGTTGAGTGCTCGCACGCCTGAATGTAACGCACGGACGGCCCGGTCACAACAAAGATACTGGAGAGATAAAATATTTCATAAGTTTCATACAGATATTTGATTGTTTTTAATTATTTCTTGATAAGTTTCATTGACAAAGCTTTGCAGGTGATAAATAATCTAGATCTCTGCCTTTCGTCAAAGTGACCCAAAAAATGTACTTTCTCAGACTCCCGTGTAGTTGTTTCAGTAGAGATTGCACGTCTACAACATAAGACAAAAATTATTTTCGTAGACCGCACGCCCTACATATTTCTCTGTTCTCACAGTATACGGGAAAGAAACCGATTCAGCATTTACGAAGATAATATCTGACTTGACTTACTTGGCCCCCACGGGGACATGGGGCATCCAGGAGGACTCCATCTCTGTCTTTGGCCATTTCTCTTAATTCCACCCAGATCTCGCCAGCTATCCTTACTTCCCTTCCATCTTCCTCTTCAATGTACCTCTAGTCTGCCTCTCTTCGTTGTTCCTTGGGGATCCAATTTCAGTGCTTTCATTTTGACTGCTCCGTCTCGCTTTCTCACAGTTTCTCTTACGTACCTGTATCTGTTTTTCTATAGGTGTCTTGTCTTTTCTGGCCACCAGATATTCGTCATGCGCTGGAGACACATATTTATGAAGCCCTGAAACTCTAATGTTATCTTTTCATACAGTTTTATATAGTTTCTGCCATACGGATGGAACAGTCTTCACATTTCTATAAAAAATAAAAATTTTAGTTTTGCATGTGATGTTTCCGTTTCTCCATATTGGATACAGTTGTATGAAGGCAGCATTTACCTTCTTTATGCAGTTCTTCATATCTTCTCTGGCTCCACCATTTTCTATCACTACGTTACCCAGTGAAACGTCCCCTTTGAAAAATTACTGACACACAATATTTTTTAGCGCAACTCAATCCGACTTTCAATAATCTCTACAAAAGAATGGCCCTGACTAACATTAACCTATACCTTTCACAAATCACTTACCTCACAAAAATCTTCGTTACTCGAACTACAGCAATACAGCGAGCGCCACTACTGCCAGCTAAATAAAAGATTCAAACTATGGAAGGCACTAACTACTGATAGGCATAGTTAGCAAATGAAAGATTTTAATAGAGAACAAACAATGTATTTACCTTAATAGTCATAATATATATAGCAGTTCATGACATCCAGTCTTAAAAATTTCAAAACTCCGCCATCTCTCTCCCCACATCCACCACTGCTGGCGGCTCACCTCCAACTGCGCAACGCTACGCGCTGTTCACATCCATCTGCCGCTGCCCAACACTACAATGGCAGACAACAATGCAAACTAGCCACAGACTGCACACAGCACAGCCAGTGATTTTCATACAGAGCGCTACGTAACGTTGCCAATAAGAAAACAAACAGCCTACTTACATAGCCCCTATGCTCCCCACAAAAAATTTTACAAATTGTTTTGGGCACTGGCCAATACAGATTAGAAAAATTTTTTCATAATTACAGTAAGAAGGATATCAAATGCACACACTTATTAATACAATGTTGGTCAAAAGCTAAAATTTTCTTACAGTCCATAAAGACAGTCCTGATCATTCATCACAGTAAAACTGCCGTTTCTTTTCTCAAAGTCTGAGCAATAAAAGACAATGCACACGGAAGTAGTGGATTTCCATGCTGTCTTGAAGAAGTAGTGTTGTCCTTCCAACGGAAAGACAGTGCTGACTCTTGACATGCTGACAGGTAATGGGCCACAACAGAGCAAACCCACAGCAGAGTCATTCGACGTTTTGAAGAATATTGATAGGTAGTTCAACACAGAGCAGACCCACTGTAGTCCTGGTAGAGACTACGGTATTGGTGGTCCACCAGAGGTGCAGACCCACTGCAGTACTTGTAGAAATAATGGTATTGGTAGGCCATCAAAGATGCAGACCCACTGCAGTCCATGTAGAAATTGGTATCGATGGGTCATCAAAGATGCAGACCCACTGTAGTCCTTTTAGAGATGGCCAGCAGCCATCTGTTGTGACTGTGCAGGTGCACAATCACCATTGAAGAGTCTTGCGGATAATGTAGCAAGTCTATAACCACCACTTGTGCACTCACAAAGTTTTTAGAATTGTCCTCAGAACCAGCAATGCTGTTATCCAGTCCCTTGCTGAATTATTAACACAGGTGCAAACACTAACAGCCCCTACTTCTCACATATTGTCCAAATACTATGACCAACAGAAACGTGTGCAGTGAAATGGAACTTACAAGTTACTTAATTTGATGAACTGGTGTCAATTACAATTTTATAACATAAGAATACAATTACAAAGGTACAAAATACATCATTAAAGAACATAACAATACAGATAACATTTGTAGTAACACAAACTTTACAAGAGAATAGAAATAAACATATACATCAGTGTTAGAGGAATTATGAAATAAGTAAATACATAAAATATCAGAATAACTTTTGAAACATCAACTTCACACATGAGCATTAAAACAAAACAGAATAAATAATGTCTAGACATCTTTACAAAGTAAATAACATATTATTAGAAAAATTCTACAACATAACTCTTATTAGCTAAACACATAAAGACAGGAAAAACGCAAATATACAAGAGTACACAAATACATAGAGGGATAACACAATGGAAAGGACAGGGTTCGTTTTCAGTGTAACATTGGGTACTGCAGTCCAACTCAAAACTTCATTCCATAGATCTTTCGTCTTATTTCAACATTTGTTTTCACCAAAACATCCTATACAAGCATGCTTTCTGTATTTATATGTTCACATATTTCTTACCTCATTATTTATTTTCCATTATCTTACATCATTTATTTCCAAAAAATCCTACCTAAACTTGTTGTCTCTAAACCCTACTTTTTGTTCATATCCTCTTTCAAAATACTTTTTTTTGCCAAACCATATTCTTATACCTTCTCAATGCATTTCTTCCAATTCATCACAACTCGTTCTCTTATATAGCCTACCCCATTTTAAGCTAACTTAAATCTACTGAGCTCAGATATACACTCCTGGAAATGGAAAAAAGAACACATTGACACCGGTGTGTCAGACCCACCATACTTGCTCCGGACACTGCGAGAGGGCTGTACAAGCAATGATCACACGCACGGCACAGCGGACACACCAGGAACCACGGTGTTGGCCGTCGAATGGCGCTAGCTGCGCAGCATTTGTGCACCGCCGCCGTCAGTGTCAGCCAATTTGCCGTGGCATACGGAGCTCCATCGCAGTCTTTAACACCGGTAGCATGCCGCGACAGCGTGGACGTGAACCGTATGTGCAGTTGACGGACTTTGAGCGAGGGCGTATAGTGGGCATGCGGGAGGCCGGGTGGACGTACCGCCGAATTGCTCAACATGTGGGGCGTGAGGTCTCCACAGTACATCGATGTTGTCGCCAGTGGTCGGCGGAAGGTGCACGTGCCCGTCGACCTGGGACCGGACCGCAGCGACGCACGGATGCACGCCAAGACCGTAGGATCCTACGCAGTGCCGTAGGGGACCACACCGCCACTTCCCAGCAAATTAGGGACACTGTTGCTCCTGGGGTATCAGCGAGGACTATTCGCAACCGTCTCCATGAAGCTGGGCTACGGTCCCGCACAGCGTTAGGCCGTCTTCCGCTCACGCCCCAACATCGTGCAGTCCGCCTCCAGTGGTGTCGCGACAGGCGTGAATGGAGGGACGAATGGAGACGTGTCGTCTTCAGCGATGAGAGTCGCTTCTGCCTTGGTGCCAATGATGGTCGTATGCGTGTTTGGCGCCTTGCAGGTGAGCGCCACAATCAGGACTGCATACGACCGAGGCACACAGGGTGATTGTCTAGGTGACACTGAGTAGTGCACGGTACATCCAAACCGTCATCGAACCCATCGTTCTACCATTCCGAGACCGGCAAGGGAACGTGCTGTTCCAACAGGACAATGCACGTCCGCATGTATCCCGTGCCACCCAACGTGCTCTAGAATGTGTAAGTCAACTACCCTGGCCAGCAAGATCTCCGGATCTGTCCCCCATTGAGCATGTTTGGGACTGGATGAAGCGTCGTCTCATGCGGTCTGCACGTCCAGCACGAACGCTGGTCCAACTGAGGCGCCAGGTGGAAATGGCATGGCAAGCCGTTCCACAGGACTACATCCAGCATCTCTACGATCGTCTCCATGGGAGAATAGCAGCCTGCATTGCTGCGAAAGGTGGATATACACTGTACTAGTGCCGACATTGTGCATGCTCTGTTGCCTGTGTCTATGTGCCTGTGGTTCTGTCAGTGTGATCATGTGATGTATCTGACCCCAGGAATGTGTCAATAAAGTTTCCCCTTCCTGGGACAATGAATTCACGGTGTTCTTATTTCAATTTCCAGGAGTGTATATACTAAGGAACAAGGCAATGCAGCAGCACAAAGTTCAAGCAGAAAAAAATATTACACTAAAGACAACAATGCAGACAAGGGAAAGGTATGTTTACATCGTAATGTCTATGTAATTAAAGAGGTGCACCACAAAAACTAATTCTACACAAAATTACCAAGTATTTGAAAAGAAAATTATATATGCAGTTACTGTTATTAGTCCCTTCTTATTGTTCTTTCCATTCCAAGAGCTCCTTTTTCGAAGAATGTGAATCATAAAGTAATTATTTAATAGATCTGTTCACAGAAAATGTTCACATTAGCAAACGCATTTAATTTTATTTTATGAAACCAATGCTGCAAGACAGGTGGAAACCAGATATCAAATGAAATAAGCAACTATGTACAAAGTAAAGCATAAAATAATCATTCAGTAGTCATGAGGCATTTCATAAGTTAGTAGAAATTCTCTGAATTCTCGTAGATAGACACTTGTCCTAATCAGGTGTGCAGATGTAAGAATGTTTCCAAGTTATGAGCGTGTCGTATTTGCGGTGCTTTCTACAAAGGAATGTCAATAGCGAGGTTAATGGCCTCCTTTTTTCTCCACCTGTGCCTCTGAAAGGCACACACTAATGGCTTTTTTTCCAGGCAACTGTCGCGCTGCTGAGTGCTTACAGTGACCTACCTTCCTTACCAAAATATTTACGACATCAGTTTCCGCTACAGTGGTTGGTTGGTTGGTTGGTTGGTTGGTTTGGGGAAGGAGACCAGACAGCGAGGTCATCGGTCTCATCGGATTAGGGAAGGACGGGGAAGGAAGTCGGCCATGCGCTTTGAAAGGAACCATCCCGGCATTTGCCTGGAGCGATTTAGGGAAATCACGGAAAACCTAAATCAGGATGGCCGGACGCGGGATTGAACCGTCGTCCTCCCGAATGCGAGTCCAGTGTCTAACCACTCCGCTACAGTGACAGTTTGATAGAAATAAGATTTCACAGGTCGAAATATTTGCGTTCCAAATCTGTAGAAACAAAATCCTATAAATATAACAGTGTCCAAAAAATTTTCGCCGGAATTGTGATACATTCACGCATTTACACACATTTCATAACTCTTAAAGTACGATTCTTGGTTTCCAACATCCTTTTCCACAAGTCAGAGTCCCTAACCACTACTCATTATTCCTTACCTTATTACACATATACATATTCATCAACACGTCTTCAATATTTCATCATAATAAATACATAGCATAATCAGATTCCTCATATAGCATCATCTCATTGATAATAAACATACCTCAACAACATAATACGATTTCATCTTCATCTACATCCTCTTCCATTTCCATAATATTGTCCTCAAGTACATCGCCCTTGTATAGACCCTCTATATACTCCTTCCACCTTTCTGCTTTCCCTTCCTTGCTTAGAACTGGGTTTCCATCTGAGCTCTTGATATTCATACAAGTCGTTCTCTTATCTCCAAAGGTCTCTTTAATTTTCCTGTAGGCAGTATCTATTTTACCCCTAGTGAGATAAGCCTCTACATCCTTACATTTGTCCTCTAGCCATCCCTGCTTAGCCATTTTGCACTTCCTGTCGATCTCATTTTTGAGACGTTTGTATTCCTTTTTGCCTGCTTCATTTACTGCATTTTTATACATCGTCGTTGTAATAATAACATCATAAAACCTCAGTCAAATCTCAAAAACGTCATAGCTTTCTGCAATAATTTCAAAACCTAAAAAAAATTCTCTGCTCATTTAAATAGTGTCATCCACCTCAAACATACTTTAAATATCATGACCCATACCAAATACATCATTCAAAGCTCTCATAGTATCACAATGATTCTGAAAAAAATATGAAGAGTTCACGAAGTACATACAAAATACAATTTCATAAATGTGAAGTTACCCAACTGTGTAATTGCAGAAACATGTGTCACTGATGTAGTATAATAAATGTTTATCTCTCAGTTAAATTTGTGTGTTAGAGAAATGTGGTCCCGATGTGTAAAGTTGTATAAGCAAATACCATATTAGCTAGGGCTCCTTGTGCTTGCCAAATACATGGTACACAAGTAAGCGTGTACCCCCTGAGGATTAATGTAATTATACCATCAGGTGTTACAGATTACAGAAATGGAATTAAATGTATCAAGGAAAACTTTCATTGTAATTCAAAAATCTTGAAAAATAAATGGTTTAAGTACAAAATTAATCACTCAAATGCGTCTCCTGTAGTGCTGAATGTACATCTAGCTGTAAGATGATTCTGTGGAACTGTCGTAGTTATCGTCCTCTGTAAGCAAAGTTCTGCTGAAGTCAATGTACTTACCTCATCATAAACGAAAGTGAAATGCTTTGCGTATAGATATCGTAGTTATTACGTACCTTACCTTGATCAAGAAAGTACTATAATGTAACGTATTGTTGTGATACAAAAAAGGCTGTCTCATTGTAGTTATACCACAAAAGTTACTACTAAAACATGTTTTACTTTCCAGAAGAATTCAGAAAAACTGTGCAGATATAAAGCAGATACAGCACAAAAGCAACAATGTTAATTGTGTCACACATTAATAGCGTCGTGATATAATTGTGTAGCTGTCAAAGAAACCAAATGCTAAGTCATCTTTAGTCCCACAGAAAGTACTTCAAATAAAGAATGTCTTTTCAAGTAAACCAAAATGTTGCATTAAAATCTCATTAGCAGTACAATTTCTAAGTATGTAAGCCTGATAGTCGTTACGTAATCGTGCAACTTGTTGCAAGAATGTACAACACTGTGTCGTCTGTTCACTATAACAATGCATTCGTAATTACTGTCTAAATAAGTTGCCCAGGTTCTTGACTGGATATTTAACTTCACACATTGTTGCATGGTAACAGTTTCTTAAGTCTGACAAAGCATACTAGCAATGTGAAGTGAAAAGTTTTATGGCAAAGACAAAGTTAAAAAGCAGATTATCTTTCAATAAACTGTTTTACATGTGAAATGTGGTGTAAACCTTTATTCTTCCTAGTACGCAGAGTTTCAACTTCAACGCAATTATCATGTGGTATACGTCGGATTCTGTAAGGTCCATTGTAAACTAGAAAGAATTTGTGACTCAAGTGTTTCTTCTTATGTGACAATGAATGAGCTTTAATGAGAACTTTCTGACCAATATATAATTTCTTTGCATTTGCTTTACTGTATAGTTTTCTCTTTTTGTCTGCTGCACATTTTATATTTTTAATGGCCAAATCAATTATGTCTTTGTGTCGAAGTTTACGTGTATTCGGGAAAGGTACAAGCTCTCTGATTCTGTTCGGTGGTTCTTCATTCTTCAGTACAAGAGTAGGTGGTAAAGCAGTGGAGTCATGAGGAATTTCATTCAGCACATTTTGAAATATGTGTAAATATCTGTCCCAATACTGATGCTTTCTGTGACAATAAAGTCTGCAAAGCTTATTGATTTCTTTCATAATCCCTTCAGACGGGTTACAATGTGGTGAGCACAATGAAATAAAAACAGGTTTGATTTTATGGTTCCAAAGCATGCGTGACCAAACAGCAGATCTGAATTGCGGTCCGTTATCTGAAATGACTTTAGCAACGTGGCCAACTTCACGTAAGAAATTTTTAACAAAGGCGTTGGATACAGACCGTCCAGTGGCTTTACGTAACGGAGTGAAAGAAACAAATTTTGAAGTAAGTTCAACAGCGACTAGAACGTACGAAAATCCATTAGATGTTCTGACAAGCGGTCCCAAGAGATCAACAGCAGCAAATTCTTTTAATTTAGAAGGAATGATAGGAAACAACGGAGCACGATGTGAGATAGTAGATGGTTTCGCCTTTTGACAAAGTTTACAAATAGACAAGACTCTTCAAATTCTCTTTTCCATATTGTTAAAATAACAAGTCGTCCGAAGAATATGATAACATTTTCGTGGGCCAAAATGTGCATAGCTGAAATGAATGTACCAAATGAGCTTATTAACAAAATCGTCAGGAATGCAAAGTACCCATAGCTTGTCATCAACAGTGCAGCGTTTGAACAGTATGTTGTTTCTAATCAGATAATAATGCCGAATCTGTCTGTGTGTCTTTTCATGCCATTTGCTTTTGATGTCTTTCCAAATCGGATCTTTATCTTGTTCGTGAGCAATGTCCTTTAAAGATGTGGTGATGAAGTTTTCAAAGGCGACTTTCTGAATGTAAAGAATACTGAAATTTTTCTCGAGGTTGCCTTCTGTGTTACTTTTCTCAAGCCCAGCCGGTACGCGTGACAGTGCGTCCGCAACAATGTTCTCCTTGCCGGGAATGTAGACTATTGTGAAGTGGAATTCTTGCAGAAACAATGCCCAACGTTTTAACCTGTCATGATTTAATTTTGAAGACATAAGAAATTGTAATGCACGATGATCACTGTATACTTTTACGTGCTTACCAGAAAGAAAGAAACGGAATTTGTTAAATGCCCAAACGATAGCTAAAGCTTCTAATTCAGTAACGGAATAATTTTTTTCGGATTTTGTTAGCACTCGGCTAGCAAAAGCAATGGTTTTCTGAACAGTAGTGTCATTTTCTGTGGCTTCTTGAAATAAATGGACACCAAGACCGACTTTAGAAGAATCCGTGCTAAGGCAGAAATCTTGTGACAGATCTGGATGAGCTAGTATTGGCGCGTTAAGTAACGCTTCTTTCAAAGAATTGAATTCCAACTGTGCTTGTTCATCCCAGTTCCAAATAATATTTTTTCCAGTGAGAGAACAAAGTTTTGGTGTAACTAGAATTTGCATATTCAGAAAACGACGGTAAAAATTTACGAGACCTAGAAAACTGCGGACTTGTTTTTTTTTTTTTTTTTTTTTTTTTTTTTGTGTATGGAACTGGAATGGCTCTGATTGCTTCTAACTTTTCAGGATCCGGCTGAATGCCTTCAGAAGAAATAATATGTCCAAAAAACTTCACCTTTGTCCTACCGAATTCAGACTTTTCCAAGTTAACTGTAATTCCAGATTCTGCAAAAATACGTAACAAACTGTTGAGGATGCGATTATGTTGTTCCCATGAGGCTTCTGCTATCAGAATATAGTCAACATATAAGGTGATGTGACGTTTTAAGAACTCAGGTAATATGGAATTTAGCCCGCAAATGAATGCTGCCGAAGAAATGTTCAAACCAAAAGGAAGTTTGCGAAACTGATAAGAAACGCCGAAACAAAGGAAAGGTGTGTATTTTCTACATTCTGGATGAAGTTCGATCTGATAAAAGCTGGATCTGAGATCAATGGAAGACAACACTTTTACGCCATTAAAATTTTGAAGAAGTTCTTCCAACGTTTGCGGCCTGTCTGTTTCAGGAATGATGATAGTACTGATTTGTCTCGAATCTAAGACAAGTCTGATCGATCCATTTTTCTTCTCAACAACATGTAATTGATTGTTGTATGAGCTTACTGCAGGCTCAATAATGCCTTCGTCAAGCATAGATTGTATTTCTGTTCTAACACGGTCCCTATAATGTGCCGGAATTACGTATGGTCTAACACAAAATTTAGTATGCTCACGAACACGAAACTGGTATTGAAATCCCTTGATTGTTCCTGTTTTGTGAGTAAAAACTGTGGAATGTGCTTGTAAAATCTCAAAAAGGTCTTGCTTATCAGTGTCATTACAATTCTCAATTGTTTGAATTTTATTCTGAATTAACTCATTAGTATCAAATGCGCCATCGATATCGTACCTGTCAGTACTTGCAGAGTGATTGTTAGTGTCAAGTTCCGTCGAAAATTCCATACTGTTGTCTAACAGGAGGTAAAGCCGATTAATTTCTTCGTCATGGTTTGAGAGCCAATCTTCAAATTTCAAAGCTATTGACTTACCTTCTTTCTCTAAACTTATTTCAGCATCGTGAAAGTTTAAGATTGCTTTGTATTCATTAAAAAAGTCTACTCCCAATATAATTTTCGTCGACAATAATGGAACAATAAGAAAACTCATAGAGAAGCTGTGGCTTTGACAAAAGAATTCTAAGTTGGTTTGTTGGCGTACATCTACACTTTTTCCAAAGATTGCACCTTGTAATTTAATCTTACGTAACGGAAGTGTGGGGCAATCGTTCGATTTGTTGCATTTGCTAAAGACTGTTTCACTAATTACTGAAATGGGACTGCCAGAGTCAAGTACTGCCGTAAATTTTACGTCATTTACTGTAATGTGAATCACAGGATATGCAATATTGTTATGTTTTACGTCGTGTTCCTGGAGTAAGATGTCCCTAATGTCTTCCATTTTTACGTAATTACTAGCTACGGCAGCTGCGTCGTCAGTTTCATAAGTACGTTTTGTGGCTGCCAGCGGTATGAGTCATTGCCTATTGTCTCTTTGTTGGAGCGTGTCGTTATTGGGATTTGGAGACCTAACTTCTACAAATTCACCTTGTCAAGAGGGCCCTGCTCTGTTTGAATCCCGCCAGTTCTGATGCAGTTCAGCTCTGTCGTTACGATCATATCGTCTGTCGTCATGTCTACATCTACATCTATACTCCGCGAGCCACCTTACGGTGTGTGGCGGAGGGTACTTATTGTACCACTATCTGATCCCCCCTTCCCTGTTCCATTCACGAATTGTGCGTGGGAAGAACGACTGCTTGTAAGTCTCCGTATTTGCTCTAATTTCTCGGATCTTTTCGTTGTGATCATTACGCGAGATATATGTGGGCGGTAGTAATATGTTGCCCATCTCTTCCCGGAATGTGCTCTCTCGTAATTTCGATAATAAACCTCTCCGTATTGCGTAACGCCTTTCTTGAAGTGTCCGCCACTGGAGCTTGTTCAGCATCTCCGTAACGCTCTCGCGCTGACTAAATGTCCCCATGACGAATCGCGCTGCTTTTCGCTGGATCATGTCTATCTCTTCTATTAATCCAACCTGGTAAGGGTCCCATACTGATGAGCAATACTCAAGAATCGGACGAACAAGCGTTTTGTAAGCTACTTCTTTCGTCGATGAGTCACATTTTCTTAGAATTCTTCCTATGAATCTCAACCTGGCGCCTGCTTTTCCCACTATTTGTTTTATGTGATCATTCCACTTCAGATCGCTCCGGATAGTAACTCCTAAGTATTTTACGGTCGTTACCGCTTCCAATGATTTACCACCAATGGCATAATCGTACTGGAATGGATTTCTGCCCCTATGTATGCGCATTATATTACATTTATCTACGTTTAGATTCCATAGTTTCTTTCTTGTCGGTCACGTGGTGGAGAATTTCTCCCTGAATCGTAACTGCGCGCTGGACCGTTGCGTCTAAAGTTATTGTGACGCCCTTGATAATAATTATTTTGGTTCCCAAATTGTCTGTTTCTCTGATTGTCTCTGTGATAGTCACTACCGTGGAGAGGTGATCTTTCCCTGTAATTATTACTACTCTCTGCCAACGGTTGTCATACGGGTGGTGTCTGTTTTGGTCACGATTTGTGTTGTGAGAATAGCCTTTTCGTGTCCAGTTATTATTTCTTTCATCGCGGAATTGCGACGGATGTGACCTGTAATTGTTGTGTTCCTGTTTTCGCGTTCTGCGATCGTCAGTGTCAATTTCTAATTCTTGTAAGAGTACCTGAAAAGCTTCAATGTCGTCTTTGTAACGTCCTGCCAAAATAATATGTCGTAAATGTTCAGGGAATTTGATTAAGCAAATGCGGATGAGTTCTGAGGGGCTGTATGGGTTTGACAGGTACTGATTCTTGTGCAACATGTCTTCAAAATATTTCACAAGACTGGAAAATTCAGATTGTTCGAAATGTTTCATCATTATGATGCTATGTTTTACTCGGTCTTGTGTAGCTTGAGACCAGTATGCTGAGAGGAAGGCATGATAAAATTCTCCTTCACTGTGGAAATCGTGAATGACCGATCGCATTCTTACAGCTGGTTCATTCTCTAAACAGCCAC
Organism: Schistocerca nitens; assembly: GCF_023898315.1. Taxonomy (NCBI): domain Eukaryota; kingdom Metazoa; phylum Arthropoda; class Insecta; order Orthoptera; family Acrididae; genus Schistocerca; species Schistocerca nitens. The sequence goes on from NC_064620.1 coordinate 273,959,642, forward strand.
ACATAAATTCTAATCTGTGCTCTAATGACCAGTTGGGAGGAAAACAATGAGAGAACTGATGGAGCCATGCTTGTGGATGAATGTCGTTGCCAGAATTCTTAAATGTTTTGAATTTACGTGTAGTAATGAACAGCTTATAGTCAAAATCATCATGTAGGCGAGTCGCATGTCGGTCATTGTTACGTCGTTTCGGCGGTTCCATCTCAAAATTCGGTGTACCTTGCCAATTTCTTTCATAATTTCCGAAGTGCCCTGAGTTATTATTTTGTGGCTGTTCCGTATTTCTAAGTCCCTCGTCCCGTATTGAAGCGCGAGTGTCCTCTAAAATACGTAATTCTTGTATTACCTGTGTCAACTGATCTTGTACTTCCCGGATTTCTCTTTGGTGTTGCGTATTAATTTGATTCTGATTTTGTTTGAATTTCCTAATTTGTTCGCACTCGTCTGTGTCATTAAAGACTACCGGTTTTGTGTCATTCATATTATCATCTACCTTCGTAGATAAATTATTTAGCTGATCCGAAAGTTCAACTACTTTGTCTGATAATGAACTAATTTCCTCCATGTGTCTTTCTGAACCAATTTTCAGAGTATCTACTGTGTCCTTTAAGTTTTCCTGAGTTTTTGCAAGTTGCGTGACCGAATCGGTAGATGCAACTGAGTCAGTTTTAGCTTGAAAGGTGTCGTGATTTTCATGAACTATAGTTTGCAGTTCCTTTATGGCTGCTTCGTGATTCTGTAATGCATTTTCATGACGCGAAAAAATAGGTTGGAAATGCTCACAAATTTGTGTTTTTACGTCATTACAGACTTTTTGACATTTCGATTCGATTTTATGTAACTCAGTAGTTAAATCTTCACATGTTTGTTCAAGTGTGATGTCTAACTTTTGAAGATTTTGTTCCATTGTGTCTAACTTTTGAAGATTTTGTCCCATTTGTTTCTGATTTTGTTCAAGCGTTGTGTCGAACTTTTGAAGATTTTGTTCCATTGTGTCTAACTTTTGAAGATTTTGTTCCATTGTGTCTAACTTTTGTAGCCTTTGTCCCATTTGTTGCATTAACTGTAATAACAATGCACTGGTGTCTGAAACATGTTCCTCAGTGCTTTTCGGCAGTGAAGTTGCACCGGCAACATTCACATTTTGACAAGCAGAAAATATGTCTTGACTTATTTGAGAAAACGGTGAAGACCCAAAACCTGAATCTGCAGTAGTTGCAAAATTGTGTCCTGTCATTCCCGATTCCTGAGGCGGGCTGTTGCCGACCGATCGATCGATAATGCTTCCCTGTTCACTAATTGTTTCACTGTCTACACCATTGTTTGCCGCCCGCTCCACTTCCCTATACACAATTACCAAATTACTACTTTGAACATTAGTTAATTCATTTCACGGTGGCGCTAACACACTGCTTTCGTCTTCACTGTCATTTCTCAGTTTACTTTGGAGCCTAGTATTAGGTTTTTCACAAGCTATTATTGTCACAATATTTCACACGACAACACAGAAAAGCACAATTTGAAGAGCACAATAAGAAAACACATTAACATAGCATTGAAAATGATATCTCGTTAGTTGCAAGCGCAGCTGCGAAATACTTGGTGCAAATTTACATGCATGCCACAACTGTTTTACTGTACAACAATGAAAGACTGCAACTACAAAGGAAGGAGATTCTCTCTACAATTACGCGCTAGTAATAAACTAAAGCTACACTAATTACACAAACTACAAGAAAAAATCAGAAGATTCCAGTGAGGTATCCTCGGCTAAGGGTCGACATATGAAACGTCCCCTTTGAAAAATTACTGACACACAATATTTTTTAGCGCAACGCAATCTGACTTTCAATAATCCCTACAAAAGAATGGCCCTGACTAACATTAACCTATACCTTTCACAAATCACTTGCCTCACAAAAATCTTCGTTACTCGAACTACTGCAATACAGCGAGCGCCACTACTGCCAGCTAAATAAAAGATTCAAACTACGGAAGGCACTAACTACTGATAGGCATAGTTAGCAAATGAAAGATTTTAATAGAGAACAAACAATGTATTTACCTTAATAGTCATAGTATATATAGCAGTTCATGATATCCAGTCTTACAAATTTCAAAACTCCGCCATATCTCTCCCCACATCCACCACTGCTGGCGGCTCACCTCCAACTGCGCAACGCTACGCGCTGTTCACATCCAGCTGCCGCTGCCCAACACTACAATGGCAGACATCAATGCAAACTAGCCACAGACTGCACACAGCACAGCCAGTGATTTTCATACAGAGCGCTACGTAACGTTGCCAATAAGAAAACAAACAGCCTGCTTACACCAGATACAGGAATGAATTGACGATCTGCACTTCCTGCTCCCATTCAAGTTGCGGCAGTTCCATGGTCCTGGAATTTATTCCCACTTCCTTTGTTTTACCTAAGTGTATCTTGAACCCAGCAAGCATTGCTTCTTTTTTCAGTGAGTTTCATTTAACTTTCATATTCATCAACCTTTGCGCCAATAAAACAGTGTCATCTTTGAAACCCAAGTCCTCCAGACGTTCATGGGTGCCCCATTGGCTTCCCCGTCTCCTGCTCGCTGTGATTCTCATACCTGGGTCAAGTGCAAGTAGGAAGATGGGTGGTGACAAAGTACAACCCTTCCGGATCCCCCGCTGTTACGTCTATTGGATGTGTGAGATTTCCCTTGTGGAGCGCACAACATTGGTAGCCATCATACAGATCTATGATCTTCTGTGGTACACACTATTTCCGCAACACCTATCACAGCACTCGATGTTTCACAGAATCAAAGGCCTTTTCAACATCAATGAATGCCAGGTATATGGTTGCCTGGAATTCTTTGTTTTGCATTAATGCGATCCTAGAATATTAATAAGATCAGCACGACAACGTTGTGCCTGAAAACTCAGCCTGTTCTTTCAAATGGTTAAAATGGCTCTGAGCACTATGGGACTTAACATCTGTGGTCATCGGTCCCCTAGAACTTAGAACTACTTAAACCTAACTAAACTAAGGACATCACACACATCCAAGCCCGAGGAGGATTCGAACCTGCGACCGTAGCGGTCGCGCGGTTCCAGACTGTAGCGCCTAGAACCGTTCGGCCAGCCTGTTCTTTACTCTGTCGCTTTTCAACTGAATATTTAATCCCGTTTAAAATGGATGGGCATGACAGCAATGTAATAGAAGGCCAGTTCTCACAATCCGACAAATTTCCTTCTTTTGGGAAGTTTACCCCCAATACACTTTTGGGAATTTCTTTTCGAGCCGAATATGCTTCAGCAAGGGCTAGAGCATTTTAAGATTACGTTCCATTTACCGTAATTGCCGGTCAGGTAGACTGAGTTGATATTTTGAGAGGAGTGGTGTACTGGTTACTGAGAGGGAACATTTGATATGTTAGTTAATTAGCACGATTAAAGTATGGTGTGGACAGATAAATTCATGGTGTGGTAGGGATGAGACGCAGAATGCATCATCGGTACACTAGCTGGAAGAGGGTTATGAATGTCCAGACACAATGCCTGACAAAACAAAGTGAAGCATCCAGAAGACGTGAGCGGATGTCAGTCTCACTTTGTTCACACACACACACCATCAGCGGGTACGTGGGTGCTTAGAGCTCCAGTTCGCTATGAGAAGGTAAAGCAGCCACCAGACTGCATTAGTGTTGTTCGTTTATAACGTTACTACACCTGGTGTCGCATATAAAGGACGTGAACGGCGTCATTTGTTGAGTAATCATTGCGAACGACAGAGATGCCACCTACCTTTGGCGGACACCTTTGTTATCACCTGGCAAAGTTTCAAAGGGCCTTATTGCGGGTCTCCATTTGACCTGCTGGTCGAAACGTGCAATATCCAGATTTGTGGGGTATTTGGATGTGGCAGCGGTTCGATATTGGTCTGCATGGAAACGCTCGTCTTCAAAGTTCGAGGTGACCACGTATGGTTACCACAAGGGAGGATCGTCGTACTGCGTATTGTGCACCAAGCACATGGTAGCCTCTTCACAGTTGCACTCGCCATCCGAGAACAAGCAAAGGACCACCTGTAACAATGTGTGTCATCCCGGAGACAAGCCACGACTACAGCACGTAAGTATCGTACCACGCGTTCTCTTCGTCATCAATCATCCAACTGTTTGGATGCGGCCCACCACAAATACCTCTCCTGTGCGTCTCTCATCTTAGAGTAGAAATTGCAACCTATATCCTCAGTTATTTGCTGGGTGTATTCCAGCCTCTGCTTTCCTCTAGTTTTTACCTTGTACAGCTCCCTACAGTACCATGGAGGTTACTCCACGATGTCTTAACAGCTTCCATACCATCCTGCCCCTTCCCCTGTTTAGTATTTTCCATATATTCCTTTCATCTTCAATTCTCCAGAGAACCTCCTCATTCTTTACCTTAGCAGTCCATCTAAATTTCAACATTTTCGTCTGTAAGACCACATCTCAAATGCTTCGATTCTCTTCTCTTCTGGTTTTCCCACAGTCCATGTCCCGCTACCATGCAATGCTGTGCTCGAAATATATACTTGACAGCACAAAAAGTGGACCACACTTGAATTCCGATGTGTAGGCTGCACCTGACTGTATGAAATGTAGCGAAGCTGTGTCGCAGACCCTCTAAACCTTTTGCAGTACAGTCGTTTGACTATATACAATGGGTACCACAAGAGACTGTTATAGAACACTGCTTTTTATGGCGGCAAGTCCAGATGTAAACGAGTATCGTCATACAACAAATATTTTGAGACACGATATTAGAGAAGAGACAATTCTTAAAGCTTGTAAATTTAACTTCATTACAATAACTGGCACAGCAGAAGTCAAAAATGGCTCTGAGCACTATGGGACAACTTCTGAGGTCATCAGTCCCCTAGAACTTAGAACTACTTAAACCTAACGAACCTAAGGATATCACACACATCCATGCCCGATGCAGGATTCGAATCTGTGACCGTAGTGGTCGCGCAGTTCCGTACTGTAGCGCCTAGAACCTCTCGGCCACTCCAGCCGGCGCAGATGTCATGATGAGTTGTTGTTCATGATCAGAATTTGAACTCACTGTTAACCAAACAAAGCTCGCGTGTCTGATCGAGACAAGACTAGGCACAAAGAGACATTAAATATCGAAGTGTTCACCAGTATCGGTTTACAAAGCCGATGTTCAATCCTGGAAATAAATGACAACATATTTAGCACAGCACCAGGAACCCCATGAAGCTTATATTGCCCCTGAGAAGTAACTACAAAAGGTATGTAATAAATTGCAATGCCCAAATGTGAAATGCCAGAAGTAGAGTTGTGGTGATGGACATGGAGTAAACCTCAGTACCTGTACGAATTGTTAATCAACCACAATCAAATGTCAGATATTAAATATGTGATATTGGAACCTGAAACAACGATACAAACGATATTTTATTGGCAGGGATTCGAACACGGCACCTTTCACTGTTGTCTTATAGCTACGAACAGACATGAAATATTTATCGTTTCTTCACCAGCAACGAGATATGCACATGTGCGGCCAGAGGTGACGCAACGAAACATCTGTGCTGCCTCGGATTTCAACCCACACATATCATCGTTGTTGACCCCGCACAAAGAGGCGTCAGCTATTAAATTCCTTTTCACTAGTAGTTACGATCGCTCCATTTGCAGAGGCCTAGAGGAATATGGCATAATGAGAAAACAACAAAATGATAGGACAGTAGCATCTAAAACGGTTCATATCCAGAGAAAAATTGTAATCGGAGCTCGAATCCCAGCCCAGTGTCAATATTTTCAAAATCTCAAGGTCACTTACAATTAAAATGAAGATCCTATGACCTTTCATGATGATTGGTTAGTGAACTAAAAAACATTATTAGTGCAAGAAAGCTTACTAGAGACAGAATTTCTGCAAGCAGCGACTTCCGCTTCTGACAGCCAAAACTACTTCACCTTGTAAGTAGGCTGTTTAGGTTTTTATATTGGTAACGCCACGTAGCGCTCTGTGTGAAAATCACTGGCTGTGCTGTGTGCAGTCAGTGGCTGGGTGGCATTGTTGGAATAGTCGCTATTGTAGTGTTGGGCAGTTGGATGTGAACAGCGCATAGCGTTGCTCAGTTGGAGGTGAGCCGCCAGCAGTGGTGGATGTGGAGAGAGAGATAGCGGAGTTTTGAGAGCGGATGATCTGGACGTGTGTCCATCAGAGACAGTAAATTTGTAAGACTGGATGTCATGAACTGCTATATATATTATGACTTTTGAACACTATTAAGGTAAATACATTGTTTGTTCTCTATCAAAATCTTTCATTTGCTAACTATGCCTATCAGTAGTTAGTGCCTTCAGTAGTTTGAATCTTTTATTTAGCTGGCAGTAGTGGCGCTCGCTGTATTGCAGTAGTTCGAGTAACGAAGATTTTTGTGAGGTAAGTGATTTGTGAAAGGTATAGGTTAATGTTAGTCAGGGCCATTCTTTTGTAGGGATTATTGAAAGTCAGATTGCGTTGCGCTACAAATATTGTGTGTCAGTTTAGTGTTGATCAGAATAAGTAAACAGCGAAATGTCTGAGTACGTTCAGTTCTGCTCAGCTGTTTGAAAATCAAATAATGTAAGAGGTTTATCAGCACAGTAATTCATTAATTTTTCTAAGGGGACGCTTCAACGTCAGTTCTAGTCAGTAGCGAGTGGACATGTTTAACGTTGACTTGGAAACACGACACATTCCTGTGTTCTTTACGTGGCGTTACTGGAGGTGAGGAGGGTATTTTTGTGGCTGTTAAAAACCGGTACCCCAAGGGAATCGAACCCACACCTAAGCAATTACAAGCTAGCCTCAGTCCAACCATCCACAGAATTTCACATGTACTCGTATTAGCACGAAGTTTTTTTCTCATAATGGGGAACGCAGCACAGGGTGCAGAAGTGCTGAGTTCCAGTTGAGCTGTTGTTGAGAATATCTGTTTGTGGTCTACTAGTCAATGTTATGCAATGCGAATTGAAAGCCGTGATATGAAACCCATTCTTTTCCTTACTTTTTTAAACTGTATTCCATGTATCTCCTAAGAGCATAAGTCTGACAGTAGGTCAGCGACATTTTCATTCATTTTCTAGCAAGCCAGTAATAGAAAACTTTGTAGAAACGTGGTCTGTGAAAGGGCTCGTTGGAGTCTGCCATGGTAAGACCAATTTCAGGGCCATCAGCCAGCGGTAACTTGATACAGACTGTTGTCCGTCCAAGTGATCGCGAAGCATCGAGCTTAGAGCCTGTGATTTTCTGCGGACTTTTCTGCGCTCGAATTAGGAAGTATAACGTTATGTAACGTTGCGTATGATACAGTACTATGTTTCAGCATGCTCATTGGCGATTTTGTATGGCATCTTGCGATAAGCGTATTTAACTATGGTCTTATGTTCTTTAAGTTTTTAGTGTAGCTCGTACCACGACAACTTGAATATTTCTCATTTTTGACGTTATGAGTAGCGTCGTTTATGCATTAGAAAACAGAATCTAAAACGGAGTAAAGTCTAAAATTTGTGACATCGTGTTCTGTCTGTGTTTAATAAAAGGGTGAAAGCAGTGGAGGCAGTTCAAAACATCTGTACGCTGTGTGGAGTGCGTGTTATCGAGAAGTCAAGTTGTACAATTTCAAGTACGATCGTCTTGAGATAAATTTATCATGTTATACAGGATGACAATTATGGTGCATCTGATACTTGGCAAGTGTGATGACCAATGAACCTTCATGCGACACTTAACTTCAGTAGTCAAATTGAGGTTAAAAGGAGTAAAAGAGGATTACGGCACAACTTCTCGTCGACAACCTAAACGAGAATCTCGAACTGAGAAAGATGGGGAAGGAAGTCGTCTGTGCCCTTTCAAAGGATTAATTCTGGCATTTGCCATAATGGATTTAAGGTCACTGTTAACCTAAATCAGTACATGAAATGATAAGTAAATCAAGACCCTAAGCTGCAGACAGGCGTTGATGTACATCAACGGGAACAGTTAAAAATGTGTGCCCCGACCGGGACTCGAACCCGGGATCTCCTGCTTACATGGCAGACGCTCTAGCCATATTTCTTTTTTTTTCATTTTATTCATTGTTGATCGTTGTGTTCGGTCGTTGCGGACGTAGCAAGACATCCTGTTCAAGATCGGTGGTTGATCCTGCCACTCAGTTTTTTATTACAGAGGCCAACCGGCTTTCTGGCCGAACACGCTGAGCTACCGTGCCGGCTATCTGAGCCACCGAGGGCACAGAGGATAGTGCGACTGCAGGGATTTATCCCTTGCACGCTCTCGCGAGACACTCATTCCCAACTTAACGTCGACACACTACAGTCGTAGTGCTCCTGCCCATCACACTCATTACTCGCGGCGGACAATCTTACCGTGTCCGTAAGAGTTCGGGCAATGCGTGTGCATCCAGCACAGAAGAAGGTCAATGGCTGGTTAGCCTTAACTATATATGAATATGGTATCTGTTCTTTCGGACATGTCCGAAAGTACAGATGCCATCTGTTGTGGCGTAACAAGCTAGCTACGCCACACTGAAGTAGCCGAAAGGGCACGCGTCAACTCAAGCCGTCTTGCGTTAAGTCTGAAACAGGATACGTGATGACAACTATAAAGAAAAGAACGGAGCTTCTCGTATACTTAACTTTAATTCTTTGTGGTACATTTCTCTTGATAATACAAGTGAGACTCTCTCCAGATATGGTTAATGGCGCCTTGCTAGGTCGTAGCCATGGACTTAGCTGAAGGCTATTCTAACTGTCTCTCGGCAATTGAGAGAAAGGCTTCGTACGTGTAGTCGCTAGCAATGTCGTCCGTACAACTGGGCGAGTGCTAGTAAGTCTCTCGAGACCTGCCGTGTGGTGGCGCTCGGTCTGCGATCCTGACAGTGGCGACACGCGGGTCCGACATGTACTAGTGGACCGCGGCCGATTTAAGCTACCACCTCGCAAGTGTGGTGTCTGGCGGTGACACCATACCATCTTCATAGATCATATAAATCAGTGCAGCCTGACTGCGATATGAAGTACCGTATGGTAATTTCATAAGGAGAAAATAGTGAGTAAGCCATAACAAACATTATCTCAAACGTATACGTCCACAAAATGTATTGTTATTGACATTCAACTGGTGGCACAAAGAAGATATTTTGTGTTACGAACTGCTTCACAAAGCTGTGTCCTTCGCAGCTGACATTTGTTGCCAACAAATGAGATGCCTTGGAGCGGCAAACTAACAAATGAGACCCCAAGAGAACGCCAAGCAGCTTGGTTGCCAAACACGCCTACCGCATGTCTTCAGTGTTTACCTATCTGGCCCCTTACCGATCAACCACCAAGAAAGTTAGTCTTTCTTTTCTTTTGTTTGTTTTGCTTTGGCAATTGCGCTTTAAACGTGACTCAATTCAGATTCAGCAAGTTACTATAAGCATTGGATTAAAAAAGAAATAAGCCAGCCCGAGCGGCCGAGCGGTTCTAGGCGCTACAGTCTGGAACCGCGCGAACGCTACAGTCGCAGGTTCGAATCCTGCCTTGGGCATGGATGTGTGTGATGTCCTTAGGTCAGTTAGGTTTAAGTAGTTCTAAGTTCTAGAGGACTGATGACCTCAGCTGTTAAGTACTATAGTGCTCAGTGCCATTTGCACCATTTTAAAAAAAACTAACTGCACGTCATCAGACAGTTTTTGATTACGGAATATATTGTTGGCAATTTCTCAAATTTTTGTGTCTGTTTTGTTCTATAACCTCATGGGAAACGCTATTAATATGCACTACACTAATACAACTGGTATCTCATCGTAATACTACACAACGAATGGCTATGTTAACTAAACGTGAAATGTTTCGACGTACTCAAGTAGCTTTACCGGACTACAACGCAAATACGACAATGTGGCTGTGAGAGTAATTGCTGAATGAAACACGGTTAACAGAGTATTCAGTGATACGATTTCATTAGCAGATTTTCCATTTTAAGTAGCATTTCCGCAGTATTTTACGTTTCTTCTCTCTAGATCTAATGGTTCCTAAACATAGCGTTACTAATCATAGCGAGACGTTTTACGACGACAAAATTTGTAAAGATGTTCTGAATTCGAAATAGCTAGTTGTAGCTCTGTCACAGAAGAGATAAAATGTTATTCTTGCGCCAATTTGGAACTGAGAGCTACTGTCTCTTACTCTCTACAGTGCGGGGACATTTTCATGGAGCAAGAGATCAACTGCAGCGTTCAGAGCCTCTTTATTGCCCTTGTGGTGGCTGATACAGACAATTCGCTATGTATGCAACGAGATTAATTGTAGTTGTTGCATGAAAGTAATCTCCCGAGTCTGTGAACATGTATTTGACAAGTCGATGACACATTAAAGTGGAATTCATTCAGAATATTTGATTGGTATATTACGAATATATCAAGTGAATCTTGCAAAACAATTCTCTGTCTTTCCAGAATGTAATAAAACTATCACAGCGTCACCAGACATGTTTCACTATGTTGTCATGACTCAATCATAGTCGTAGCAGGACGATTGAGTTTCTACAGCCCATGTCTTTCTTGAGTGGGCTACCACTTTAGGAGAGCGTCTTCTGCAACAACGATGCTGTGGCTTAATTACTTTTCCTACGACGTCATGAAGAGTATTCTAGTATTGATGGTGATGAAGCAGAATGGAAAGTTGCACAGACCACCGCAATACATACGAAAGAAAATGCATACAATCCACTGAGTTACAGATCCATTTCATTGTCATCGACATGTAGCAGGACGGGTGTACAAATTATTTGTTCCAACGTTATGAAATACCCAGAAATATATTACCCATTGACATCAAACCAACATGGATTTGGAATGCATCTCTCTTGTGAAACACAGCTGGCACTATATTTGTGTACTGTGTACAGGGGCTTTCGGGTTGATTCCTTATTTATAGAGTTCCAAAAAGGCTTTTGGATATCATTCCTCATAAGCGGCTTCCAACAACATTGCTTTCCTGTGGACTGTCGTCTCAGTTGTGCGACTGGATTCGTGATTGGGATATTTCCCTGAAACACAAGTGATCAGTGTAATTCAGAAAGTAAAGTGATGTAGACATTCTGCTATTTCTAACATACATAAGCTAATTAGCAGACAATCAACATTTGTGGCAGGTAATACTGCTGTCTAGTAATCTCCTCGAAAGAGCATAGTGTACTGCAAAATACTGTTGACAATATATATTCACGGTGCAAAACGTGACAATTGACCCTAAACAATAAAATGTGTGAGGTTCTCCACATGATTACTAAGAAGATTTCGTGAAGCTTCGAGGTATCGATAGCTAAAACAAATTTGAGGGTTATAGATCTAACGAATTCCTCGGGGTTGCAAATATAAACAACGTAACTTGGAAACATCACATGTGTGTTCCGAAGGTGAAACAAATGTTGAATTATTGACTTTAGAAGACCAAACGAGTCTATTGAGGAGACTGTCGGCACTACGGTTGTTCGTCCTCTTCTGAAATACTGCTGAGCACTGTGCTACCATTATCTGACGGGATTTATAGAGGACATCGAAAACATTGAAGAAGGCAGCTTATTTTGTAGTGTAGTAACTGAAGGGAGAGAGGGTCGCGGATGTTTTCTTTTTTTCTTTGGGGTTGGAGGGGACAGGTGGCTTGGGGGACGATTTGGAGACGCCCTATTAGAACAAAGGTCTTTTCACTACGGCACGTTATTTCAACGACATTTCAGCCACCATCTTTCTCCTCCGAACACAAACAGTTTTTGTTGCCACCGCCGTACAAAGGATGATATTATGAGTGTAGTAACATAAGAGAAATTACAACTAGCACATAAAGACTTTGGTGTTCGTTTTTCTCAAGCTTCATACGTGAGAGGAACGGTCGAGAAATTGAAGCGATTCTGTGATCCCTTTATGAAACACTTAACTGTGAATTACAGAGTAATCGTGTATCATTGCGATGTAACTGGAGTGCCTCAGCAGAAAGTTATTTCCATCGTGCAGCACTTATTGTTTCAGAGATAATGAGTACACTTTATAACTGCTCTAAATGTCAATTGTACACAATTATATGGCAAAGTTGCCACCAATACTGTTTACATTTAAAATCCGTTTTGTTATCTTGGTAGAATACGTACATATTTTCTTAAATCGAGATTTAATAGAGAACTCTTACAAGAAAGAGTAGTTTCGTGCGTCGTGCGATTGCTAGTTAGTTGAAACTTCGAAGTTTCATATCAGCGCACACTCCGCTATAGAGTGAAAATTTCATTCTAGAAACATCCCCCAAGCTGTGGCTAAGTCATGTCTCCGCAATATCCTTTCTTCCAGGAGTGCTAGTTCTGCAAGGTTCGCAGTAGAGCTTCTGTGAAGTTTGCAAGGTAGGAGACGAGGTAGTGGCGGACTTAAAGCTGCGAGGACGGGGCGTGAGTCGTGCTTGGGTAGCTCAGTTGGTAGAGCACTTACCCGCGAAAGGCAAAGGTCCCGAGTTCGAGTCTTGGTCTGGCACACGGTTTTAACCTTGCAGGAAGTTTCAACTTAGAACATAGATGTACCTGCTTGTGTTATAGCAAAATAGCTCCACCTGCATTGGTTTATGCAACATACTTGGGTATGGTAGATGAAATGCTTAATCCTTCAAGGGTGCGCTAACTGCAGCTCGCAAGCCACGGGCAGAGATTGGATGGCCAACAGGCTAGTTGGTCAGCTGCAGCCTGGCGCTGAGACGAAACCAAAGCAAGCGAGCTGGCCAATGTCGGGCCAACAGCCCCCCCCCCAAACAACCCCAACTCACCTGCCCCAGAATGGGACAGCATGACCACTGTGTGTGGTTTGCCTCTGTCACTCCTTTTGACGTAAATATGTTTACTTCTCCTCCTGCCATCAGTATAAGAACAGCAAGCAGAAATACATATCGGGCCGACTGTTGAAACGGATCACTCGGAGTGATCAACTCCCGATAAGCCATCACTCCTACTGAAGGAACTGGACATTCTGTCAGAGAAGCTGGCAGAAGGTATGGCGCGCCACATACCACTACAACGACATGGTGGGGGAACTATGGTACCTCGAAAGAGCCACTAGCAACAGAGCTACTGGCTCAGGCATGGAGAGAGAGAGCTCACAGCCAGACAGGGAGCTAGCGTCTATGAGCAGAGAAAATTCCTTTCTGAATGCGAAGCAGCTGCAGTGGGAGACCAACTTCCCCAGCTGCGGTGACACTGTTCGCCAAAGGCTGAAGGACGCTGGATTGCGCACATGGCGAGACCTCAGCAAAGACACTATTTTATACCAGCTGGCATTTGCAAGCTCCATCTGTGTCGTGGGAAAATGTCATTTTCATTGACGAGAAGATCTTTTCCGCCAGTAACGACGGTCCAAGAACCGTTTAAAGGCTGAAAGGGATTCGCCATCGAAGCGAATAGATAGGATAGAAGGAAGACTCGATAGTGAAAAGTACGTCCATATATTGGAAAATGTGATGCTTCTGTCAGCACGAATACTGTATAGAGAAGGGTATTCATATTGCAGGAGGACCGTTCTCCCATTCACAAGTCTGCATTCGTTCAGAAGCAGGTCTCCATAGTTGGCGTCAGTGTCATGGACTGGCCGCTACATGTGAGCTGAGGACACCAGAACGTTTACGGGCAACTGGCGACAAAACCAACCAACTACAGCTGATGCTCTTTGGGACTGCAAGGAATCCTGGGAGGAAGTTGCTTCTTGACGTTGTTACATTATAGCTTATAGATTCTACGCCTTGACGTTGTTACATTATAGCTTATAGATTCTACGCCAAGACGCATGATAGAAGTACAAAATAATGTGGGATTCTGGATAAAATATTAGAGTTCTTAAAACCTTTTGTTATGTCGTCTGTTTCTTCATTTGTCCTCATTGAGAGCCAGTGGAAGATCACCTGGCAACGCATAAAATAAAATTTGAGTTAGTTTTCCTCTGAGTTGCCTTTTTAATTGAAGTGAGTGTCCTATGAATAAACAGTTTGTTAAATATTCTATTTTTATTTCATTTATACCCTATTTAGATACTTACACGAATTAGGGATTATCTCATCTCTAATAATGTTTTGTAATATTTGTTGTATCATGGTGCTAGTTTACATATCGACTGACTGCCATAATGAGCAGTGATCTCTAATGGTCTCTTGTGGTAATTATTGTGTACAGATAAACGACTGTTCCCCAATGGGTTTCAGCGATTAGAAGACCTGCGACACAGCTACATTATATTGATTGCATTCAGCAGTGGCCCACTTTTTTTGCTGTCCAGTTTACATTCTCAGAAATTTCTTCCTCAAATTGCGGCCTACATTTGATACTAGTAGACTCCTTGGGGACATAAATGCTCTTTTTCCCAGTGCCAGTCTGCTTTTGATGTCCTTCTTGCTCCATCAGTCATGGGTTATTTTGCTGCCTAGATAGAAGAATTACTTAATTTCATCTACTTTGTGATCACCAATTGTGATGTTTAGCTTCCCAGTGTTCTTTCCCATTTCTGCTACTTCTCGTTACTTTCATCTTTCTTCGATTTACTCTCAGTCCATACTTCGTACTCATTAGACTGTTCATTCCATTTAAAAGGTACTGTAATTCTTTACTTTCAACGAGGATAGCAATCTTAACATTGATATCCTTTCATCTTGAACCTTTCTTTCATTTCCGTCATTGCTTCTTTGAATAATAGATTGGACATCAGAGGAGAAAGACTGCATTCTTGTCTTACATCCTTTTTAATATGTGCTCTTCATTCCTGTAATTTGTATATCACCTGTCTTTCCCTAGAGCCTACCCCTATGTTTCACAGAAGTTTGAACATGTTGCACCATTTTAAATTGTCGAACGCTTTTCCCAGGTCGATATATCCTCTTGATTTTTCTTCAGTCTTGCTTGCACTATCAACCGCAACATCAGAATTATCTCTCTGGTCCCTTTACTTTTCTTAACGTCAAATTCACCGTCATCTATCACATCCTTAATTTTCGATTCCATGCTTCTGTACATTGTTCTGTTCAGCATCTTGATACATGACCATTTAAGGTGATCGTCTGAGTGCACTTGTTGGATCTTGCAGTCTTCGGAATTATGTGGATAATGTTTTTCTGTAAGTCAGATGGTATATCATACATTCTACACACCAACGTGAGTAGTCGTTTTTATAAGAGATGGAGTGGGTGGCCAATGACCCAATAGCCCTACAATTAACTGCATCCAAGGCCATTATTGACTGAACAGTCGGCACCAGATAGTTTAGCTGATAAATTTGCTCGTTTGCCTAACCCGATATTGTTGAAACTTCCTGGCAGATTAAAACTGTGTGCTGGACCGAGACTCCAACTCGGGACCTTTTCCCGCGAAAGGCAAAGGTCCCGAGTTCGATTCTCGGTCCGGCACACAGTTTTAATCCGCCAGGAAGTTTCATATTGGCGCACATTCCGCTGCAGAGTGAAAATCTCATTCCGATATTGTTGCTTATTAAGGATATTAAGGAACTGTCCTTGGATTCTGTGACTCAAGTTCGTCGGGTGTTGTGTTTGCTTGTATGCCTTCTAGTTCTTGCGGATGTCTTGCAGGTTCGTCACCCTGTTTTGCTAGCCTTACTTTATCCGGTAACTAAAGGCGGGTTGAGCGTACTTTGGGCGGAAGTTTTGAAGGAACGTGGGTCGTTAGAGCAGCTTAGACAACGTGTGCTAAAGCAAAAACTGTCAGCGCGTATGCGCGTTCATTTATAGCAAGAATATTATTGGAAAAGGCAAGCGCAGCAGGAAATCTTGGGGCAATATTTTGACTGAGTTCGCCTGGATGTCGACGCATTAGACATGCGCATCCCGAAAGCACAGAGCATTGACCATCTTTTTGAGGGGATGCAGACCCAGGACCGTTCGCGTTTTACCTTTGCGAATAAGCCTTCCTCTTGGAGTCAGTTGCAAGATCTTGTAGATACAGCGGAAGCTCTCGCGTTTGTTGACAAACAGCGCGTTGCTTTGGCGGATAGTCAGGAAAGTGTTAGTGATTCCGTGTTTAAACAGAAGCAAACGCCCGAGATCCGACGTTGTTTTCGCTGTGGCGCTGACGACCATTTTGCTTGCCAGTGTTCGAAGCAACGAGCTTCTCGTCCTAGTAGTTGTCGTTTAAAGAAGAGGGGGTCGGCTCGTCGTAGGAATTGGCCAGTTAATTGTAGGGCTATTGGCTCAGGGGCCACCCACTCACTGCCTTATATTTTTACACGCGTTGGGAACAAACCCATATGTGCCCTGCTTGATTCGGGCAGCTCGGTTTCCTTCATTGATCAGGGCTGGTACCTGGAGTATCGTGTGTCGATTTTCAGTTCTGAGGCCGGTCGCACAAAGATGCAGACTTGCGGATGGCCAAGAGTTGTGTTTGTTAGCAAGGTGCGCGGCAGTTTAGCGGTGCAGGGCTTTTCATGGCCCATGGAATTTATTATTGCTCAAAACTTGAGTGTACGGTCAACCTGGGCTGTGATTTTATGAATCGTACCGAGTTAGTACAATATTCTGCTGGCGCTACCTTCCACTTTCAGTTCTCGCCTGGCGACTGTTTTGGATTCTGTGCATGCCGTAAGGACAGTGGAGTGCATACCGTGCACATCTGTGAGGGCAACATCGATCTTAGTCACTTATACGATCTGCAGCGTAAGTCTATGAGGGAATGGTTGAATCGTTAGCCTGATGTGTCGGACAGGCTGGGCGTCACGACCCTTATCCAGTACGATATCCATCTTGTGGACAGTGTTAGCCGTTATTCTACCTCCCCGTATGCTTCGACGGTCTTCCTTGTGCCTAAAGGGCTGTAGTGGATTATAGGGCCCTGGACAAGAAAGTCGTCCTGGGATCAGTTCCCTAGCCCGACCTTCACTTGGTTTTCGGGAGCGCGCTTCTTTACCGTTTTGGATTTAAATCAGGTATACTATCACATTCCGCTGGCTGAGGACTCGAAGGCGGCTACGGCGTTCTGTACCGATTGGAACTTATTTGAGTTCAATCGAGTTTCTTTCGGCCTTGCCACTGGCGCAGCTGTTCTTTCCCGTCTGCTGGATAATGTACTCGGAGATCTTAAGTATAATTGTGTTTATACTTTTCTGAATGATTTGGTTATTTTTAGAAGATCTTCCTCTGACCATCTTCAGCATATTCATCAGGTTTTTTCTAGACTACGAAGGGCTGGGAGTACGGTCAAGCTGAATAAGATCAGCCTGTGGCCGAGCGGTTCTAGGCGCTACAGTCTGGAACCGCTCGACCGCTACGGTCGCAGGTTCGAATCCTGCCTCGGGCATGGATGTGTGTGATGTCCGTGGGTTGGTTAGGTTTAAGTAGTTCTAAGTTCTAGGGGACTGATGACCTCAGAAGTTAAGTCCCATAGTGCTCAGAGCCATTTGATCAGCCTGTGTCGACCTTGTATTCCATTTTTGGGTCATCTGGTCTCAGCCGACGGTGTTAGAATTGATCAAGAGCATGATAGGGCTCACAGGCAATGACCTCCCGGCAAATATAAGGTTTATTCGTATGGCGAATTTCTTTCTCAAGTTCATTGCTAATTTTGCGCAACTGGGCGTGCCACTTAATGACCTGCGCAAGAAGCATCGCCCATTTGTTTGGGGAAGAGCAGCAGCATGCCATTGAAGCGATTAAAACCGCTATCGCCAAGCCTCCGGTTTTAGCAGTACCTAACCTTAATGAGATTTTAATTGTGCAGACTTATGCCTCTCATGCCGGAGTTGCTGCTGTTCTTCTTCTAGAACAATAAGACGAAAGACGTCCTGCAGCTTACGCCTCTCGTCAGCTTACTTCGGCTGAGACTAATTATTCCATGAATGTTAGGCTTTGGCGATGTTGCTCGCTCTCG
Source organism: Schistocerca nitens (assembly GCF_023898315.1). NCBI lineage: Eukaryota > Metazoa > Arthropoda > Insecta > Orthoptera > Acrididae > Schistocerca > Schistocerca nitens. The sequence continues at coordinate 273,977,559 of NC_064620.1, forward strand.
AGAAGTTTAGTTTTTATTTGAAACACCAAGAGTTTCTTCTTGAGACGGAAAATCAAGCCCTGAGTTGGGTGTTAGCCAGGCCTAGCAAGACCGGTCGAATAGCCCGTTGGGCGGTCCAGATACCTACCTCCCGCTTTAATGTTAAACATGTACAGGGATCTGAGAATGTCATCGCCGATGCTCTTAGCCGGACGTTCACGGGAGAGTCGGGGGGTGGCTGGGAGAATTCTCAGTCGGTTCTCGGTACGAATAACATTCTAACTGAGACACGCGGGCTCTTTTGTGACCTGAAGGCTAAGCCGGGGGAAGATCCCATATGAGGACCCAATCGCCAGGGGAAGAGCAGAGTGCGGAGTACTGCCTGAGTAAGGGCGTTCTATGTAAACGGGTGGCAGCCGGTCAGGAGCTGAGGATCTGCTTACCCGGTGATTTGGTACCCATAGTGCTGCACAGTTTTCATGATTCTGCTGTCGGCGGGCATCTCGGCCTTTATAAAACTCTGAACCGGGTCCGTGAGGGATTTGGGACGCTCCTTTGCATCTTAGCTTTACACAGAAAGCAGCAGAGCCATACTATCAAACAGACACAGCTTATGTTAAGCAATTTTATTTACCTAGCACAATTTAATACAACAAGACAGCTTGGTGTTTAACATCCGCACCATGATTACAACCCCTATGAACATTTACTTAACCAATGTATAAAGCATTAATTAAAGTTGCTCCTGGCACAAAATTTAATAAAGCCAGCTTGCCAAACTCCAACCGGCAGGACTACGCTATACAATGACTTCCCTTTGTAATAACGTTTCATATCAAAGGAATAATGTAAATGAATATTACAAAATTGTTAAGGCTTTCGTGGCCACTTGTTGACAAACTGCCTATTGGCTTCTGTCTCGGGTTCTTCGGCCGACGTTCATCTAATGATTTTTCTGACGTTTCGCCAGCACGAGTGGCTGGCATTGTCAAAGCTTCACCCTCCATTGCCGGTGGTGAACTGGAGGCGAGCTCTAGAGACTGCTGCATTTGTGCTGTCCTCGCTTTCGAGGAGAGCATATGTGATGGAGGGTATTGTCCTCTGGGACATTTCCTCCTCTATGCTGTGTCGGTAGTTTGTCTTTGCTGTGTGGTATGTCATTTTAAGGTGCAGTGTGTTTATTGTTTCTATGCTGCCTTATAGGCTGTCTTAGTTTGTTACAATGGTTTTTGGTCGTCTGTGTCTGTCAAGTGTTGAGTCGTACTGTCCCAAGTTTTTGATAAGTCTGTTGTCTGATCTGGCCGTGTTTTCGTAGAAACTTTCGGCCAGGTCTTTGAAGCGCTCGTGGAGCGTTGGTAGTCCCGCTGCCTCGTGGAGGTCAGCAGTGGGGAAGCGGAAGGGAAGGTGTAATGCCCTTTTAAGCGCTCGGTTTTGCACAGACTGGAGTTTGCGAAGATGCCAGTGTGACGCGTATCCCCAGACAGGGCAAGCGTACTCCATAATCGGTCGAATGAGTGAACAGTACGTTCTCACTCCTATGTCAGCCGCTAGGGTGCTGCGAGTGTTTAGGATAGGATACAACATTTGCATCCTACCACTGGCTTTGCGGCGCAAGTCCTCGATGTGAGCCCGCCAGGTGAGCCTGGTGTCGAGAGTGACTCCAAGATACCTGGCGGTGCGTCGCCATGGGAGTTCTTGGCCGTTCAGCTTGAGCAATAGCGGCTGACGGGCTGGAGCCCGCTTGCCCAGTTTCCGGGTGATCATTATGGCTTGAGTTTTGGTCTCATTGAGTGTGATGTGCCATTTTTTAGCCCAGCGGCCGGTCTCGTCCAGCGCTGTTTGCAATCTTCGCGTAACCCTGTCTCTGTTCGGGTTACGCGTGAAGAACGCTGTGTCGTCGGCGTACTGGGCAGCGTGCACCAACGGTACGGTCGGGAGGTCGGCAGTGTACAGGTTGTACAGTACCTGGCCCAGTACCGACCCCTGGGGCACGCCCGCCCTGATGCGCCGTTTTGTGGAAAGCGACGACTCGATCCTAACGGAGAAAGTCCTTTGGGAGAGATAGCTCGCGAGTAGCTTCACTATCGGACCTGGGAAGCCTTGGGAGAATAGCTTGTAGAGAAGCCCGGTGTGCCAGACAGAGTCAAAGGCAGCGGCTACGTCAAGTAGCACTACCCCGCAGTAACTTTTACGATTGAAGCTTTCGGTAGCTGCTTCGACGACCCTCATTAGTTGCTGGGGCGCGGAGTGTTCCTGCCTGAAACCGAACTGAAAGTCAGGCAGGATTTGTTGCGTTTTGACGTGGTCGAGAATGGGAATAAGTAGCAGGCGTTCATAAATTTTGCTAAGGGTTGGCAAAAGGCTGATTGGTCGGTGGTTCTGCGGGATAACCGGGTCTTTACCGGGTTTCGCGATCGCGACGACTTCTGCGTGTTTCCAGCACCTTGGAAACTTGCGGGAACGCGTGATCTCATTGAAGATGTTTGCGATGTGGGCTACGGCAGGGGGTGGGAGGTGCTTCACTACTACGTTATTGAGCTGGTCGTGGCCTGGGGCTCTTTTGTTGTGTAGCGACCTGATTACTCTGTTCACGTCTTCGGGTGTGAAGAGCGGTGTGTTTTCTTCGTCGTCGTCGGCGTCGTCCGCCGCGAGGAATGTGGCGAGCTGACGTCGAACGACGGCTTCGTGGTCCCTGTCCTGCGCCTCTGCGGGGCGGAACTGTTTTTCAAAGGCATCTGCCAGGGCATTTGCCTTATCTGTGGTGCTAAAGACAAGTCCGCGCTCACCGTGCAGAGGTGGCAGTCTGGCGCGTCTTTTGGTGATCTGTTTGGTCGCCTGCCAGAGGCTATTGTCGTCCACGCGGAGGGCTGAAAGCCGCGCCGACCATTGCTGGTTGCGGTGCTCAGTGAGTGCCACCTTCAGCTCTCTTTGTAGGCGGTTCAGTAGCCTCCTAGTTACGGGGTTCTTAGTGAGCTTCCACTCTTTGGCGATCCTATTTTTGTTTCTAATTTGAGCAAGCAGGTGCGGCGGGAGTTGCTTAACAGGGGGAGGGCCGTCCGGTGGCCGTGGTGTGGCATCCTTTGCTGCTTGCAGGATCGTGCTGGTGAGATCTTTAAGCGCCTGTTCTGCAGAATCTGCAGTTGGAGGCGGGGCCTGGGCAATTGCTGAAGTTACGTCAACTTTGAATTGCTCCCAGTTAGTGCGCTTGTACGAGATGTGTTGTTGCTGGAGAGGTACCCAGTCTCCTATGTCAACCTCGAGAATCACGGGATTGTGATCGGAGGACATTCGATTGACCGAATGCGCGGTCACAAATCCCGTGATTCTTTTGGTGAGCGCTATGTCGAGGACGTCCGCCCTCCCCCCGTTTCGGGGGAAGTGGGTTGGCTCCTCTGGACCCCATATGTGAAAGTGGTGGGTGCGCGCGAGTCGTTGCAGTTGACGACCAGCTCTGTTTGAGTTTCGCGAGTGCCAGTCTGCGTGCTTGGCATTCAGGTCACCGCCAATGAGGAGTTTTCCTCTGATTTGGCCTAGGGTTGCTATGTCGTCCTCTTCCAGAGTGTAGGAGGGAGGGCGATATGCTGCAACGACAGTGAGGGGCCCTGTGACAGTGGAAATCTCTATTGCCACTGTTTCTATTTGCCTAGTTGCTGGTGGGTGGACCTGATAATGGGATATTCCGCGTTTGACGTATGTTGCTACCCCGCCTCCAGCGGTGGGCCGGTCGGTCCTATAGCAGTTGTAGTTGGGTACCGACACCCTTACGCCCGGTTTTAGGTGTGTCTCGGCCACCATACATACGTCTATGTTTTCGTCACGTAGGAACTCGCGGAACTCGTTGTTTTGTCCGACGATGCCGTTGGCGTTGAAGACGCACATTCTGAGTCCTTGGATGTGGGGTCGTCTATCCATCACTGGGGGGAGGATTTCTCTGCTGTAGTCGCATTGTTATGCGACCCTTGGAGCACCAAATTGATGGCGGTTAGAATTTGGGCGTTCTGTTGCCTGATTTCGTGGAGCAGTTGCGTTAGGAGGCCTAACGTTTGCTCCACGACACCAGACGGCCGTAGGGCATTTGCACTCTCTTCAGAAGTGCTGGGCTGAGGGCCTTGTGACAAGCACTCAGCTGCCGCTACTGGCTGCAGACTGGCCTTTTGAGTTTGAGGGGAGGAGGCTTCCCTGGACGTTTCTCCGTTAGCGGGGAACGGCTGCTGGGCTGAGTGTAAAGTTGGAGTCGTTTGTTGACTCCTGTCAGTGCCTGCCACGGTCGCGTAGCTTGCGCTACCTCGCGGTCTCGACCGGGTTGTTGTCGGTCGTGTTTGGTGCGGTTGCGTATTGGCCGGCGCTCTCAAGATCGTAGAGCTGGCGCCACGGTTGGGTTTCTGTGTGGCGGGGGGCTTGGTGCCTTGTGCGCGTAGGCGGTACTCCTTTTGTACACGGCAGCCTTAGTAGAAGGCGCCGTGTCCAGATTCGCCGCATAGGGCGCACTTGCTCTTCGGATCGCCTCTCTCTAAGGAGCACTCGGATGTGGGGTGCCCTTCTGCGCATTTCATGCACCGGGTTGGCATGTCGCAGTGTTTGGCAACGTGCCCTAATCCCTGGCAGTTGTAGCACTGCACGTTGCCACTTTTCCTGCGCAGCGGTTCGATGGTGACCGGCACTGACAGGACGTGTGTAATTTGTTTTAGCCTGTTTTGAGGGGTGTCAGGCAAGTTGACTTGGTACAGTGGCCATTTGTTGCCACTGTATACTTCTCGCATGTGGGTGACGCCATTAACTTCGTAGCCCTGCCTCTGCAGGTCCTTCCTAATGGCGTCGGTGCCCACTTTGCGGGGTAAGTCCCTGATTACTAGCTTCATCAGCCGTTGTTTGGCTGTGGGGAAGGTGTAATGGGGGACTTTGTGTTCAGAGAGCAGGGCCTTCACAGCGGTGTAATCGTCCAGCTCTCTGAACATAAGTTTAATTTTGTCCCCTCCGGCGGACTTTGCAGTAAACTGCTTCTCGCCTAAGCAGCTACTGACGAGGGAGTGAAGCTCCTCGTAATTTTTGCTGAATTCAGCGATTATGGGGGGGAGTCGGTGTCTTGGTGTGTGTGTGGGTTGTGGCGCATCACCACTCGCGGGTACTGCTTCGTCCTCGTCAGACAGCGGCAAGAACTTATTGCTTGTAGAAGCAATGCCTCTTGCCTGCTGGGTGACGGGTAGGCGGGCGGTTTTCCGCGCTTTCTGAAAACCGTCGCCCTCGGTGCCTGATGTCTGGGGCTCGGTAGTGTCTGCGGGGGTGGGTTCCCGGGATTCGTCGATGACGAGGGGGCGGTCTGTCTCGTCCCCGCTCCCTGAGGGGGAGGGAGTACGTGCCTTGGTGGTTGGCGGTGGGATTGATGTTGATTTCTTAGGTGGTTTCCGCCTGACGGTGGTTTTGTGCTTTCTGGCACTTTTTACCACGTCTTTGATGCGTTTGGACGGGGCAGATGGATGTTGTGTCTTGGTTTGTTCGGGAGGAGAGGGTTTAGGTGCGGGAGCGGTCTTTTTGGGTTGGGCATTGGGTGTGGGTTTGGGGAGGATGCTGACTGGGAGATGCCTTCTTTGTGCTGGGGTAAGGTGCTGCGCCAGCGCTTGTGCCTGCCCTGTGGTGATCATCAGGGTGGCCATGGACATCCTACCGCTGGTTGGTGGAAGAGACGAACTCCTTTTCGTCGTGTATTCCCCGTTTGCATGCCGCACGCAGGTAAGGGAGGCAAAGTCAATGGCTGCCGTGGGACTACCAGTTGCCGCCTTTGTTGCCGACACCGTTAGGTTTCCGGCGGCAGAACCTGGTCCTATCACACTAACAGGCGCGGGACACTGGCCAGAGGCCAGGCCCTGACCTGCGAATGCCCTAACGCTCGGGGGAGCAGAGCTATTCTCTGCGGCAGCTGAGGCGCTCGAGCCAGCCGGAAAAGCGGCCAGCGGAAACAAAGAGACGGCGTCGTTGCCGCCAGCAGCGGGCTGCTGGGGCCCCAAGGCGCTGCTGCAACTCGACATCGCAATCGACGATTCGCTCGACATCGACATCGGCAATCTGCTGCGAGTGCTCGTTTACGCCTTAATAAAAGCGCATCCGAAAACACCCCTGGTTTGTCACCCGTACAAGCGGGGGCCTATGGCTTCGCGTAACAGACTGACGGAGACTTGCTCAACGCCCGACTGCCGCTCGGCGAATCGGAGGCGAGCTCGCGGCCGCAGACTATATGTACCTGGCGCGCCAACGTCCGGTGGCTTCTCCGCGGTCATTTCCGGTGCGGTTCTCCTCTTGCTACCTGCGACGGTCGTTCGCTGCAATACGGGAAGCCAGGATCCGTTTACCTTAAGGCTTTCCTCTTTCTTGTTGAAACTGTTCGCGTGTTTTTGGATTTCTACAGCTTCTCTGAACAAGCGCGTGTGATAGTGCTTCTCTACAGCCAGAACTTCCGTGTCGGCGAATTTTATTACGTGGTCGGTCTCATTCAGTGCGTGTTCTGCCACGGCCGATTTCTCCACCTGCCCCAACCTGCAATGTCGCTTATGCTCTTTGATCCTGGTGTTAATGGATCGTCCAGTCATTCCGACATAAACTTTTCCGCATGTGCAAGGTATACGGTATATTCCCGACATTGCAAGTGGGTCTCTTTTCTCCTTCGCCGATCTAAGACACTCTTTGATCTTCCTTGTCGGTTTGAAAATCGTCTTTACGCCGTGTTTGCGCAATATACGGCCGATTCTGTCCGTCACTCTGGGAATGTATGGCAGAAAGGCCGTACCCGACATTTCTTTTTCTGGTTCCTTACTTCGCCGAGTGTTTGGCTCTGTTACACTTCTAATGTAATTTGTGGAGTACCCATTGCTCCTCAGAACAGTTTCCAGGTGTTGCATTTCTCGTTTGAGGTGTTGAGGCTCACATATTCGTCCTGCTCTCGTTACGAGCGTACAAATCATGCCTCTTTTCTGGCTCGGGTGGTGGTTTGACAGTTTGTGGAGGTATCGGTCCGTGTGTGTCGGTTTTCGATACACGCTGTGTCCCAGGTTTTGGCCGTCCCTTGTGACCAGCACATCTAGAAATGGCAGTTTCCTGTCCTTTTCTACCTCCATGGTAAATGTTATGTTGGCATGGAGGCTGTTCAAGTGTCTCAGGAATTCACCGAGCTGTTCTTCACCATGGCTCCACACCACGTAATAAAATTCGCCGACACGGAAGTTCTGGCTGTAGAGAAGCACTATCACACGCGCTTGTTCAGAGAAGCTGTAGAAATCCAAAAACACGCGAACAGTTTCAACAAGAAAGAGGAAAGCCTTAAGGTAAACGGATCCTGGCTTCCCGTACTGCAGCGAACGACCGTCGCAGGTAGCAAGAGGAGAACCGCACCGGAAATGACCGCGGAGAAGCCCTCGGACGTTGGCGCGCCAGGTACATATAGTCTGCGGCCGCGAGCTCGCCTCCAGTTCACCACCGGCAATGGAGGGTGAAGCTTTGACAATGCCAGCCACTCGTGCTAGCGAAACGTCAGAAAAATCATTAGATGAACGTCGGCCGAAGAACCCGAGACAGAAGCCAATAGGCAGTTTGTAAATGAATATTACAAAACCCAAGGAAAAAAAGGTAACTTCTAAAATATTTACGCTCCATATTGAAGGCAGCCAGTGCCCAAACTTCTGACTAAAGAATAATCAAGAATGTGCCACTACAGATAAACACTAATTAAAATAACAAACAATTAATAAAAGAGACCCTTGGCATTTAAAGATTGCTTGGTAACTCACACACATAAAACCTTGCTTCATAAAAATTTAAACATTTACAACTCACACACAAGGTACAAATAACAACATCCTGAATGATAAAAAAGGACAACCAAGCGGAGCCTTACTGAATCTGATAGGACACTAAAGACAGAATGCCACTCAACACTACAACATGGAAGTCCACGCCTAAAGTACATTCGCCAGAGTGGCAGAGGAACAGGCTACCAAGCTTAACGGCCTGACAGAGCCAGAAACGAAGAGTGAAGCATTACTCAAAGACGTGACCAAGGAAGAGGGCCTCCACATGGAGCTGGTTAAACGAATCACAACTCCGCTGGCAAAGGCCAAGTCGTCAAGCCCTGATGCCACGCACCACTGTACCGGACGAAATGCACTGCGCTCCACGTAACTGAAACATAAATCAACTACAACAGCACACTTTCATTTACACATTCATACTACACAATACATAAAAGCATAACATTTAAAACAGAAAAGCTCGCCTAAAAATATGTTTTTAACTCAGAAACTTAGTATTCATTTAAACACCATAACACCACCCGATAGCAACACCAAAGTTTATTTTAAAGACAAGGCCGAGGAAAACTATATTTTCATGAAACATGATGTGATTTTACGAGACAGTTTCGTCTTTCGTTACTCGTCACTAATGTGTAGATACTTGTATTTAAAAAGCAACATACAATGACTAAGGTAGTGTTATAGGCCCTTTGCTGTTCCTTATCTATATAAACGATTTGGGAGACAATCTGAGCAGCCGTCTTCGGTTGTTTGGAGATGACGCTGTCGTTTATCGACTAATAAAGTCATCAGAAGATCAAAACAAACTGCAAAACGATTTAGAAGAAATATCAGAATTGTGCGAAAAGTGGCAGTTGACCTTCAATAACGAAAAGTGTGAGGTCATCCACATGAGTGCTAAAAGGAACGCGTTAAACTTCGGTTACACGATAAATCAGTCTAATCTAAAAGCCGTAAATTCAACTAAATACCTAGGTATTACAATTACGAACAACTTAAATTAGAGGGAACACATAGAAAATGTTGTGGAGAGGGCTAACCAAAGACTGCGTTTCATTGGCAGGACACATAGAAAATGTAACAGACCTACTAGGGAGACTGCCTACACTACGCTTGTCCGTCCTCTTTTGGAATACTGTTGCGCGGTGTGGGATCCTCAACAGATAGGACTGACAGAGTACAGCGAAAAAGTTCAAAGAAAGGCAGCACGTCTTGTATTATCGCGAAATGTGGGAGAGAGTGTCACAGAAATGATAGAGGAATTGGGATGGACATCATTAAAAGAAAGGCGTTTTTCGTTGCGACGGAATCTTCTCACGAAATTCCAATCGCCAACTTTCTCCTCCGAATGCGAAAATATTGTGTTGACACCGACTTACATAGGGAGGAACGATCACAAAGATAAAATAAGGGAAATCAGAGCTCGTACGGAAAGATATAGGTGTTCATTCTTTCCGCGCGCTATACGAGATTGGAATAATAGAGAATTGTGAAGGTGGTCCGATGAACCCTCTGCCAGGCACTTAAATGTGATTTGCAGAGTATCCATGTAGATGTAGATGTAGATAAAATAATGAGCAGCTTGCGAGGTGCCGGTGCTAGTAGTGTATTTATCACTAAATTCTACTAGAATCCACATGTGTAAATCATGCTCTAAGCCCCCCCTATTCTAACTCCGACTTTTGCTGTTGCACAAGGATAAAACAAATACGCGAACTGACTCTAATCAACCCTGCTAGTGGAGTAGAAGAGAGTTTGGCACCTGCAATAATTTAATTTGATAAATAAGTTAAATAAACAAAGGTTTCATTAGCATAGTGAGGAATGATAGGGTTGCTCTATTGATTAACAGAAAGAAAGTTCTGTCCAAAATAACAATATGATTTATTAAGATTAAACGCAGAATAGTAAAAGAGACACAGGAAATATAAAACATCAAATCGGCTAAAATTGGAGATTCATACAAACACAGTAAAGGTGAAGTTGTCCCTAACTTAGATCGTGAGGTTTAAGACGAAGTGGTATGTGGAGCCAATTCCTTTCCACTCAAATCTCAAGAGAGACACACAGCTAACCCAATAGTAATTGCTGCTACTCGAAACTGAACAAAGTTAGAAAAGGATGAACAGGCGCGCTCTGCTGAGCTCTGATTATCACCTAGGAAAATCCCTATCTGCCGGTGCTGCGGACGTACATTACCAACAGTCTTCTTATCTCCCAGAACACGATCTGGCGTACCGCAGGCGAGGGCTGGTTGCTCAGACGTCCTCGACCGAAAGGCGACTTCTGACTACCCAGAGCACCCGCACAGGCCGAACACCGAACATTCCCGCCCCCACGACAGTGGCCGTGGTTACGTTCCAATCAGCAACTCGAAAACCGGCGGAAATTCCACTCCATTGCCGGAGCACTACCATTCCACCAATGGAGATTCTTGGCGCCAATTTCTGTGCTGATTTTGCAGAAAGTGCGGGAATTTTCCCGCCACAACTGCGTGGGTACACAAGTCATTCCCACGCCTCGCTGGTAGCCCGCCAGAAAGTGTTTTCGCAAGGTTTCTCTGAAGTAACGGAACCTCTAGCCCAGCCGCTACTTCACACCCCAGCGGGCGTGTCTCTTGACAATGTCGGCGTCTGAAAAGCATTCACTCGACTGCCTCACACACGTCGGCTTAACTCTCTCCTGTTCCACAGAGCCCGCCTGTCACCGGCCCACCCGGGTGACGAGAGACGCTGCGTGGGAAGTACGCGTGTTAAGGAAAAGCAACCCTCCACCGCATGCAACTAGAGAGGAGAATCGTAAGATAGAAATATGAGAGGGGGCTCATGCCACCTCTCATTGCCCCTACGCCATTTTAGATTGTAATTGGTGAGCGGTTGGCTCACTTAGGAGCAAGGTAGTGAGTCAATCGCCCAAGAACAATCTTACAAAGTGACTCCACATACCGCACTCTATAAAAAAGATCATTGCAACTGAAAAATGCAACTCATAGAGGGAGGATTATTTATGATGTAGCCAACTTCACCTTCTTAATATGGAACACTAACACTCACATCACACATCCATACCCAGGGAGCCCCTTCCGAACACCGATTCACGCAGACATTCACGCTCTAAACATGGCCCGGGCATCTGAGCCAAATATGGAGCAGTTTATTCTTTACAATCAGAGTTGGAGTGCTCCGCAATTAAATGCCCAAGATGTTACAACAATTTTAATCATTAAACTAACCTGACCTCACTCACACATGATAATATTTAAGTTAACAATCTCTTTGTGAGTTTTCAGAATCTAGTTACAACCTCCGATTCATTCTGTCTCCCTGCAGCAAGAATAACCTTTACAAAATGTTCCCTGAACTGATGGTCCATTCACAATGACAGTGGTGGTATCTGCTTCAGTTTATGGGGACTTCAGGCACACTGTTAGCATACACACAACAATAAACACAAAATACAAAAAAAACATGATGTGGAGAACAATACAGTAATCTGTAATAAGAATTACAGTGTAAAACACAAACGCATACAAGGTATAACATACATTACAGAAACAACATAAGAGAAAGAAATTTAAGAAAAACAAAAAAAAACAAGGTTCATGGGGCATCATATTGTGCGTGCACATTGCACAAAGTTCACGACTGTGCTGAGAATGAGGCACTAAATCACATTGTTAGAAATATCCGTGGCACTTCACTGATTCCACTGTACTGACATCACATAAGGCTAAACGTCGGTTGTAGTTGCTACGTTGTGGCAACAGCAATCGGGAGTTCTGGAGTGTCTGCAGTACGCTGTTGAGATTGTAGTCAGACCCACGCATATGATCACGGCCGTATGGTAGGAAGACACAGTGATAGGCTCTCCTCACGTCGATTAATTGTCTCTGAGGTCTACTCGTTGGGATACATCACTAGTCTATGTCTCTTCTCTCGCTGGACAGAACTTTATGTTTCCCAATATTGCAGTTCGACGAGGGATGATGGCACGTGGAGTGACTCCACAAGTGTGTGAGGTCATCCATACAGGATCGAACTAGGAGCGACTATTGTTAAAAACTGCTCTCTAATAGAGAGGAGAAGTAAGACATGAGACCATACATTTGTTAGTGTGGCACGATACTGCTTTGTGTATGCAGATCGGCCAATGCTAGTGAGTTGTAAAAACCCAAACAGGTGAGTATAGAGCGTCCCTTTCTGTCCTGAGGCATATGAGGCGCAGGTTCTGACACGATATGTGATGTTCTTCGTGTACTCACGACAACTTGGTCTGCCGCAGGGAATCCCTCCAAGCGGCTGCCGCGTCCGGAGAGCTAGCAGGCTGTCGCGTGTCAGGGTCAACGGCCAGCCCCACTTTCGCTTGTGGCGGGGCAAGGGTCCCGTGTAATCCCTCAGGTAGGCAGCCGGGTGACTGTCAGCGTGTAGGACGGGACGCTCGCCCTCTAGCAGGTAGCCGAAGACCTCTTGTTTTTGCGCTGGCTGGCCTCTGCATTGCCACGTTCCTCGTCATCTGTACAATTCTTACAAAAGTCTTATGCCTAACTTTTTCCCATGACCTTCTATGTTATAATAAATTTACCTAATGAAACATTGATGGTCTGTCATTTCAGACACTCTTATTTTACTTTTATAGTTATTAATCTATGGCAATCATTATAACATCTAATCTAGACATGGAAATAATTTATTTTGATATACGTGTAGAGACCGATCTCAGTAAGTACATGGTGTGTGATAACTGATGCTTTGTAGTGGATGAACAACTAAATGTGCGGGCCCGCACTAATATTACTATTAATTATATAGATCGACAGTAGACATGCTTCAAGAATTAACTACCATATCCCAACGATCTACATTCTACGTCTTTTAATTAAATTATGTTGTTATGCAGGTCTAAGTTTTACTGTGCTATAAAGAACATGCAACTACGCTACTTTCGCTCGCCCGTCGTCCCTCCATCTCGGGTCTGTGGTTTGGTGACCTGAAAAATAGCAACTCAACAGGCGCGCGCCACACTTGTGGTAGAAAACCCCCACAATATTAATCTAGTTATTGTTAAATCCTACAGTTTAACTTATCCTAGTATCGTACTTTCCCTTTTATTTATTTATTTATTTATTTTATTTTATTTATTTATTTATTTATTTATTTATTTATTTTTTTATTTACCTTATACAATACCCTTACATAGTTCCTGTTACGCTGAGATGTCTTGCTGCTCGCCGCTATTGACGACAGTGATGTGCGCGCCGTACGACATGACCTCCGAGTTTTCATTACGCCTCACTGAAACTCCAGAGACTGGGTTAGCCATGGCTATACACGACAATAAATTTATAGTTGCAACTTCCTTCTCTATGTGAAGCGGTTTTCGCGATCGAAGTACCTCTTTCCAGAAGCAATGTAATATGACCAAGCCAGGACTGGTTCCTGTTGAGGATTCAGACACCCAACACACGCCAGCTACACAGTATGTCACGAATATCCAAGTACAATTCCTTGGTGATTCATCTGTGACAAAAACGAGCAGCACGCTAAATCCCCAACCAGCACATTAGCATGGTAGGCTTTTATGCCCTCATTTCTCTCGTCTAGGGCACCATTAGAGTCAAATGCTCACAGGTTCACCCCGACTTGCAAGACAACGATACCGGCGCAGCTCTGCAAAAACTATACTGCCCATATTCACCCTCGAAATCGCGCAATATACCACAATCGTGCAGTGCACTGACGCGTGCCTGCAAGCATTGGTATGAACGTCTCACGAACTGGTTGTGGCCGCTATGGAGCGTATCACGACCTCTCAGAACGCTTCTAAGAGCACGTTCTTGTATGCGCCCGTTTGTGCGACGTCTCGTCACTCATCCTTATCCCTTAACATGGACACCAGATAGGAAAGGACAAAAACATTGCTCATGAAAAGGTAGTGTCTCCTACTCCATCGACATTGGAGATCGCAAACATAAACAAAAAGAGGATAGCAGCAGTAAATTCTTATGCAAGACAACGCAGCGTGTTAACACTTTAGCAATCTTAATCTATTAATGCAACGGTTATTGTTCCCCGAAAAAAGGTTCATATCTTTGCCTATTCTACTATGTACATTTCTTACACTACTACTATTCTACGAACTCCTTTATGTGAGAGAAGTGGTGGAGTCCTATGGACTAGCGTCAATCCCTTCTTAGACTCCCCCTCCTCTGACGTGCATTAGGATTTGGAGGTCTAATTTCAATCTCCTGGTTCTCCTGTTGTCCTTGATTTCGCTCCCTCCAATTACGGTCGCTTTGCCGTTCGTCATTCCTCCTGTCCCAGATTGCTTGTCTGGATTGACCCTGTTCCCTGACGTTCTGGTTTCCGTGTCTCTGGTTTCCATAACCTTGAATAGCGTAACCTTGATCTCGGTAACCCTGGTTTCCTAACTGACCAGTGCGATTATGCGATCTGTTGTCGTCTTCCCTTGCTGGCCCGTGGTATTTGTTATTTTGCGCCTTCTTCCTGTCCTTTGCGTCTTGTTTATCGAAGACTACTTCGAGTTCGCGCAGTAGACTCTTGAATGCATCTATGTCAGATCCACACTTTCCGACAAGTGTCTGTTGATACCTAACTGGCAATTTCGAAAAGCAAAATTTAATAATTTCTCCGTTGCTGTATGGACTATCTAAAAACTGATTCTTCTTGAGTAAGTCATCAAAAAATTTGGTTGCGCTCTTATGCCCGGACACTTCCAGTTCAGGACAAAATATTATTTCCTCTTTAATCCTGTCTTGCGTTTCCTTTGACCAGTAGGTCCGCAGGAATGCACCAACAAATTCCTGATAAGTCCGACACGTCGCTGCCACGCCCCGCATCTTTTCCGCGGCTTGGCCTTCGATGTGTCCACACATGAATTCTAATTTGGCCTGGGTTGGCCATGACGACGGTAATGAATTAGTAAATTGCATCACCCAGCTCTTCGGATGCATCGACCCTCCATTATCTTTGAACTTCTGGAATTTGAGTATCGACAGGAAGTGATTGTGATCAAAATTCTGTCCGATCCTCGCACTGGTGTTGTCAGACGTTTCCGATACTTGCACGTCTGCGGAGTGTCCTGATCTATCTTGCTGATAACTGTGATGTGCTACGTCTGTATCACAGTGGAAGTGGCATTCAGCATTCACTCTTCTAAGTGGGCTGCAATTATTGGAGCTATTACTCGCTGTTTCTGCGTGTGCATTGTTTGTTCCGCACGCTGTCACTGGGCTAGAGCACGGCGGGCTTTTCCTCGGAGACACAATCCTGTGTGCTCCATCATTGGTATCCGAACGCGCAGTGCTCGTGTGCCCATTTCGCTCTAGTTTTGCTATCCGACTCTCTACTTCTTTCATTCGTTTCGTGATGTTCGTAACCGCAATATTACCTTGAGTCTTTAAGGCCGCTAGGGATTTCGAGTGGACTTGTGTCGCACGTCGCAAGCGCCCTGCGAGTTTAAGAGTTACTCTTGCGATTTTCATTGCCCCTGTTGCTGCAGTTTTGGCTAGGCCTGCTACTTTTTGTGCTACCATTGACATTTGTTTTGCTTCTCCACATTCTTTCTTTATTGTTAATAATTCCCCACGAATTGCCCCTATATGCGAGATTATTGCCTCAGTGTCCCTCTTACGCTGTTCGTCAGCTTCTTCCTTCTCCTTCTTACGTTGTTTCTCCTCTTCTTCCTTCTCCTTCTTACGCTGTTCGTCAGCTTCTTCCTTCTCCTTCTTACGTTGTTTCTCCTCTTCTTCCTTCTCCCTCTTACGCTGTTCGTCAGCTTCTTCCTTCTCCTTCTTACGTTGTTCGTCAGCTTCTTCTTTCATTGATCGTAGGAAGCTCAGTATTGGGTTTACGTCATCTTCTTGATCCTCTTCAAACATGGGCGATGTAACTCTGGACACCTGGGCGCTAGAGCTCTGACGTGACCGAGCTGGCCTCTGTCTGCACTCGTTCGTTTGACTATAAACTTCTGCTACCGTCTCGACCTGTGTGCCTGTCTCTGTTTCATCCTCTACTTCACTATCATAATCACGGCCGCAACGCTGCTCTGAGATCGCGTCCAAATCACCTTCCTCATCAATGCCCCTGGCGTCCTGTCCTGCTAAAAATGTGCCCATCTCATCTCCGAACCTATTCCCGTCAGTAAACTGCCCCTTATCCATTATGCTATCCTCTTTTGTTTTAGCTTCGCCCGATAATAGTCGTGCCTTACTTCTCGTTATCATTCATAAAAACAAATTCATCTAAAATGCACAATAAAATTAATCTACTCCATATATTTTTTACACATAAACATAAAATTTCAACAACGCTGTTCCAACGCTGTAATCACAAACACAATTTGATGTGGTACAGAAACCGCACACAAATCCGACAAAGTGCGATGCGGTACAGACACCACATCAGCGAAACACAAAAAAAACAATGAACAAAAAAATATATACACTGAAAACAAAAACTGTAGTCATGCGCCGCTACTTAAAACTAAACGCGGAACTACCAAAAAAAACTTGGGTATTAATCATTAAAAAAAATAGAGAGAAAAAAAAATTGAATGTTCCTACTAAGAATCCTGTTTGTTTATCAGAGATTCACAGGAAAGATCCGAGGCCAAGGGTCGCCATATTATGCGAGGTGCCGGTGCTAGTAGTGTATTTATCACTAAATTCTACTAGAATCCACATGTGTAAATCATGCTCTAAGCCCCCCCTATTCTAACTCCGACTTTTGCTGTTGCACAAGGATAAAACAAATACGCGAACTGACTCTAATCAACCCTGCTAGTGGAGTAGAAGAGAGTTTGGCACCTGCAATAATTTAATTTGATAAATAAGTTAAATAAACAAAGGTTTCATTAGCATAGTGAGGAATGATAGGGTTGCTCTATTGATTAACAGAAAGAAAGTTCTGTCCAAAATAACAATATGATTTATTAAGATTAAACGCAGAATAGTAAAAGAGACACAGGAAATATAAAACATCAAATCGGCTAAAATTGGAGATTCATACAAACACAGTAAAGGTGAAGTTGTCCCTAACTTAGATCGTGAGGTTTAAGACGAAGTGGTATGTGGAGCCAATTCCTTTCCACTCAAATCTCAAGAGAGACACACAGCTAACCCAATAGTAATTGCTGCTACTCGAAACTGAACAAAGTTAGAAAAGGATGAACAGGCGCGCTCTGCTGAGCTCTGATTATCACCTAGGAAAATCCCTATCTGCCGGTGCTGCGGACGTACATTACCAACAGTCTTCTTATCTCCCAGAACACGATCTGGCGTACCGCAGGCGAGGGCTGGTTGCTCAGACGTCCTCGACCGAAAGGCGACTTCTGACTACCCAGAGCACCCGCACAGGCCGAACACCGAACATTCCCGCCCCCACGACAGTGGCCGTGGTTACGTTCCAATCAGCAACTCGAAAACCGGCGGAAATTCCACTCCATTGCCGGAGCACTACCATTCCACCAATGGAGATTCTTGGCGCCAATTTCTGTGCTGATTTTGCAGAAAGTGCGGGAATTTTCCCGCCACAACTGCGTGGGTACACAAGTCATTCCCACGCCTCGCTGGTAGCCCGCCAGAAAGTGTTTTCGCAAGGTTTCTCTGAAGTAACGGAACCTCTAGCCCAGCCGCTACTTCACACCCCAGCGGGCGTGTCTCTTGACAATGTCGGCGTCTGAAAAGCATTCACTCGACTGCCTCACACACGTCGGCTTAACTCTCTCCTGTTCCACAGAGCCCGCCTGTCACCGGCCCACCCGGGTGACGAGAGACGCTGCGTGGGAAGTACGCGTGTTAAGGAAAAGCAACCCTCCACCACATGCAACTAGAGAGGAGAATCGTAAGATAGAAATATGAGAGGGGGCTCATGCCACCTCTCAAGCTCACCAGTCTTGCTTACATATATCTGCTCAATCTTTACCAAATAGTAAGAAACCAAGGTGGAATGCCTAAGGCCTTTTATCATGGCATGTGTGACTTAATTTGCCATGGCACACTCGGAGCCAAACTCACACATATGAGCAGGCGGCCGGTTAATCCAGGCGACGCTCCAGCAAGTTCTTCTTCTCAACGTTCACTATGTGGTGAGCACAAAACCAGACAACATGCGTCGTGGCAGAACCCAACTTCGCCGCCGACTCCGGCCTCAGCAATCCACTCGTAACACGCGCAATGAGCGTGCGCACCAAGTAAGCACCAGTCTCCCAACCCCGTAGTACCTCGCGATCGACAGGCCACATCGTGAGGCTGCCTCGACGCTGCAGGCTTAAATAGCCGGACTCGCAGTGAACAAATGACTCGCGGCCGGCCAAACGAAAATCAAAGCAAAGATGACACTAGCGGTACAAGTACTGGTCCTAGCTGCGCGACGTATCACTTTTGTTACCTTTCCCCCCTCCCCCCCCCCCCCCCACACTCTCCAATGATTTCAGACATTCTGATGGAATGTTATCAATCGCTTCTGCCTTATTCGATTGTAAGTCTTCCAAACCTCTTTTAAATCCTGGTTATAATACTGGGCTCCTGTCTTTTCTATATAGACTCCTGTTTCTTCTCCTATCACGTCATCAGAGAAGTCCTTCACCGCGTAGAGGCCTTCAGTGTACTCCTTCCACTTATCTGCTCTTTCTCTCTCTCTCTCTCTCTCTCCTCTACATTTAACAGTGGAATTCCCATTGCACTCTTAATGTTACCACCCTTGCTTTTAATTTCACCGATTGTACTTTTCTATATGCTGATTCAGTTCATCCGATAATTATTTTGACTTTTCTAGATGCTGGGACAGTCCTTCTGACAATCATTTCATTTTCGATTTCTTCACATTTTTCCTGAAGCCATTTCGCCTTAGTTTTCTTTCTGACTCTTATTTCTGTATTCCTTAATTTCCATGAACATTTTTTTACTTCCTACGTTCATCGATCAAAATGAGGTATTCCTTGCGTTACCCTTGTTTCTCCACAGTTACCCTTTTTGTACCTATGTTGTTCTCTTCAACTTCTGTGATTGTCCTTTTTAGAGATGTCCATTCCTCTTCAAATGAACTGCCTACTGAGGTATCCCTTACCACAGTGTTTATAGCGTCAGAGAACTTCAAGCGTACTCGTCATTCCTTAGTAGTTCTGTATCCCATTTCTTTGCACATTGATTCTTCCTTACTACTCTCTTAAATTTCAGCCTACTCTCCATCACTACTGCATTGTGATCCGAGTCTTTATCTGCTCCTGGGTACGCCTTACAATCCAGTATCTGATTTCGGAACCTAGTCCTGAGGTAATCTAACTGATATCTTGCCGTATATTTTGGCTTTTCCAAGTACATCTCCTCCTCTCATGATTCTTGAACACAGTATTCGCTATTACTAGCTCATATTTATTGCAGAACTCTGTCTGCCTCCTCTCTCATTCCTAACACCTATCTCATAGTCTCCAATAATCCTTTCTTCTACTCCTTCCCCTGCAACAATATCCCAATCCGGCGCGACTATTAGATTTTCATCTCCCGTTACACACTGAATTACCTTTTCAATATCCTCATATGCTTTCTCTATTTCTTCGTCTTGAGCTTGCATGTATACGTGAACTATCGTTGTCGGTGTTGGTTTGATGTCGGTTATGGTGATAACATCACTGAACTGTTCACAGTAAATCCCTCTCTGCCCTACCTTTCTATTCATAACGAATCCTACTCCCGTTATATAGTTTCCTGCTGCTGTTGACATTACCGTATACTCGTCTGACCAGAAATCCTTGTTTTCTTTCCATTTCACTTCACTGACCCCCATTACATCTATGTTCAGCCTTAGCGTTTCCCTTTTCAGATTTTCTAGTTTCCCTACCACGTTCAAACTTCTGGTATTCCACGCCCCCCTCCCTCCCCCCATCTCGTGGAACATGACCCTTTCGTTCGTTATTGAATCTTTTTCTGGTAGTCACTTAGTCACTTCCCACTCGGCGTTCCCCTCCCAGAGATCCGAATAGTGGACTACTTCGGAATCTTCTGCCAATGGAGAGATCATCATATCACTTTTTCATTACAGACCACATGTCCTACGGATACACGTTATGTGTCTTTAGTGCAGTGGTTTCCATTGTCTTCTGCATCCTCATGCCGTTGATCGTTACTGATTCTTTCGCCTTTCAGGATAGTTTCCAACCCAAAGGGCAAGAGAGTGCCGTGAACTTCTGTCCGCTGCTTTGCCAAGGCCGTCGGCAGAACGAAGGTGACTTCTTGCCCCGGAAGTCTTCGCCCACCGTAAGTAAGCTGCCCTCAACACCACAACAGGAAACGGCTGTGTTTGGAACGGTGCCGCGACCTGAAAGCATGGACTGTTGTCGAATGACGTCGCACTGTGTTGATCAATGAATATCGGCAACACAGCAATACGGCTTGGACATCCTGCGTTCCATGTGTTACCTCTCATACGACGTTTCTCTACATTTCAGTGCTCGTCCATATATGGCAAGTGTCTCTGTGAACGGACTGTGTGACGCTGATGTACCCACCTGGGCAGCAGTATCCTCTGATCTGCACTGACGGAACAAGTGTAGGACCAACTGTGTCCTATTGCAGGTAACAATGTAATCAAGGCCCAGTTACAAAAGCTGTGGGCCAATTTGCCTGAAGAGAGGATACACCGGCTTTCACGCTGATATATGGGCCCATACTGCTAAGTTCTTTGTAAATTTGACTCGACTTTGTAATCACTGAAATAACATACACATCCTCACAAACAGTGAAGTCTTTTTTCGTTCCTCATTCCCTTCTGTGTACTTCACATTTTTGGCAGGCATTGTAGTTTATTTACTGTAATGATGAATTAAGATGCCATTAAAAAGTGGTAAGTTTTGAATCGCTGCAATTGGTCACTCAGCGTTTGGTATTCGCAGCAACCTCTTGCACGTGCCGTCAGTAAAAGAGGTCCGTCGGCATGACGGGAAATCAGCTTTACTCTACGCTCAAACAATCCAAGCGCGCGAATTTTGGGTGAGTCAGCGTCCACTGCTATCGTTTTCTGAACGACCGCCACAGATGTAGCCTGAGCATTAATAAGAACAACATTACCTTGTTCAATGACGATGGAACGTTCGTAGCGTCCTAAACTGGCTCACTTCTTGGAAAGCGCCGAAGGAAACAGACGTTTGCTTGTAGTCATCGATGGTATAGTATGCAGTCGGGAAGATGAGGGTCAGGATCTTTGTACAATTTAACTTGTAGCGAGCTCAATGCCTGCTGATAGGGTACCTAGAAGACTGTCTTTTTCTTCTATCCCGTATGTTCATGAGTTGGGCAAGATGTAATAGCTTTGGATTTTACAACGTTAATGACAGAGATTGGCCGGTTGCCTTTCCTGTCGTCTTTTTACTCCAGTCTCGCTGTTCTGCGGCCACATCACGTGTTATTATCGCAACATAGCTGTCTGGGTTGATTTAGGAACTGTGTGTTTGTACCTTCAGCGATGGAATCCTCTGACACTGATAGTATAAATGTACCAGTTACAAATATATGACGTACTTGTGTGCAACTCCATTGTGGAAGGCGCAGTTCATTGGCAAATCATTTACCATGTTCATTAACATAACTTTTTATGTCTTAATAAACAGTAAATATTGCGGAGCAACATTACAAAAATCAGAAATAAGACTACATCAGGATGAGCGACCATCTCGAAACTAATCACAATATTTAACACAATTGAAATTAAAGTCATAAGTCGATGTTTAATTTTTGCTTAAAAATAAAGAAGTATCGCTTAACAATCATCTCCTTTCTCTGGAGGCAATATACAGGGTGCGCCAGAAGCTACGCAACCCTAAATTCAAAAAGTTCAAACTTTTATTAATGTACTTATAACGTATGCACACGCACACAACACATATATTCTCAAAACTGGTTACGGAAAAGCCTTCCATGTGCTGCAGAACACGCCTCTACACGTTTCTTCATGTTAGTTGATACTTTTTGATGGTCACTACATTTATGCTGCATGTTTCATCTTTGCTGTGCTTCAATTGGAGTGAGGGTTTTCCTATAGGCCTTATGCTTCAGATGTTCCCAAAGAAAAAATTCAGCTGGAAATAAATATCGAAATTGGGTAGCCACAGGTCACTTGAAATGAAGTTTCCGGTAAAGAATTGCAGCAGTATTATCATGATGCTATTCCCGTGTGTGTTGTTGCACGATCTTGCTGCAGTCAGCAGTGCCGTTTATCAGCCTCTGTCATTACTATGAATTACATTGTGAACTGCAATATCTGATGTTCTTCCTGTTTACACAGCCATGCTTCATTAGAGTATAAAACATAATCCAACACCCGAAAAATATTGCGAATAAAATGCAAGAACCATTTACAGTAACGTAGTTTTTTTCCTCTATCAGCAGCTCGTGCACAACGTGAATGCTATACGGACGAAGTTTCAGCTTCTGTGGACACTCCAGTAAGAACTTTCAGTTAGCTGACACAGTTTTCGTATCGACTTTCTCAGTGAACGTAGCAAGTAAGCGCACATATTTCTCAATGAGGCACGACTTACACCGAAGGTCGACCGGAACGTTCACATTCATTCACACAACCAGTTTTTTTTTTTCTGAAACGGACGATTACGGTGTGGAATCTATGATTTGTTAGGTACTCTTGTTTCAGGAAATTCCATCCCGACTTCTTCCTTAAATTTTAAGAAAGATTGCTATTTGAAGTAAATTTTAAGAATGAACACACTTTCAGCTCGGAAAATCGCACGTTTGTTCGCTTACAGCTAATTCAACGCTGACATCAAAATGGGGGGAAACATTTCGATACCGCATGATATACTACTCTCACAAGTCCGTCTATTGCCAACACATGCATTACCGCCGGTAAGAAATTCAGTTTCTCACCACGCTATTTTTTTAAATTTTATAGTTGGCTGACTACTGGCTCACCCTGTATCTTAAGATGCTGCTATTACAGTTAACAGTTGAATGTCAGAACAGTTAATTAGTAGATCAGGTAATGGTCTAATGGCGAATAGAGTACACTGTTGACGTTTCTATTTAGCAAACACATTAACCTCCGCAGTTCATCTTAGCAGTCCTGCATGTAGACAACAAACCATTTAAAACCTTTATTCGTTGTCTGAAGAGAGGTGGAAGGTGCCAATGCGATGGCAGTATTTCATCTCCATATCTCTCTCGCCATGGTGGTTAAATCGATCCGCTTTGTAAAACTCATTCAGCAGATGTGGTTTTTAGATCCACGAGTTCTTTGTTGGAAACTTTTATATTCATTTATATCTTTTCGGCGGTGTTTTCTGTGATTTGTCCTCAAATATTGCGAAATTTTGAAACGTATCTCCGAAACCAACAATAATTCAACGATTCTCTAGGTATTTAGACCCAAAACAATAATTTTGACACTTTTGTATATTATGCAATATTTTTGTTATATATGCCTAGCAGCACCATTTTCAATGCTTTACATATGACGAAGCACATATATACGAGGGCTGTCCAGAAAGTAAGTTACGATCGGTCGCGAAATGGAAACGACTATGAAAATCCGATAAAGCTTTGCAAAGATGTGTTGGGCAGTGTCTCTAGTATGACTCTAGATAGAATTATGTCGCTCTTTTCATTCCTGAGCTCTTAGTGAGCGCGTAAAGATGTTATAGAAAATAGTGTCTCCCGCCAAGTACGAGGGCCTGGTGAGAATTTTCCCCTGAAGCTATGCAACCAACATTACATAACTGTCGTGCGGTTTCTTCTTCAAGACAATTCTCAGCCTCATTCTGCAGGGGCAATTAAGATGTTCCTGCATCGTTTCAATTGGAAATGTTTGGTTACCCACAATACAGCCCGTAATTGTCTCCCACTGAGTTTCATCTCTGCTCAAACGAACCGCTGGCTATGAAGACAACATTTTGGCACAGACAACGAGCTTTAGGCCAGCGTAGAGAATTGGCGGAAAGCACTGGCGGCTGCCTTCTATGATGAGGGTATTGGAAAGTTGGTACAACGCTACGACCAATGTCTGAGTCAGAACGGCGACTACGTAGAGAATAGCTGAAAGGTGTAGCTAACTGTTACAAATGAAACATTTCTGATTTTCACTGTGATTTTCATTTCGCGATCAATCGTAACTTACTTTCTGGACAGCCCTCGTATATATATATAAGAATTGTTTCCCTCCGCGTACTTAGCAGCTATCTGGATTGACACTATTTGAGATTTCGTTATCCCTTCTTTGAAAACCGCTTACAACTTATATCTCCGGGATAATACTTTGTTTAGTAATTTATCGAACAAAGTTCTTCTCCTGGGAAGGGAACTCTGTAGCTCAGCCAACACCAATTCGTAAAATTAGTGAAAGACAGTCCAGATCGTAACGCTTATTTTATTTCAAATGATCGGTTTCGTCCTAGTCTTAGACCATCTTTAGAAGAACACTGTGAAGGTCAGTGACTTAAAGTAAATTATACTTATTAGAATCGAAGTGTCCCAAGTACATTGTTTCTTGTGAAAAAATAGAAAAATACTTCTGTAGAAAAGCAATATGTCCAGCATTCCAATTTTATCATATGATCAGACGCTATGTTATATTCAGATTTTATACGTTGACGTAATTTCACCACGTATAACGGTTTATTGGCTTCCAAGTACTCTTACTATTTTCCTTTTGTAAAATAGGTCTGTATTTTTCTGGCAACTTGTAGAAAAAATTGTACTGACGCCACCTCAGAAGACACCATGCTGATCATCTTTGACAACAGCTCTGATGTACATCAGTCGTTATGGTAACACATGGCGTCCATGATGTGTATCTTTAATATCTGCTGGCCATCTTACTACGACGTCTCCATGGCAATGGCGGCCGTAGGTATCAAGTTCAGGCCAGCAGAGTGAGCCAATGTTCGCTGCGAACTGTCGTTTTCGACCCCAAAATGTGTGATACTCGACACCCACCCCCTGCGCATTTTCGTGTCGATTCTGAGCGATGATCTGTCTCAAATGTTTTCCTCGTCCACCCACAAGAAAACAGCGTGATTGTAGCACTGGTTGTCTCGCTTGTCAGCCATGTCGCTGAGGCTTCAAAAGAGGGTGTGAAATGCGGGAAATAGGGGATGCGATGCCCTACCCATTGTGTGACACGTGCTGGGGTGGGGGGGGGGGGGGGCAGGGGGGGGGGGCGGTTGCGCAGGTTTGTGGTGAAAGTTGTTGTCAACGTGACGTCATTGACCTACACTACAGCCCCCACGAACTTCTGAGCTGCGGCCTTTTTTCTTTTATTTTAGGGTGATGTCACTAGGCGTCATGCTTCCGCACCAACACAGAGGGAGGTTGGAGGCACCTTTGGGCCAAATTTCAGGCTTTTGCGTCGGAATGGGAGGGGTTTCGAAAAGGTGGTCGTTTAATTTTGTTGCGCAGTCTTTCTCAGTGTAGTCACCCTGGATATGAATTTTCCCAAAGACAGACCTGTTTGTTAATATCGTCACCACAGAATGTTGACGGAGCCACAACCTCATCTCTGCTTGCACCGTTTCGTCACTATTAAAGCGAAGTCCTCGAAGGTAGATGAAAATCAGATGGGGTCAAGTTGAGGGTAACACCACTGCTTCCTACATTAAGGGCACGAACAGCACATTACTGATGTCGATACAGCCGTCACCGTAACGGCTTTCATTCGTCTATGGGTTTCAATTGGAGGCACGATTTCTGCGGTCAGAAGCTCGATTACAAAACATTATTTCTCGAGTACCGACGTACTTACGTTACACATCCCCATGTTACACGCAACAATCTGGAGCCTCTCTAGCGACAGAGATTTGCAACTTGGGTCAGCGATGCGGGAAAGTCGATCGAGTAAAATGCACTATGTGTAATACTTCAACCGACATTGACAACAGAATAAGAATTTCAGAGGCATTACTATTCTGCACGCTCTCGTAGTTTACTTGATAGTGGAAAGAGCGGTAGAGAGAAATTGTAAGATCAAAGACTAGACTGAGCAAAACAAATTTTAGAGAATGCTGGATATAGCACTTATGTGGAGATGAAATGGTTACCACTACGTAGGAAAAGATGGAGGACAGTATCAAAACAATCGAAAGGCTGATAATATTAATACAGTTACGACGTTATAGAGTAACCACGTAGCCACAATCGTGGTCTATATTACATGTACTTTTGGAATGATAGACGGCCATCGATATTCGTATGAGAGAAATCTCAGGCTATCCGACGCATTGTCGTGGACCTCTGTATGCACAGCCACCTTTGACTGACTGGAATGGAATGGGTAGAAAGATTAGTTGTAGAATTAGGCACTAGTGTTTTTATCACTCTTCTAACTGACATATTCCTCACTTGTGCAAAATCTCCTCATTTCAGAGAAACACTAGCGCCCCTACAGTCTTTACCCTCTACAGCTCCCTGGTGCACAACGGAAGTCATTCCCTGATGTCGTAACACATGTCCTACAATCCTGCCCTTCTTCTTGTCAGTGTCTTCCACTGGTCCGTTTCGTCACCTATTTTGCAGAGAACCTCCTCCTTCATTTATCGTGCCATTCTACTTCATTTAGAACACCCTTCTACAGCGTTACACCTCCAACGCTTCGATTCCCTTCTATTCCGATTTTACAACACTCCATGATTCACTACCATACAATGGAGTGCTCTAAACCCACATTCCCTGTAATTTCTTCCTCAGATTAAGGCGTATGTTTGATACTAGCAGACTTCTCTTGGCCAGGAATGCCCTATTTGCCCGAGCCAGTCTGCCTTTTACGTCCTCCTTGATTCGTTCGTCATGTGTTATTTTGCTTCCAAGGTAGCAGAATTTCTATTTCTTGTACTTCGTGATCCCCAACTTCGATGCAGAGTTTATTGTTAAACTAATTTCTGTTCCCCCTCATTACTTGCGTTTTTCTTCGATTTATTCTCCGCCATATTCTCTACTCAATAGACTGTTCATTCTATTCAGCACGTTCTATAATTCTTCTTCCCTTCCTCTGGTGATAGGAACGTCATCAGCGAATCTTATCACTGAATTTTAATCCTCCTCTAAACCTTTCTTTTACTTCCGTCATTAGGCGTACTCCATCGATGTGCACATTGAGCACTACGGACGAAACACTGCTGACCTGTGTTACCCATTTCTAGTCCTTTCTTAATGTGTTACCCAGAAAAGGACCCTGTGCGACATTATGGAGTTATGTAACGACGCAAACGTTTCATTTCTGTGTCAAACCTAGGCCTTAATTTGAGGAAGAATTTTCTGACAGTGTACGTATGGAGCAGAACACTTTATTGCACTGAAACGTGGACTATGGAAAAACCGGAACAGAACATAATCATTTGAGATGTGGTGTTGCAAAAGGATGTTGAAAATTAGGTGGACTGATAATGTAAGGAATGAGTAGGTTCTACACAGAATCGGTGAAGAAAGGAATACATGGAAAACACTGACAACGAGAAGGGACTGGATGATAGGACTTCTCTTAAGACATCAGGGATTAACTTCCGTGGTATTAGAGGGAACTGTAGAGGCTAAAAGCTGCAGATGTAGAGACTGGCATACATTCATCAAACAACTGAAGACATAGGTTATATTTGTTCCTCTAAGATGAAAAGATCAGCACAGGAGAAAAATATGTGGCATCAAACCAGTCAAAAGACTGATGACTCTGAGTACTATGGGACTTAACATCTGAGGTCATAAGTCCCCTAGACTTAGAATTACGTAAACCTAACTAACCTAAGGACATCACACACAGCCATGCCCGTGGCAGGATTCGAACCTGCGACCGTAGCGGTCGCGCGGTTCCAGACTGAAGCGCCTAGAACCGCTCGGCCACCAAAGGGACCTAAAAAAAAATAATCATGTAAGTGACAACATCCGCACAACTAATAAACATTTGCTTCCATGCTTTAGAAGTCCTGCGGTATGCTTCTCTCAGTTTATTGTTCAGAATTTAGTATTATCAGCCTCTGCTTGCCATCATATTTTAGGCATATGCATAGGTCCACTAGTGTCGTAGTGGCCTACTTACAGGAAGCAAAGGCACTCACCTGCAATGACGTGAGGAAACTACGGAAAACTTAGCCGGACGATGATTCAAACTCCGTTCCTCCCGAATACGGGTTCAGCGCCTCGAATCGCTGGGTTACTTTGTTCCTTTATGAAACTGTTTTTTCTACGGATAAATATGAATCATGGGACTTCATGATGAGAAATACAAAGATCTTGCGAACTGACACTCTCGTAGTAAATGCTTGTGTAAAAGATAAGCTTGCACGATTTTATAGTACACGAGTGCAAGACGTTAATGAAGATTCTGTTACAGACAGAATTTAGTGACTGAACAAGTTGCTGTGATGTTTGTTTCAGATGACGGCAACACGCCCTGTGGTTGCCTACGAATGACGCCTTCATTAGCTTTGCGTTCAATATGCTGGCTGACGCCGATCGATAGCTCCCCCTCCCCCCTTCCCCGCCCCCTCCCCCTGTCCAGGGAACAAAGGAGTTCCAGCGTCTGGTATGACAGACACAGGCCAGTTCCGTTTTCCATTCTTCACAACAGAGCTAATACAGCCAGAGGCTGGTGATCTTATCTCAAGCACTTGTTGCTATCAGCACTCTCACTCATATTCGACGAGCTGTCGCTTCTTATGTAAAACTACAGAGTAGCGATACATGAAAAGCGCACGTCGCAATAGAGAATCATGTGTCCAAAGTCTGAAAAATATGGTGAGTGGGGGATATTTGAAGTTTAGCTTTTTATCGCTATCGAGGCCAAAAGGGGACACAGGCGTAACTACAGTATGGCAGGCGCGGCGCGTGCCCTCAGCACTGTTTTCATGCGAGTGCAATTTTGTGGCAGGCAAAAAAATAAGGAAGAGCAATAGAAAACGTCAAGCAGGAGGGTGAAGCGGTAGCGTGAAGAAGAAGTAGAGGAAGAAAAAGAAGAAGTAGGAGGAAAAGAAGGCAGAGGGATGGAGGACACTAAAGTGGGAAGTGGCAGAGATGTATGAAAGAAAATCTAGCGTCCCACCTATCTCTCTCTGTTGCAAGAAAGCTTATTCCTTGTTTCGGTTATCTGATGAAACAGCACTGGTTATGAGTAAGCCAAGACAATGAAAGGGTAAAGAGTACACGTTCAGTTTGTTTTGCACGTTACGACTGTGCGCTGATAGGAAATGAAATATCTACATCTTTGTGTCATCAGTCTGATGGGTTTGAAATGGCCCCCCACGAATTCCTGTCCTGTGATCCTAATGCAAGTTTCCAGAAATTTCTTCCTCAAATCAAGACCTATGTTTGATACTAGTAGACTTCTCTTGGCTAGGAATGCTCTTTTTTCCATTGCTAGTCTGCTTTTTATGTCCTCCTTCCTCCGTCTGTCATGGGTTATTTAGCTGCTACGCAGAATTCCTTAAGTTCATTGGCTTCGTTGTCCTCAACCCTGATGTTACATTTCTCGCTCCTCTCATTTCTGCTACTTCTCATTATTTTTGTCTTTCGTCGACTTACTCTCAGTCCATATTGTGTACTCATTAACCTGTTCATTTCTTTCAAGAGGTCCTGTAACTATTTACATTCACCAATGATGTCACCAGCGAATCTGAATACTGATATATTTTCACCTTGAACCTTTCTTTTAATTCCGTCATTGCTTCTTCGACATACAGATTGAACATTAGGGGAGAAAGACTACATCCCTATCTTAATCATTTTTAATCCGTGCACTTCGTTCCTGTCTTCCACTGTCATTGTTCCATCTTCGTTCCTGACGCACAACCGTCTTTCCCTACGTTTCTCAGGATTTCGAACATCGACCACCATTTTACATCGTCGAACACTTTTTCCAAGTCGAAAAATCCTAAGATCGTATCGTGATTTTCTTCAGTCTTGCTTGCATTATCAACCGAAACGTCCGAACAGCCTCGGGTGCCCTTACCTTTCCTAAAGACGAAGTCATCATCATTTAACAGATCCTCAATTTTCTTTTCCATTGTTCTGTAAATTATGCCAGCCAGCAATCGTATGCGTAAGCTGTTAAGATGATTGTGTGGTAATTCTCGAACTTGTCGCTTCTTGCAGTTTTAGGAATTGTGTGGATTATGTTTTTTCCGAAACTCAGATGGTATATCGCCAATCTCATACATTCTTCACACCTCGTTTTGTCGCCAGTTCCCTCTACGATTTTAGAAATTCCGATGGAATGTTACCCATCCCTTTTGCCTTATTTGTTTTTAAATCTTCCAAAGCTCTTCTACATTCTGATTCTCATACTGGATCCCCATCTCTTCCCTGTCGTCTCCTGTTTGCTCTTCTATCACGTCATCTAAGACCTCCCCATTATAGAAGACCTCAACACACTCTTTCCACCTATCTGCTCTCGCATCTTCAAAAATGGCTCTGAGCACTATGGGACTTAACTTCTGAGGTCATCAGTCCCCTAGAACTTGGAACTACTTAAACCTAACTAACCTAAGGACATCACAAACATCCATGCCCGAGGCAGGATTCGAACCTGCGACCATAGCGGTCACGCAGTTCCAGACTGTAGCGCCTAGAACCGCACGGCCACCCAGGTCGGCTCTCGCATGTAACAGTGGAATTCCCATTGCACTCTTTTGTTACTGCTCTTGCTTTCAATTTCACCGAAGGTTGTTTTAACTTTTCTATATGCTGAGTCAGTCCTTCCGACAATCATTTCTGTTTCGATATCCTTACAGTTTTCATGTAGCCATTTCATCTTAGCTTCCCTGCACTTCCTGTTTATTTAATTCCTAAGCAAGTTGTATTTCAATATTCTTGAATTTTCCGGTACATTTTTGTACTTCCCTCTTCCATCGATCAGCTGAAGTATTTCTTCTTTCTTCGTATTTACCTTCTTTGTACCAACGTTTTTCTCTCTTTCTACTCTGATTGACCTTTTTCTTAGTTGTCCATTCCCCTCCAACTGAACTGACTACTGAACTGTTCATTTCTGCAGTATCTGTAGCCTCAGAGAACGTCAAGCTTATCTCTTCATTCCTTACAACTTCCGCATCCCACTTCTTTGGGCACTGATTTTTCGTGACTTAAACTTCAGCCTACTCTTCATCATTACCAAATTGTTATTTGAATCGATATCTGCCCCTGGGTATTCCTTACAATCCGATATCTGATTTCCGAATCTCTGCCTGACCGCGATGTAATTTAACTGAAATCTTCCCGCATCTCCATGTATAACTCATCCTTTTGCGATTCTTGAACAGAATATTCGCTGTAACTAGCTGAAAGTCATGGCACAAATCAATTGGTCTTTCTCCACTCTCATTCCCATTATCAAGCTCATATTCTCCTGTAACCTTCTCTTCTATTCCTTCCCCTTCAATCGCATTCCAAGCCCCCATGACTATTACATTTTCATCTCTCTTTACTTACTGAACTAGCTGTTCTATATCCTCATATAATTTCTCTCTCTGTCTTCATCTTCTGCTTGCGACGTCGGCACGTATACCTGAACTATTGTTGTAAATGTTGGCTTGCTGTCTATTCTGACGAGAACAACACTGTCACTGAATTATTCACTGTAACTCACTCTCTGTCCTGTTCATATCGAAACTTATAGCCGTTGTATCAA
This sequence comes from Schistocerca nitens, assembly GCF_023898315.1. Lineage (NCBI taxonomy): Eukaryota > Metazoa > Arthropoda > Insecta > Orthoptera > Acrididae > Schistocerca > Schistocerca nitens. The sequence goes on from NC_064620.1 coordinate 274,008,964, forward strand.
TTTCTGCTGCTGTTGATATTATCCTATATTCATCAGACCAGAAATGCTTCTTTCCATTTCACTTTACTGAAGGCAACTATATCTAGACTGAGGTTTAGCATTTCCCTACCTAAACTTCTGACATTCCAGGCCTCTACTCGTAGAACGTTAGCCCTCCGCCATTACAACACTGATGCAAGTGAAGCAGCAAGATGATGAAATCGTAATTGATTAATTGTCATATAAAAGCCTTTCACACTATTTTCGTAACACGTAACTGATGCAAATCTATCTGCATCCTATACAGGCTGTGATATCATACATAGTCAACTATCAACCACAAGGAAGACAACCAACAGAAAACACCACTGATTTCGATTTCTAGCCATCCACAGGTTCGTCCCCCCCCCACCCCACCCCCCCACCCCCCACCCCCCACCACTCCACCCTCAAATGCCACACCAGCCGCTACAGTAACAAACAATGGACAAAGAGTTCTAGATTAATCTGGTTTAACTATGTTTATTTTTAAGTAACATTTCTCTGTATGTATGTATAAACACCTGAAGATGAACAGAACATGTTCGAAACGCGTTGTATTATGTTATATTAAACATAAAATAAAAAAGTGACTGGTAGCAGAAATTAGAAATAAAAAAATGATTAATTATTTCGTAAGAGTATACTTGCAACCACAAAGAATATAAGTATACCATCAAATAACCATAAAAGGAGAAAATTAGAAGTTTTACATTGCAGGTGAATGTGATGCTTAAACCAACTGCAGAAACGAATATATGCACGAAATACAGGTTTATCCGGGTAGAAAGTCATTTTCGCAGCAAGTACATGAGTAGCGAACCTGCAACTGGGAAAAGTTTTGTGAGACTTTAATTAAGGTAATTACGCAAAGGAATCCATTACACATCTAAACTTGCTCTGAGATGGTTCTGGTGAAATCTAACATGTTTACGTGACTGAACGCACACCACTAGTTTGTGGTAATGTGCATTTAACGAGGATTCCAGTATTACAGCTCTTTGTGACTTTGTGACTCTTTAGAATGGATAGTGGTATTAAATTTTAGTTGGAACTTACATATTTGGTACAATTTTGTATCTTCTCTCACTTTCCCTTTTAGGGGAAGCATTAGATAAGGGTAGAAACATCAAACCCTTCAAATTATTCTGTCGCAAGACAAGAGGACGGTTAGGTGAGAATCTAGAGATCAATCAGACACTCACTGATGCAGTAAACTACGCCATGTGTAGACTTTTTGTATCGAAAAGTCATTATTGTTATACGAAGTTATTTAAGAGAGTGAATATGCATATACAATATACGTTTTTTTTAGTCATCTTCTTGAGCCATAAGTCTGATTTGATTTGGCCCGCCATGCTAACAGAACTTCTACCCTACGTTCTCAATTATTTGTTGGACGCCTGTACAGATTTTAATGTCTGCAATTTCCTCTAGTATCTTGGAAATTATTCCCTAGTGACGTAACACGTGTTCTGTTTTCCTGTCCCTTGTTCTTGTCGATGTTTTTCATCTGTCCCTTTCTTCGCCGATTCTTCAGAGAACCTCTTCATTTCTTATCTTCTCAGTCCAACTTCCTTCTACAGCACTACGTGTTAAACGCTTCGATTCTATTCTTTTCCGGTTTTCCCCTATTCCATAATTCACTATTGTACAACGCTGTTTCCTCCGAACGTACACTCTCAGAATTTTCTTCCTGTACTTAAGACCTGTATTTGAAATTAATAGGCTTCTTTTGGCCAGGACTGCCTTCTTTGCCTGTGCCAGGCTGCTTTTTACGTCCTCGCCTCGATCGTCATGGGTTATTTTGCTAATTGGCAGCATTCCTTAAATTCGACCTCTTCCTGATCACCAACTTTGATGTTAAGTTTCACCGTATTCTCATTTCTGCACTTATTACTTTCGTCTTTCATCGTGTTACTCAATGAGTTCTCATTAGACCGATCATTCCAATAAACAGTTCGAGTAATCTTGAATCGCGTTTCTGATGATACCAATGTCTTCAGCTAATACTACCATTAATATTCTTTCGCCCTGAATTTTAATTCCACTCTTTAACATTTTATTTATCTCATTGTTTATTCAATGGGGGGCTGGACTCTACCGGCGAAAAACTGCAGCTCTGTCCTAAGCTTTTTAATCCGAGTTCTTCGTTCTTGGTCTTTCATTCTTAATTTTCCTTCTTGCTTCTCTACAGCGTACACCTACTTTCTTCATAATTTCAAACATCTTGCACCATTTCACATCTTATGAAAGTATTTTGATTTTCTTATGCGTTGATTCCATTATCAAGCATCCCTATGGTTCTTTAACCTTTCCTAAAGCCTAACTGATCGACAGTAATACATCCTTAATTTTCTTTTCCATTTTTAGTGTTCCGTAGCTCCATCGGTAAAAACGGAACCACTATAGAATCATATCTACACCCACATCTACATCTACATCTACGTGATTACTCTGCAATTCACAATAAAGTGCCTGGCAGAGGGTTCTATGAACTACATTCAAGCCGTCTCTCTACCGAACGGCACGCGGAAAAACTAGCACTTAAATTTTTCTGTGCGAGCCCTGATTTCTCTTATTTTATCGTGATGATCATTTCTCCCTATGTAGGTGGGTGCCAACACAATGTTTTCGTAATCGGAGGAGAAAACTGGTGACCGAAATTTCATGAGAAGGTCCCGTCGCAACGAAAAACGCCTTTGTTTTATGTTTTTTGCATGGCCATTCTCCGCAACAAGCACAGAAATATTTGTTTTTTTTTTTTTTTTACTCTAAGGCATCTTCGGTGAGGTCTAGAACGAGACAGTTTTGTTTTGATATGTGTTATTTTTCGATTATAAAACACATCGAAACAAAACTGTATCGTTCTAGATCCCATTGAAGACACCTTAGAGTGGAGCAAGAAAAGGCGGTTTTTATTTGCAAAACAAATATCTTTATAGGATCGCTTGGTTGCCCGTCTGTGTTGACTGTTATGACGCCTTTTTCTCAAGTACAGATATCAAGTTGAAATTCATGTCAACTACTAATGTCTATGGCCTCCTGTAAAAACTTTAAGCATGAGACCGATGACCACGCTGTCTGGTCTCCTTCCCCAAAACCAACCAACCAAAAACTTTAAGCTTCTAGGTTAATGAAATAAAAAGATACGACCACTTATGTCATATTTTGACTCTCGTACACTCACTCATCAAAACGTATAAGGTACTTCCCATTAACCCAGAAAAATAAAATTTGCCAAGAAGCAAGATTTCACAGTGCAAGTATAAGAAAAAAAACGAAAATTGTTAATTTGCAATTATGTCACATGAAAAACTTTTTTTGCCATTTGTCGTCCGTCGTTTTGTCCGTCTGTTATGATCCGTTCTTCTAAGGAAGGGACAGAGGTATCAAGTTGAAATTTATGTCAAATACTGAGGCCTAAGCTCCCTTGGCGGTGGGTATTATTTAAGCTTCTAAGTCAATCCACTCAGTAGATACGGCCGTGTATGTCACATAGATACTCTCAAATTCACTCATTAAAACCTATAGATAAACAACATAAATACATGTCGGGACCGGTGGTCTAGCAGTCTCTCTCTAATAAAAAAAAATTGAGTGAAATATTCAACGATGAACCTGAAGGGGCGTCATGTGACGGCCGCCCAGACCGAATGATGAGAACAATGACGAACAAAATGGAAAAAAAAGCGGTAAAGCGCGCGCCTAGAAACCGAGAGGGTACGGCATCGAATCTCGGTCGATCTACGGATTTTTCGGTCTTCGTTTTAACCTAGTCCCCAACTCGCAACGATGTGAGTAGCCGCCAGAAGCAACACGTGGTTCGGATTCCACTTCAAAAGGTAGGTGCCCTTTCCTCTGTTGGATAATTTGGGGTAGGTTAGGGACACGCGAGTCGCCGACTGGCGTCCAACAGAAAGACGTGCATGAGGCCACTGTACCACACGAAATTATTGTTATTATTATTATTATTATTATTACTATTGTGTATACACATAATTAGCGTATTTCACGAGGACCTTAATTTTTAAACATTTTTTAAGAATACCATTTTACATTTTTGTTATTAGATTGAAAAGCCAAAAAAAATCTTTGTTTATAAAATAGAACTGATCTTCAAAATCACTGAAAATCTTCATCTGCACTTTCTCCTTCTTTTTATTCTTCATCTTCTTCTTCTTCGTCGTCGTCATCGTCGTCCGCTTCATCGAGAGCGTTACTTATGCCGCACTTCTTGAAAGATTTTAAAAATAATGTCTTCTCTCACTCTAGACCACGACTGTTTTATCCACTGACACACTTGTTTGATTTTAGGTCATTTTAAAGCTGCCTTCCGCCTGAATTCATATTAGGTTTCATCCATCATCCATTTGTTCCATTACTCTCTATTGTATACAGTTTAAATAGTTTATTCATCGAGACATAAGGAGGTTGCAATTGTGAAGAAAGTCCTTCCGGAGTAACAGCAAGCTCTGTATTTCTCTATCTCAATTTCTCTTTCACAGAATTTTTCAAATGACTATTAAACTGGTCAAGCAGCAGTACGGAACTCTTCTTCAATAAAGCACCTTTCTTTCTCTCCATCACTCTGTTAATCCGTAATTTCATGCCAGTCTCGTACATCCAACCCTTGGCATGTGCGTGAACAACAACACCTGGCAGTATTTCAGAAGATTTTGGCATTGTTTTGCGCTCGAATATTATCATTGGATTAAATTTAGTACAATACGAAAGGCCAACAGTGTAGCGCATTTTTTAATGTCCACTTGTTTTATTGTTTTTATAGTTACAGTTTTAGCACCTTTCACGGCAGTAGTTCTGTTACTCAGCACATCAAATGTCAGAGGAGTCTCGTCCAAATTCGCTATTTAGCTTAGTTCCACAGTGGTTTTCTTTCGATGTTGAATAACAAAGCGATGGAATGATAGTATTTTCTCTTCATACTCTTGTGGCATTTTTTGAGATATTTTGGTTTTGATTCACATGCTAAGGCAATGACACTTCACAAAACCTGTAGCACCAACCAACTCCACCCTTAAAGTCTGTTAAGTTCCACTATAAGTCTAGCTTACGAGCATGTATTTTGAATCACTTTTGTATTAATTCCAACGCCATTTTGACGGTATCCTTGACTCCATTTCAATGTGTCATTTTCTAATTTTGACCATTTTGCATTCATTCCTCTATTTGCGCAACTAGGCTTCGTTCTTTCTTTTGCTTTTTCTTTCCTAAGCTGTGTTCGCAGCTCGTGGTCTTGCAGTAGCGTTCTCGCTTCCCGCGCACGGTGTCCCGGGTTCCATTCCGGGCGGGGACAGGGATTTTCTCTGCCTCGTGATGACTGGGTGTTGTGTGTTCATCATTTCATCATCATTGACTCGCAAGTCGGCGAAGTGGCGTCAACTAAAAAATGGTCTTGCAATACGGCGGCCGAACTTCCCCGCATGGGGCCTCACGGCCAACAATGCCATACGATCATTTCATTTCCTAGCCCGTCTTTCGCGAATGGCTTTTTTCGTTAGTGGAGGGCCGAAATGCCGCTCAGTTGCTCTGTTTTTCTGTTATGCTGTTAATTTTAATTTATAGTCTGCTACTAACAAAAATATTGTACTGTTACCAACAACACATATCACTTTCATTTCGAATTCACTGGCACCGAAACTGGAATGACGCGTCATAGGCTAGACAGTGTTCTGAGTTTGTGGTGGTGGGGCAAGAGGGAGAGTGTTAGCAAACTTGAGAATTCCTGCAGTTCGTGTTCGTCGCATCGGTGCACTGCTGCTGCCAGTTGGATCCAGTATTGCCAAATAGACGTAGGTTTCCCTCAGTATCGCCGGCCATTGGTGGCCGAGCGGTTCTAGGCGCTACAGTCTGGAACCGCGCGACTGCTACGGTCGCAGGTTCGAATCCTGCCTCGGGCATGGATGTGTGTGATGTCCTTAGGTTAGTTAGGTTTAAGTAGTTTTAAGTTCTAGGGGACTGATGACCTCAGAAGTTAAGTCCCATAGTGCTCAGAGCCATTTGAACCATTTGAACCCTCAGTATCGAATATATGGCTATCATATATGGCCATTTTTAAGACTGGCAGGAATTTTAAATCAAACACTGGACATTTTTATATTAATTTCGAGTATAAGACGCACCTGAATTTTGGAGGCAATTTTTCGAAGAAAAAAATGCTGTAATTTTTTACGGAACACTCAGAGCGTGAGTCATACTTACACTTGTCCGGTTTTTCTATATATTATTCTTGTCAATTGCACCAGCTGTTATGCTGATTTGTGATTACTCTCACACTTATCTCCCACTGTTATCTTCTGGATTCTGTGAATGATATTTTTCCGGAAGTCCGATTGGTAAGTCTCCAGTCTCATAGTATCTACACATCAACTTGAATAGTCGTTTGGTTGCCACTTCTCCTAATGACTTCAGTAATTCCAAAGGTATGCTGTTAGTCCCTTTTGCCTTATTTGATATCAAGTCTTCCAAAGTGCTGCTAAGTTCTGACTGTAATGCTGTATCCCCTATGCCACATCGGCTACTATTTATTCTTTTATCCCGTAGAAGAGTCCTCCTCTACCACCCACCTACTCTCTGAGTTTAACAGTGGAGCTCCCACCTCACGTCCAATTTTGCTGCTCTTGCTTTAAATTTAACCGAAGATTCTTTTTATTTTTCTAAGTGCTGAATCTGTTCTTTCGACGACCAGGTCTATTCATATTTCATCACATTTTTCCTGTAGCCATTTTCGCCATGGCATCCACGCTTATGTCATTCCTAAGTGACTTATATTGCTGTATTCATTTCCTGTATTCCTGAATATTTTTGTGCTTACTTCTTTCGTCGATCAATTGAAGTATTTCTTCTGTTACTCAAGATTCCTTCACAGTTACCTCCGTTATTCATGTCTCTGTCTGTCCAACTTCTGTGGGTGCCCTTTTTAGAGATATCCATACCTCTTCATTTAGCTGCCTACTTTGTTAGTCGTCTTCGCACTGTCTACAGACTTAGGGGAACTTCAAACGCACCACATCATTTCTCAGTACCTCAGTATCCCAGTTCCTTCCAGATTGATTCTTCCGGACGATTAACTTAAACTTCAGTCGACTCTTCGTCATTACTAAATTGTGATCTGAGTCTATATTTGCTAGTAGGTACGCCTTACAATCTAACGTCGTATTTCTGAATCGCTGTCTAATCATGATATAATCGCGCTGGAATCTTCCTGCGTCTCTAGGTCTGTTCCAAGTATACTTCCTCCTCTTACTAACTTAAATTTATCGCAGAATTTAGTGTTTCCTCCTTTCATCCCTAATATCAAGCCCACGTTCTTTAGCAACTCTTTCATCTATTCCTTCCGCTACTGTCCCTTTCCAATACCAATGTTTACTATATTATTATCTCCCTTTACATAGCGAATTATCGCTCAGTAACCTCGTATTCTCGCTCTACCTATGTATCTTCTGCTGCGTTTTCAAGTAACAATTATTCCAACGCAATTAGGTCTAATACAAATTTGTCTGTCGTGATAATTCCCTTATTTTCTTGCCAGTATCATAGGACAGATGTACAAAATTTTTTTTAAAATATTCGGAACACCTCAAAGCCCTAAAAGAGTAATAGCTCCCTTTGCATATATGCTGATCACTTAGTAGCTCAAAGCCATAATCCAAGTCAAATAAATATATTTAAAAATAATAAAATATATCCACAGGCTACACCAAAAACTTCGAAAGAAGAAAACTTCCACATTCAGAAGGCAGTGGCATATGGAAGACAGGCTATAAACGACTAAATCACATTACACAATGCCACATTTTTTAACACATTACAGGAACTAAAAAAAAGAGACACAAACTAACAATGAAAAATTTAAATTTTGCACTCTTTTTCTATCTATCACACACACACACACACAGAGGGAGAGAGAGAGGGGCGGTGGCGCTAAATAAGATCGAAGGATAAACATTTAGTTTTGTCAGATTCAGGATTGTAGCTTGCGAGTGTAGTTCTTCAAAAACATGTACCGTGTTTCTGCGTATATTTTCACAACAGATGAGGCCAGATTCTGTGAAAATAGCTGCAAGTAGTCCCACAATACAGCCGAGAAATGTTTTCATTCGGGAGGACGACGGTTCAATCCCGCGTCCGGCCATCCTGATTTAGGTTTTCCGTGATTTCCCTAAATCGCTCCAGGCAAATGCCGGGATGGTTCCTTTCAAAGGGCACGGCCGACTTCCTTCCCTAATCCGATGAGACCGATGACCTCGCTGTCTGGTCTCCTTCCCCAAACCAACCAACCAACCAACCGAGAAATGTTTTCACGTGACAAAATTCCGTCATAGTGATTTGTTAACATGCAAACCTAACTGACGATAACATCGTTACTTTGCATAGCGCAAGCTACACAGTAATATAAAGAAGGTCCCACACAACCTAACATTTTAGAAGATAATGTAATATAATGTAATAGTCCCAACAGACATACGATGTTTTAGTCCTCTTTCGCCTCAATAATTATTCGTTAAAATGTTTGCATTTTACAGAAGTGAATAAAAATACCCATAATGATGGCACGAAGGCACTGAAATGTATTTCGGCGTTACAGAAGATGAAGGTCCTTTTTTTTTTTTGCCTCAACAGTCGGACCTGAGATTCCACAAGTAACGTTTACGTTTTCGGAATTTTATTTTTTTTCAGTTTTTGTGTTTCGTGAAAATGTTTTTTTTTTTTTTTTTTTTTTTTTTTTTAAATTATGATCTGTAAGAGTCTTGTGTTGGTTACTTCAGTTGTGTGACGCAGATGTAGAAAGGGGGGGGGAGGGGAAAGGAATCAAATTTTTGTAGTAGAAACATTTATATTTTTACATTTCCAGATTGCAGAGTTAACGTTCTGAGAATAAAGTAACACGAAGGTTAAGTGTACCAAAAACGGCAAGCTGTTCTGAACAAAAAAGTGCTTATGCAGAGCCCGACCATCTTTTGTCAACAGATTCGATAATTTTCGCGAATCCACAGGTAGACCCGGCAAATCGTAGAATTTTAGTAAGGCTTGACATAATAGGAAACACCCTGCACTAAAAAGAAAAGATAAGAGATAAACTGGATTCACAGACGTGCTCAGGAACAATTGAAATAAATGGAATTCGATTTATTTACACTCTTGTATAGGCATGGTTTCTATACCACTGCTGAAAATCGTAGTCCTTACTGAAATATCGACAACTGTAAGTGTACGCTTCGATTTTATATTGTGTAAATTATGACTTTAATCATGTTGAGACAGTTCGTTGGTTTTAAGGTTCTTGAATTAATTTCGTGACACATATACTACTCAATTTTGAATGAATGCTTTTCAAACGCTGTATTTTTACGACCGGCAGATTCTTGAACGTGATGCTAAAACGATGTACTATTTTATTCACTAACGTAAACAGGTTATTATAACTGTATTAAAGTATTTATGTATTTCATGGTAATTATACAGTTTATTGCTATTACTTTAAAACATTTATTAATTTATTTTCACTATTATTAAAATCCTATCTTCTGCAGTAGTTATTATAAATTAATTATTATTGGTTTTTCCGTCTTAAGCTAAGTGCAATTAAACAGCTCTTTCCCCAGACGCGTTCGGGTCTATTTATAAAGGATCTTCTGTGGTCATTCTGGAAATACGATACACGTAATATGTATCTACATTTTGGTTAAAAACAGCATTTCCTTAAAAAATTGGCGTACAATTAATTTTGTAAACAAGAGGAAAAGTACTGTAGTTTCACGTGTTCCGCACTTAGCACAGTATCTATGTGTATAAAAAAAAAAAGTCCATTCACAGGTTGGCAATGATCACAGCCTACACAGAAAACAAATGAATACGTACACACTGTGCTGCGTGCAGAACACGTGAAACTACGGTAGTATTCCTTATCTGAAGTTTTCAAAACTGATGTGCAATAGAAAAAATACAATGTAAGGAAAAGCGGGTTCCAAAAAGACGAAAAATTGTGATAAGTGAATGTGTGACACAGTTTTCGACCCCAGCCTCAATTAAATGGCAGTGGCCTTCAGAATTCGTGAGCAAGAACACCCAAGTAAATTGGACACAAGTGTTATAAACAAATACTGTTTTCAGCTTATAAGTAAAAAACTTTAGAGTCGTATTGTAGATACGGTATTTCCCGAATGACCACAGAAAATGCTTTATAAATAAAAGTGGACCGCGTCTGATGAAAAATACACTTTAACTGCAGTTAGCTTAAGACGGGAAAACCAATAATAATCAATTGTATCAGAAGTCGACAAGCAGACGGTTCGTCACTATTATTACTCAACTACTTGCTGGAAAATGTTATAACAGAACGGAGAGAAAGAAGAAAAACAAAAGGTTAAAGAAAAGAGTAGAACTTCTGAAGGAAATACCTGAGGATGTAAGCCTACAAATATCGTTTGAAAAGAGAGAATACAAGGCCAATGAACATGACTCACCAACAATTTTAAAAATCAAGTACGACAACATCAAGAAAACATTTTTAGATATCTGGGAAAAAATATAAACATAATTAGTAAAAAACAAGAAATTAAAATTAGGACACAAGATTGAAATGAACATACATGAAAGTGAGAAATCTGTATAATAAAAAAATGTTTTTCGTAATATGTTCAGTAGGATAGTATAATACAGCTGTAAAATCATAACTCTTCTATGGGTCGAAAACATTACTTTTATCCAAATGCAAAATGTCATTCATGCAGGAGAAGACGTGTTACACTCTATGGACATCTACAGAGGATGAAGGAAAACTGACTGCCGAAGAAGACCCACACATTTTTCCACAACAGGAGAAGAGACAAAGAAAATGGGACGAGAGGCAACACAAGAAATACAGACTGAACATGAGATGTAACTCAAGAGAGGAAAAGTCAGACTAAAGTCAAGAAACTCAAAAGATTTTCAGGAAGCTAAAACAAACAGAAAAACAACTGCTCTCATTTCAAAAATAGATCTAAGCACTAGAGGACTTAACATCTGAGGTAATCAGTCCCCTAAACTTAGAACTACTTAAACCTAACTAACCAAAGGACATCACACACATCCATGCTCGAGGCAGGATTCGAAACTGCGATCTTAGCAGCAGCGCGGTTCCGGACTGAAGCTCCTAGAACCCCTCGGCCACAGCGGCCGGCTGTCTCATTTCGTCAGATGAGAGGAAAAGAACCAATTCTGAGGAAACGAAAGAGTTTGGAGGAAACATAAGGAAAAGAGAAATAAATACTTATCTTGACTTGGTCCTTAGTTGACCTGCAACAGTATTAAAAAAAACTGGGTACTATTAGTATCATATCCATCTGTGGCACGTGAGAAGTGAAAGTGACAACTATATTTGGAAGGGGAAGAAGATAAAGACAATAACAAACTGTCACCATCCCCCTGCCTCTCTCCCAGAACGGAGTTCTGGGTCCACGCCTCGAACGGCACCAGCGTCAAACCTGAATTTGGGCCATCTGTTTTAGTCCGCCGCTTGTTTTGTTGCAGTAGCGTCGCAGGCAGTGTGGACCGGAACAAAGGCGACAAGGATTGTTTTCATCTTATCGGCGAGACTTCCCTCCCCCCTGTTTATCCCGCGCGGCGTGTCCCAGTTACGGCTATCGCCGGCGCCCACAGTAGCGTGTAGGCGTTGCATAAGAGTGGCGAGTCGATGACCGCCGGCGGCGGCTCGGCTGCACCTGCACGGGGCGCGCTCCTCCTGTCGCGTGCTGCCGCTGCCCGACGTGCTCTCGCCCGCCCACTCAGCAGCCTTGAGCGCGCCTCCCGCAGTCGCTGTTACTGAGGATGGGACTCACGAGCGGCAGCAAATCCTGTGCGTTGCGACGCTTAAACAGTCGGCACTCGGACCGTGCACTCGAACGTTGAGCGTTGAGCGTGCCGAGTTTCTGACGTCATGGCGTGGAAAAAGCGCATTTCCGAACGTGGAGAGCAATATCTAGCATGGCAGATACACTACTGGCCATTAAAATTGCTACACCAAGAAGAAATGCAGATGATAAATGCGTATTCATTGGACGAATGTATTATACTAGAACTGACATGTATTACATTCTCACGCAATTTTGGTGCATACATCCTGAGAAATCAGTACCCAGAACAACCACCTCTGGCCGTAATAACGGCCTTGATACGCCTGGGCATTGAGTCAAACAGAGCTTGGATGGCGTGTACAGGTACAGCTGCGCACGCAGCTTCAAGACGATACCACAGTTCATCAAGAGTAGTGACTGGCGTATTGTGACGAGCAGTAGCTCGGCCACCATCGAACAGACGTTTTCAGTTGGTGAGAGATCTGGAGAATGTGCTGGCCAGGGCAGCAGTCGAACATTTTCTGTATCCAGAAAGGCCCGTACAGGACCTGCAACATGCGGTCGTGCATTATCCTGCTGAAATGTAGGGTTTCGCAGGGATCGAATGAAGAGTAGAGCCACGGGTCGTAACACATCTGAAATGTAACGTCCACTGTTCAAAGTGCCGTCAATGCGAACAAGAGGTGACCGAGACGTGTATCCAATGGCAACCCATACCATCACGCCAGGTGATACGCCAGTATGGCGATGACGAATACACGCTTCCAATGTACGTCATTCGTGCACCCAGGTTCGTCGTTGAGTGCACCATCGCAGGCGCTCCTGTCTGTGACGCAGCGTCAAGGTTAACCGCAGCCATGGTCTCCGAGCTGATAGTCCATACTGCTGCAAACGTCGTCGAACTGTTCGTGCAGATGGTTATTGTCTTGCAAACGTCCCCATCTGTTGACTCAGGGATCGAGACGTGGCTGCACGATCCGTTACAGCCATGCGGATAAGATGCCTGTCATGTCGACTTCTAGTGATACGAGGCCGTTGGGATTAGCATGGCGTTCCGTATTACCCTCCTGAACCCACCGATTCCATATCCTGCTAATAGTCACTGGATCTCGACCAACGCGAGCAGCAATGTCGCGATACGATAAACCGCAATCGCGATAGGCTACAATCCGACCTTTATCAAAGTCAGATACGTGATGTTACGCATTTCTCCTCCTTACACGAGGCATCACAAAAACGTGTCACCAGGCAACGATGGTCAACTGCTGTTTGTGTACGAGAAATCGGTTGGAAACTTTCCTCATGTCAGCAAGTTGTAGGTGTCGCCACCGGCGCCAACCTTGTGTGAATTCTCTGAAAAGCTAATCATTTGCATATCACAGCATCTTCTTCCTGTCTGTTAAATTTCGCGTCTGTAGCACGTCATCTCCGTGGTGTAGCAATTTTAATGGCCAGTAGTGTATTGTGAATGTGTGTTTGTACGATGACCAGTCAAGTGGAAGAACGCCTCCTACGTCGCATGCACGCCATCTCGCTTCAGTACAAAGTTTCGAGACGTCATATTGGCTTTCAGTTGAAAGCCATATGCATACACTGAGGTCGCACTAGTCGTGAGAGAAGGGTTTGCACATATACAGGTGGCGGTAGTTTCGCCTGCACGACTTATAAAAGGGCTGTGCACTGACAGTGCTATCATTTGTACTCAGGTAATTCATGTGACCAGGTTCCCGGCGTGATTATGTCCGCAGGGCGGGAAGTAACGGATTTCGAACGCGGAATATTTCGAGATCCACAGTGTCAAATGTATCGAGAATACCAAATTTCAGGCATTATCTCTCACCAAGGACAACTCACTGGCCGACAGCTGTCACTTAACGACCGAGAGCAGCGGCGTTTCGATAGAGTTGTCAGTGCTGCGTGAAGTGACGGCAAAATCAATGTGGGACGTTCGACGAACGTATCCGTCAGGACAGTGCGGCGAAATTTGGCGTCAACAGGCTATAGCAAAAGACGACCGACGCGAGTGGCATTACTATCAGCACGACCTCGTCTGCAGCGCGTCCCCTGGGCTCGTGACCATATCGGTTGGACCCTAACTGACTGGAAAACCGTGGCCTGGTCAGACAGGTGGTAGGTTTCGAGTGTGGCGCAGACTCCACGAAGCCAAGTTGTTAACAAGGCACTGTGCAAACTGGTGATGGCTCCAAAATGGTGTGGGCTGTGTGGGTTTACACGGAATGGACTGGATACTCTGGTACAACTGAACAGGTTATTAACTGGAAATGGTTATATTTGGCAACTTAGAGGTCATTTGCAGGAAACAAATGGTTCAAATGGCTCTAAGCACTATGGGACTTAACATCTGAGGTCATCAGTCCCCTAGACTTAGAACTACTTAAATCTAACTAACCTAAGGACATCACACACATCCATGCCCGAGGCAGGATTCGAACCTGCGACCGTAGCAGCAGCGCGGTTCTGGACTGAAGCGCCTAGAACCGTTCGGGCATAGCGGCCGGCCAGCAAACAAAAATGGAATTTTTGTTGGTGATAATGCGCCATGTCATGGCTTACAGTTGGTCGTGATTCATTTGAAGAACATTATGGACAATTCGAACGAATGATTTGGCCACACAGATCTCACGACCTGAATCCGATGAAACTTTTATCGAACATAATCGAGGGGTGTCAGCCTGTGCACAAAATCCTGCACCGGCAACACTTCCGCAGTTATGGTCGAATATAGAGGCAGCGGATTTCCAAAGTCTTGTCGAGTCCATGCCATGTTGCGCTGCTGCACCACGCCGGGCAAAAGGAGGTCCAATACGATACGAGGAGGTAGTCCATGTCTTTTGCCACATCAGCGTATATGCCGTTTCTGAGCATCAGCAAACTGAGGCTTTCTCGGAAACCCGTTATTAATTATATGATTTGCTTTAATAAAATGATGGGAAACGTCATATTTGTGGTTACAGAGTTATTGTTACTAGCGTATTATGGAAGTATGCCGTTTCAGAGCAACGGCTCACTAAGGATTCATAAGGAATTTCAGTTAATAACTTATCTACGATAAAAGCTTTCAGGAGAGGCAAAGCATGGTCTGTGTAGCGTAAAAAGCACAGTTGCAGAAGCGTAAGGTATTGGACGATGTAGCGCTTCTCTGGATGCAAAATGCTTTTTACTAGCCTTCACGTTTTCTAGTAGGGTCTCATACTTTCTTATTAGTTTCATAAAATTACGTTCTATACTGTCCGATGTCATCTTAAATATAAGTGCACTCTTTCTAAGGAAAGAGTTTGCTTAATTGACTTAATCTGCAAGACAGTTTGAACTATTTCTAGTAAGATATTTTGCTATTCCTCTTTTTAAGTTTTGTGTTTCGCATGTTCTAAAGATTCTGCTGCTGAATCGGAGCAGTGACCAAGTAAGAATTTGTAACGGCACTATTATAACCTGATGTCCTTATTGACAGGACATGGTACTTTCCTTTTTGCCTCATAACATGTCCATGGATATTGAAGTTTTTATTTACATATACAACAGACAGAATAGCATGACTAACATATGGACAAGGGAGCAAATGTGATTATTAATAGAGCTGACATGGGAATTTAACACCCTCCATTTCGACTCCCATTCGGGAGGACGACGGTTCAACCCCGCGTCCGGCCATCCTGATTTAGGTTTTCCGTGCTTTCCCTAAATCGCTTCAGGCAAATGTCGGGATGGTTCCTTTGACAGGCATGGTTGACTTCCTTCCCCATCCTTCCCTAATCCAATGAGACCGATGACCTAGCTGTTTGGTCTCTTCCCCCAAATCAGTCCAGTCCAGTCCATTTCGTAAACAATGTGATGTATGAGCCATATACAGCCAACTGCCGCTCGGGCGCGCTGAAATAGCGTTTTCCACGTTGAGGCCTATGTACCGTATGCGCAAGTAACATCTTCCCTGAGCGTTCAGCAGCATATTGAACTCGGCATACTGAGCGTTGACGTTAGAAAGCAGGGACTATGTGCCGACGAGAAAGCGTTCGTGGACGAGTAGCTGGTCGACTTTTGCGACGTAACAGCATGATATTTCACGTTCCACACCATTCCGTAACGTGGAAGACCGAATAAGATAAGTGAGATTTTTGCTTCCTGGATTATAATGTGATCAATGAGACGCAAGATCGCGCTCTGTGCCACATGCAGAGGTTGGAAGACGCCGTATTGGATTTCATCGTTTTCAGTAGAAGCCCATATTTCAAGCGTTTAGTATTATACCATTCGTGCTTCCGTCCTATAAATACAAGCCGTTTCAAAACATCATTACATTAAGGATTTCTCAAAAATGGTCGTTACTGATACGATTTGTTACAATAAAATGTGGAGAAAACACGTATTGGTTAAAGAATTTTCTTATTTGGTTATTTTGGTATTTCATTTGCGTCTTATGAAAATGCCGTTTCAAGGCAACAGTACAATGAACATTTATCAAAAACGCTTGCTGTAGGTACAGTTTCTTCTAATTAAATGTCAGTTGATAACATCTCGGAGGTGAAAGCCTTCAGGTGATTCTAACATAAAAGAGTTGTTCGTGTGCTATCCAAGTTCAGCTTAGTGTAGTGGATAGAGGTGCTGAGTTATGGAGTCAAGGATAGTTGGTTCATGTCTTTCTACATCCAAATACTTTTTTAGCCACTTTCGCGTTTTCTAAATGGTTCTGGGACTTCCTTAGAAGATTAATAGGACTATGCACTGTAATATTCGATGTTATATAAATAAAGGAATGCAGTCTCTCAGGAATGAATCTGCTCAGTTTTGTGAACCTGGCGGGGAATATGGACCAATGAAATCCAAGATTGCTTTCTGCGTCACTGCCTGATTCGATAGCAGTTCAATGGGTATTTCATCAAAAAACTATTTTTAGACTTTGGAGTACAAAATTCCTTTATAAATATCGTTTATGACGGTCCGTACACATGCACAGAAATTTTGGTAATTTTGGTAAGTTCCTATTGCACCAAACTGCTGAGGTCATCGGTCCCTCGGCTTACACAGTCCTTAATCTAACTTACGCTAAAGACAACACACACACCCATGCCGGCTACCCCGCGCGGCACACACACACACACACACACACACAAGTTACAAAAAAGTAGCTTGCTCTGCTTGTAGTAGGACATTTTGCACTTCCTTGTGTAGCGGCTTGCGTTTCACAAGTTGCAAAAGTTCTGCTACTGAATAGAAGCAGTGATCTAGTAACAATGTCCTTAGGATTACACTGAAAAACGAGAATAATCAAATAATTTTTGTCTTGTATAGAATACTATTGTAAAATGCTACCGCACCATTTGTAATGGAACTTTTATATGCTGATGTTACTGACATGACACGGAGCTTTCGTTTTTCCCTTATAATGCGTTCATTGACAGCGAATGTTTTACTTGCGTATTGCACAGACAGAACAACACGACTAGCATACGGACAAGGGAGGAAATGTGCATTCCAATAGAGCTAACGTAGGAATTTCCGTAAACAAACTGTGTGATTTACGAGCCAGACGCGGTCGACAACTGACTCTGGAGAACACCGCTGTCACCGGTCACGACGTGATGTATCAGTTAGTTTCTATGCGTGCACCAACCACAGTGTGCTGGTGAGAGAAACACGCCCTGTGTGAGAACAGCTTTAGTCTGTCCTCGACGAGAGAATTACTGTAAATGAAACACAGTTGTGTCCAACACATTCCTGCCGCTCTGGTTTGTTTTTTCTTGGCCGCTTGCCCAGAGCTTAGAACTGCCTATACTGAGACGTGCAGCGCAGGCGCAAGGCCAGTCACCTGCGAGGGCGCAGGCTGTATGCAGTAAGTCAGGCCGCATGCAGTTCGTAAACTGTCCCGACACAAGAAGGAACGACACTCCTCGCATAACAAAGGAAGTGTCTATCGGTGCATATTAGTGTACGGATGTTTTTCTGCCCTTAAACTGTCCTGTCTACATCATTAGGATGATCTTTATTTGTGATGTTATGTACAGTCATTTTCAAATACATCAGTAATAAACTGAAAAGGGTTTTAACAACATAGCAACTTTAATAGGCGAACACGTTTCTAGGACACAAATAGGCAGATTTACATAACAGCGAAGAGATTGTGGAATACAAGTAGCTAATGCAGGGTGTTACAAAAAGGTACGGCCAAACTTTCAGGAAACATTCCTCACACACAAATAAAGAAAAGATGTTATGTGGACATGTGACCGTAAACGCTTAATTTCCATGTTAGAGCTCATTTTAGTTTCGTCTGTATGTAATGTACTTCCTCGATTCACCACCAGTTAGCCGGCCGAAGTGGCCGCGCGGTTCTGGCGCTGCAGTCTGGAACCGCGAGACCGCTACGGTCGCAGGTTCGAATCCTGCCTCGGGCATGGATGTGTGTGATGTCCTTAGGTTAGTTCGGTTTAACTAGTTCTAAGTTCTAGGGGACTAATGACCTCAGCAGTTGAGTCCCATAGTGCTCAGAGCCATTTGAACCATTTGAACCACCAGTTAGCCCAATTGAAGGAAGGTAAAGTTGACTTCGGTGCTTGTGTTGACATGCGACTCATTGCTCTACAGTACTAGCATCAAGGACATGAGTACGTAGCATCAACAGGTTAGTGTTCGTACGCTTCTCAACAACAGATTCGGTGACCGATGGATTGGTAGACGCGGACCAATTCCATGGCCTCCACGCACTCCTGACCTCAACCCTCTTGACTTTCATTTATGGGGGCATTTGAAAGCTCTTGTCTACGCAACCCCGGTACCGAATGTAGAGACTCTTCGTGCTCGTAGTGTTGACGGCTGTGATACAATACGCCATTCTCCAGGGCTGCATTAGCGCATCAGGGATTCCATGCGACGTAGGGTGGATGCATGTATCCTCGCTAACGGAGGACATTTTGAACATTTCCTGTAACAAAGTGAAGTCACGCTGGTACGTTCTGTTGCTGTGTGTTTCCATTCCATGATTAATGTGATTTGAAGAGAAGTAATAAAATGAGCTCTAGCATGGAAATTAAGCGTTTCTAGACACATGTCCACATAACATATTTTCTTTCTTTGTGTGTGAGGAATGTTCTTGAAAGTTTGGCCGTACCTTTTTGTAACACCCTGTATACAGAAAAAGTCACAGCTGATTAAAAAAGCGAACACATTAATTTGAAATTATTAAATCTTACGTGGTTTCTGTACCTTTTTTAACTATTGCTATTCATTGAATTTGTATCATCATCATCATCATCATTTAAGACTGATTGTGCCTTTCAGCGTTCAGTCTGGAGCATAGCCCCCCTTATAAAATTCCTCCATGATCCCCTATTCAGTGCTAACATTGGTGCCTCTTCTGATGTTAAACCTATTACTTCAAAATCATTCTTAACCGAATCCAGATACTTTCTCCATGGTCTGCCCCGACTCCTCCTACATTCTACTGTTGCACCCATGAGTCTGTTGGGTAAACTTGCTTCTCCCATGCGTGTAACATGACCCCACCATCTAAGCCTGTTCGCCCTGACTGCTACATCTATAGAGTTCATTCCCAGTTTTTCTTTGATTTCCTCATTGTGGACACCCTCCTGCCATTGTTCCCATCTACTATTACCTGCAATCATCCTAGCTACTTTCATATCCGTAACCTCAACCTTGTTGATAAGGTAACCTGAATCCACCCAGCTTTCGCTCCCATACAACAAAGTTGGTTGAACGGTGCACAGATAACTTAGTCTTGGTACTGACTTCCTTCTTGCAGAAGAGAGTAGATCGTAGCTGAGCGCTCACTGCATTAGCTTTACTACACCTCGCTTCCAGTTCTTTCACTATGTTGCCATCCTGTGAGAATATGTATCCTAAGTACTTGAAACCGTCCACCTGTTCTAACTTTGTTCCTCCTATTTGGCACTCAATCCGTTTATATTTCTTTCCCACTGACATTACTTTCGTTTTGGAGATGCTAATCTTCATACCGTAGTCCTTACATTTCTGATCTAGCTCTGAAATATTACTCTGCAAACTTTCAATCGAATCTGCCATCACAACTAAGTCATCCGCATATGCAAGACTGCTTATTTTGTGTTCACATATCTTAATCTCACCCAGCCAGTCTATTATTTTCAACATATGATCCATAAATAATATGAACAACAGTGGAGACAGGTTGCAGCCTTGTCTTACCCCTGAAACTACTCTGAACCATGAACTCAGTTTACCGTCACCTCTAACTGCTACCTGACTATACATGTAAAGACCTTTAATTGCTTGCAAAAGTTTGCCTCCTATTCCATAATCTCGTAGAACAGACAATAACTTCCTCCTAGGAACCCGGTCATATGCCTTTTCTAGATCTATAAAGCATAGATACAATTCCCTGTTCCACTCATAACACTTCTCCATTATTTGTCGTAAGCTAAAGATCTGGTCCTGACTACCTCTAAGAGGCTTAAACCCACACTGATTTTCATTCAATTGCTCCTCAACTAATACTCGCACTTTCCTTTCAACAATACCTGAGAAGATTTTGCCCACAACGCTGATTAAAGAGATACCTCTGTAGTTGTTACAATCTTTTCTGTTTCCATGTTTAAAGATTGGTGAGATTACTGCTTTTGTCCAGTCTGATGGAACCTGTCCCGACTCCCAGGCCATTTCAATTATCCTGTGTAGCCATTTAAGACCTGACATTCCACTGTATTTGATGAGTTCCGACTTAATTTCATCCACCCCAGCTGCTTTATTGCACTGCAATCTATTGACCATTTTCTCCACTTCCTCAAATGTGATCCTATTTTCATCATCATTCCTATCCCATTCTACCTCGAAATCTGAAACATTACTGATCGTATTTTCACCTACATTGAGCAACTCTTCAAAATATTCCCTCCATCTGCCCAAGGCATCCACAGGATTCACCAGCAGTTTTCCTGACCTGTCCAAAATACTTGTCATTTCCTTCTTACCTCCCTTTCGAAGACTGCTAATTACACTCCAGAATGGTTTTCCAGCAGCTTGACCCAATGTCTCCAACCTTTCCAAAGTCTTCCCAAGATTTCTTCTTGGATGCTGCAATTATCTGTTTGGCTTTGTTTCTTTCTTCAACATAACTTTCTCTGTCTACCTGAGTTCTAGTATGTAGCCATTTTTTATACGCCTTCTTTTTCCTTTTACAGGCTGCCTTGACTGTGTCATTCCACCAAGCTGTTTGCTTCCTCCTACGTTTAAACACTACTGTTCCAAGACATTCTTTAGCCACTTCTAGTACTGTATCCCTGTACCTTGTCCGTTCCTTTTCCAATGACTGTAATTGACTACATTCAACTAACTGGTATCTTTCTGAGATCGCTGTTATGTACTTGTGCCTGATTTCTTTATCTTGAAGTTTCTCCACTCTTATCCTCCTACATATGGACCTGACCTCCTGCACTTTCGGCCACACAATCCCAATTTCACTGCAGATTAAATAATGATCAGTGTCATCAAAGAATCCCCTGAATACACGTGTGTCCCTCACAGCCTTCCTGAATTCCTGATCTGTTATTATATAGTCAATGACAGATCTGGTTCCCCTGCTTTCCCAAGTATACTGCTGAATGTTCTTATGTTTAAAAAAGGAGTTTGTGATTACTAAGCCCATACTGGCACAGAAATCCAAGAGTTGCTTCCCGTTCCTGTTGGCCTCCATATCCTCTCCAAATTTACCCGTAACCTATTCATACCCTTCTGTTCGATTTCCAATCCTGGCGTTAAAATCACCCATGAGCAGAACACTGTCCTTGTCCTTTAACAATTACATCACTGAGTGCCTCATAAAAACTATCCATCTTATCTTGATCTGTCCCTTCACAATGCGAATATACTGACACAATCCTAATTTTCTTGCTAGACACTGTCAAATCTATCCACATCAGTCGTTCGTTTACATACCTTATTGCAACTACGCTGGGTTCCGTTTTTTTCCTGATGTAAAGCCCTACACCCCATTGTGCTATTCCTGCTTTGACTCCTGACAGGTAGACCTTGTATTCTCCCACTTCCTCTTCTTTCTCACCCCTTACCCGAATGTCACTAACAGCTAAAACGTCCAGCCCCATCTTACCTGCAGCCTCTGCCAGCTCTACCTTCTTCCCAGAGTAGCTCCCATTGATATTTATAGCTCCCCATCTCATTACTATCTGTTTGCCAAGTCGTATCTTAGGAGTCCCTGGTTTGTCAGCTAGAGGTGGGACTCCGTCACCTCCAAAGGTCCGAGGCTTTTTGCTCTGATTGTTGCCAGCATCATATTTAAAGTACCTGGGAAGCAGGTTGCTAGCCTTACTTGCCCCGGGTCCCATTGGGTTTTACCCCTAACGGCTGAGGGACTAACCGGTGAATTTGGTAGTCTTTGCCGTCTGAGCACAAAGGTGACCACGACTCAGAATATGTCCGAGATGCCCAGCCTTATTCCAAAGCAACTAGTATCCTGACTGTCGGGACCACTTACTTGGCCACTCATACGTTGCCTGTGGTTCATGAACTAGGACATGACTACAGGATGTTACAATTAAAACCACTTTTATCTGTATTGTGCTTAAGGAACAGCAATTAGTTGATGTCCTCGAATAAGTCTTATCAGCCAGAACATTGTGACCGTCTACCTAACAGCCGGTATGTCCACCTTTGGTACGGATAACAGCGGCGACGCGTCGTGGCGTGGAAGCAATGAGGCCTTGCTAGCTTACTGGACGGAGTTGGCACCACACCTCCACTCACAAGTCGCCTGATTCCCGTAAATTCTGGGGTGGCGGGGTGTGGGTGGAGAGGGGGGATGAGCTCTGACGTCACGTTCAATCACACCCCCGATGTGTTCGATCTGGTTCAAATCTGGAGAGCTGGGGGCCAGCACATCAATTGGAACTCACCACTGCGTTCCTAGAACCATTCCATCACATTCCTGGCCTTGTGACATGGCGCATTGTTGAAAAACGTGATCGTGTTGAAGGGGTGTACTTGGTCTGCCACGAGTGTACGATACTCCCTGGCTGTCATGGTGCCTTGCGCGATTTCCACTGGAGCTATAGATGCCCAAGCGAATGTTTCCCAGACCACAATGGAGCAGCCGTCAGGTTATCTCCGTCCTACAGCACTGGGTTGGCTGGTTCAAATGGCTCTGAGCACTATGCGACTTAACTTCTGAGGTCATCAGTCGCCTAGAACTTAGAACTAATTAAACCTAACTACCCTAAGGACATCAAACACATCCATTCCCGAGGCAGGATTCGAACCTGCGACAGTAGCGGTCGCTCGGTTCCAGACTGTAGCGCCTAGAGCACTGGTTTCATGAAGCTGTTCCCCTGAAAGACGACGGATCCGCGGCCTCTCATGGGGATGATGTGAGAAAGTCTCGCGATGTGTCAAATCATGCAGTGCTTTGACACTGCGCCAACGTCCAGCACCAATGGTCACGTGCCCATTTCAGTCGTAGTTTCTGATGTCGTGGTGTTAACGTTGGCACACGCATGGGTCGTCAGCCATGGTTAGGAGTGATCAGTGCACTGAATGTTCAGACACACTTGTACTCTGCCCAGCATTAAAGTCTGATGTCAGTTCCGTCAAATTTGACCGCCTGTCCTGTTTTACCAGTCTGCCCAGCTTATGACGTCTGACATCTGTAAAGAGGGATGACTGCCCAACCCCACGACTTCTGGACGTGGTTTCACCTTGGTTTCCCCAGGTGTCGAATACACTCACCACAGTACGAAATACTCCTACTGAGCCACAGTGCCATCAGAATCTGCTCCCAGTGAAACTCTGATCGATCGCGTGCCCTCCCCATTCTACACAAGGACAGCACGGTCATTGATACTACATGCACCGTGCGTGTCTGAGTAGCAGTCATTCCTCGCCAGGTGATTCTGCTGTCGCCAAGGACGGGTTTATATCGATTGTAGGTCGGTGGTCATAATGTTCTGGCTGATCAGTGTATACTCCAATTACTGCCGGTTTAAGAGCCGACTATCAATTCAAAGCGTGTTTAGAGCCATAATGACATTCTTGCTTCTCATGGTTTTTCTCTAAATAATTTTGCATCACGTCTAGACGTTTTTTGGCAGTGGTTTTATAATAACCTTTGTCCGGCTCAACAGCTAAGTGGTCATCACATCAAACGACCACACGGAGGCGGGTTCGAGTTCCAACACTGCTAGGGATTTGTCGATGATCGAATGACTGGAAGGGAACCACACATCCCTATGATGACAACTCATAAGCTATTTCAGTTAGAAGTAGCCGCTCCAAGATCTGGAAAGCCGATAACATGTAGGAGAGAGGTGTGCTGATCCAGCACCCCACCATGCGGCATATGGCATAGAATGACGTGGCGGACGGTCAGCGCTGAGCAGTCGTCTGGATCTAGTAGCAGGGTGTCTTCGACCATTCTTTCTTTTTTTTTGTTTTTTTGTTTTTTTTTTTACTTCGCTTCATGTATTTGCTCAGCATATCATCAGTTTCTTTTCTAAAACATCTCGTGCCTTACCCTATATCGTCAGAAGTATACGGAGAATAATACGGTGTGCGTCCAGTCTTAGACTCGAGCACTGCTGCGAACACTTCCAGTGATCTATAAGAATGTCTGTGGAGGAATGGCAGTTCATTTTTCCTCAAGAGCCGAAACCGAGAATGTAGTGGATACTGCCGGCTGGGGTGGCCGTGCGGTTCTAGGCGCTACAGTTGAAAGGTGGCTACACTGAGTCACAGCGCCAGAGATTGCGCCAAAGAGTTTCATTCCGCCGCCTCCACTGGCAGTGCTTGTTCAGAAGTTGTGGTAGTTAGTGCTTTGCTGAAAGGATGTTGATAGCTGTACTTTTTGAGGCCATGTCGTGTGCAGTTGTTTTGATGGGCTAGACAGCAGATGTTGTTCGAATGGAGATGTTGTAATGATTAGAGTGGATTTTTAGTCAATATATATGAAGGTAAAAAACTTTCATTTTTTTTTTAATTTACTAACTAACAATGCCTCTTGGTCACAGGTTCAGTCAACAAAGCATCTGGCTTGTGTTCATGTATTAGACTGTAATTCGGGTTTCTATGAGCAATTATAGTATTTCATTTTTTAATTACTTCAGTGTAAATGGTGCTTAAAATACATTGTCTTATTGAGGAAGAACCGTGCCAGATGTGTACGTTGAATCACACTGCCACACACAGAACAGTTACACTTGTGCTTTGTTGTTCGTAGTTTTTGTTTCGTAGCTTTTATAGTTGCTGGGGACTTAATTAATTAATTGTGTTAACGGAAATTTCCTTTCATTCTTTGTTGTTATTCTATGCAGTCAGATTGCGTACTAATACTAGTCAGGGCCAACCGCTTACGAGACTTCGTAATCGGACAGTCAGCTACTAAAATTAAAAATATTTGCATTATAAATAATTAAGGCCCCATGCACAGTCTGGAACCGCTTCACACAATATGTTGCCTTGTCTCTAATGACAGCAATGTCGTAGACAGGTTAAGCTGCAACCTTTCCTTCATTTGCGAAGACACAATTCTATTAAGGACGTAGAAAGTGTTCGAAAAACCTGCAGAAAAATAAGTCTCTTCGAAACGGATTAATATTAACTGTAGCAGAAAAATAATTTAGAAGCAATATAAGCCCGTAATGATCCACTGGAGGCAATACAGTAGTGGAAATCAATATGAGGGTACGGTTCCTACGAAAGTAATAGTACAACGTCAGTAGCATACTTTGTCGAATTTGTTGTAAGAATAGAAGATACATATGACGTAAAGACTAACGACGTTATTACATAGTTTCTTTCATAACACGAGTAACAACATACGGCGTTTGCATTTCCTGGATGAAAATTAGTGTTAAGGCTCTTATTGTCTTGTTGTGTTATTGCATTGTTAGTACTTTCCCTAACCTCCGTTCTTCCTAATTACCTCAAAAATTCTCTTCGCCATTGATTTTTGTTAGGGTTTGTAGTTCTTGCTGTGAAATTGTCGCCCACTCTTCTCGTGCGTTGCTGCCTCTGGATCACAGGGTCCCGGGTTCGATTCCCGACCGGGTTGGGGATTTTCTCTGCCCGGGGACTGGGTGTTTGTGTTGTCCTCATCATTTCATCATCATCCTCATCATCATCATCATTCGTGACTGTGGCTAGATCGGACTGTGTAAAAATTGGAAAAAAATTTGAAATTTGTGGTAAAATCTTATGGGACCAAACTGTTGAGGTCATCGGTCCCTAAGCTTACGCACTACTTAATCTAACTTACACTAAGGACAACACACACACAGCCATGCCCGAGGGAGGACTCGAACCTCCGACGGGCGGAGCCACCCGGACCGTGTCAAAACATCTCAAATTGCGCACTGATGACAGCGCAGTTGACCGCCCTACAAACCAGACATCAGCCTCTTCTCGTGTCGCATTTTTCAGCTCACAAACGGCCTCAAATTGCCTTCCAATGCGATAAACGCGCCTTGCAAGTATTCCCTAAAGGTTGTCTATGGGGTTCATACCTGGGCTACATGCAGGTCAGGGCAAGACATCGATATCTTTATCTTCAAACCACTTTTTGGTAGTAGTAGGAACAGGCACAGATGCATTATCTTGTTGAAACATCAGACTTTCGTTCCTCCAGTCGTCATACGCTGTAATCAATTCTGTCTGTAGTCTCTCAGTGTACATGTTAGATTTCATTGTAGTGTTCAGCCAAGCACTGCACCATTTACCGTTAGCCCAGAAGGCTGCCATCAGTAAAATTTATACTCATTCTTACCTGCTGCTCTGTTCTCAGATCATACTAGTAATATTGAAATCCATTCAGCCCATCTAAAATGAAGTTCTTCTCATCACTGAAGATCACTGAAGTCCGTTTTTTCAGCAAACCTGTTTATGTTTGGATGTTTCTCGAATGCAAGATGTTTGTCACTTGACACAATTTGTCGCACACGTCTGAGAGTTACAGGCAACTGTAAATCAGCGCCGGCCGAAGTGGCCGAGCGGTTCTAGGCGCTACAGTCTGGAACCGCGCGACCGCTACGGTCGCAGGTTCGAATCCTGCTTCGGG
This sequence comes from Schistocerca nitens, assembly GCF_023898315.1. Taxonomy (NCBI): domain Eukaryota; kingdom Metazoa; phylum Arthropoda; class Insecta; order Orthoptera; family Acrididae; genus Schistocerca; species Schistocerca nitens. The sequence continues at coordinate 274,035,907 of NC_064620.1, forward strand.
CATGGATGTGTGTGATGTCCTTAGGTTAGTTAGGTTTAAGTAGTTCTAAGTTCTAGGGGACTGATGACCTCAGAAGTTAAGTCCCATAGTGCTCAGAGCCATTTGAACCATTTTTTGTAAATCAGCAACAAGTTCAGAAGAATAACGGTTTGTGGTCTTCGCTTTGCGCAAAAGGAACCGTTACAATGCCTCAAATAATTTTCCATTCATCCCGTATTTTCCGTTCTGTCCGTATCGTGCGCCCATACTAACGAAATTATCAATCACTGTACTTGAACGGTTCAGCTTCTCGGCGATTAGAGTCCCATTCCGTTGTACACACCGATTTTTGCTTTTTCATCTCAAGATAACTGTTAACTGCGTGGAACTGTTACAGTTGTGGTTTATGTATAAAACAGACACTGTCACTAGTGGTGTCTATTTCCTATCTACAACAAAGGCATATAAGCACACACTACTACCACAAAGAGCCGACTGTCTGTATACTGAGTACCACCCTATACTACATCAATCATTGATGTCTTTGATATACTGTACTACTGATATTAAATGGGATACCTTTTGACTGCATTTGTCAGTATACTGGATCTCAGGCAACTGCATATACACTGTATACAACTATTCCAGACGACAACGTTAATTTTTCCTCAAATATCCGTTTCTTTATACTGATTTCCACTACTGTACTGATTAACAGAACATAATGTTACGGTCTATGTGAAATCAAAAAATATATTATCAAACTGAAAACAGAATAAGCGAATAAAATTTCATACTCGGAAACCTAAAAAGCCAGTAAAATTATCCATCGACATTTCACATTTATTATTCGAATTAAGAAGTTACAAGATGGGTAACTAGGAATACTATATATCCAATCGGGATTGCGTCCTCGTGACACCGAAAGCGCTGGAGAGCCATTCGCCGCTTTGACCACTCAACCGCCGGCCACAACTCACGGGGAAAGATCGAAGCTGCGTCCTACTCTCGCGCTGGTCACACCTCGGCGACCCAGAAATGTTCAGCAGGGCTGAGAACGGATGGTCTAGGACGCCACTCAAGCGTCAGCCGTTCACAGAGTGTCCCACAAACATTCTGATACAGTCTGGTAACAATTTTTTTAAAAGCTATCAGTCTCTCTCTTGGCTTGATGCTTTCTACATATTTTCCATTGTGTACTAATCTTTTCATCTTGCACTTACTACTAGGGATATTCATATTGCCTTATCACTTCGAAAAAGTAAAGGTAACCCAACAATTTTTATTTTGTATTTTGTTTGTCTGTAATGAAAGCTTATCCATCGTTTTTTGAACCAAGTTGATTACATAACTGGTATGACCTGAAAGTATTCCCATTTTTATATAAAACTTAGACACACGAAGGACAAGTAACGGGATCTGACTGCTGTTTGATTAACATACTCAGAAGTAGGACAACAAACAATATAAGGAGAGCTTGAACATGTATTTAAGACAATGCAACATTACTATTAACCCACTCTAACCTCCTGGCACGGTATGAAGTTATAGCTGCACTGTTCCTTATAGAGAGGATATGTCCCATAAGAACGTAAAACCTCGCTTGGTATGCTCTAACACCTTTTTGCAATGAACACGATAATCATAGTAATCCATCCGACCGTATTCAGAATCAGCATGAATTCCTGAAGCTCTCACCATTACAAACTTAAATTATACTTGAAACTTCATGGCAGATACTTCCTGTAAGAGGCGTGCAACGAACTCCAAGCATTTCTGTGGACGGCAGCTTATCTGGAAAGCGATTCCGCTGTAGGCAGGAAGCGTCTAGTATAGCGTGGTCGTATCAGCTACCGTTTGAAAGAATACATGAGTACATGGGAACAGCCCAGGACAACAATTTTCAGAAATAACTGCGCCATCAATATAATCAAAGATAAATTTGGAATTGCTTCATGTTACGACGGTTATTCGGAAAGTAAGGAACGATCGGTCGCGAAATGGAAAATACAGTGAAAATCTGAAGAAGATTTGCACAGATGCGTTGGGCACTGTGTCTAGTACGCCCGTCGATCGCAACATGTCGCTCTTTGCAGTTCTGAGCTCACAATGAGAACGTAAAGATAGCTAGAAATTAACGTCTCCTGCCAAGTTTGAGGGCCTGGTGAAAGATTTCGCCTGAAGCTATGCAATCCACATAACATAACTGTCAAGCGGTTCGCTCTACACGACAATTGTCTGCCGCACTCTGCAGGGGCAATGAAGATGCTCCTGCAGCGTTCTTGATGGGAAGTGTTTGATCACCCACAATACACCCCGTAATTGGCTACCCCTGAGGTTCATCTCTGCTCAAATGTACCGCTGGCTATGAAGACAATATTTTGACACAAACAACGAGCAGCAGTCCAGAGCAGAAAATTGTCGAAAAGCACTGGCTGCTGTCTTCTATAACAAGGGAATTGAAAAGTTGGTACAACACGACGACAGATGTCTAAGTCTGAGCGGCGACTGTGTTGAGAAGTAGCTGAAAGGTGTAGCTAACCGTTGCAAATAGAACAGTTTTGATGTTCACTGTGGTTTCCATTTCGCGACCTATCGTTCCTTATTTTCCGAATAGCCCTGATATTACCCCATAAACAAATGAGAAATTGCAGTAACAAGGTTAGATGCGTCCTCTAACGAACCACGTGATGTACAGTTCTACTAACAAGTTGAATCAGAAAGAAAGGAATCTCATATAATCTTAAATATATGTAATATTATTAAATAAGTGGGACAGAAATGCGTGCCATGGCCTACATTCACCGACGAATAAATGGAGTACCGATATATTGATCTTTGAACACGGAACAAAGCCTTCGCTTTGGACAAAGAATTTAACCTTGGTTACAATGCCTGTACATCTACAGGTGAAAATCAGTCAGGGATCAGTTTTCAACATCTATAACTTGTTTGATCTGGACGAAAAGCACCGCCGCTTAATCAAAATGCAGACTTCTACAACAAAGGTCTCCGCCAGATGGTACATCGTTGGGAAAAATGTGTCGCATTGGAGGATCAGTATGTATAGAGATTAACTGACGCCAAGTTTGATGATCAGAGCTTGAGGTGATAATTAAAACAGATAAACTGTAGTTTCCCAATATCCTACCAATAACTGGAATTCTGTCATTCATTTCACCTACAGCTACGTGAAAGCTCAACTCCTTATTCACAAACATTATTATTGCCATGTATTCGTACGACGAGACTCGCTCCAGTTGTAAATCACTAACTGTGGAATCATTTTTACTTTTTGTAAAGCGCACGCCTTTATATTTCCTTACATTTCGGGCTAGCTGCCAGTCTTTGCAACAGGTCGATGCTTTGTCAGATTCTGACTGTACAATATTTATCGGGCAACCATTAATCACAAATGTGCTGTGAAAAGTCTTGGACTGCATCTAGTACAGAGCGATAAGCCATTAATATTTGTATAACACAAACAGTAATTGTCCTATCCGACTTGTCGTATCCGACTCCTGTAAGTCACATACGAAATATTTTCTGCCCATGTAGATACGTGGTAAAGTATGGCTGTCAAGACATCCCAGCTCAGCTAGAGCCATCGTTAGCTACGCTGTGTTGGTGAGATATTGGCAAGGGGAGCATTTTCAGTGTTTTACGAGTATGATGCACACCATACCAGGGCTAAAGCCTTCCAGAAATGGCGTTAGCGCAACCAGCTAAGGCGGGAAAACAGAACTCTGCTCGTACTGCATTCGAGTGTCATCAGTTTTGTTCTAATCATTCACTATACACCAATGGCAGTTATAAGAGTTGAGGGGCATGAAAGCGAAGCAGTGGTTGGGAAAGGAGTGAGACAGGGCTGTAGCCTCTCCCCGATGTTATTCAATCTGTATATTGAGCAAGCAGTGAAGGAAACAAAAGAAAAATTCGGAGTAGGTATTAAAATCCATGGAGAAGAAATAAAAACTTTGAGGTTCGCCGATGACATTGTAATTTTGTCAGAGACAGCAAAGAACTTGGAAGAGCAGTTGAACGGAATGGATAGTGTCTTGAAAGGAGGATATAAGATGAACATCAACAAAAGCAAAATGAGGATAATGTAGTCGAATTAAGGGTGATGCTGAGGTAATTAGATTAGTAAATGAGACACTTAAAGTAGTAAAGGAGTTTTGCTATTTGGGGAGCTAAATAACTGATGATGGTCGAAGTAGAGAGGATATAAAATGTACACTAGCAATGGGAAGGAAAGCGTTTCTGAAGAAGAGAAATTTGTTAACATCGAGTAAAGATTTAAGTGTCAGGAAGTCGTTTCTGAAAGTATTTGTATGGAGTGTAGAAATGTATGGAAGTGAAATATGGACGATAAATAGTTTAGACAAGAATAGAACAGAAGCTTTCGAAATGTGGTGCTACAGAAGAATGCTGAAGATTAGATGGGTAGATCACATAACTAATGTGGAGGTGTTGAATAGGATTGGGGAGAAGAGAAGTTTGTGGCACAACTTGACTAGAAGAAGGGATCGGTTGGTAGGACATGTTCTGAGGCATCAAGGGATCACCAATTTAGTATTGGAGGGCAGCGTAGAGGGTAAAAATCGTAGAGGGAGACCAAGAGATGAGTACACCAAGCAGATTCAGAAGGATGTAGGTTGCAGTAGGTACTGGGAGATGAAGAAGCTTGCACAGGATAGTGTAGCATGGAGAGCTGCATCAAACCAGTCTCATGACTGAAGACCACAACAACAACACACTTGTATCAAGGAATTTTATCGTAAGGAAACAATAATAACAATAATAATAGTAATAGTGGTATATTCGTGGTGTTGTATAATCGAGGCATAATAAGGAATCGTGAGGAAATGAACTTTTATTTATCGTTATACTCATGCGTGTATACGCTGAATATCATACCACCGTAATGCACACCATTCTGTCAGTCTTATCTTTACCGCTAAGAGAAAAATTTTCTGAAGCAGTTGTAAAATGATTTTAAATTGTTTCAGCGCTAGAGAAGATTGCATTACTCTTCACTCTAGGGTATTGCATCAGTTAATAACTCAGTATTTGTACATATGCTCGAATATGACTGATTTGTATAAAAACGTATTTTGGACTGTCAGTCTTCCTAAATGTTAATGAGATATATTTTCCACCATCATTATAAAAAATCAAATGTGAATGTGAGAAAGTGGCACTGATAAAATGTGTTTAGCGCAAATTTGTACTATGTTTTTCATACTATTATGCAAGATACCACCAAAAATGCTGTCGGCTTACCAATGACTTCGCTACCGTACGATAACATTTTAACACAAGCACGAATGTCACGATAAATTAGAGTTTATTTCATAACTATTCCTTATTATACCTTACCACGAATGCACCACTATGATAATTACTATTCTTATTGATCTTTTCCGAAAAAACATACAACGTTGCATGTAAGATAAAAAAAATTCTGCGTGCGCAATTCGTGTCCGCGCCATAGATACGAGGTTCAGTCAATTACGTATTATCCGCAATTTACTTACATTATTGTTTATTTTGGTAGTACTGTCGTTTCACGTTGATGACGCATGCTTTGTTTATTTGTTGTTATATCTTTGAAATTTTCAAGCTGCTAGGTTAGCTTCGTTATCGCTACCGTGCTGTTAATAATGGCTGCTCCGCTATTTGCACCAAAGAAGAGCAACGTTCAGTGATCTGTTTTTTGTGGTCGGAAGGAGTATCAGGGGCCGAAATCCATCGAAGACTTTCGGTACAGTACGGGAACAGTGTTTTGCCATAACGAAGTGTCTACGAATGGATTGAAAAATTCCGAAATGGTCGCACAAGTGTTACGCACGATGAAGGAACTGGACGACCGTTTACCGCCAGAAAGGAAGAAACCGTTGAGCGTTCACGTGAAATGATTCTCTTAGGCAGACAATTAACTATTGACGAAGTGGCACATCGTCTGCAAATTAGTCACGGTTCTGCATACGAAGTCATCCACAACAGACTTGGGTTTCATAAAGTTTGTGCAAGATGGGTCCCAAAACAACTCACCAACTCACACAGTTGCATAAATAAACGCGCTTGGACATTTGCAAATAAAGATTTGCATCACTATGGTAACGAAGGGAACAGCTTCTTAGACAGGATCGTTACTGGTGACGAGACATGGATCCATCATTACGAACCGGAGAGTAAACGGCAGAGTATGGAATGGAAACATCCAAATTCGCCGTGCAAGAAGAAGTTCAAAACCCCACCGACCACAGGAAAACTGACGCTTACGATTTTTGGGACATTATGGGTAAAGGTGCACAACAAAAAAAATGGCTCTGAGCACTATGGGACTTAACTGCTGAGGTCATCAGTCCCCTAGAACTTAGAACTACTTAAACCTAACTAACCTAAGGACATCACACACATCCATGCCGTAGCGGTCGCGCGTTTCCAGACTGTAGCGCGTAGAACCGCTCGCCCACATCGGCCGGCGAGGCACAACAATGAACAGTGTACTTTACAGTGAGATGCTTACTGCCAGGCTAAAGTCTGCAATTCGAAGCAAACGCCGAGGATTGTTGTCAAAAGGTGTGTTTTTGGACGAAAGTGCCCGTCCGCATACTGCTGCCCACACTGCTGAAACGCTCCAGAAACTCAGATTTGAAGTACTGGTCATCCTCCACATAGCCCCGATGTTGCCCCTTCTGTTTGGTCCATTCAAACAGGCATTAAGGGGCCGTCGATTTCCCTCGGACGAAGCCGGCCCGGGTGGCCGAGCGGTTCTAGGCGCTACTGTCTGGAACCGCGCTGCTGCTACGGTCGCAGGTTCGAATCCTGCCTCGGGCATGGATGTGTGTGATGTCCTTAGGTTTGTTAGGTTTAATTAGTTCTAAGTTCTAGGCGACTGATGACCTCAGAAGTTAAGTCGCATAGTGCTCAGAGCCATTTGAACCATTTGAACCTCGGACGAAGCAGTGAAAGAAGGGGTGCATTCCTGGTTCGCAGATCAACCGAGAACCTTCTTTTATTTACGGCATCAGGAAGCTTGTACAACGATGGACCAAGTGAGTTGAAACGCTAGGAGACTATGTCGAAAAATGACGTTCTTGTAAGTTTCCTGTTTGATTACAATAAAATTTTATAACTGCGTTGCGGATAATAATTGACTTATCCTCGTATTTCGTGAAAACGCAGGAATAAAATCGTAACACGTGTTTCGTATTATATATAATTTAATTATCAATCTCTTCAATAAAATGGTTACACAGAGTAGTATAATGGCTACAGAATAGACAAATCATAATTTTGGACTGTGGCTTGCCGCTGTATACCCGATAGACCATCTACGTAATAGCTTAGAGCCGCCTTTTCACTTCCCTTTCGACGCTGCCGTAGCTCTTGCATTCGATCGACACTGGACTTTTTATGCTTTTTGGATTCCTTTCGAAACGAGATTTTGTCTGACCTGCGTTTTCTGCAATTCCAAGTGTATTTACGAGCCATACGAGACGAAGTCTTTCATCATTTTGTAATTTTCGATTTAATATCGATTTTCACTTGCATTACGGCTAATATTTTTATTGTCTCACTTTGGGTTCTAATAGTGCTCCGAAAGCTCTTCACAATAACACCCGATTCAAAGTCCTAGTGAAGCGGGTTTCTACGCGACACTATTTATAACTTTAAACGAAGTAATTTTCTAGCAACCACGCGCATGCGTCAACGCTGGTACGATAACGTCACAGGCAAAACAAATACTGCTCGACAAAAACGTACAGACATGATGCATCCGTTTTGGGCTCAGAAACTATTTACGCATTATTAATTTTGTAGTTACTAGCACAGTCTGAAACATACGTTCACGACACTCCTGATATTTGATGTACACTGCGACGGCAGCGCTCCAAGCGGACAGCAACCCACATTTCTGAATACGATATCGGATGGATGCAAACAGTATGGTTTACAATGATTTATAACTTAGTTTTTACAGCAGGGAGCGTATATAGTGGCATAAAAATGTATAATAACTAAAACATGACTCCACATTAGTCTTTCTATAGATTCCTAATACCCTGAGACAGTTTAACGGTTCTCTAGTAACCAAAGATATTTACTGATGGGTGATGTTTTCTTTTAAGAACAAATAAATGTCTAGTA